>NC_064627.1:867593043-868193043 GCF_023864275.1 Schistocerca cancellata | reverse complement strand
GCGGGGTCAGGGATTTTCTCTGCCTCGTGATGGCTGGGTGTTGTGTGCTGTCCTTAGGTTAGTTAGGTGTAAGTAGTTCTAAGTTCTAGGGGACTTATGACCACAGCAGTTGAGTCCCATAGTGCTCAGAGCCATTTGAACCATTTTGAGACTTTCGGAGGTGGTGGTCCAGATCGCTGTACACATCGGTATCTCTAATACCCAGTAGCAGCCCTGCTACTGCATGCCTGTATTAGTCGTGGCGTACTATCCACAAGTTAATCAAGGCACTGTTGGTCCAGATTCACCCATTCCTTAACGGCGATTCGTCGTAGATCCCTCAGAGTCGTTGGTGGGTCACGTCGCCCATAAACAGCCCTTTTCAATCTATTCCACTCATGCTCGATACGGTTCATGTCTGGAGAACATGCTGGCCACGCTAGTCGAGCGATGTCGTTATCCTGAAGGAAGTCATTTACAAGATAGGCACGATGGGGGCACGAATTGTCGTCTACGAAGACGAATGCTTCGCCAATATGCTGCCGATGTGGTAGCACTAGCGGTCGGAGGATGGCATTCACGTACACCCGTTATGGCGTCTTCCATGACCACCAGCGGCGTACGTCGACCTCACATAATGTCACCCCAAAACAGCAAGGAACCTCCACCTTGCTGCACTCGCTGGACAGTGTGTCTAAAGCGTTCAGCCTGACCGGGTTGCCTCCAAACACGTCTCCGACGATTGTCTGGTTGAAGACTTATGCGACACTCATCGGTGAAGAGAGCGTAATGACAATCTTGAGCGGATCATATGTACCGCACTGCATGGTGTCGTGATCGCAAAGATGGACCCCGCCATGGACGTCGGGAGTGAAGTTGAGCATCATGCAGCCCATTCCGCACAGTTTGAATCGTAACACGAAGTCCTGTGGCTGCACGAAAAGCATTATTCATCATGGTGGCGTTGCTGTCAGGGTTCCTCCGAGCCATAATCTGTAGGTAGCGGTCGTCCACTGCCGCAGTAGCTCTTGGACGACCTGAGCGAGACATGTCATTGACAGTTCCTGTCTGTCTGTGTCTCCTCCACATCGCTTTCGTTCACTCCCAGACGCCTGGACACTTCCCTTGTTGAGAGCCCTCCCTGACACAAATTAACAATGCGGACGCGATCGAACCGCGGTATTGACCGTCTAGGCATGGTTGAACTACAGACAACACTAGCCGTGTACCTCCTTCCCGGTGGAATGACTGGAACTGATCGGCTGGCGGTCCCCCTCCGTCTAATAGGTGCTGCTCACGCATGGTTGTTTGGTGACATCTCTAAACAGTCAAAGGGACTGTGTCTATGATACAATATCCACATTGAACGTTTATCTTCAGCAGTTCTGGGAACAAGGGTGATGTAAAACTTTTTTTTTATGTGTGTAGATAGTTCAGAAGATAAATACAGTAATACATTGTCAAATTTCGGTTAACTCTTTTAAAACTTGTGTAAATAATTCACGAAGAACGTGCAGTGCCTAGGTGTGCGTTCAAGGATGTTATGAGCGTTTTTCAGGTACCTCCAGTACTCAAACGCTACTTTCTCCCGTTTGCCGAAGACATAGTTGATGGTCATTCCCATGAGCCATGTAAGCGCATGATATTTGTGGGAGGGAGGTCACAGGCAGCTGGAGAGATGAGCTTGGAAATTTCAGTTACTTCAGGTGTGACACGAAGGTAACAAGCTGAGATCTGTGTCAGTCGCCATACACCAGACGATGACACACACGAGAAGCGATGTTCATCAACGTTCAGGAGGCGTCAGCCAGGGAGAAGAAGGGGGGGGGGGAGTCAGTTAATCCGATAGCATGGAGCCAATATCTCGTAGTATATTTTCTGTTCGTGACTTGATACCATGCCACGCGCTCAATTGTGGGCAGAAAATTGTGGCGTATCGTTTTCCACACTCTTGGCCGATGGACAGATGGATACTTGGTTTCCACCAAGTAACACAGAATCGCCAGCAGAGGGCGGTGTAAAACTCGTTGCGGTGAGATCCGATTTGGCGTACCTTACTCAAGAATGAATGTCGATACATGGCAGAGCAGTGTCACGACGTGCGCCATCGACAGCGGCAGGACGTGAGAGACCGTCATCACAACTTCCAATAGGTGACCCGTGAGGGAGGCGTGTTGACTGGTCCACAGCTGCCTGTACTCAGACGTCATCAGTCCCAGCTGTCCATCACACAGGGGGAAGGAGAGAGTTTCTTTTTTTTTTGTGTGTGTGTGCTCAGTCTACTGACTGGTTTGATGCGGCCCGCCACAAATTCCTTTCCTGTGCTAACCTCTTCATCTCAGAGTAGCACTTGCAACCTACGTCTTCAATTATTTGCTTGACGTATTCCAATCTCTGTCTTCCTCTACAGTTTTTGCCCTCAACAGCTCCCTCTAGTACCATGGAAGTCATTCCCTCATGTCTTAGCAGATGTCCTATCATCCTGTCCCTTCTCCTTATCAGTGTTTTCCACATATTCCTTTCCTCTCCGATTCTGCGTAGAACCTCCTCATTCCTTATCTCCAACATTCGTCTATAGCACCGCATCTCAAATGCTTCGATTCTCTTCTGTTTCGGTTTTCCCACAGTCCATGTTTCACTACCATACAATGCTGTACTCCAGACGTACATCCTCAGAAATTTCTTCCTCAAATTAAGGCCGGTATTTGATATTAGTACACTTCTCTTGGCCAGAAATGCCTTTTTTGCCATAGCGAGTCTGCTTTTGATGTCCTCCTTGCTCCGTCCGTCATTGGTTATTTTACTGCCTAGGTAGCAGAACTGCTTAACTTCATTGACTTCGTGACCATCAATCCTGATGTTAAGTTTCTCGCTGTTCTCATTTCTACTACTTCTCATTACCTTCGTCTTTCTCCGATTTACTCTCAAACCATACTGTGTACTCATTAGACTGTTCATTCCGTTCAGCAGATCATTTAATTCTTCTTCATTTTCACTCAGGATAGCAATGTCATCAGCGAATCGTATCCTTTCACCTTGTATTTTAATTCCACTCCTGAACCTTTCTTTTATTTCCATCATTGCTTCCTCGACGTACAGATTGAAGAGTAGGGGCGAAAGGCTACAGCCCTGTCTTAGACCCTTCTTAATACGAGCGTACGAGATACCATGTCAGTGTGGCTGTTACTACGTCGGCCAAACAGTACGCACTGTGGAGCGACGCCAGACGGAACACGAGAGGTGCTTACGCCTATGCCATCCAGAGAGTGTTGTAACGAACGAACTTTAATTACTTGTTCTGTGGCCAGAAAATACGGAAGGCTGCCTACAGTTTGCCACCTATCAAAGCTGAAGAGGAGCGGAGCGGGGGGGGGGGGGGAAGGGGCGAAAGGGGCGAGACCTGTGCCACGTAACTGAGTTTTGACGCCACATAGAGATTCAGTTATTCCACATGTTGCAGCTGCTTAAAGTCCCAGGGCAGGTTCTCATTCACCATCAAGTGTGCGATCTGTTGTAACCATCGACAGTTTGCCGTGGCCATTCCGCGCACAGCCATGTATCTTAGTTCAGTAACTTTTAGGAGCGTGGAGCGACAGCGCCCAGCCCAAGACTGCACCCAATATGCAAAGTCACTGACTTGCTGATGTTCAGAAAACTGCCCCACACTGTCCGTATCGCTCGAGCCAGTTTGCAAACTTCATCAATCGAACGAATCAGCAGTAACAGGTCTGCGGCGGAAGGTGATGTCTCGCAAGGTAATGCCAGATAGCGTGCAGTTAAGTCTCCCGAGGTGTGGTTCGAGCGCGATTGCATAAAGGTAGGTAGAATTGGGGTAAACCTTAGTGGGTATTGGGCTCTGTGCACCTGGCTGGTGGCTGGTGCCAAAAGGTTCCGCAGGTTGTCGATGAGGTTCAGGGGAAATCCCATGTGGTCCATCACTTGTAGAAGGAAGTGATGGTGCACTTTATCGAAGGCCCAAGTGAATTAGATGGAGACGATTGCCGCTCTCAGGCAGCACGCCAAGGCGATCCTTACTGAGACCCTGCGGCTGCTGGTGGCCATTTGTATGTTGCCATCTCCTCCTTGCGACGTCTGTTCTGGGATGAAGATCATTGGTAACGTTGTTTCAATGTAACCTGCCAAAAGCCTGGCGAAGGTCTTGAAGTTGGTGTTCAACGCTGGTAAAACTCGATTGGTAATCCGTTAAGCGATGGAGATTATTGACCGCACCTTTGTCCAAGGCAACCCCACCTCTTCAGATGAGACTTCCCCCGTTAATGCCATCACTGTTGCAGTGTCCAAAGTGTACCTTAGCTGATGTAACACATTCACATTGGCCTCGTCGTCTATGCTTGTTTCCTGGCTTTCACTATGGTTGCTTGGGTCTCATGTCACAAGCCTTGGCATGTGATTAAGATCCTGTCATGATGATCTCTCCACTGGCAAAAGATTCCACTAGGATCTCTGGGACGGAAACTCCAAGGTGGACGTGACTATGAGTAACAGATTTAATAATCAACTAAAGTGTAAGTCAAATGGGAAGAAGACAAGGATTTCTGGTCAGATAAGTCTAGGGTAGTATGAACAGTAGCAGAAAATAGTATAATGGAAATAGGATTCGTTATGAATGAGAAAGTAGAGCAGAGAGTGAGTTACTGTGAGTAGTTCAGTGATAGGGTTGTTTTCATCAGAATCGACAGCACACCAATACTGGCAACAATAGTTCAGGTGTACATGCCGACGTCGCAAGTCGAAGATGAAGAGATAGAGAAAGTATATGAATATATTGATCAGGTAATTCAGTTTAAATGCAGATGAAAATCTGATAGTCATGAGGGATTGAAATGCGTTGTAGGGGGAGAAGAAAGGGGTGCGGGAGAATGTGGGCTTGGTGGCAGGAAAGAGAGAGTAGAAAGACTAACTGATTTATTCAAAAAATTTCAGTTTTAGAATCACAAGACGAGGAGGTATACCTGGAAAAGGCCGGGAGATAAGGGAAGATTTCACTTAGTAGTGATGAAGAGTAGGCAGAAGTTCAAGAGGCTAGTCAGGAAGAATCAGTATGCAAAGAAGTGGGATATGGAGGTACTAAGTAATGAAGAGATACGCATGAAATTCTCTGAGGCTATAGACACTGCGATAAGGAATATCTCAGTAGGCAGTTTGGATGAAGAGCAACTGATATCTCTAAAAAGGTCAATCACAGAAGTTGTAAAGACAAGCATAGGTCAAGGTGAAGAAACCATGGGTAACAGGAGGAATATTTCAGTTGGCCGACACGGAAGGAAGCACAAAAATGTTCTGGGAAATTCAGGACTGCAGAAAAACAAGTAACTAGGAACGAAATAAACAAAAAGCGTAGGGAAGCAAAAGTGAAATGGCTGCATGAAAAATGTGGAGAAGTCGAAAAATAAATGATCGAAGGCCTGTAAGAGGGCGAAAACATGTTTGATGACGTGATAGGAAAAGAAACAAGGGTCGATATAGAAGAGATTCAGAATGAGGATTTAAAAAGCTTTCGGAGACTTAAGATCGAATAAGGCCATAAGGATATATAATATCCCATCAAATTTCTGAAATCACTGGGGGAAGTGGCTACAAAACGGCTGAAATGTTGGCATGTAAAATTTATGAGTCTGGTGATGTACCATCTGAGACAATTCCGAAGATTGCAAGAACCGACAAGTGCGAGAACTATCGCACAGTCAGCTTAACAGTTCTAGCATCCAATAGCTGACGAGGATAATACACAGAAGAATTGAAAAGAAATTGAGGATTTGTAAGATGACGATCAGTTTGTTTTTAGAAAAGGTAAAGGAACCAGAGATGCAATTGTAACGTTGCGGCTGATAATGGAAGCAAGACTAAAGAAAAATCAGTGCGTGTTCATAAGATTTGTCGACCCTGAAACAGCCTTCGACAATGTCAAACGGTGGAAGATGTTCGCAATTCGGAAGAAAACGGGGGTAAGCTAGAGGAAGAGGCGGGCAATGTACAGCATGTGTAAGTAGGCTGTTTATGTTTTCTTATTGGCAACGTTACGTAGCGCTCTATATGAAAATCACTGGCTGTGCTGTGTGCAGTCTGTGGCTAGTTTGCACTGTTGTCTGCCATTGTAGTGTTGGGCAGCGGCAGCTGGATGTGAACAGCGCGTAGCGTTGCGCAGTTGGAGGTGAGCCGCCAGCAGTGGTGGATGTGGCGAGAGAGATGGCGGAGTTTTGAAATTTGTCATGAACTGCTATATATATTATGACAATTAAGGTAAATACATTGTTTGTTCTCTACTAAAATCTTTCATTTGCTAACTATGCCTATCAGTAGTTAGTGCCTTCAGTAGTTTGAATCTTTTATTTAGCTGGCAGTAGTGGCGCTCGCTGTATTGCAGTAGTTCCAGTAACGAAGATTTTTGTGAGGTTAAGTGATTTGTGAAAGGTATAGTTTAATGTTAGTCAGGGCCATTCTTTTGTAGGGATTTTTGAAAGTCAGATTGCGTTGCGCTAAAAATATTGTGTGTCAGTTTAAGCACAGTCATGTATAAATTGTTCTAAGGGGACGTTTCATATGTCGACCCTTAGCCGAGGATACCTCACTGGAATCTTCTGATTTTTTCTTGTAGTTTGTGTAATTAGTGTAGATTTTGTTTATTGCTAGCGCGTAATTGTAGAGAGAATTTCCTTTGTAGTCGCAGTTTTTCATTGTTGTACAGTAAAACAACTGTGGCATGCATATAGATTTGCACCAAGTATTTCGCAGCTGCGCTTGTAATTAACTAGATATTATTTTCAGTGCTATGTTAATGTGTTCCCTTATTTTTGCTCTTCAAATTGTGTTTTTCTGTGTTGTCGTGTGAAATATTGTGACAATAATGGCTTGTGAAAAACGTAACACTAGGCTCCAAAGTAAACTGAGAAATGACAGTGAAGACGAAAGCAGTGTGTTAACGCCACCATGTAATGAATTAACTAATATTCAAAGTAGTAATTTGGTAACTGTGCATAGGGAAATGGAGCGGGCGTCAAATAATGGTGTAGACAGTGGAACAGGTGGTAAACAGGGAAGCATTATCGATCGATCGGTCGGCAACAGCTCGCCTCAGGAATTGGGAATGACAGAACACAATATTGCAAATACTGTAGACTCTGGTTTTGGGTTCTCACCGTTTTCTCAAATGAGTCAAGACATATTTTCCGCTTGTCAAAATGTGAATGTTGCCGGTGCAAATTCACTGCCGAAAAGCGTAGAGGAACAGATTCCAGACACTAATGCATTGTTATTACAATTAATGCAACAAATGGGACAAAATCTTCAAAAGTTAGACACAATGGAACAGCACCAGAGACAAACACAGCAACAGTTAGACACAATGGAACAACACCAGAGGCAAACACAGCAACAGTTAGACACAATGGAACAAAAGCTTCAAAAGTTAGACTCAGTGGAACATAAGCTTGAACAAACACGTGAAGATTTAACTACTGAGTTACATAACATTGAATCGAAATGTCAAAAAGTCTGTAATGACGTAAAAACACAAATTTGTGAGCATTTTCAACCTATTTTTTCGCGGCATGAAAATGCATTACAGAATCACGAAGCAGCCATAAAAGAACTGCAAACTATTGTTCATGAACATCATGAGACCTTGCAAGCTAAAATTGACTCAGTTGCATCTACCGATTTGGTTACGCAACTTTCAAAAACTCAAGAAAACTTAAAGGACACAGTAGATACTCTGAAAATTGGTTCAGAAAGACACATGGAGGAAATTAGTTCATTATCAGAGAAAGTAGTTGAACTTTCGGATCAGCTAAATAATTTATCTACGAAGGTAGATGATAATCTGAATGACACAAAACCAGTAGTCTTTAATGACACAGAGGATTGCGAACAAATTAGGAAATTCAAACAAAATCAGAATCAAATTAATACGCAACACCAAAGAGAAATCCGGGAAGTACAAGATCAGCTGACACAGGTAATACAAGAATTACGTATTTCAGAGGACACTCGCGCCCCAATACGGGAAGAGGGACATAGAAATACGGAACAGCCACAAAATAATAACACAGAGCATTTCGGAAGTTATGAAAGAAATTGGCAATGTGCACCGAATTTTGAGATGGAACCGCCGAAACGACGTAACAATGACTGACATGCGACTCGCCGACATGATGATTTTGACTATAAACTGTTCATTACTACACGTAAATTCAAGACGTTTAAGAATTCTGCCAACGACATTCATCCACAAGCGTGGCTCCATCAATTCTCTCATTGTTTTCCTCCCAACTGGTCATTAGAGCACAGATTAGAATTTATGTGTGGCTATTTAGAGAATGAACCAGCTGTAAGAATGCGATCAGTCATTCACGATTGCCACAGTGAAGGAGAATTTTACCATGCTTTCCTCTCAGCATATTGGTCTCAAGCTACACAAGACCGAGTAAAACATAGCATCATAATGATGAAACATTTCGAACAATCTGAATTTTCCAGTCTTGTGAAATATTTTGAAGACATGTTGCACAAGAATCAGTACCTGTCAAACCCATACAGCCCCTCAGAACTCATCCGCATTTGCTTAATCAAACTGCCTGAACATTTACGACATATTATTTTAGCAGGATGTTGTAAAGACGACATTGAAGCTTTTCAGGGACTCTTACAAGAATTAGAAATTGACACAGACAGTCATGGGATGCGAAAACGGGAAAACAATCACTACAGGTCACATCCGTCACAATTCCGTGATGACAGAAACAATAACTGGCCACGACAAGCCTATTCTTACAACGTAAATCGTGACCAAAACAGACACCACCCGTATGACAACCACTGGTAGAGTAATAGGTACAGAGAAAGATCGCATTTCCGTAGTAATGAATATGACAGAGACAATCATAGAAACAGACAATTTGGCAACCAGAACTATTATTATCACGGGAGACAGAAAAACTTCAGATGCAACGGTCCACTGTGCAGTGATAATTCAGGGAGAAATTCTCCACCACTTAACCGACAAGAAAGAAACTATGGAATCTACCGACATGACGACAGACGATATAATCGTAACGACAGACCTGAACTACATCAGAACTGGCGGGATTTAAACAAGGCAGGACCCTCTCGTCACGGTGAATTTGTAGAAATTTGGTCTCTAAATCCCAATAACGACTCGCGCCAACAAAGAGACAATAGGCAATGACTCACACCGCTGGCAGCCACAAAACGTACTTATGAAACTGACGACGCAGCTGCCATAGCTAGTAATTATGTAAGAATGGAAGACATTAGAGACATCTTACTCCAGGAACACGACGTAAAACATAACAACATTGCATATCCTGTGATTCACATTACAGTAAATGACGTAAATTTACGGCAGTACTTGACTCTGGCAGTCCCATTTCAGTAATTAGTGAAACAGCTTTTAGCAAATGCAACAAATCGAACGATTGCCCCACACTTCCGTTACGTAAGATTAAATTACAAGGTGAAATCTTTGGAAAAAGTGTAGATGTACGCCAACAAACCAACTTAGAATTCTTTTGTCAAAGCCACAGCTTCCCTATGAACTTCCTTATTGTTCCATTATTGTCGACGGAAATTATACTGGGAGTAGACTTTTTGAATGAATACAAAGCAATCTTTGGCTTTCACGATGCTGAAATAAGTTTAGAGAAAGAAGGTAAGTCAATAGCTTTGAAATTTGAAGATTGGCTCTCAAACCATGACAAGGAAATTAATCGGCTTTACCTTCTGTTAGACAACAGTTCGGAATTTTCTACGGAACTAGACACTAACAATCACTCTGCAAGTACTGACAGGAATGATATCGACGGCATATTTGAAATTAATGAGTTAATTCAGAATAAAATTCAAACAATTGAGAACTGTAATGACACTGATAGGCAGGACCTTTTTGAGATTTTACAAGCACATTCCACAGTTTTTACTCACAAAACAGGAACAATCAAGGGATTTCAATACCAATTTCGTGTTCGTGAGCATACTAAATTTTGTGTTAGACCATACATAATTCCAGCACATTATAGGGACCGTGTTAGAACAGAAATACAATCTATGCTTGACGAGGACATTATTGAGCCTGCAGTAAGCTCATACAACAATCCATTACATGTTGTTGAGAAAAAAAATGGATTGATCAGGCTTGTCTTAGATTCGAGACAAATTAATACTATCATCATTCCTGAAACAGATAGGCCGCAGACGATGGAAGAACTTCTTCAAAATTTTAATGGTATAAAAGTGTTGTCTTCCATTGATCTCAGATCCAGCTTTTATCAGATCGAACTTCATCCAGAATGTAGAAAATACACAGCTTTTCTTTGTTTCGGCGTTTGTTATCAGTTTCGGAAACTTCCTTTTGGTTTGAACATTTCTTCAGCAGCATTCATTCGCGGGCTAAATTCCATATTACCTGAGTTCTTAAAACGTCACATCACCTTATATGTGGACGATATTCTAATAGCAAAAGCTTCATGGGAACAACATAATCGCATCCTCAACAGTTTGTTACGTATTTTTGCAGAATCTGGAATTACAGTTAACTTGGAAAAGTCTGAATTCGGTAGGTCAAAGGTGAGGTTTTTGGGACATATTATTTCTTCTGAAGGTATTCAGCCGGATCCTGAAAAGTTAGAAGCAATCAGAGTCATTCCAGTTCCATCCACGAAAAGACAAGTCCGCAGTTTTCTAGGTCTCGTAAATTTTTACCGTCGTTTTCTGAATATGCAAATTCTAGTTACACCAAAACTTTGTTCTCTCACTGGAAAAAATACTATTTGGAACTGGGATGAACAAGCATAGTTGGAATTCAATTCTTTGAAAGAATCGCTACTTAACGCGCCAATACTAGCTCATCCAGATCTGTCACAAGATTTCTGCCTTAGCACGGATTCTTCTATAGTCGGTCTTGGTGCCCATTTATTTCAAGAAGCCACAGAAAATGACACTACTGTTCAGAAAACCATTGCTTTTGCTAGCCGAGTGCTAACAAAATCTGAAAAAAAATTATTCCGTTACTGAATTAGAAGCTTTAGCTATCGTTTGGGCATTTAACAAATTCCGTTTCTTTCTTTCTGGCAAGCACGTAAAAGTATACAGTGATCATCGTGCATTACAATTTCTTATGTCTTCAAAATTAAATCATGACAGGTTAAAACGTTGGGCATTGTTTCTGCAAGAATTCCGCTTCACAGTAGTCTACATTCCCGGCAAGGAGAACATTGTTGCGGACGCACTGTCACGCGCACCGGTTGGGCTTGAGAAAAGTAACACAGAAGGCAACCTCGAGAAAAATTTCAATATTCTTTACATTCAGAAAGTCGCCTTTGAAAACTTCATCACCACATCTTTAAAGGATATTGCTAATGAACAAGATAAAGATCCGATTTGGAAAGACATCAAAAGTAAATGGCATGAAAAGACACACACTCAGATTCGGCATTATTACCTGGTTAGAAACAACATACTCTTCAAACGCTGCACTGTTGATGACAAGCTATGGGTACTTTGCATTCCTGACGATTTTGTTAATAAGCTCATTTGGTACATTCATTTCAGCTATGCACATTTTGGTCCACGAAAATGTTATCATATTCTTCGAACGACTTGTTATTTTAACAATATGGAAAAGCGAATTCGAAGAGTCTTGTCTATTTGTAAACTTTGTCAAAAGGCGAAACCATCTACTATCTCACATCGTGCTCCGTTGTTTCCTATTATTCCTTCTAAATTAAAAGAATTTGCTGCTGTTGATCTCTTGGGACCCCTTGTCAGAACATCGAATGGATTTTCGTACGTTCTAGTCGCTGTTGAACTTACTTCAAAATTTGTTTCTTTCACTCCGTTACGTAAAGCCACTGGACGGTCTGTATCCAACGCCTTTGTTAAAAATTTCTTACGTGAAGTTGGACACGTTAGTAAAGTCATTTCAGATAACGGACCGCAATTCAGTTCTGCTGTTTGGTCACGCATGCTTCGGAATCATAAAATCAAACCTGTTTTTATTTCATTGTACTCACCACATTGTAACCCGTCTGAACGGATTATGAAAGAAATCAATAAGCTTTGCAGACTTTATTGTCACAGAAAGCATCAGCATTGGGACAGATATTTACACTTATTTCAAAACGTGCTGAATGAAATGCCTCATGACTCCACTGCTTTACCACCTACTCTTGTACTAAAGAATGAAGAACCACCGAACAGAATCAGAGAGCTTGTACCTTTCCCGAATACACGAAAACTTCGACACAAAGACATAATTGATTTGGCTCTTAAAAATATAAAATCTGCAGCAAACAAAAGGAGAAAACTACACGGTAAAGCAAATGCAAAGAAATTATATATTGGTCAGAAAGTTCTCATTAAAGATCATTCATTGTCACATAAGAAGAAACACTTGAGTCACAAATTCTTTCTAGTGTACAATGGACCTTACAGAATCCGACGTATACCACATGATAATTGCGTTGAAGTTGAAACTCTGCGTACTAGGAAGAGTAAAGGTTTACACCACATTTCACATGTAAAACCGTTTATTGAAAGATAATCTGCTTTTTAAGTTTGTCTTTGCCATATAACTTTTCACTTTACATTACCAGTATGCTTTGTCAGACTTAGTATCTGTTAACATGCAACAGTGTTTGAAGTTAAACATCCAGTCAAGAACCAAGAGAACTTATTTAAACAGAAATTACGAATGCATTGTTATAGTGAACGGACGATGCAGTGTTGTTGTTTGTACATTCTTGCTTGTTAGTTGCACGATTACGTAACGACTATAAGGCTCACATACTTAGAACATTTACCAGTACTGCTAATGAGATTCTAATGCAACATTTTGGTGTACTTGAAAATACATTCTGAATTAAAGTACTTTCTGAGAGATACCAGATGACACAGTGGTTAGTTTATGTGACAGCTACACGATTTTATCACTACGCTACTAATGAGTGACAATTTACAATGTTGCTTTTGCGGTGTTTCTGTTTTATATCAGCACAGTAATTCTAAAATTGTTCTAAGGGGACGTTTTTTTGAAAGTCAGATTGCGTTGCGCTAAAAATATTGTGTGTCAGTTTAAGCACAGTCATGTATAAATTGTTCTAAGGGGACGTTTCACATGTAAAGAGCCGAGGGACAATAATAAGACGGGAAGACCAAGAACGAAGTGATTTGATTAAAAAGGACTGTTCAGTCTATACATCGAAGCAGCAATGATGAAATTAAAGGAGCTTTTACAACGGAATTCAAAATTCAAGGTGAAAGGATACCAATGGCGAGATTCGTTGATGACATTGCTATCCTCAGTGAAAGGTAAGAAGGATTACAGGATGTGTTGAATAGGATGAAAAGAGTCCAATGAGTACTGGATATGGATTGAGAGTAAATAGAAGAACGATGAAAGTAATGAGAAGTAGCAGAAAAGAGAACAGGGAGAAACTTAATATCAGGATTGGTGATCACGCAGTAGATGGAGTTAAGGACTACTACTACCTAGGCAGCAAAATAACCAATGGCGGACAGAACAAGGAGGGCATAAAAAGCAGATTCGCACTGGCGTTCCTCTCCAAGAGAAGTCTACTAGTGTCAAATATAGACCTTAATTTGAAGAAGAAATCTCTGAGAATGTACGTCTGGAGCACAGAATGGTATGACAGTGAAATATGTGCTGTAGGAAAACCGGAACAGAAGAGAATTGAGGCATTTGGATGTGGTGCTACAGAAGAATGTTGAAAATTAGGCGGACTGATGAGGTAAGGAGTGATGAGGTTCCTTGGAGAATAGGCGAGAAAAGGGATATATGGGAAACACTGACAAGAAGAAGGCATAGGATCGTAGGACATCTGTTAAGACATCAGGCAATAACTTCCATGCTACTAGAGGGAACTGTAGAGGGTAAAAACTGTAGGGAAGGCAAAGATTGGAATACATCCAGCAAATAATTGAGGACGTATGTTGCGAGTGATACTCTGAGATGAAGAGATCGGTACGTAGAGATATTCATGGCGGGCCGCTCAAACCAGTCAGAAGAAAACTAATATTCTAAATAAACTGATGCTTCCGTAGTGTGGTAACGACTTTCCTTAGCGCGTAGTGTTTGAGGATTATGAATATTTTGTCAGATGACGTGGCATTACACAGAGAAAAAAATTATTGAGTTCAAGAGGTTCATCTTCCCTTCGGTATCCACCCATGCAGCCACATTTTCAGCCCTGAATTCCTTTCTAATGGTTGGCAAGAATTTAATAACTCACGTCTGTTTTCGAGGACGCTGAGGCGTGCTTGTGCGATGGCGCCCGACCTGGAGATATTTAGAATTTCGATGGTGAAAGAAATTTTCATCACCAGAATTTTGTTGGCGAATGGGGCCTTGTTAGTTTTGATGTCATGTCGTTATTTACGGTGATTCCATTGAACGAAGCTATCTTATGTATAGTTGATATTTTTACAGCAGATGTTGTGGAGTTATTCAGACACAACCTCACCAAGACCTATTTTCAATACAACAATGATTTTTATGAACAGACTGACGTGGTGGCTGTGGGCAGTCGTCTTATTCCCGCTGTTGACAGTTTGTTTGTGGAGAACTTTGAACAACAGGCGTTGCAGACTGTAAGGAAAAGACCAGCCAGGTTGTACCGCTATGTCGATGATACCTTCGTAGTATGGACGCAGGGTGCAGAGGAACTGGAGGCCTTCCTGGTGCACCTCAACAGTATGAATCCGAAAATACAATTTACTAAGGAGGTGTAGAACAACAGCCAGCAGAATTTCTTGGATGTGGATTTTATTAAGCAAGAGAACGGGACGTTGGGCCATAGAGTATACAGAAAAGCCACGCATACTGATCGTTACCTGCATAAAAACTCTAACCACCACCCAAGGCAGAAAACAGGGGTGGTTTAAACGTTGGTAGATAGAGCATACAAAATTTGTGAACCGGCTTACTTGAAATATGAGTTTGATGGGAGAGAAAGTGGACAGATGAGGAACGACGGCAGCCCAAAACGGAAAGTTTTCCTTCCAGTCATCAGTACGATTACAGATCGCATTGGAAAAGCATTGAGCAAATTCGGGTTGGAAACTGCCTTCAGGCCCACCAGGAAGATAAAAGAATGTTTAATATCGGTAAAAGATGTACGATATCCTTTGGCTACACCGGGTGTATATAAAATTCCTTTTGGTTATGGACTGGTACCACAAAAAGAAGTGACAACACCCGTCTCGTTGCACAAAAGAGGAATTGGCTCCTAGGACGCACGGATAAATCGGCCGTAGCGGAACATCTTTACTAAGAGGGTGATCATAAAATAAAATTCACTGCCACGGGTGTCATATCGTAACATGGCATTATCATGCACGTACATATATTGAGGCAATTGAGATCTACAAATACGATAATAATTTTAACAGAAAATGGGATTGTGTTAGAGTAGACAAAGTTTGGATGTCAACGTTACAGCGTAAGAATGACGATCGATTACTTTCAATCTAGAATGTTGGAAATACCAATGATAATCTCGTAGCCGACGTCACGTGATAGACTGTGGTGCCCTCTACACTGCCTACATAATCGGTGCTCCCTTGAGTTCCGGTTGCAGTTATCCATTTTACCCTTGAAGATGTCTCCAGCAGTCGGAGCAGAAACGTTAGGAGAAAGTTTTATACATCGACCACGGCCTAATAGAGTTGTTGGTTGACGAGTCGCATGAGCCACTTCTCGTCCCATTATATCAAGTATGTGCTCGATTGAAGACAAATCCAGAGATCGTGCTGGCAAGGTAAGTTGCTGCATGTTGAGTTTCACGGGCAGCGGTGTGATCGAAAATTATCCTGTTCGAACAACACATGACCTTCCTATTGTAATAATGGCGAAAGAACGGGTCTAACAGCGCTCTACAAGTACCGAGCGCTGGTTAGCGTGGTTAGCGTCCCCTCCAGAAACATTAAAGGTGAACAATATTTGTATCTTATCGCGCCTTGAGTGGGCCGGTGTGTCTTGGACAAATGTTGTCTACGAGTCAGAGCTCGTCAGGTCTACATCCTACGTGCAAACGACCATTACTTGCGTGCAGGCAGAATCTGCTTTCATCGCCGAAGACCACGGCTCGCCACTCCATCCTCCAAGAGATCCTCTGACGGCCTCAGTCGAGATGTGACATCGACGATGTGGCGTGAGTGGGAGAAAGGCTAGCAGCGTACGTGCCGTTAGTCCCACTGCTAGTAACCGTTTCGTAAGGCTGTGTGTTGACACCTCTGGGCTCAAAAGCCATCTTATCTGTGCTCTGGTAGCTATACGATCTGCCACTAATGCTCTTAAGACACGACGATCCTGACGGGCGTCTGTGCTGCATGGACGTCCAAAACCTCGTCGACTGGTGTGGTAATGTTTAGCTGACCAGTGATACCGGCATCGTTGAACAACTGACGCAGCACGTCCAACTTGTGCGACAGTACTCCGAAACGACCATCCCGCCACTCGGAAGGCCACAATTTGACCCCTTTGAAACTCGCACACTTGGCTTTAAGGAGTGGGTCTCCTTAGCATGTATGCCTGCTTGTAAGTTGCACCACACTGAGCCTTTTGGCTGCACACATTCCCTGTTAAATTGTAGACACAGATGGCACTTTGGTAGGTACGTCATTAGCTATCTGTTGGTGGGCGACGTTGAAATCATTGTCAATATATCTGCTGAAACTTCCTGACAGATTAAAACCGTGTGCCGGACCGAGACTCGAACTCGTGACCTTTGCCTTTCGCGGGCAAGTGCTCTACCAACTGTGCTACCCAAGCACGACTCACGCCCCGTCCTCACAGCTGTGCCTGGGTAGCTAAGTTGGTAAAGCACTTGCCCGCGAAAGGCAAAGGTCACGAGTTCGAGTCTCGGTCCGGCACACGGTTTTAATCTGCCAGGAAGTTTCATATCAGTGCACACTCCACTGCAGAGTGAAAATCTCATTCTGGAATATATCTGCTGCTCCCCAGTGACATGTGCCGTCATCGGATCATAATCGACGTCGTCTCTACAGGTGCACTAATTCTTTCCCCCGGCAGTGTATTATGATTTTATGAGATCGGGCAGCACCTGTACAAAATATAGCTGCTAGAAATGTTGCCGACCCATTTCGTGTGTTCGTTATCGCGTGAAGTCGATCTCGTGCTGATTTTTTTCTCCTGATGTATCAATGATTGGCTACCACCTATTATCGAATTTGGTGTCTTCCGAGCATTCCACTGATGTTCGGTAATATGCTCTGGCTTCCCACTCTGGAGCTATATATTCCACAGAACTGACACACATACGCGATAGGAACTAGTTACGGCGAGGTTTCGGTGCTAGGTTAAGCTGAAGCGCCTTGGACGACGCGAGGCGAGAACTTGTCGGCAGTTAATAAGCAGATGCCGCGCGCCGACCGGAAATTTGTGCCGCTCCCTATTGACGGGGAGGGGGAGAGGGGGGGAGGGGGAGGCGGAGCGTCGGGGGCGGCCCCGGCGGTGCGCATGCGCGGCCGCACGCTCGCGCCCGTCCCTGACCCGCGCCCGCCGCCCGCCGCTGCCGCCGCGGACAGTTGCCGCCACGCGCCGCGACGCCGCCGCCGACGCTGCCGACGCCGCCTCCGCCATGCGCGCCGCCGCCGCCAGCTAGCAGCGCAGTCCCGCCGCGCCGCGCCGGCGGTCCGCACACCGCAGCGTCTCCATGGCCCTCCGCGCGTTCCTCGTCGAGATATGCAGCCCTACCTAAGGGGGCGCACGTGCGCAGCTGCGGCCAGCCGGAGGAACGGAGCCAGTGCTCGGTCGTAGCCACCGCAGAGCGCGTGGACTCTCGCGCGCCCAGGAGGCGGCTACCACTGCTACCGGGGGCAGGGCGGCGGCGAACTCGGGCGCAGTTCTCCGCGTCGCGGATCAACCGGTTCGTACTCGTCGAGCGTCTTCTCTACAGCTACGCAATCGCCGGCGAGAGACCAGTGAGTTCGAGGACATTGGCGGGAGCGAGAAGAAATCTTCCACAAAGTATTTCAGTGTCTTAGGCGATTCCTTTTACGTAGGGAGACGTCTTTGTCCTATAGAGGACCACTCATCTATTTTTCTACTCTCCGAGTCAGAAGCTTAGCGTAGCAACTATCGTAATTTTTACGGCAGTCCACTCTTCTGGAGATTAGATACGTGCGGGAGGAAAAGAAGTAACGATTCCTAATAGATTATTTGTGAAATATCTCGGAGACTAGTAGCTGACCTCTTCAAAGTAACTGTATACTGAAAAATTACTTGTAAAAAAAAGTATTTTGAACGAAGTGTTGCTACACGCCATAGGTATACGCTTGGAAACTTTCACGTAAACGTTAATATTTTTGAATAGAATAGGGAAGGAAAAAAAGAGAGTAGTGATACCCATTGTGTCTTTCGCAATAGCCGAAGAAATTAGCTAGATTATTTTTTCGTTCGCATACTGTATAGAGACTGAGTGGGAGAAGTACTTCAGTTGCACTCGCCGAAATTGTATTTCACCCATCTCGTGTCCAGAGTTATTTTGTGATAGAGTAGAGAATATAGTGTAGAACTTGTGAGAGAACAAGAAGAGAATCACCATTTAAAGCATTAAATAACTGCAACCGAGTGGATCAACAGTGAACCGAGTCTTTCATAGCCCTCCTCGAGCCGACGGCAGTGAGCGTTATAAATATTTTCTTAAGTGAGAGGGAAGATCTCGCACGTGTGCTCTTGAGAGCGTGCCAGCAGCAGTCAGCTGGCCAGGGCAGCGGCAGTGGTGCGCAGCGGGTGCGATATCAACAGGCAGGCATCTGTTGCTCCGCCGGGGGGATAGGGCAGCGCGTCGCGCGTGAGCCGGCCGGAGGCGGAGCGGCTATGACGCGCCGGGCCGACCGCTGACCACTAGCTAGTTGGACAGCCATGGCGCTCTCGCAGCAGCAGGTGCTGCAGCTCCGCGGCGACGAGCCGTGCGCGACCTCGGACTCGGAGTCGGACGTGGCCGAGCTGTCCGACCTCGAAGACGACGCCGGCCTGCCGCCGGGCGCCACCAGCAGCGACGAGAACGACGACGACGACGACGACGACGACGTAGACGACCTGGAGCTGGGCAGCGGCGGGGCGCGCCGGCGCCGGTCCGGCAGCGCCGCGGGCGCCGACGAGGAGGTGGACGAAGAGGAGGAGGAGGAGGAGGAAGAGGAGGAGGAGGAAGAGGAGGAGGAGGAGCTGCCCTACCCGGGCTTCGTGCCCATCGCGCTGCGCTACCTCGACCAGCACACGCGCCCGCGCAGCTGGTGTCTGCGCATGATCACCAATCCATATCCTTTTTTCTGCAATCTCTGCTGCCTGCCCGCCGTACAAGGTAGTCGTGCACTTCATTTTCCTGTGTCTACCGTTTAGCTTGGATGTGGATCTACTATGCCCACCCATTTGCAGGATCGTCTGGAACGTCGTCAGCGAGAGTTTCGACACTCAATTTCTCACTTTTTTTTCTTACAACACTTACGAATTTTGCGTGAGAGACTGAAGCACTATGCCCTTCGAATCTTTCAATCCCCACTGTGCCATAGTTACATCACCTGACACACGAGAAGTTCTCAACTACCCCTCTACTTCGAGGAGAACTTCAAAGTTTCGTTCTACTTTGGCGTTTTACATATACTGGCAATAGCGTAAGAATGACATGAATTGGACTGGGGGATACTGGAGGAGAAGAGGTGGGAGTTAGTTCACTTTGACGGTGAACGATGAAATACATCTTAGATTTTCACGACATATGGCTCTGGTTACATTTACTACATCATAAGAGTTGTGCCTTTCTTCAAGTTGCCTCTGTCTCAGAGGACTGTCTGAGTGAAGATTTTTTGCTATGGGTTTGGGGTTGGAGATGGGGGCTGGGGAAAGGGGGGAGAGGTTTGAAGCTGTTTCTCCCCAGTATGCTCTTGCATGCTGACTGGGTCCCTCGCTGATGCATAACACCAGCTTGCCTGGTAATGTGCAGCAGCAACACGTGTTAAATTGTGATGCAAGAACAGATAGCCAGATTTGCAATTAAAATGGATGTTTATTTAGTCGGTGACCAGTTTCGGGCTATGCCCATTCTCAAACCAACCAATGTTTTCAAGTAAAATGTTCGCCCAAAATAGCAGGAAATAAAATGGGTACATATGTGTATGGTCCCAACTGAAGTTCATTAACAGACTGTTATTTTGAACGTAAATTTTACTTGGCAACAATGATTGGTTTGAGAATAGGTGTATCCCGAAACTGGCCACCGACTAAATAAACATATATCTTGGTTGCAACTCTGGCTGCCTTTCCTTGCATCACTACCTGTTCCGTATTGTCTGGCGATAGACACTTTAACCATTGTTCGATCGGTGGTGAGGTAGTAGATCGACCAGAGGAGACCTGCCACCAGATGGTGCTGACCGTCGAAGTTGACACTGCTGGTGATACGTTCTCCTTCGAAATACTGATCGGCTCTAACTGGATAATCAAAGAGGGTTATCATCAGACGCTGCTGACCACAGCCATTTGATAAGTGTAGTCTGGTAGCTTGTGAAATAATTATTCCGAGCCTACTGAACAAACAAGTAAAAATTTTCAGAGTTCAGCTACTCCGCTGTAATCACAGTTATCCCGTCCGGCGGTCACAACAGTTTATTCCTTTACTTAAATTTTTTGTAGGTCGTCTTCTACAAAGCTTGGAAGTAAATATGGTACAGGACTTACAAATCACTAGAACAATGAATCAACCTCCTAAAAACCGAAATACGTTTATTAGATCTTCAGTGTAGGTACCAGATTTTCAGTTGGTTATTTATCGATATGAAACAAACTTTCGTCCCAGGAATTATTCGGTCCAGTGAAATTCCATTTCGGTATTAGTTTTTAAACAGTTACCGACATTTTCCATAAAATACTTCACGGTTTTGGACCATTTTGAAACGTTATGTACTACCGTTTCTGCCAGATATAGAACATACCCTTTTGTAGGTCACTTGTAATAATGATCGAAACGTTCGTACATTAATTTACAGTATGACGTGGGTTGCAACCGAGAGGAATTTTATGATCCTTTGGAAGATCTAAGAACACTTACGTGATAGTTATTATGTTTAAGAATTGAACAGCGAGGTTTGGAAACATATTATGACGGTTTAAAGCAGGTCAGACACCACGTCCTTGCGACCCAGGGTGAAATAAATAAAACACATTTTGTTTTGTCATTTGTTTTATCATTCCGTTACCTCATATGAAGAATACTTTACAGCTGAACGATCGTAAATGAAAATGGAGTCCAATGCTATTCGCGCAGTAAGTTTCGATCTGCAAAACAATTTCTGCTACATGTTATTCGTTATTGTAAGAATAATATGTTGCAACGTATCGGTACAACGATTCTACAAATACAGGAGTATACAAGGGAAGTATTGTGCAATTATAGCGCGTGCCACTAAGGAGCTGCTTTGATTTTACGATTTGCGATAAACGTACTTCTGCAGACTGTACGATTATATCTAACAAAAATGGAAATTTTCGGGCACTGCGGTTAACGAATTTGTCATGTATAAGTGATGGTGCGCTATTACTTACGCAAGAATTAGTAAAGCTGTTTATGACAATAGAGGTCGATCGAACAGGAATGGACTTGATAGTTTACTCTCGGATGTCGTTGAGAAGCGTTGCTCCCAGCTGAGAGCTGGTGCCTCCGCGGACGTGCGGTGGCTCCGGCGGGGCGCCTGCCACAAGGTGAGCCACCCGGGCCGGGTCACAGGCACCCTCCGCCCCCACCGGCAAAAATCGTTGTCTGCCATTGACGTAAGTGGACTCCATGATGATGCCGCCATTTTGAATTCCAGACTGGGAGAAAGCGGTTGCAAGTGCGCTAGCCGCTCAGCTGCGCGCTCTATTCTGGGCCGCTGTTCGATTCATCAGTGGCGCCACTCTAATAACAGACTGTTACTTAAAGCAAAGCCGTGGTTCACTGTTGACAGTTTGTTATCAGCAGTTACTGTCGACGGTATCTGGCCTAAAGCATTACGTTTTGACTGTAGACATTTCAATTTTTACATTTTTTTCCTGTTTGTGCGAAACATCCCAAGTAATTTGCGGACATTTATAGCGTTCATTCATCCGCTCTCCATGACACCAGTCCTCCTTCAGTGTCAATTTTCTGCTTAGCGAGTAATGATTTCTAACTTTCAGAAAAGTGTTATTACCTCTCCGGAAGCGCATCAGGAATAAAACATCAGACCATCATAATCTCTGATAGAAAGTGATTTACGGCGATGTGATCTGCTGGCCCTCTATTGACAGTTATAAAAGTAGTACGCTGAGGAGATATTGTACGCTGCAACATTTCGTATTTACCATTCCATAAATTTGATGTCTATATTATTCGAAGTTATTGTCATCCGTAGAATGTCTCCAGTACAGACTGTTATTCTTTCTGTGTTATGAAAGGTCTGTTAGTCATAAGAAACGGAGGTTACCTCACCATTCTAAGAAACTGTGTAATACAAGAATAGATGCCATGATAACATTGCCAATCTTCGTTTGCTTTCGTGCTGGATCAGAATATAAAATATAGAATGAAAATGGGATGTCGAAAGACATTTAATCATGAGTTTGTTCAATTGTTCATGCCACTGTTGTCTATAATATTTGTTGATCTCTGTGGTAATGAGTGAAGGAAACCGAAATCAGGCAATTATAATCTCGCTGTGTAAAGTACATCACAAATCTAAGCCACGCTCTTTTGGCTTTTACAGTGGATCTGACAGAAATAGTAGAAGACAGTTTTCTTTCCTATTAATTTGAACTGTAACAGTACGGGGCTTACAGTGAAATTGCGTAACATTGGAACAGAATGAAAAACTAGGAGTAATTAGAGGTTGTCTTTAGAAGTGTTTTAGTCCAAATTTCCTGCTACTGGTGAACTGATTAATGGCGCTCTTGCCAGTAACTAAACAGTTACCTACAAATGTAGAAATTATTGAATTTGGCATCAAGAGTTTGGGTTTGCAAAATTATGGTTCTAGTTTTGCAACTGACGATACCAAGAATTGTAGACTGGAGTTTACGATGTCCTGGAGTCTGTGGTCAGTGATTCCCTTTGTGGTGAGAAAGTGTCGAAAACGGAATCATGGCGCAGTCTGCTCAACAGACACAAGTAGAACAATGCATGCTACAGATTTGATTTATTACTAGAAGAAAAATATCCTTAGAGTAATTTTGAATTTGACGTGTTTTCTCTGCCAAAGTGTACCACTAAAGGAAGTCGTTGCGTTACAAACATGGCGCAGTTGTCCTCGCAGTCAAACGAAAAAACATCACGATTTAATCTGAAGCTTAAAAGATTTAGTTGTAACTAATGCTTCGATGTTGGACACTGTCCTACCCTCTTTATTATCACAAGATGCGACTGTGTAAAACAGATTCTAAGCACGTACTGCATTCTCAGAGTTGTTGATGTAGTGATTTTAGTCAAGGCAATAAACACACCCAAGTTATTTCGACAGCTTTCTTTCGCTGTAGATACAGAAAGCTCATAGAGAAGGATGAACTAGATTTGTTATAAGTGCAGAGGATGGTGATAATATAGCATCAAATGCATAGTTATTCTGATATTCACTTTTTTTGCCATACCTGCCTAATGGCTATTTGTAGAATCCCCACGAATATTCCGTTGTATACACTATTAAATAGATGCACCTTACAGCAGTTCATTTCTCCTTACAATAAACAGAATCAAAATAATGACTCAACTCAGTTCCACACCCTTGGCGTCGCTGGAGTGATGAAAACATTACTCAGGGCCCTCCTACGATAATGTGTTAATTGAGATAGTGGGCATAATGCTGTTAAGTTTAAAGCCAAAACTCACGGTGTATAATGTGGGTATACCTCTTTTATTGGAAATGCTAAACACTAAATGATATATTGGGCGCTCATGCCGAGCCGTAGGAAAAATGGAAGTAATGAACTGTTAATGTCTTCGGATATGCTGATCCTTTGTAAACTGAATAATGGCTTTTGTTCAAGATGACTGATGAGAAATATTTCCAAAATATGTCGAGTAAGTTAATAACAAACCTTTGATGCAATTAAATGAAAATAAAAATATATTCATTTAAAACGGATTTGTTATTCGCAAAGCGCATCTCTAAAATACATTAGAGAGATGCTAAGCATTTGTTGTACACATTGTGTAACACAGTAGAACATAGAACGTTGCAAGCAGAGCGAAACTGGAAACTAGGTAGGGGAGTAGCATAGAGAACGCTTATTATTTTTCTCCATTTAAAATTGTCATACGAAAGAGAGCCGAAGGATACGGTTCAGTCACTCACTGAACTAGGGTACGTTCTTTATGCACTTATTATGCCATTTCAACACTTGTTTGTCCCTGAAAGAAAGTCTTTACAGAAAAACGGAATTAAAGGTATTACACCAAAGTATCTCGTAGGTTCATATCATTCAGCACTTGAACGGGCCTCTTAAAAATTCATTTTTTGAGGCTGAACATCCTGCCTTGAAATCTCTGGTGTAGAGGCGGTATGGTGAGATGTAGAAATACCGGTCACCGCGACCAGCTCGCAAACTACTCCTGTCATAGGCCTTTGCTCTGCGCTGGAGCTTCAGTCTGGTCCATGGAAACACAAAGATAGATATGCTGCTTTAAGTATCTACATTTCAGTGATTGCTGTTTCAATTGCGCTATGTAATAAACTCGTTCCGTGGGGAGTAAATCGTCTTGAACAGCTGTAATCGGAAATTCTTCACTTCTTTTTTTTTCCTTTTTTTTCTTGTTAACAGCTTTTATTTAGCCAATAACAGGGTGCGTACAATAAAACAATAAAAGTACTGTACAATAAAAAGCTAGCAAGCGTTAGTGAAAAATGATCAACCAAGAAAATATAGACAATTATGAGCAACTTGATCTACAAATGTCTAATATACAGCGTATGGCGTTTTAAAAATTTAGGAGATGATAAAGGATGAAATTTTTGAACGTTTTTATATGAGGAATCTATAGCCGGAAATGTGGAATAAACTTCCAACAGCTACCACTGGGCTGTTGAATATCAACGCACTACCCGGAGGAGAAGTTACCAGGTGACATTGTCAGTGAAAATTTGGACTGGAATTCTTAGAGATCACCTTGCTGCACCATAACATCTTACCATATCGTTTGAATGGAAGGTGGTAATTGAACGTTTTGGTCTGACCTCACTTCCCTTGACTTTTTGCTCTAGGGGTATGTAAAAATGTTCGTGTACTCAACGCCAACAGGGAAAGTACCGGATTGTTCAGCGCATCTGTACAGCATTTGATACCATCATCGCGGAGAGCGGATACTTACATAGAATTAGACAACATGGTTCGTTGTTGCACATTACGTAAACAAGTTGTCGGTCGTCATATTACTTTACAGTTGTGAAGCCTCGGAGTCGGTTTACAGTATTTAATTGCACTTTATTGTCAATCAACGTTGTACAAACTACGGTATTCTGCTGTTTCATTTAATCTACCGAATGTGTAAATGCGCCTGGTGCTGTAGAAACTTTATTTCACATTTCTGGCTGTAGATTCTCTATAGCAAAATGTTTAAAATTTCATCCGCTAAAATCTCTGATAGTTTTAAAACGTTTTTCTGTAACACCGTGTATATGTTTTTATGTGATTTATACTGAAGTGCACAGCAAGACACAGGATACTGAATGGTTTTTTGAACTTTGACATGTGTTTTTGTACATGTGCTGTACACGAAACGCAAAATCAATGAGTCACGTGTCATTCATCGTGGTAATTACATTGCAATGCATTCGAAAAGATAAATAAAATTGAACAGTGACATAGACAATTTCCTATCGAGCCAGGAAGCATGTTATACTTGGCTAATCTAATGTTAAGGCGATGGAAGGAATTTTCAACTCTGACTTCAGATGGAGAATACAAATTTATGGCAGATGTTTACTGTTGTGACGCAAAATCTGTGAACATTGGCTTACGTTCCTCTCTTTTTCTCCTTCAAATCTTTATAGATAATTAATTACTAAACAAATACATTATTTTTTTATGCCGTGGAAGAGCGTGTCGGAAAATCAGTTGAAATAGTAATGAATAAAATAGTATATTTAAAAGTGTAGCTCCATCTGATCGATTTCATAAAATGAGTCTTTGTACCTTAGCGAACATCTTACAAGGACGTTGCGCTTTTCATTTATATTTTAGGAAGTAGCATATCGTCTTGATGGTACCGAGTGCTGCTCTACGTGGCTGTAAGTATTCATCAATGAAATAAAACCTGTACAGGTAAAAATACTGCTCCTGTTATCGATACTTGTCCTACAGCAAACTCATTAAGTAACCATTTCCCTTCAGCTGCCATTATAAAGAGTAGTATCTGTCGTAATAAATATTCGCAGTCCAGTGAAATTTAGAATGTAGACTTAAAATCGCCATCAGAAATTTTTATGAAATCTTCGTTCTTTACCTTATAAATACTTGTAATAAGTATATTGTAATAATATTAGCGTAGCCTATGGGGAACATTAGTAGTATAAACACTCCATTCTGCATTAAGACGGCTGATACTGATAGCAATGAAGCATCGTCATATTGTGCTTATACTACTGTTATGTACAATAGATGGTAAAAAGTAAGTACACAAAAACTTCAGAGACACCTGAGTGGATAACTAGTAGGTGCTTTGGACAAGTTGCAAAAGAGTGTAATTTTCTTCCTGCTGTCAAACGAAATAACAGAATCCGAGATATCTCGTGTTTTTGCACGTGATTCAGTTTTCATGTTTATTTACGTTAATCGTGTACCAGACTTTGATATTTTCTTCTGTGCATATAAGCATTTCATAATGTATCAACAGTCATGTGCCATAAAAAGATGTAGTAGTCATATGAATTACTACCTTCGTTAAAATCACACCATTACTTAGGAAGAAGTTTAATATTGATACAAAGCGTAACATATCGTACAAATAAAAAAAGTAATAAATATTTTCAATGATCGTTAACAGTTTTTAAAATGTTTGTAGTCTTTCTTAATTATTACTTTTTTTTATTGAAAGTTGATCATTTTGATAATGTCAAAGCTCTAACATATTATCTTTTTCATTTGATCCACAGCCAGTTTTTGAAAGAAGGTGTCTGTAGAGGTGATTCATAATGATACGTTGATATCTTTAAGACAGTATAAAGTAATTCGTGCACTAGTAAAATATTGTTTAGTTGCAAAGCAAACTGAAAGATTACTACAATATTTCCTTCAATTAGGTGGCCAGAAATATACACAAACAGCAATACTATCATATACGTTATTTTTACGTTATTTTTTCTTAAAGTTTGATTGTTGTATTTCGCTAGATAAAGAAGAGGGGCTTTTGTTAACAAAGGCAATAATATATACAGGAAATTAATATTTTCACTATAAAAGAAGAATTAATTGACAGATTTAGTCCACTTTATAAAATAAATGTAAGAGACAGGAATTTAGTGGCTTAATAAACAATTCTGTTGCAGATGTTGTTAATATCAGAGATTTCTGCGGATTGTTTTTCACTTCAGTCTTTTGTTTTTAGGTATAAAATTTCAACCTTCACATTAGAAACTTTGTCGCTAATTAATGTTACTCAGTTCGTGGACTGGCCGGAGGACTCTGGCATTAATGTGTAGCGTGAATGTCGCTTCGCTGGCACAGG
This sequence comes from Schistocerca cancellata, assembly GCF_023864275.1. Classification (NCBI taxonomy): domain Eukaryota; kingdom Metazoa; phylum Arthropoda; class Insecta; order Orthoptera; family Acrididae; genus Schistocerca; species Schistocerca cancellata. Next base: position 868,165,321 of record NC_064627.1, on the reverse strand, counting down.
AAATTAAATTATGCCACTACAATAACAGGGAATGTGCTCGACACGACAATAGCACACATTCGCTTAATACGAGACAGAAAATATAAATTAAGCCGAAACTAATTAATGGTTCGCTATTTGCAGCCCTTAATTATAATCGAATTTTCTTTCAAATCTCCCTTTTTCGAACATTCCAATTACAATCCACTAGTAACTGAAACTGAGTAATTGCATTGAATGTAGTCCGGTAGAAAATATGCAAAGTACTGCAAACAGCTTTCTGCTGAGATCTCAGATCAACTGTCGTTACATTTTGTGGAGATTGCATTTTCTGAACTCAGCGACCACTATGCCAAATAATGAGGAATTAGTCACGCTAAAGTAAAGAACGAATTAATGAGTCTCTTTTCTGGCAGCCATAACTTAACGGGCGTCCCCTGGTGAGGAACTTTACTAATGAAGATTTACCAATTTTCTAATCCTGACATTCCTCTTTGTTTTCCTGTGCACCTGAGAGTGAACAGGATGATGCAGGAATATTCGTTGCATTGTACTACGTAACTGATGACGAGAAAATGTCCAAGTACTAAAGTTCAGCTGTTGATTTACTTGCTTTTCACTTGAAACCTTCGATGTCGATGTGGCTAAGTTTGAAATTTTGTTCGTTGAATTGGAATGTCGCACAATGCTGACGTTGTCCAAACTTACCACATCTATTCATTGTTGAGCTGACTGACTAGAACCTTAACAAGTTTTTCAGAAGTCTATGCTTGTCCTCCTCAACAAGATAATTTATCGTAGAGCGGCAGAACAATTCTCCTGTCATGTTTTCTTGAATGACAGTCTCTCCGTAGAATGCACGAATATTTCAGATGGGCAAATGTGTCGAAAATTTGCGTTTTTTCCTTCTTGCACTCTTTCTCCTACAGTTCATCAGTTCGAAAGATTTTTAAATTTAAAAGGATCCAAATGGTATGTAGAAGCAAAACATTCTACGCGAGCAGTGGAGTGTGGTGAAGTGCTGCATTTTTTTGATTACTGAGGAAGCCGTCCCACATATCTAACGTTTATAACGAGTGTTTCACCGTTCTCTCTGAACCTGCAAACATTTCTGGATGACAGAGGACAATGTTACCATTGCAGCATCTTTGGTATATGATCAACACATGATCGGAGAACATAAGTAGTAACCGCTATCTCCGTGCCACCACAAAAGTCAGAAATATATTCTTTTGACTGCCTCAAAGTGTTCTTACCAACCTAAACCACATTATATATTATACTGCACGGAATCCATAACAGATCATCAACATTCTTGCCGCACTTGGAAGCGCATATTACGTCCGTATTACATCTTAGAAGCTGCAAAATTGTCTTCAAATGTATCGAGCAAACAATACGTGTTCTCGTGCTTAGGAGGATGTGTTAACAGAAAGACAAAACGAGAAATATTTGAAGACTAACACTTCTTTTGTGATTCGTCAAATGATTAACTTTAACTGGAAGCGCTTATCTTGACAATCCATTATCATACAGATATTCAATTCAAGGAATTAGGCATGGCGCCTTTGCCTTTATTTCATGCGACTTCCGTGACTTTTTTTCCCAAGTGGTACAAATTTCATGACTTTGGTGGTAATCGCCACACTGAAATTTTTCTCACATTTTCCTGGATCAAATTTTAATGCTTTCTAATGCTTTAACTTTTTTATTTTATTTGATTTTGTACATCCTTTCACGAATCCTGGGCATTTGGCTTATGACAACTGAACTACTGTATCAATCGCTTGGGAACTCTCTACATTTCATAGTCCTAGCGAGGTACAGGAACTCCCATAGTTTTTCATGATATAATTTTAGTTTCTTTCTTAGCCTAATTTTTTTAAGAATTCTGTTTACAGCAACACAGTCGTCTTATGTTACGGACAAGTTCTCAGTCGTCTATGTGTTCGGCTAAATGTCTTTATATAATCTGTAAATGATCGATGCGTTCTATAATGTTAGCCTGTTCATTTCTCTGTGAGTTTTCGTTGTACCGAACACGTATTCTCTTCCTCTGGAAGAAGTCCTTCATTTATTATTTGTACTCTTTCAGAGGTCATTCTGGTGTACGGTATATCTTATTTGCCGTATCTACCAGACTTATACCTCTGTAATTTCCACAGTCATTTAGCTTTCCTGTTTTTTAAGAGAGACATAACAACAGAAATCCTTCATTCACCTGGTACTTCCTTCTGCAACCAGCACAAGTTATGAAAATGTAACATCCTAAGCTTTAGAAACATGTCACCGTATTTTATAAGATCTCCACTGATTCCATCTCCTCCTGATGATTTTCACCTTCTACTTTGGAAAAGTAGCTTCGTCGAGTTCTCTGGCTCTAAATAAACCTCCAGTTTATTCAGTTATCTCGATGTTTTCGAGCTCGTTTCTGTACATTATCGATAAGGGACTAAATGTGATGTGTTTGGATACGATGGCGAACGACCTGTTATTTTCGAAGACCTGGTTTTCGCTTGCGAGAAACTGGGGCCGTTCCTGAGAGGTGACGTGGGACTGCGTCCTTGGACCACCCGCAGTGGCGCGCAGGTCTGCAGCGGGTGTCGGCACGCTCATTAAACAGGCGTAACTACTGCCACGGCGACGGACGGCTCCGGGGCTGTTTGCCGCTGCGCAGTGGGCATCATGGCTGCTCCGTGTGATCTGATGCAAAGGTACACAAATAACCAGTTCTCAAAAGCCACAGCGGCCTATGCGCACTGAACGGGCTTTTAGACGTTTCAGCAAAATCGTTAATCACACATGGTTATCTAAGGATCTGTTCTACAACAGAAGGATCTGTTCTACAACGGGTATTGATACTTAATCGTCTGCATTAACGACTATAAGAAATTTCCATTACGGAAAGTCAAAAAATAACTCGAGATTGCTTCAGTTTTATCTATCAGTCTATTATTAAAAAAAATCTAAATGTTGATTTGATCAAAATCGCTAATTTCCGAAAGCTGTTTACAGCTTTTTTAAAAATTTTGACACAACTTTCCATTCTAATACAGGCTTGTTTTTAGGTACACACATATATATAATGTTTTGAGATTTTTTGGTAGCAATTTTTCCCGTTAGTTAAATTTATAAAAAATTATGTATCACTTGCATTAAAAATAGGTATATGAAACCACACGCCTATTCCAATGCAACATTGTATCAAAATTTCAAAGCATTAGGTCAAAAGCTTACAGAGATTTGTGATTAGGAGTATTTACAGTTTGTATATAAGCACAAACGTAGATATTCGTTTCTTAAAAATCTCAAATCTTCTAAAGCTCTTCAAGAATTGCTTTGAAATTTTGATACAGCACTACATTCGAATACTCACGTGTTTTTATATACCTACTGGAACGCCATCTGGTATACATGTAATAAAAGGGAAAACATTACAACAATGTAAATATTGGTTTGTTCAATGTCACTATCTTCGCTAGTTTTTTACCGGTTGCTCTGAATTTTGAAACAACACTGAATTCTAATACAGGCTTCTTTTTAAGAACCTAATTCCCTAATACATGATGTTTAAAATATATAACTCTTTGTGAATTCTGTAGTCGCGTTTCACTGTTATTCAATTAATATAAAATAATGTGTTACATAAGTTTTTAAAAAAGGTAAATATAAAAACGCACATAAACCAATGGAATGTTATATCAAAATATCTCAAATCTCCCAAAGATCTTCATGGAGTACTTTGAAATTTTGACACATCATTGCATTCGAATAATCAAGTGTTTTTGTATCCCGTCTGGAACGCCGTCTGGTATATTCAATAAAATGGCAATGTTATAAAAATGTAAATGTAAGTTTTTTCAGAATCTTTAATCTCCAAAACTTCTTAGCAGGTTACCTAGAAATTTTGACACAACACTGAATACCAACACAGGCGTGTTTTTAGGTACCTAATTTTTTAATGTATGTGTGTTTCTAATATATATATATATATATATATATATATATATATATATATATATATATATATCACACACACAAGCATTGTTACCTAAATTCTCAAAATGTACGTTTCCGATTTACTTCACATTTTTACACGTTACTGTTATAAACTGTTAGACACTAGCTTACTGGTTTATGATTAGAAAAATAATACAGAATCTGAATTTGCAATAACAATAAACAAGGCTCAAGCCAGAAAGAGAGGTGAACAGGAAAGGTACAGAGGGGTGGCAGGAAAGGATATGGCAAACGGGAAGGAGGAGACAGAGAGAGAGAGGGAAAAGATGGACGGAGAAAAGGGGGAGGAACTGATGGACTGAGAGGGAAAGAGGAGGAGATGAACAAGGAAAGTGTGAGGGAGGGATGGATAGAGACAGGAGAGAGTAGGAGACTAGGTCTTACATCTAATTCGTGTACACATTAGAAAAGTGTGCTTTCTCTACTCTTTCATTTCCATTTAAGCAGGCAGTCACAGCAAAGCGTAGTAGGATACAGCTAGTTACACACAAATAATCGGCATGATCACCCGATTTTTATTAATCTCGTCTGAGAGAGATACAATTGATAGCTACATTCCCTTTTATAATAGGCCTTTTTTATATGAGACCGATGTACAGTTATATGTTTCCTGTAACCAGAATGATTGTCGAACTCATCTTGACTTGATACACAGGACGATTTTTCTGAACCAGGAGAAACTGCAGGAAACGGTACCTGAGAGGATATTGAGCAGAAAACACAATTGGACATATAGCCAGAAATGCATTCCAAGGGAGATACAAAGTTGTGAAATACTGTTGGTATTAGTATTGCCAAATTTTATGACGACCACTTTTCAAATGAAGTGTTTTTCTGAAATTGTATCTATTTGAAGTTATGCTACAGGGATGTACTAAGCAATGACGAGAATAAATTATTTTATTAAAACATTTTATTTATTGAAAATCTTAAACAGGGCTGCGAAACAGCAACTGTGTAATCTATTTGAATTACACAGCTGCTATGTAATTCAGAATAGACTGAAAAATCAGACAACCAGTTGGAAATAAACGTTTATCATCCCTTGACCATGATATTGATATTTGTAAAAGTATCTTCTTCAGAAATATTGGCCTTATTACATCATATGATGCAATAGGCGACACAAGACAAAATATTGGGGCAAGTTACATGTACCTTATGTCACATACTAAAGCCAACTGCTCTTTTATCTTGTGACGCCTGTTGCATTACGTGATGTAATAAGGCCAATACTTCTGAAGAAGATATTTTTTCATATATCGAAACAATGGTCAAGGGATAGTAAGCCTTTCCTTTAGGAACAATATTTCCATTTCTCCACATAATTTCCATCCCTCTCAACTGCCTTACGCCATTTTGGAACCAGCTGCTGTATAACTGCACGGTAAAATTCTGGACCAACCTGTTGGAGCCACTGTTTGGCAGCGTGCACAAGGGCGTCATCATCTTCAAATCTTGTTCCACGCAGAGAATCTTTCAGTTTCCCAAGGAAATGGTAGTCACATGGAGCCAAGTCAGGACTGTAAGGCGGGTGTTTCAGTGTTGTACATCCGAGTTTTGTGATCTCTTCCATGGTTTTTTCACTGACTTGTGGCCGTGCATTGTCGTGCAACAGCAAAAAATACTGCTTTTGCCGATGTGGTCGAACACGACTCAGTCGAGCTTGAAGTTTCTTCAGCGTCGTCATATATGCTTCAGAATTTATGTTGGTCCCACTTGGCATGATGTCCACAAGAAAGAGTCCTTCGGAATCGAAAAACACCGTAGCCATAACTTTTGCAACAGAAGGTGTGGTTTTCAATTTTTTTTTCTTGGGTGAATTTTCATGATACCACTCCATTGATTGCCTCTTCGTCTCTGGCGAAAAATGATGGAGCCATGTTTCATCACCTGTCACAATACTTCCAAGAAATTCATCTCCACCATTCTCGTACTGTTCCAAAAGTTCACTGCATACCTTTTTTTCTTGTTTCTTTGTGAGCCACTGTCAACATCCTGGGAACCAACCTGGCACAAACGTTTTTTAACGCCAACACTTTCAGTATTCTGCAAACATTTCCTTCCCCTATCCCAGCGTAGCGTGACAATTCGATCACTGTGATACGTCTGTCAGCAGTCACCAACTTTTTAACTCTCTGCACATTGTCTGGAGTGTGTGCAAAATGGCTCTGAGCACTATCGGACTTAACAGCTGTGGTCATCAGTCCCCTAGAACTTAGAACTACTTAAACCTAACTAACCTAAGGACATCACACACATCCATGCCCGAGGCAGGATTCGAACCTGCGACAGTAGCAGTCGCGCGGTTCCGGACTGCGCGCCTAGAACCGCGAGACCACCGCGGCCGGCGGAGTGTGTGCAGTACGAGGCCTGCCGCTGCAAGGACAATCATCCATATTGCCGTGCCCGCTTTCATCACATAATCTGCTTGCCCACCGACTAATTGTACTGCGATCGGCAGCAGAATTTCCATACACCTTTTTCAACCTCTTGTGGATGTTTCCCATTGTGTCGTTTTCACAGCACAGGAATTCTATGACAGAACGTTGCTTCTGACGAACGTCAAGTGCAGCAGCCACCTTGAAGACACGCTGTTACGGCGTCACTCACGGGAACAGGTTGAACTGAGTTTGAATACAAGCGGGAAGGATGTATTTACACACTGTAAAACTTTCACACATGCAGAATGAAAACTGTAGTTTTACAAAAATAGTGTGCATTTCTTTTGGAGTGACCCCCGTACATCGTCTTTGAGATGTAGAAGCAGCCCTACCAACTCTCATTTGTGTCGCTCAACTCCTCCTTAGCACTCCGTCGTCAGGCCACAAGTGGCCCATCGGGAACGTCCGACCGCCGTGTCATCCTCAGCTGAGGATGCGGATAGGAGGGCGTGTGGTCAGCACACCGCTCTCCCGGTCGTGATGATGGTTGTCTTTGACCGGAGCCGCTACTGTTCGATCGAGTAGCTCCTCTATTGGCATCACGAGGGTGAGTGCACCCCGAAAAATGGCAACAGCGCATGGCGGCCCAGATAGTCACCAACCCAAGTGCCGGCCACGTCTGACAGCGCCTAACTTCGGTGATCTGACAGAAACTGGTGTATCCAACGCGGCAAGGCCGTTGCCTTGAAAATGGATGTAAACTATCCCGAAAAAGTCTACTTACAAAGTTTCAAGAACCAGCATTAAAAGATGGCTCTAAAAATGTACGAGAACCCCGTACGTATCTCTCCCACAGGGATGGTGAGGACAAAATTTGAGTAATTACAGCGCATACAGAGGCATTTGTGAATGGTCCAGGAAAAAGCCTAGTTACTGGCGTTCCATCCGCTGTGCGCTTCACAGTCGTTAGCGGAATATGAATATTGATATAGATGAACGACATCTTATTAACCGACGCCTTGCCAGGTTCCGTGTATGGCGGCTGGCTGATTTAAATGTAACGATTCTCGTCGTTGATGCCGCAAATACTGCACAGTCCACTTAGTGGTGCAGTGGGACTGCGCTGAGCAGACCAGGTTGTAAACTTTGTGACTTGGTTGTGGGAAGACTGTTCGATACAGAGAAAAGAGAACCAATGCACTGATGTATTTACATATTAAGGGTTCCACATATAAAAATTTCTGCACTTATACCCGTTACTCCAAATGTAAATACACGGAGGTCGAGAAAAATGTAGAAACTCTTCGATAGTCAATGTCAATAGAACAAATGGATACGCCTTTACAATTCTTGCACTGGGGAAGTTTATTTGGTGTGTTCAAAGTGCACCCGCCCCCCACCCCCCCAAACAATGTCGATGCCGCTGAATTTTTGAACGAACTGCGGCTGTCAGTGTTGCCTCTGTTATAGCCGTACAGGACGCCTCGATGGTTTCTCGTAGGTCGTTCAATGTTGTTGGCTTTTATCGATGAACATCATTTTTCAAGGTCTGTCGTAGGTAGAAGTCAAGAGCTGTAAGATCTGGAGACAGTGGTGGGTACTCACAGTTCCTCCTCGACTTCTCCATCGTCCAGGTAGATTTTCATCCAAGTAGGCTAAGAAACCATTTTGGTAGTGAGGCGGAGAACTATGTTGTTGTAGGTAAAATCTTTCATTTCAAAATGCATATCGCATGGCAGGTAAAATCGACGTTTGCAGTATATGAAGGTACACATCACCAGTTACAGTGTCTTCAAAGAAGAATGGACCAATGACAGACATTAACATCGGGTAGATTAACGCTTTTGTCCAGATCAATGTGAGGGTTTTCAGGAGCCTACTACACGCAGTTGTGACGGTTTACAGTACCGTACAGTTGGAATTGTGCCTCGTCAGGCGAGATAACCATCTCTGCGTACCGTTCGTCCTTGCAAAGCACGCCTTCAGACCACTCGCAGTACTCCAGCCTTCGATCCGGTTCCTCCTAGTTCATAGCGTGCAGCGATCTTAGAATGTACACTTTCCACTTTGATCATTCAGAACTCGTCACACATTTGATCGGCATACGGTAGGTCTGGCCGAGCAAAAATATCAACAAGCCCAGCTTCCATAGCTGCTCTATTCTAGGTCACCTGAAAAGTCTGTGAAGCGAGGTACACGTGAAAACTCCTTGGTGCTGCGATTTTTTTCCGTAAGTGTAATTTGAAGTACACGCTAAATCACGAACACACTGTCACCCCGACCAGAAGCGACCCCGAGTCCGCGGGCGCTCGGTATTGCGATCCTAATGGCTAGCGGTGTATAGCCCGGCCAGTACCAGCAGCTTCGGCCCGCCGGCCCCCCGCGGCAAAGTGTCTGCGCCGGCGCCTGGGGCGATAACGCCGGCCCCAGCTGTGTCTGCTATCTGCAGGCCCATCCAGTGGCGTCCGGCACGGCCACCGCCACCGGCCACGGGCTGCCCCGGCGCCGATGCGCGTCCCTTATCGCACCTTAAAAGAAAAAAAAAGTGCCTGCCCTGCTTCGGAACAAGGCGCGCCGCTATCGCCGGCTGTATCTCGTCACTCGTCTCATGATTTATGCGACTCGCACGTGCGCGACGCGACACCGCGCCGTCAGCGGCAATTTGTTTCGCCCGCCCCGGCCGGCGCCGCTGACTGCCTGACCGCCGGTGGCAGGCAGATCAACACGCCATCCATTCAGCGTGCGTCGATTGCTATCGTCCCCATCAGCTCGATTACCTGGCACGCAGTGCCGGAAAGCGGATTTTTGTATCAGCCTGGAGTAAAAACGAGCAATTTATCAAAATTTATAGTTGTACTTTGCACGATATGTAAATGTCTCACAAATACACTATTGGCCATTAAAATTGCTACACCAAGAAGATATGCGGATGATAAACGGGTATTCATTGGACATCTATATTATACTAGAACTGACATGTGATTACATTTTCACGCAATTTGGGTGCATAGATCCTGAGAAACCAGTACCCAGAACAACGACTTCTGGCCGTAATAATGGCCTTGATACGCCTGGGCATTGAGAACAGAGCTTGGATGGCGTGTACAGGTACAGCTGCCCATGCAGCTTCAACTCGATACCACAGGTCATCAAGAGTAGTGACTGGCGTATTGTGACGAGCCAGTTGCTCGGCCACCATTGACCAGAAGTTTTCAATTGGTGAGAGATCTGGAGAATATGCTGGCCCGAGCAGCAGCCGAACACTTTCTGTATCCAGAAACGCCCGTACAGGACCTGCAACAAGTGGCCGTACATTATCCTGCTGAAATGTAGGGTTTCGCAGGGATCGAATGAAGGGTAGTTCAAAATGGTTCAAATGGCTATGAGCACTATGGGACTTAACTTCTAAGGTCATCAGTACCCTAGAACTTAGAACTACTTAAGCTTAACTAACCTAGGGACATCACACACCCATGCCCGAGGGAGGATTCGAACTTGCGACCGTAGCGGTAGCGCGGTTCCAGACTGTAGCGCCTAGAACCGCTCGGCCAGAATGAAGGGTAAAGCCACGGGTCGTAAGACATCTGAAATGTAACGTCCACTGTTAAAAGTGCCGTCAATGCGAACTAGAGGTGACCGAGACGTGTAACCAGTGGCACCCCATACCCACACGCCGGGTGATACGCCAGTATGGCGATGACAAATACACCATTCCAATGTGTGTTCACCGCGATGTCGCTAAACACGGATGCTGTAAACAGAACTTGCATTCATCCGAAAAAATGACGTTTTGCCATTCGTGCACCCAGGTTCGTCGTTGAGTACACCATCGCAGACGCTCCTGTCTGTGATGCAGTGTCAACGGTAACCACAGCCACGGTCTCCGAGCTGATAGTCCATGCTGAAGCAAGCGTCGTCAAACTGTTCGTGCAGATGGTTGTTGTCTTGTAAATGTCCCCATCTGTTGACACAGGGATAAGGACGTTGCTGCACGATCCATTACAGCCATGCGGATAAGATGCCTGTCATCTCTACTGCTAGTGATACGAGGCCGTTGGGATCCAGCACGGCTTTCCGTATTCCCTTCCTGAACCCACCGCTCCATATTTCGCTAACAGTCATAGGATCTCGACCAAAGCGAGCAGCAATGTCGCGATACGATAAACCGCAATCGAGATGGGCTACAATCTGACATTTATGAAAGTCGGAAAAGTGATAGAACGCATTTCTTCTCCTTACACGAGGCATCACAACAACGTTTACCAGGCAATGCCGGTCAACTGCTGTTTGTGTATGTGAAATCGGTTGGAAACTTTCCTCATGTCAGCACGTTGTATGTGTCGCCACCGTCGCCAACCTTGTGTGAATGCTCTGAAAAGCTGATTATTTGCATATCACAGCATCTTCTTCTTGTCGGTTAAATTTCGCCTCTGTAGCACGTCATCTTCGTGTTGTAGCAATTTTAATGGCCAGTAGTGTATAAAGTGCTAATAATACTGTAATCGAACGATAATGTTTCAAGTAGAAGAAGCCCCAGTCTGCAGACACGTAACCCTATCAGCACATTTATATGATTCTATGAACGAATTACAATAAGTCAGATTCACTGTAAAACCATACCACATTAATACCGAAAACTCAGAGAACTAAAGTTGGCTTTAATACCATCAACTACTTTTAAAAACTTGTTTAACACGATATTCAACAAACTGTTCGCAATGCCAGACAAAACATTACAGATGTGAAAAGAAAAAAAAATTAAATAGACCAGTAATATCAGTCTTGTTTTCCAAACAATTTATTTGCCAAGATCATTACATTAAATGGTTCAAATGGCTCTGAGCACTATGGGACTTAACTTCTGAGTTCATCGGTCTCCTAGAACTTAAAACTACTTAAAGCTAACTAATATAAGGACATCACACACATCCATGCCCGAGGCAGAATTCGAACCTGCGACCGTAGCGGTCGCTCGGTTCCAGACTGTAGCGCCTAGAACCCTGCGGCCATCCGGCCGGCTCATTATGTAGATTAGAAGTTTCGGTAATATCTATTGCCATCCTCAGACCTATAAAAAGAAAATATGTCGAGGTCAGACTCTTACAGTTATATAAAAAAAAAATGCATGATTACGTGACGAAATGTTTCCAATTTTTGTTTGTTGGCGTAGGCGGCCATCCATTACAGTTTACAGTACGCTGTTTCTTTTACACAAAATTTGTGTAAACTTTGTCTTTATGATTACTTGGTGTATACTAATTTTATGTAACGTTTCTTATGTTAATTCCAATGTGAGACAAAAGTGCGACCCTGTTGCACTGATCGGACGTGAGTCAGCGTTACACTGACCGGTTGTAATCTTCGTCAAGCAGTGCAGACAGCCATTTTGTGGTGTCTCTGAGCACTAGCTTCAGTTGCACTCCAGATCCAGTCGTCAGTTATCTATCGCAGCCAGCATGACATTAGCCCACGAAGCGGCAAAAGGTGGCACGTGTCTGTCTTGTTCGTGCCATTAGTACTCGGTTCTACATAGTTTATGATAACACACTCGGCATGTCACAGTAGATCCTTGATTTTTATGGTATGTTTTTATTTTAAAAAAATTACTTATTAGAGGTATTCGTTATTATATATTGGCTTTGGTTTGTATCCCTCAATATGAGTAGAATTTTATGAGCGTTATTTTTTTGCAACATATTCTACAGTCTTCATGTGGCACTTTGGTATAAGCATTCTGTCACTTAACTATCACTGCCCAGCTTTATGTGTATGTAAATTTTGTCATAGCTGTTGCATATGCCCTGCTACATTTTTATATGGTTATAAGCCTGTAAATTCGACATATCTTCTTTTCACAGCTCTGAAGATAGCGATATACAAGTGTTTATAATTAAAGTTAATCCTTCAAAGGGCTGTAGAAATAACACCACTGGTCAGAATGACGTCAAGTTGCAACGGACTATTATCGGAGAAGGGGGAAAACGTATGGCGGGAGAAAAAAAATAGTGTAACAATTGATCAATAGAGCGCGCTGTCTGTGCCAGAATACGTAAATGAAAACACCTGTCAGGCGCACGAGCCATTGAAGTTGATATAAACACGTCGGGTACACGGCTTTCCCTCCTTTCGCGTCTGCGACGTTCGCCATGACTGTCTCAATGCTGGATCGCGTTCTGCTTGTAAAGCTGTATTAAAAGAATGATGACTGTGCACACGTCGCTCTGCAGAAGTTCCGGAAACTGAAGGGTTGGAAAAAGGCGTTGGTTCTATGACTGCCGTGGATTCTTTTGGTGTGCAACCTTGTAGAGTGAGGAAACAAACTGATTCGACGTCAGTGGAAGCAGTGGCCACAGCAATGCTGGAGGAGACGAGTGGTGGTATGCAAAACGCGTAGTGCACGGAGAATTGCCCGAACATTGGACATTCCCGTGAGTACAGTGCCTAGAGTCCTGCGAAACATGCTTCTTTGCTATCGATTCAAAATTACTAATGTGCACGAGTTGCTTACTGTTGATCTGCCATCAAGAGAGACCTCTGCTTTAGAATTTCTTGCTCGCATGAAAGTGGACAATGATTGGCCGTGGAAGATTTTGTGAACAGACGAAGCCCACTTCCCTATGACAGTATATGTCAATACGCAGAGTTGTCCGGAAGGGGTAAAGGAAAATCCACACGCAAATCAGCCAGTACCACTTCATTCAGAAAAGGTCACCGTGCGGTGAGGGTTTACAGCATCATTTATCATAGGGCCATATTTTTTCTAAGAGACACGTGCTTCAAGTCCTATTATCTGTACCGTCACTGGTAAGTGCTATGAGTGTCTTTTGCTCAACCACGTCATTCCAACTCTCCAATAGCGTGGATGTGTGGGTGGGGTCATTTTTATGCAAGATGGCGCACCTCCGCACATTGCAAATCCAGTTAAGCAACTGCTGAAGCGCCATTTCGGAAATGCTAGAATTATCAGCCGCCATTTCCCTACAGCCTGTCTGAAACATGTTGTGTTCAGTATTCCGATTGAAAACTTAGCTGCATGAAGCCACGCATTGCCCAACACATTCTGAACGTGACCCCCGAAACACTTGTGGAATATGCTGTTTCTCGATTTCAACTTGTTGTAGAAAACAACGGTGGACAGCATACTGAAAATGTTTTGCACCAGTCACACGGAAATTAATAATCCGATCTGATTTTGATTGATGTTTTTCATGCGGTTTTAGGCCTCAGGTCAATTAAAAACCAATGTGAGTGATGCTTTTTATGCAGTTTTTGATCTCAGGACAATTAAAAATCGTTTTCTCCCATCCAATATGATATGACCTTGTCGTGGTGGATGGGATTACGTATCTAACAGTATCACACTGTACACCCATTCACACTGAGTAGTACGTCAAACGTACACCTTAGGCATTGTTGTCTGATTCATTTGTCATTTGTAGTCGATCACTATTAAATTATAATGCTTACAGCGCCATCTATTGCTACATTTTGTAACTATTTACTTTTCTTCTGCTCTACGTTTTCCGCCTTCTCGGATAATATTCCGTTACAATTTGACATCATTCTGACCAGTGGTGTTATTTCTACAGCGGTTTGAAAGTTTAACTTTAATTGTAATCATCCTGTGTATTGACGAAACGAGTAATCCAGTAACTGTGTTAACAAAGCGATCTTGGCAAATAAATTTTGTTTTCAAATAAAGACTGCAGTACAAAATTATAGATTGTCTCCTGCACTGAATGATAATGTCAGGTAACCATAGTATCAATTTTGTTATGAACCTTCAAAATAGCAATTCATTGTCTCTGTTGAAATCTTGAGCTCTCAGAAGGCTGTTAGAACGCATACACCGTTAGGAAAATTCTGAATGTTTGTAGTTTCCTTGTTATTCTTGAAATAATGTGTCAGTTTCAAATTTTCTGCTAAAACACAAACTAATGTTTAAAAATTCCGTTTTGTTTAGCGACAAAAAAGTCTCAATATTTAAGTAGTTCCATTAGCTCATTATTCAGTTCATCACAGTAAGTGTATTTTGTGCTTCCTTAAGATAGCCAATACAAATCACATCATTCACCCTGGATACTGATGTAAGATGGGTTGCCTATCTTAAGTTAGCATGAAATATTTTCCAGACTAGTTTGCTTTTGCCCAACTAGTATACACGCTCTGATCCAAAGCGCAATTATGTTCACGTTGTCAGGGCCTCTGTTGTCCTTTTGCTGCAGCTAGATTTTTGGAAAATTGCAAGGCTCATAGTCATTGTTTTAATCATTGTTAGCTGAATATGTAAGCACAGTGCTGATATATAATATTTCAGGACCTAAACTCTAAAAAATGCGTGACTTCACCAAACAAGTACAATTTCGGAATAACTGTTTGATTAAAATAAGTGATCTTAGGAAGCAGGGAACTGTTTAGGATCTGTAGACTCTTGGGCCGAACGCGTTCTGGGGGCATTACCAGAGGAAATTTTGTTACAGATAACCCGAATTTAAGACAAATTTTCGAATTAAGGACTTTTAGGCAGCATTTAAGGTTTATTGTATAATTATATCAAATTTTACTACACAACCTGTGATTTAATGAATTGTTGTGATTAAAAAATCATTTAGAAATTCAACACGATTTAAAAAAAAAAGCTAAGATTAAAGCCCAGGCAAGACTCAGTGTTTTTGTTTCAAAATCGATATTTTATAATTACAATTAAACGTGATTGTTGCCAGCATCATATTTAAAGTACCAGGGAAGCAGGTTGCTAGCCTTACTTGCCCCGAGTTCCATTGAGTTTTACCCCTAACGGTTGAGGGACTAACCGGTGGATTTGGTAGTCTTTGCCGTATGAGCACAAAGGTGACCACGACTCAGAATATGTCCGAGATGCCCAGCCTTATTCCAAAGTAACTGGTATCCCGACTGTCGGGACCACTTACTTGGTCACTCATACGTTGCCCGTGGTTCATGAACTAGGACATGACTACAGGAACCCACACCATGAACCAGTAATATTTCAGAGCTAGATCAGAAATGTAAGGACTATGGTATGAAGATTAGCATCTCCAAAACGAAAGTAATGTCAGTGGGAAAGAGATATAAACGGATTGACTGCCAAATAGGAGGAACAAAGTTATAACAGATGGACGGTTTCAGGTACTTAGGATGCATATTCTCACAGGATGGCAACATATTGAAAGAACTGGAAGCGAGGTGTAGCAAAGCTAATGCAGTGAGCGCTCAGCAACGATCTACCCTCTTCTGCAAGAAGGAAGTCAGTACCAAGACTAAGTTATCTGTGCACAGTTCAATCTTTCGACCAACTTTGTTGTATGGGAGCGAAAGCTGGGTGGATTCAGGTTACCTTATCAACAAGGTTGAGGTTACGGATATGAAAGTAGCTAGGATGATTGCAGGTACTAGTAGATGGGAACAATGGCAGGAGGGTGTCCACAACGAGGAAATCAAAGAAAAACTCTACAGATGTAGCAGTCAGGGCGAACAGGCTTAGATGGTGGGGTCATGTTACACGCATGGGAGAAGCAAGGTTACCCAAGAGACTCATGGGTTCAGCAGTAGAGGGTAGGAGGAGTCGGGGCAGAGCAAGGAGAAGGTACCTGGATTCGGTTAAGAATGATTTTGAAGTAATAGGCTTAACATCAGAAGAGGCACCAATGGTAGCACTGAATAGGGCATCATGGAGGAATTTTATAAGGGGGACTATGCTCCAGACTGAACGCTGAAAGGCATAATCAGTCTTAAATGGTGATGATGATGATGATGAATTAAACGTGTTTTAGTGTTGTGCAGAAGCAAGAGAACATGAATGTATCAACCAAGCAAATTTTACCTATATTTAATTGAGGTACAATATTTTTAAATAATTATTTATACCTCAGTCATACCAAAATATCTCAAAACTGAGCTAAACGAAAATGTTTAGTCTGTCTTCTAATTTGGAGATCCAAAGGAACTTCAGCTCTGAAAATGAACTTTTTCACTATTGTTGGTGATCGTAAGTGACAGGCGCATTCGTAGAGCTTCTCTGCCTCGTGATGACTGGGTGTTGTGTGATATCCTTAGGTTAGTTAGGTTTAAATAGTTCTAAGTTCTAGGGGACTGATGACCATATATGTTAAGTCTCATAGTGCTCAGAGCCATTCTTAGAGCGACACCGATTTAATAGTAATAACAATAGTAATAATAAATTATCTTTGTCGTTTTGTGCTTCCTTGGTTCTTTTGATGAAATAAGGTATCGAATAAATCGACTTCCCGCGTAATCTGACTCACATAAAACTGCCAAAAGTGCGTTTTTCATTCTTAGAAAATCACAAGCTTTTTCCCTAACTGAATTGACAACGGCTGACGAGGTGCTATCGGGAATTCGAGGCTAACTTGAGAAACGAATGGTTGCTGATTAATATCAGCTTTCAACAGATGAACTCAATCTAAAAAGTCTACTCAAAATAATTACGTCTATTTCTATTGGTAAGGAGGCCCATACCATAGTACTGAAACTATGAGATACGTTTTTTAATTTTTTGCGATATGGGTCCCTAGACGGCAGCTGAGATAGTCTGCCCTGTCGGGAAGTCACTGTCCACCATCTTCGTTTTTCTGCTGTTGAACATCTCTGGAGAAGATAACGCCACCCAGAAAACACCAGCACGTCGCTAGCTCAGTTGCAAGAAGAACGCTGGGAATGAGAGAGACGGGGTGGAACGAGGGAACCTGGCCACGTCTGACACAGGAAATGGCGCCTCTGCGACCGTCTGCAAGCGCACTGCTGGCATTTCGAGTCGCGTTTCTCCAGCAATGAGCGCGGAAATAGCGACGGCGCTCTTGTTTACGACCAGGAAAATCCAGTGACTGCTCTCTGCAGAATAGGAAAAGCACGAACCGGGTCTTTGTTCGCAGTGACACGACTGACAAAAACAATCCCTTACCAAAAGCCGGCTCACAAATCATAACAACAGGCTTCATGTCTGGTTTGGACTCCGTTCAGGTTTAATAATCCAATTTAAAAAGAAAAATCTATTAGGAAAATTTATAAAACGACATTGGACTTGGCCCTATGAGAAGAAAGGCAATGAAGGTAGAGAGGCAGATTACATCTTAACATCCTATCGATGACAAAGCCGTTAGAATGGGGTACAAGCTTGGATTGTGGGAAGATGGGAGATGAAACCGTTTGTGCGCTTTCAAAGGAATCCAGACGTTACACATAAATCAGATGACTGAATGGGGTTCTGAACCTGAATCCATCAGAGTGTGAGTCCAGCGCCTTAAGACTGCAGCCCCTCGTTCCACGCTATGACAGTGGATTGAATGACTGTTAGTAACAGTGATTTTAAATCACAAAATGATAGTCAATGATGGCTCACCCCGAGCTGGAGTCTACAGTAATATCTTAGTTTACCGTAATAGCATCACTCTGACACCTACAAACAATGGAGCAGATACTTAGCGATTCAGAAAAAGGATTTGAGTTGTTTTGGACACTATTTATTCCTGTTATAAGGGACGTGCTTACCGAAAGCACGCTGAAGCACTGTCGTCTTTAGCCGCCTTACTTTTACTGTGAAATTTGAACCCGATATGCTTAATTGCGATTGACTTGTGCTATTTTTCTTTCAGTTATACTTTGTTTCACGAAAGGCTGTAATTTGTTATAATATTGTTATTTTAATATGTGGAGTTTTTATTACCTCCAGAGCACGTAAAAAAATGACGCCCAGAAAACGGGTACTACTTTGTCTGAATTTGGCCTGCCGACGTAATGATCCACTAAAATTTGATAATAATGTTAATCGCTTCGAAACCGATCATGCAAATAAATAAACGAAATAGTCTTAATACTGGCTTTATATTCCTGCTCGATAAATTTAAAGAACCAATAAAAACTTATATGGCATTGTTGGCTGGGAACTGCGGGACCCTGTGGTGACGACAAATCAGAGGGTATCACGAAACGTAACTATCGTCCGAAACAGCACCTCCTCGAACATCGACTGATCTAGAACCGACCGGTTCACTTAGAATTTTATTGACGTATTTACAGAATGGCCAATATCACTCATCAAAAGAATATTCTATACCAACATTAAGACCAAGATTATATAGGGTGAGTCAGGAGGAAAGGTACATGCTTGAGGGGTGATACTATTAGTGATACTGAATAAAAAGCTTTATATGTATTATGCCATACTCATAATGGTTTCCGAGATAGAGCACATTTAATATTCATTGTTATTTATTTTCTATACTGTTAAACGTTGTCACTGTTTACAATGTACCACAGTTGAGACGAACAGTTTGATAGCGGACACTTGTGCTCTATCAAGTCGGGAAACAACCTCGAATTGGCCTACAAAAAGTAGTAAGCTACAGAGCATGCGCGTCGAGCGAGTTTTTCAACATTCTTGCGCTCTCTTCGCACAAACCATTAGTCCTAGAGAAAAAAATGAATACTACCTTTTTTGTAGGAAATTTAATATAGTTTAATTTTGTACTGCGACACGTTTTCGCTGGAGGGTGCGGTTTTCGAGCTATTCAAGGAAAACGTACAAAAGTGATATTAAATGTGTTCCATCTCGGGTACCATTCGGAATAGGGCGCACGTCAATACGAAGTTTTTTGCTCTGTATCACTAATACTATCACCCCTCATAGCATGTCCCTTTCCTACTGACTCAGTCGGTATAGTTAGAGGAAACCAGAAACAATTTGCTGCCCGCGGTGGCCGAGCGGTTCTAGGCGTTTCAGTCCGGAACCGCGCACTGCTACGGTCGCAGGTTCGAATTCTGCCTCGGGTATGGATGTGTGTGATATCCTTAGGTTAGTTAGGTTTAAGTAGTTCTAGGGGACTGATGACCTCAGCAGTTAAGTTCCATAGTGCTCAGAGCCATTTGAACCATTTGAACCAATTCAGACTCCTTTAACGGGCTAAACAAAGAATGAATAAGACCGAATGGATGAGGCTCCTTCTTATACACTTACAGACAAAAGGAAAAAAATTAAAAACCTTTTACGTTTTAGCTCAATTGAGAGAACGGCACAATGGATGAGAGTATATCATATTCAGTCGGGCTACACTGATTTAGTTGTTTCGCTGTTTCATTAATGAATAAACCAAAAGTTGAGATCGTTCCGTCAAAGATGCCACTGCTTACTTTCTGCTTCATTCTTGTCCAGTCGTAACTTGTGTCCGGATTCTAACTCACACTTCCTTCACACCGTCTTACCAACTAGACAAGTATTTGAAATGTTTTTTTTTTCTTAATTTGCCAAATCTAATTTTACTCTAAGCCCTACGGAGGCACGTGCCTCGCAGAAACATAGCGTGCTGTCATTCGTTTTCCGTTAATCTTCGTTCACGTAAACTACTTGAAACTTCATGGGGGGGGATTCAGGTCACTGTTGAAAAAATTATGCCGAGGCTATTAGGTTTCAACCTTACAGCCCGTCCGAGCTCTCTACATGTTAAAAATAAAACTGGCCTGCGTAGTGTTTCACTCTTCATTGCGGCGCGTAGGAGAAAATTACCTGAGGTGCGGCAAACATTGTCAACCGCAGAGGAAGTACTTTGCTGCTTGAGGCCTATGGGCCGTGAACAGTCGCTGTGCAAGGCCCAGCCGCTCAGGTTGTGACATTCAGAACGTAGCGAAGGGTATTTAATTCACCAAAAGCCAGCAAAAAGAACTTCTGCATACGTAAAATTGTCGCCGTATCCATGAGCTATACAGTACCAATTGTTCTTTTATGCCCCTACTCATGCATCACAGTTACAATTAATGTAGAGTTCTCAGATTTACAGCTGCTTCATTCCGGCCATATTTCCAAATGTCTACCGCAGTTGCGAGCTACACTCCTGGAAACTGAAATAAGAACACCGTGAATTCATTGTCCCAGGAAGCGGAAACTTTATTGACACATTCCTGGGGTCAGATACATCACATGATCACACTGACAGAACCACAGGCACATAGACACAGGCAACAGAGCATGCACAATGTCGGCACTAGTACAGTGTATATCCACCTTTCGCAGCAATGCAGGCTGCTATTCTCCCATGGAGACGATCGTAGAGATGCTGGATGTAGTCCTGTGGAACGGCTTGCCATGCCATTTCCACCTGGCGCCTCAGTTGGACCAGGGTTCGTGCTGGACGTGCAGACCGCGTGAGACGACGCTTCATCCAGATCTCGCTGGCCAGGGTAGTTGACTTACACCTTCTAGAGGACGTTGGGTGGCACGGGATACATGCGGACGTGCATTGTCCTGTTGGAACAGCAAGTTCCCTTGCCGGTCTAGGAATGGTAGAACGATGGGTTCGATGACGGTTTGGATGTACCGTGCACTATTCAGTGTCCCCTCGACGATCACCAGTGGTGTACGGCCAGTGTAGGAGATCGCTCCCCACACCATGATGCCGGGTGTTGGCCCTGTGTGCCTCGGTCGTATGCAGTCCTGATTGTGGCGCTCACCTGCACGGCGCCAAACACGCATACGACCATCATTGGCACCAAGGCAGAAGCGACTCTCATCGCTGAAGACGACACGTCTCCATTCGTCCCTCCATTTACGCCTGTCGCGACACCACTGGAGGCGGGCTGCACGATGTTGGGGCGTGAGCGGACGACGGCCTAACGGTGTGCGGGACCGTAGCCCAGCTTCATGGAGACGGTTGCGAATGGTCCTCGCCGATACCCCAGGAGCAACAGTGTCCCTAATTTGCTGGGAAGTGGCGGTGCGGTCCCCTACGGCACTGCGTAGGATCCTATGGTATTGGCGTGCATCCGTGCGTCGCTGCGGTCCGGTCCCAGGTCGACGGGCACGTGCACCTTCCGCCGACCACTGGCGACAACATCGATGTACTGTGGAGACCTCACGCCCCACGTGTTGAGCGATTCGGCGGTACGTCCATCCGGCCTCCCGCATGCCCACTGTACGCCCTCGCTCAAAGTCCGTCAACTGCACATACGGTTCACGTCCACGCTGTCGCGGCATGCTACCAGTGTTAAAGACTGCGATGGAGCTCCGTATGCCACGGCAAACTGGCTGACACTGACGGCGGCGGTGCACAAATGCTGCGCAGCTAGCGCCATTCTACGGCCAACACCGCGGTTCCTGGTGTGTCCGCTGTGCCGTGCGTGTGATCATTGCTTGTACAGCCCTCTCGCAGTGTCCGGAGCAAGTATGGTGGGTCTGACACACCGGTGTCAATGTGTTCTTTTCTCCATTTCCAGGAGTGTATTAATCCAGCGACCAATTAGCAACTAATGAACGAGACCTTGGAGAGTGAACTTACACTTCCGAGCCTTGGATTCAAGTTTGACCTTATAGTGTAAATGTCATTACGGGCCACTTGGACATCATAGTTCTACCGATTATAATAAGGGGCGCATACGAATCCCAAAACATTTTGTTAACTCATACTTAGAGGGAGAAAGGGTAATCGAAATAAAATAAGAGTAATCAGAGCTGCCAAGAAAAAAATATGGGTGTCACTTTTCCTACATGCATGCTGTTTTAAAGTGAAACGATCGAGAAATATTCTGGAAATTGTTTTGTGATACCTCTGCCAGACACTTAAACCTTAGTTGAAGTGTAACCATGCACGTGTTTCGTAGTGACTCATTTGATTTCATTGGAATGTAGATAGAAACTTGGAATGAATTTTATCTTGAGCACTGAAACTAAAAGTTTATATCAGCCAAAGTTGTAAGTTGCTGGTTTATGAGGTTGCTGATTCAGTTCGCCCGCTCGCTTATTACATTATATGCGTCGATAACACAGCATCAAAAGGCGATTTGTGTTCTCCGTTTTCATAGTTGCAATTCAGTTTCAATTGTGAGTGGTGATTTTTGTCCATACCAGGACACTACTACTCTTACAGCCTCAAGAATTCGTATGTAAGTAGGATCTAGAGGGGGGGGGGGGGGGGGGCGCGATGGGGTGGGGAGTGGTTTCTGAGAATCCATCTATGTGCCACCATTTCCAACACCTTCTGGTGAACTGCAACGCGGCATAACAACAGCAGGAAAGGAGCTGAGATATGCTCGTTAAGGAATGTGACGAGTTTAAATATTTACTGAATGTTAGTCGTGTGTCCGGTGGAGGACACGTTGAACATTTAGAAGAGGTAAATGAAATCTGTAATCCTAAACGTAATTCTAGAATCTGCCCTGAGGTTACATGTGCATGCGCGTAAAAGAGATATCTTTGTAAATTCGGATGATCCTTTAGAAAATAAGAAGTTTGTAGTCCTATGCGTAAGTTACAATTCATCCCAAGTTTCTTTCTTCATTCGTGTAGAAGATGTCTTGTTGTGAAATCTGTTCTGTCAGTTCTTGGTAGAATATTTTACACGCCATGAGTGAAACGAGTATTGTTGTGTGTTTCATTCATAATGAAATCGGATATATCTTTTTGAAACAACCTGTATTTTAATTACGGAGATATGTCTGGTAGCAATGTGAGAGTAACGCCAGTATACACTTCTTATTCAAAAGACTGCAATAAGAGGGGCTCTGAGCACTATGGGACTTAACATCTGTGGTCATCAGTCCCCTAGAACTTAGAACTACTTAAACCTAACTAACCTAAGGACATCACACACATCCATGCCCGAGGCAGGATTCGAACCTGCGACCGTAGCAGTCACGCGATTCCGGACTGAGCGCCTAGAACCGCTAGACCACCGCGGCCGGCAAGACTGCAATAACAGCAAAAATATCACGAGCTGAATTTCAGACTACGGCCCGTGAATATTCAAAGCCTAACATTATACGTGAATTAATAAAATATAGAAAAGAAAGAAAAATATATTAATTTTTGGGTGTTTGGCGGTAAATCGGAAATTTTATTTGTTTATTACCCAAAATGCTTAAGCAAACCAAAGTGAGTCTCTTTTCATTCGTAATGAGTGATTACGAACGTTATTAAGACACTTACGTAGTTCCTAATGCGTAGCTATCCTTTACTACACTGAAGAGGCAAAGAAACTGGTACACCTGCCTAATATCCTGAAGGGCCCCTTCGAGCACGCGGAAAGTGTCACAACGCGACGTGGCATGGATTCGACTTACGTCTGAAATAGTGCTGGAGGGAAGTGACTCCATGATTCCTGCAGGGTTGTCCATAAATCCGCAAGAGTACGAGAGAATGGCAATCTTTTCTGAAGATCACGTTGCAAGGCATCCCAAATATCCTCAATTATGTTCATGTCTGTGGGATTTGGTGGTCAGCGGAAGTTTTTAAACTCAGAAGAGTGTTCCTGGAGTCGCTCTGTAGCAACTCTGGAAGTGTGGTGTGTCGCATTGTCCTGCTGGAATTGCCCAAGTCCGTCGGAATGTACAATGGACATGAATGGATACAGGTGATCAAACAGAATGCTTACGTACGTCTCACCTATCAGAGTCGCATCTACACGTGTCAGGGGTTCCACATCACTCCAACTGGCTTGAAGTCAAATGAAGGAACTGATTCCCCATGGTACACTAAACAGATCAGAACATTGTTGCAGAAACAACGAAAAACAATATCAGATTTCAACGAACACAAACTCCCCAACTTTGGCGATCTTTTACAGGAGCTCTAAATTCAACGAGGGCTTGAAAGCAGGATGCTTGTAATAGTTTCGAAAATGAAATTTTGTCACGATATTTGAGAGAAAATCTGAAGAGATTGTGGTCGTATGTAAAATATGATAGATGCAAGACACAACCAACTCCTAGACTGAGCCTTAGCTATGGAAGTACTATCGATGACAGTGCTGCTAAAGCAGAGTTACTAAACACAGTCATAAGATTCCTTCACTAAAGAAGAAGAAGTAAATATTCCAGAATTCGAATCACGAACAGCTGCCAACATGAGTAACACAGAAGTAGATATCCTCTGAGTAGTGTAGCAACTTATATCATTTAATAAAAGTAAGTCTTCTGGTTCAGACTGTATACCATCTACGTTCCTTTCAGAGTATGCTGATACAATAGCGTCATACTTAATGATAATAAACAGCCGCGCGCTTGACGGAAGTTCTGTATCCTAAGACTGGAAAACTGCACCAGTCACACCAATGTTCAAGACAGAAAATGGGAGTAATCCACTAAATTGCAGGCCCATATCATTAAAGTCGATATGCAGCAGTATTTTTATTGTGTTCGAACATTATGAATTATCTCGAAGAGAACGGTCTATTGACATGTAGTCAACACGGATTTAGGAAACGTAGTTCTCGTGGAACACAAATAGCTCTTTACTCACAAAGTGTTGAGGGCTGTCGCCAAGGGATTTCAGATTGATTCGTGTCTCTAGATTTTCTGAAGGCTTTTGAACCGTACCTCACTAGCGGTTTGCAATCAAATTCCATGGTTATGGAATATCGTCTCAGTTACGCGGTTGGATTCGTGATTTCTTGTCAGAGAGGTCAGAGTTCATATTAACTTCCGGAAAGTCCTCGAGCAAAACATAGGTGATTTCTGGCGTTCTTGAAGGCCCCTTGCTGTTCCTTATCTGTATAAACGGTTTGGGAGGCAATATGAGCAGCCGTATAATGTTGTTAGGCGATGCTGGTGTCGTTTATCGTCTAGTACAGTCAAAGATCTAAACAAATTGCAGAATGATTTAGAAAAGATATCTGTATGGTCAGAAAATTTGCAATTGACCCTAAATAATACAAAGTGTGAGGTCACTGACATGAGTGCTAAAAGAAATTCATTAAACTTCGGTTACACGATAAATAAGTTAAATCTAAAGGCCGTATATTCAACTAAGTACCTAACAATTACAATTACGGACAATTTACATTGGAAAAAACACATAGAAAATGTTGTGAGGAAGGCGAACCAAAGACTACGTTTGTTGGCAGAACACTTGGAAAATGTAACAGATCTACTAAGCCATGTATCCTTTCTTTCAGGAGTGATAGTTCTGCAAGGTTCGCAGGAGAGCTTCTGTAAAGTTTGGAAGGTAGGAGACGAGGTACTGGCAGAAGTAAGGCTGTGAGGATGGGGCGTGAGTTTTGCTGGGGTAGCTCAGATGGTAGAGCTCTTTCCCGCGAAAGGCAAAGATCCCAGGTTTGAGTTTCGGTCCGGCACACAGTTTTAATCTGCCAGGAAGTTTCACATCAGCGCACACTCCGCTGCAGAGTGAGAATCTCATTCTGAAGATCTACTAAAGAGACTGCCTACACTAGGCTTGTCCACCCTCTTTTGGAGTACTGCTGCGCGGTATGGGGTCCTTACTAGATAGGATTAACGGAGTACATCGAGAAACCAGAGAAGAGCAGCACGTTTTGTATTCTCGCGAAACAGAGGAGACAGTGTCACTGACATGATACGGGATTTGGGGTGTATATCATTAAAACAAAGGTGTTTCTCGTTGCGGCCGAATCTTCTCAAGAAATTTCAATCGCCAACTTTCTCCTCCGAATGCGAAAATATTTTGTTGACACCGACCTATGTAGGGAGAAGCGATCATCATAATAAAATAAGGGAAATCGGAGCTCGCACGGAAAGATATTGGTTTTCGTTTCTTCCGCGCCCTCTTCGAGAGTGAAATAACAGAGAATTAGTGTCAAGCTGGTTCGATGAACACTCTTCCAGGCACTTAAGTGTAATTTGCAGAGTAGCCATGTAGATGTAGGTGTAGATGTATATACTACTCTGCCATCAGAAAATAGTCACAGATGAAACGTCCCCTTAGAACAATTATACACGACTGTGCTTAAACTGACACACAATATTTTTTTAGCGCAACGCAATCTGACTTTCAAAAACCCCTACAAAAGAATGGCCCTGACTAACATTAACCTATACCTTTTACAAATCACTTACCTCACAAAAATCTTCGTTACTCGAACTACTGCAATACAGCGAGCGCCACTACTGCCAGCTAAATAAAAGATTCAAACTGCGGAAGGCACTAACTACTGATAAACATAGTTAGCAAATGAAAGATTTTAATAGAGAACAAACAATGTATTTACCTTAATAATGTTGAAAAACCATAATATACATAGCAGTTCATAATATCCAGTATAACAAATTTCAAAACTCCGCCATTTCTCTCGCCACATCCATCACTGCTGGCGGCTCACCTCGAACTGCGCAACGCTATGCGCTGTTCACGTCCAGCTGCCCAACACTACAATGGCAGACAACAATGCAAACTAGCCACAGACTGCACACAGCACAGCCAGTGATTTTCATACAGAGCGCTACGTGGCGTTACCAATAAGAAAACATAAACAGCCTACTTACACAGATTAATGCTTACTCTATCCCTCAGAGCTTTGGTGTATCATGAGAACAAGAGCGGACCTGTCACACTTCCCAGGGACACTTCTGACGATATACATATCTGATGAGCATTCGCCATCGAGGACTATGTATTGCGTTCTGTTACTTAAAAAGTCTTCAAGTGACTCTCATATCTGCGAACGTTTCCGTATGCTCCAACCTTGTTAACAATATGCAGTAAGGCACCCTGTTAAACGCTTTCTGGAAATCAAAGAATGGAGTATCTGCCTGTCGCCCTTCACTCATGCTTTCGTCCTCCACCCATGGTTCGAAGGATGTCTTGTGAGAGAAGGGCAAGCTGAGTGTCGCACGAGCGATGCCTTCTAAATCCGTGCTGATTTGTGGACTCCCATAGAGTCTGCTAAGTGCTAATGATTAACGTTGATACGATTCTTCAAGCATACGAAGGCTTTTTCTTTGAGAGGAGCCTAGAACTGTATTCTGCTGAGCGACGTCTGTCATGAGCTCCACGTTAGATGTTTAATGTACTTACACCTTGTACTGTGATGAATTCTGAAACAGTTATGAATAAAATGTCGCAATAATAAGAGCGCCCTTCTCCGTTTATTATTGCAAAATTTCGTGAGTTACTTTGTTACCTTCAGTTGCCCTCGCGATTCTTTCGAAACTGCTAATCATGCTTTTACCAAATTTCACCCAAGGTTTTAAACTGATAGGCTCATACTTAGTTTAGTGCAACGGGATACCGAAGACTTTCTAATTTCTGTTGATACACGCCCCAAGTAGCTAAGAAGCGTTTGTCTCTTTCCCTCTTGTGACAAAGGGCGAGCAGCCGGGAAACTTGTGGCTCTAATGACTTCCCTGTGCGCAGATAGTTTAGAATAATCCTCTCTCTGAGTCAGGGATGGCGGTCTTTTCACCGAACAATTGCGCGGCTGTCCCGGGCAATGGCGGCCATTATTTGCCTCATAATGTCCTCATCAACGGCGGAACGTGGGTCGCTCGTGAATGCGCACCGTTCCCGCCGACGTCCGACCGCACTCGAAGTAACGACGTCAGTGCTTCAGCAGGTCGCACGATAGCTTGGAACGTCTCCATGTGAGCCGTTCCATTGATCTTGGACAGCAACCTTCGGGTTTCCTACACTTCTTAATGATTCATATGTGCGGTATGACTATGCCTGGCGAGAAAGATGGATGAGAGAGTGCGTGATATTACAGCGGCAATTTCTCACCGTGGTTTCAATGCAAAAGGAGAGTGTCTTTTTCAATTTAAAATTCATAGCTATGTCCTGTATGCGTGCAATCCATTATCATCTATTCATGTCATAACTTTCCTCTCCGAACTGTCGGCCGGCCGTGGTGGCCGAGCAGTTCTAGGCGCTTCTGTCCGGAACCGCGCGACTGCTACGGTCGAAGGTTCGAATCCTGCCTCGGGCATGGATGTGTGTGATGTCCTTAGGTTAGTTAGGTTTAAGTAGTTCTAAGTTCTAGGGGACTGATGACTTCAGATGTTAAGTCCCATGGTGCTCAGAGCCATTTGAGCCATGTGTAGCACGTATATCAAATAACAGTGTATAGTCGTGTCTCTATGCTCCTATCCTCATGCATTGGTGTTCTTATTTAATTAACGGCTGCTGTATGTGGCAGACTTACAGTAATATAATTATGTCAGTCATGTAGATAAGAAATATTAAACATCTTTGCAATTGAATATCTGTTACTATTTTCAACGGAACAGCTCACCTATTCGTATTGCGAATCACTAGTGCTCAATGACAAATGATGGAGACCATAGATCTGCTATACGTATTTGGGTATGAGCTGGCAGCACATGTGGATTATCTTACAATTAACACCATTTTACAATACATATTGTAAACAGTCCGAGAGCCAGACTGAAATTCGTGAGCAGCCGATCGTAAAATTTTCAATTCCAAGAATGTAACAAAAAGGATGGCAGTCTCGTAATACGCTGACTTTACACTACATTTTACCACAAACTGACGTCATTAGCGTCTATTAGGTGACCGCAGGCAGTGCTTCAAAATTGGCCGACATCATTGTTTCGTTTCGACAGCGTGCTGCCGTTGAATTCCTCGTTAAAGAGGGAATGTGTGCTGCTAAAATTCACCTTAGACTTTGACATGCATATGGGGACGTTTGTATGATGAGATCGCTAGATAAGAATCGCTGCAAGAAAAATTTGTGAGACCCAACGGGCACAAATTTTTCGATAACCTAAGCCTTGAATTATTTCTTGCAGCGAAGCACAACAGACCTCAGAGAAGAAACTTCTTCAGTACGACAAGCGATGGTCGTGCTTCAGTCATTGCGATTCTGAAATAAGATGCCAGAGTATGGAATTTCACCGCTTGGAATCGCCATTGAAGGAGAAAGCAGATGCCGTGCCATCTGTTTGGTAACTCATGGGCACTGTCTTTTGGGAGTCACAGGGTTGCTTTCTGGTTGATTTTCTTGAAGCTGGACAAACTTTCAATGCTGCCCGCTTTACCTCCTTCGTGCATTGCGTGTTAAACGGCCTGGGAAAAAGACTGTCTTGAAACAGGATAACGCGCATCCTCACACTTCTCAGGCCACTGTGAAGAAGACCACGACGTTTGGGTGGAAAACATTTCCACATCCTCCCGACTTTGCACCCTCTGACTGCCATCTTTCCGATTCTGTTACGGAACAGACGGAAGGCCGGCGCTACGACACGGAGGAGGATGTTCGCCAAGCAGTGCGGCATTGCATTGTCTTCGGGCATTTGGAACCGAGTTCTATCGAAAGGATATTTTTATACTTCGAGAGTGACGGGAAACAGGTGTGCAGAGAAACGCAATCGAAAAGTGGTGGAACGTTTATAAATTAAGGTGATGTACTTAGTTTATCGAAAAATAAAGCTCAAAACTTTTAATAATTGTTGCTCATTGCACTCACTATGATTTTCGTCGATTATATATTATTCTTACTCCATGGACTGATATTTTGGTTTGGAAAAGAGATATATTACTTATGACAAATTTCATTAACGAATTCAATAGTTAATATCCTCAGTTCCTTGAATGGTCGTCTGCAGTACTTTGTTACACAAAAAATAATCGTGCTAGTTGTATTTGGGCTCAAAAAACTTTAGCTTTCCTTGGTCAGTGCGTTCAAAAAGTGACACCATATGACATTATGAAATGAAAATAGCCGACATGCTACAGTTTTATTACTCATGTATGACAACATACGCATTACGGATCTACATCTACATATACACTATGTGAGTATCCGGACACCCAGAAAAACATACGTTTTTCAAATTAGGTGCATTGCGCTGCCACCTACTGCCACATACTCCATATCAGCGACCTCAGAAGTCATTAGACATCGTGAGAGAGCAGAATGAGGCGCTCCGCGGTACTCACGGTTTTAGATTAGATTAGATTAGTACTTGTTCCATAGATCATGAATACGACACTTCATAATGATGTAGAACGTGTCAAGTTAATAAAAGGTGTCTATACAAGATATTACATTAGACAAAATATTACATGACACTCAATATTTTTTTTTTTATGTTGGGAAATTACCCACTTACTATATCCAAAAATTCGTCTAATGAGTAGAAGGAGTTGCCATTAAGAAATTCTTTTAATTTCCTTTTAAATGCTATATGGCTATCTGTCAGACTTTTGATGCTATTAGGTAAGTGAGCAAAGACTTTTGTGGCAGCATAATTTACCCCCATCTGAGCCTAAGTTAGATTTAACCTTGAGTAGTGTAGATCATCCTTTCTCCTAGTGTTGTAGCCATGTACACTGCTATTACTTTTGAATTCGTTCAGATTGTTAATAACAAATTTCATAAGTGAATATATATATTGTGAGACTACAGTGAAGATTTCTAGCTCTTTCAATAAGTGTCTGCAGGATGATCTTGGATGAGCTCCAGCAATTATTCTGATTACACGCTTTTGTGCAATGAACACTCTTTTACTCAATGATGAGTTACCCCAGAATATGATGCCATACGAAAGCAGAGAATGAAAATAGGCGTGATAAGATAATTTACTCATATGTATATCACCAAAATTTGCAATAGCATAAGTAGCTGAACTCAAACGTTTCAGCAGATCCTCAGTCTGTTTTTTCCAGTTCAACCCCTCATCAATGCATACACCCAGAAATTTTGAATATTCTACCTTAGCTACCGATTTCTGATCGAGGTCTATATTTATTAATGGGGTCATTCCATTTACTGTGTGGAACTGTATAGCGGTAGCGTTCTCGCTTCCCGCGCCCGAGTTCCCGGGTTCGATTCCCGGCGAGGTCAGGGATTTTCTCTGCCTCGTGATGACTGGGTGTTGTGTGATGTCCTTAGGTTAGTTAGGTTTAAGTAGTTCTAAGTTCTAGGGGACTGATGACCATAGATGTTAAGTCCCATAGTGCTCAGAGCCATTTGAACCATTTTTGGAACTGTATATACTTTGTTTTGTCAAAGTTTACTGAGAGCCCATTTCCAGAGAACCACTTAATGATTTTCTGAAAAACATCGTTGACAATTTCACCAGTTAATTCTTGTCTGTCGGGTGTGATAGCTATACTTGTATCATCGGCAAAAAGTACCAGCTTTGCATCTTCGTGAATATAGAATGGCAGGTCATTAATATATATTAAGACCGAACCTTGCGGCACCCCATTCTTGATTGTTCCCCAGTTTGAGAAATCACCAGTTTTTTACATATTATGTGAACTGTTTATTTCAACTTTCTGCACTCTTCCGGTTAGGTATGATTTAAACCATTTGAGCACTGTCCCATTCATACCACAATACTTGAGCTTATCTAGAAGTATTCCATGATTTACACAATCAAAAGCCTTTGATAGTTCGCAAAAAATCCCAACGGGTGACTTCCGGTTACTCAGAGCATTTAATATTTCGTTATTAAAAGAATATATAGCATTTTCCGTTGAAAAACCCTTCTGGGAACCAAACAGACATTTAGTTAAAACTTTATTTTTACAAAGGTGTGAAGCTACTCTGCAATACATTACTTTTTCAAGAATTTTGGATAAGGTAGTCAGAAGAGAGATTGGGCGGTAGTTGTTGACATCAGACGTATCCCCTTTTTTATGCAGTGGTATAACAATGGCATACTTCAGTCTAACTGGTAAAATACCCTGCTTCAGAGAGCTATTACATATGTGGCTAAGAATCCCACTTATTTCTTGGGAACAAGATTTTATTATCCTGCTGGAAATGCCATCAATCCCATGTGAGCTTTTATTCTTGAGAGAGTTTATTATCTTCCTAATTTCAGATGGAGAGGTGGGTGGAATTTCAATTGTATCAAATGGTGTGGGTAAGGCCTCTTCCATTAACTGCCTTGCTTCTTCTAATGAACATTTAGATCCTATTTTCTCTACAACGTTTAGAAAATGATTATTCAAAATGTTTTCGACTTCCGGCTTGTTGTTTATCAAGTTTCCATTCGCTTTGATGGTGATGCCGTCATCCTGTACTCTTGGTTGTCCTGTATCCCTTGTAATAATATTCCAAATTGTTTTGATTTTGTTA
Organism: Schistocerca cancellata; assembly: GCF_023864275.1. Classification (NCBI taxonomy): domain Eukaryota; kingdom Metazoa; phylum Arthropoda; class Insecta; order Orthoptera; family Acrididae; genus Schistocerca; species Schistocerca cancellata. Next base: position 868,133,115 of record NC_064627.1, on the reverse strand, counting down.
TCAGAGGTATTAATCTCAGACATGATGCACATGCTTCTGGACTTTTTAATAACCTTTCTTAATGTAGCACAGTAGTCTTTATAATATTTGGCTATTTCTGGGTCATTACTCTTTCTTGTTGTTAGATAAAGTTCCCTTTTGTGGTTACAAGATATTTTTATTCCATTAGTAAGCCAAGGTTTTTTGCATAGTTTCTTATAATTAGATTTAACTACTTTCTTGAGGAAACAGTTTTCAAATTCTCTTACAAGTGTATCATGAAGTAAGTTATATTTTAAATTAGCATCGGGTTCCTTGTACACCTCATCCCATTCTAACTGCTGAAGATTTTCTCTGAAGTTTCTAATTGTTGAGTCATTAATTGAATGCACAACTTTGGAGGGTAGTTTTGAATTACTGAATGGAGCTATGTCATATACTGTAACTAGCTGAGCATCATGATCAGAAAGCCCATTCTCAACAGGACAAGAATTTATGTTTTTAAACCTATCTTGGTCTATAAAAGTGTTATCTATCAACGTGCTGCTGTCCTTTACTACCCGAGTAGGAAAGTTAATGACATGTCAAATTGAAAGAACCGAGCAAGACTTCCAGGTCATTCTTCCTATTACAGTCTTTCAATGAATCAACATTGAAGTCCCCACAAATAATAATTTGCTTTCCCCTGTCTGACAGATAGCACAACAAGGCATCCAGGTTTTCCAGAAATAAATGAAAGTTTCCTGAACAGGACCTATACACTCTTACAATTATAAAAGAGCCCTCATTCAGTTTAAGTTGACAGGCACATGCTTCTATATGTTGCTCTAGACAAAACTGTTTTTGTATCTAAGCTTTCTACACAGTGATAACTTTTGACACTTCGAACGTGGTCAGGTGATTGGGTGTCTCCTGTGTCATACGGCTGTACGCGAGATTTCCACTCTCCTAAACATCCTTAGGTCCACTGTTTCCGATGTGATAGTGAATTGGAAACGTGAAGGGGCATGTACAGCACAAAAGCGTACATGTCAGCCTCGTCTGTTGACTGAGAAAAACCGCTGACAGTTGAAGAGGGTCGTAATGTGTAATATGCAGACATCTATCCAGACCATCACACAGGAATCGAAAATGTATCAGAATCCACTGCAAGTACTATAACAGTTAGGCAGGAGGTGAGAAAACTTGGATTTCATGGTCGAAAAAATGGCTCAAATGGCTCTGAGCACTATGGGACTTAACGTCTGAGGTCATCAGTCCCCTATAACTTAGAACTACTTAAACCTAACTAACCTAAGTACGTCACACACATCCATGCCCGAGGCAGGATTCGAACCTGCGACCGTAGCGGTGGCGCGAATCAATACCGAAGCGCCTAGAACCGCTTGGCCACACCGTCCGGCTTCATGGTCGAGCGGCTGCTCATAAGTCACACATCACGCCAGTAAATGCCAAACGACGCCTCGCTTGGTGTAAGGAGCGTAAACATTCGACGATTGAACAGTGCAAAACCGTTGTGTTGGGTGACAAAACACAGTACACAATGTGGCCATCACAAAGGAGTTCCAAACTGCATCAGGATCCACTGCAAGTATCATGACAGTTTGGCGGGAGGTGAGAAAACTTGGATTTCCTGGTGCTGCACATAAGCCACATATCACGCCTCGCTTGGTGTAAGGAGCGCATACATGGGACGATTGAACAGTGGAAAAACGATGTGTGGAGTGACGAATCACGGTTCACAATGTGACGATCTGATGGCAGGGTGTGGGTATGGCGAATGCCCGGTGACCGTCATCTTCTAGTGTGTGTAGTACCAACAGTAAAATTCGGAGGCGGTGGTGTTATGGTGTGGTCGTGTTTTTCATGGAGGGGGCTTGCACCACTTGTTGTTTTGCATGACACTATCACAGCGTAGGACTGCACTGATGTTTTAAGTATCTTCTTGCTTCCCACTGTTGAAGAGCAATACGGGGATGGTGATTGCATCTTTCAACACGATCGAGCACCTGTTCATAATGCACGGCGTATGGCGGAGTGGTTATACGACAATAACATTCCTGAAATGGACTGGCCTGAACAGAGTCCTGACCTGAATCCTATAGAACATTTTTGGGATATTTTGGAACGCCGACCGACATCGATACCGCTCCTCAGTGCAGCACTCCGTGAAGAAGGGGCTGCCGTTCCCCAAGAAACCTTCCAGCACCTGACTGAACGTATGCCTGCGAGAGAGAAACCTATCATCAAGGCTAAGGGGTGGGCCAACACCATACTGAATTCCAGCATTACCGGTGGAGGGCGCCACGAACTTGTAAGTCATTTTCAGCCGGGTGTCCGGATACTTTTTATCACATAGTGTATCTACCTCTGCAGTTCATACTTAAGAAGTGGGAAGAAGGTTCATAGAACAAAGCGCTTTCGAAAAGCGCGTGGGAAAAATGAACACCTACATTTCTCTGTGCGAACTCTGATTCATCTTACTTTATTATGATGGTCTCTTATCCCTAAGTAGGTTGGCGTCAGCAAAATATTTTTGGATTTGGAGGTGAAAGTTCGAGATTGAAATTTCGAGAAAACGATTTCTGTACAACGAAAGAGGCCTATGCCTTAAGGATTGGTCACACTCTCCTGTAAAGCATATACATAATCCAAATTTTGGGCATACAACAAAGCCTTCACATTTTCCTACAGCCAGAAATAAAACTGATTCAGGACAATCTCTCCTTAGTTCACTATAATGAAAAACGAAAAGCCGTTCTTCGAATTTTTTCTATGTTCTCAGTCAGTTCTAGCTGGTAAGGATCCCAACCACACAGCAATACTTTAGGAGAGGCCAGACAGGCATAGTGTAAGCAGCCTCTTTGATAGATTCGGTACAGTTTCTAAGTTTTCTGCCAATAAAACGCTGTTCGTGGTTCATCTTTCCCACAACATCTACGTGATGATTCCAGATGAAGTTCATAGTTGTAATGCCGAGGTGTTGAGCTGAATAGATAACCTTTAACTTTGTGTGGCTTACTGTGTAACTGAAATTCATTCGAAATTTTTTCAGTCCTCTTGGTGAGGACCCGACATTTATTACTGCTCAGTGTCAACTGCCACTTTTTGTACCATACAGGTATCAGTTTGCAATTCTTTTTGGCCTTCTGATGACCTCAGAAGAGGGTAACGATAGCGTCATTTGCTAACACGACTCGTTTACGAGCATACATAGGATGCTTAAAAGAAGAGTAACATGTTCTTACAGGTGGTAGTGGACGGTTGGTCAAAACTAAAAATAAAGGTCGTATAAAAGTACGTCCGGAAATCACTACCTGTTGGGATATGGGTCGTTATACTTGTGACGAGTAGTGTTAGTATTCGGTGAGGTTGGCAGTAAAGTTAGTAACTTACCACAATAAGCAGGTGTGGGCAGATGTAAATTCTCGAGTAGTCGTGAGATGAAGCTTCAGGATCACTTCAGTGTCAATATAAGAGCAGGAATTATCGGTGATAGACTCACAGGCCCACAAACTTTGCTAAACAGATTAACAGGTGCTATGTGCCACCGATTTCTGCGCGAGGAGCTACCGGCGCCATTGGAGAACGTCACCGTTGCAAAAAGACAACGACTGCGGTTTATGCGCGAAGTAGTGCGATGGATTGGTTGAAATGTTACCGGTAGCATGGCATCCACGTTCACCGGACATGAATCAGTTTTATCTTTGGCTGTGGGAACATTTAAAGGCGTTGTTATGTTTCCAGCCTTTCGACAACGTGCAGACATTACAGGCACATGTGAGCAATGCATTTGACGCTTTCTGAAAGAAGCATGTTTATTTGAAATGACACATGATTCACTGCTAAGAATTCTAAAGGCTGTATCAGAATACGTGGTAATCACATGGAGCATTGCCAATAGCGTCTATTTCTACATGACACAGAGATGAGAATGAAATGACGGATTGGCCTATGTCTCAGAAGGTACTGGTTTGTGAATATATCACTACAGCAACTTTTCTTTTAGATTTGACCAATTCTACCTCCTGTAGGAATATGCGACACTTTTTCTAAACACGCTGTAGATTAAGAACAGCTCAGGACCTGTAATACTTCCTTGGGGATCCCCGATTCCATTCGCTTTCACTAGACGACTTCCCGTCGGTTACTACGAACTGTGACCTTCATGACAGGAAGTCGCGAATCTGATCGCACAATTGAGACAAAGAAAGATTTGTTTAGGTGCTTGAGAACTCCTGTGCTTCAGGATATCTGATGACAAACGATTGATCGAAATCGGTTGTCAAGATTACATCTGTTTACAAGAAGCGATCCACAAAACTACCGTGCGTTATCCTTGACATGGATTTAATACAGAATGTTAGCGCATGTCTTGAGCTCATGCACAGATATCTCGAACAGAATGACCCCCTCCATGACAGCCAACATGGATTCCGAAAACAACAGCCAAGTGAAACGCAACTTGCAGTTTTCTCATATGACATGCTGAAAGCTTTGCATCAAGGCAGTCTGGTAGACGCAATATTTCTTGATATCCGAAAGCCATTTGAGTCAGTGTCACAACACGTTTATTATTAATATTACGGTCGTGTGGCGTATCAAGCGAAATTTGGGATTGGACTGAGGATTTTTTGATAGAGGGGACGCATTATCTTGGATGGAGATTCATCGTCAGGTGTAGAAGTAACTTTGGGTGTGCCGCAGGTTAGTGTCTTGGGATCCCTACTGTTCACGTTGTATATTAATGATCTTGAGGACAATAATAATATTAACCTCAAAGTTATTGCAGATGAAGCAGTTATCTGTAAAGAAGTACAGTCTGAAAGAAGCCGCATAAATATTCAGTCCGACCTTGATAAGATTTCACAGTGGTAAAGACATTGACAACTTCTTTTACATAATCAGAAACGTAAAATTGTTCACTCCACACACATGAAACGTAAAAAAAAAATAATATCAGTGAGTCGCAGTTGGAATTGGACAACTCGTACAAACATGTGGGTGTAACAGTTTCTACATCCACATTTACATGGATACTCCGCAATCGACCGTACGGTGTACGGTGGAAGTACCCAGTATCACTACTATTGGTTTCCTTTCCTGTTCCACTCGCAAATAGAGCCAGGGAATAACGACTGTCTATGTGCCTCATTGAGCTCTAATTTCTCGTACCATAGTGGTACTTACGTGCTATGTATGTTGGAGGCAGTATAATCGTTCTGCAGTCAGCTTCAAATGCCGGTTCTCCAAATTTTCTCAGTAGTGTTCCTCGAAAAGAAAGTTGTCTTCCTAACAGGGATTCCCATGTGAGTTCCAGAAGAAACTCCGTAACACTTCCGTATTGCTCGAACCTACTAGTAACTAATCTAGTAGCCCACCTCTGAATTACTTCGATGTCTTCTTTTAATCCAACCTAGTACGGATCCCAAACACTCTAGCAGTACTCAAGAATAGGTCGCAATAGTGTTCTACATGCGGTCTCCATTACAGGTGAACCACACTGTCCTAGAATTCTACCAATAAACCGAGGTCGACCATTCTCCTTCCCTACCAAAATCATCACATGCTCGTTCCTTTTCATATCGCTTTGCAGCGTTACGCCCAGATATTTAAAGGACGAGACTGTGTCAAGCAAGACACTACTACGCATTAGCTTACATTTTCCGACATTTAGAGCTAGCTGCTATTCGTCACACCAACTAGAAATTTTGTCTAAGTCATCTTGTATCGTCCAACAGTCACTGAACTTCGACACCTTACTGTACACCACAGCATCATCAGAAAACAAACGCATATTGCTGCCCACCCAGTCCGACCAAAAATTTGGTGCTTTGCATCGTATTTATGAAGAACAAAGGCACTGAAAAGTCGTATTAAGCCGCCGACACCGGGTAAATAACTTTGAATAAAAATATCTCCCCTTTACAGGAATATACATATGGATGTACGAGCGCTTTATTGACAACATAAGGAATTTTGTCTCTGGACTTGATTCGTACTTGCATAGCCTAATGGTGAGGCGACCGCTCCGCCACAAATTTTCATTTTCATGATACCATTATACAACTAATGGTTGTTCATATTCGCAACTGCACATACATATTATGTGCTTAGAAATCATTAGTGCGACACGTCCTCGAATATTGTTCAGGTGTATGGGAGTAACAGAGGATGCTGAACGTATACGGAGAAGGGCAGCAGGAATGGACACAGGTTTTTTTGACCCATGGGAGAGTGTCCCAGATATGCTGAAGCAACAGAACTAGCACACTCTTGAATATAGTCGTGAAATACCCCGAGAAAGCCTACAAACAAAGTTTCAAGAACTGGCTTTAAATGATGATTCTATGAATATACTACATCACCTACACATTGCTGTGAGGATAATATTAGAATAATTACAGAACGCACAGAAGCATTCAAAACGCTCCATACGTGAACGGAAGGGGAAGAAACTCTAATAACTTTTACGATGGGACGTACCCTCTGCCATGCACTTCACGGTGGTTTGAGGAGTATAGGTGTAGATGTAGATGTAGATTGATTCTTCGTGACTAATTTTTTAAGCTTCAGTCTACTCTTCATCATTACCAGATTGTGATCTAAATCTACATCTGTTCCTGGATACGCCTTAGAATCTAGCATCTCATTTCGGAATCTCTGCCCGACCATGATGTAGTCTAACTGAAGCCCACCCGTATCTCCCGGCCTTTTCCAAGTATACGCCCTCCTCTTGTGATTCTTCATCAGTGTACTCGGTATTGGCAGCTGAAATTTATTCCAGATTTCAGTTAGTATTTCTCGTCTGTCATTCCCACTACCAGTCCGCCGCTCGTGGTCTCGCGGTAGCGTTCTCGCTTCCCGAGCACGGGGTCCCGGGTTCGATTCCCGGCGGGGTCAGGGATTTTCACCTGCCTCGAGATGACTGGGTGTTTGTGTTGTCCTCATCATTTCATCATCATCCAGGAAAGTGGCGAAATTGGACTGAGCAATTATTGGGTAATTGTACGGGCGCTGATAACCACGCAGTTGAGCGCACCACAAATCAAACATCATCATCATCATTCCCACTACCAAGCTCGTATTCTCCTGAACACTTTCTTCTACTCCTTTGTATAGAACCATATTCCAATCCCCCATCTTAGTTACAGGCCATTAATTATTAGTTTTAGACTGCTGACAAGTTAACCTCGTTTCGCGGGTCATAAAGAGGCTGGCGAGTCTTATTTGGATGGTTTTGGATATTGTAGCAGTGCAGAGGATTAATGTAGGCCCGTCAGTAAACATTTTCGAGCACACCTTCGGAACGAATTATGTGTACAGTTGTTGCAAATCGCGAAGTGCTCCCAAACACTGGACGAATAAAGTCGGAATTCACGTGCCGCGGATGGCGCTTCTTTTTCGTCCCCAACCTCACCCCTTTGATAGGTAGGTGGTTCATAGCCCACACCGATTGCTACCTGACAGTAAGTGCGCCACTTTTGGCTGAGATCGATCCAGCCGTTTAGGAGATGTGGAACACACACACATTGTAACCTCCCCCTTTCTTATCGACCTTCATGATAGTAAAAATTAAACCGCGTGTACCTAATGGAAATTTGGGAAAAGCAATCGTCACCGAAGTTAATCTGTCGGTACAGAGGGAGGAAAGGGTTACATCTAAACGAAAGGAAAAATGCAAATGAAACGGGTGGAAATTAATTTTGAAAAGGGGTAAAGTTATAAAAGAAAGTAAATGTGCTGTCGTTACGTCAACAATTAACTGGCGTTAATTAGATATTTGAGATTTGGGGAAAATTACGGTCGTCAGTCCTATGGACAACTACTATAATAACTGAAAAAGAAAGGTTATTGCACATATAATTAGCACTAAAAGCATGGAAACTGAAGGTTGGCACGTGTTGTGTGAAAACTGAATGTTTGTCAGAAGTAATAAATTTCGCTACATTCTGACTTAATTTAGCAAAAGAATTAATAAAACCGGAAAATTGAAAGTTAATTTAGTGACTGAAATTAATAGTGAACTTTGTTTCTGAAGCACTACGAAATTCAATAAAATAAGGTTAATCTCGGTCTACCTCAACAATCATTTCAAAAGCTACTTGAATCTATGCAATTTAGAAATAGAAGATTTAACTTTGAACTTGAATTTAAATGATTCTGAACAATTAACAGTAGTAAAATTTAGCACGTACCAAGCTGAGCTGCAGTCACAGGTAAGCTAAAATATGGTAACAAAACTCGCACCCTTAATTTGTGCTTGTGTAATCTGAATATTGCAGCCAGCTATGAATACCTTAACTGAACTTTGAAATTAAAGCAGTGAAATCGAATGCTGGCGTTTGAATTTCAACGACACTCGAGTTCATGTCGGAAAAGGAAGGGACCCTGCTTGGTAATGCAGTTGGAACAATGAGCAACAAAGGTTCATGCTAAGTTGCTGCATTTTTGTGATGCAAATGGAACAGTTTGAAAAGTTGAGGACTGCCATACAGTTCTAAAACTTTACGTGCTTCCAGTCTTCCTTGTTGGTTGATTGAAAGTTTGAAGTCGTCGATCGAGGAGGTGGCGACAATCACTCGTTGTCGGTCGTCGCTGTTGCAGAAGCTGGATGTTGGCGCGCCTCCTTCTCGACACGGTCACCAGGCGAAACGGGCTCTTGATGTGTGCCAGCTAATGTTTCCCGTCCGCGACACCGTGCCAGAAACTACCATAGCAAGTCGAGCGCAATTACATGCTGCCAAACCCTGAAAGCGCGGCAACTCGCGGGAGCGTCACACGACACACCTGCTCCACCGCCCTACCCCAGCCAGATCCTGCCCTGCCAGCGCTCCACGCCGCAGAGTTAACACTACCAAAGATCCTAAACACTTTGGTTCTCCACACGACATATCGATGTAATCGTTCGATAGCGTAGTTTCCCCTAGGTCAGACCCAGCGTAAAAATACAACAAAATTTACAAAACATATATATATATATATATATATATATATATATATATATATATATATAGCAAAAAAATTACAATATAAAAAGACACAGAAATATCATATCTTTAGGTAACAAAATAAGGAAAAAATGTATAGTACAATAGATGGAAATAGGAGGATATGCATTTCCGGCGTTACAATACACACACACACACACACACACACACACACACACAAAAAGTCCCATACACTCCCTTATAATGTGTACGGATATCACTAGCCTTCACTACTTTCATGTACTGGGTGATCAAAAAGTCAGTATAAATTTGAAAACTTAATAAACCACGGAATAATGTAGATAGAGAGGTAAAAATTGACACACATGCTTGGAATGACATGGGGTTTTATTAGAACAAAAAAAAAAGTTCTCAAAATGTCCGACAGATGGCGCCGGACAGCAAAACTGCTACCGTGACGCGTGAGAGGTACTCCCATATGTTACAGAATCGCATCATCCCCAGCCTGGCTGATAAACACCTGCTGGAGCGTACGATGTTTATGCAGGATGGCGCTCCACCCCATATTGCTAGACGCGTGAAAGATCTCTTGCGCGCGTCGTTTGGGGATGATCGTGTGCTCAGCTGCCACTTTCGCCATGCTTGGCCTCCCAGGACCCCAGACCTCAGTCCGTCCGATTATTGGCTTTGGGGTTACCTGAAGTCGCAAGTGTATCGTGATAGACCGACATCTCTAGGGATGCTGAAAGACAACATCCGATGCCAATGCCTCACCATAACTCCGGACATGCTTTACAGTGCTGTTCACAACATTATTCCTCGACTACAGCTACTGTTGAGGAATGATGATGGACATATTGAACATTTCCTGTAAAGAACATCATTCTAGCTTTGTCTTACTTTGTTATGCTAATTATTGCTATTCTCATCAGATGAAGCGCCATCTGTCGAACATTTTTGAACTTTTTTTTTTGTTCTAATAAAACCCCATGTCATTGCAAGCATGTGTGTCAGTTTGTACCTCTCTATCTATATTATTCCGTGATTTATTCAGTTTTCAAATTTATTCTGACTTTTTGATCACCCGGTATTTGCAGGTTATTTCATCAGTAACACTTGCTAGCTGGTAACCGAGACGTTCTTCAGAGTGATGTAGTGCTTCGCCAGACTGGTGTCTGCCCTGCCGCGGCCCTTGTGCTAGACCACTCGCGGCTAGGCTGTGCTAGGCTAGGTCCTGCTCGGCTCGCCTCGGCTGGTCGGCGCGTCCGCCCCCAGAATAGCGTCGGCGTCAGCCGCAGGTGGGTGGCGCCGCTGCTTGTTTGCTCTGCTCGGCCGCTGACGAACGCCACGCGACCCGCCGGCCGCCGCGGTCGTTAAAGTCCCGGCGACGCAGAGCAGGGCCCGCGCCACACGGCCGGCCCGTGGGGAAGCCCCGCCGCGACCTTCGGGAGTCTGCCCGTGCTGCACCAAGTGTATTCGCACTTAAGAGTAAGGGCAACCACCAGCTGTAGAATGGAATGATGACAGTGAAAATTTGTGCCAGACCAGGACTCCGACCCGGATTTCCCGCTTATCACGAGCGGTCGCCTTCCCATTAAGCTATCCGAGCACGAGTTACGGCGAGAATCAAACTTCCATACGTCGTCGACCAAATGTCTACAGCACTCGTACTTTGTTCTGTAAAAACACGGGAGAACTGCCGGATGTCAGTAATGTCCCGCCACGATATTTCGGCGCAGAGTCTTCTGGCCATCTTCAGGTGAGTACCACTGTAGTAGCACTCGCGAGTACGCTTTTTATTGTTTTCTTTATTGTGATTTCATTCCCCTGCCCCATATGGGCAGGGGAGGGCTGTCAGCGGCACAATCCGCCACTCTTCAGCCGAGTGACATGGCAACTAAAATAAGAAAAAAATGTTACATACTTAAGGCGATAAAAAACAGAGTAAAGGGAGAAAAGGGAGGTAAAAATAGACTGACATGGAGACGTTCATGGGGGACAGTTAAAAAAGTCACCAGAAAGTAAAATACACAGTTGGCGATTCTTAAAACACAGAAAAGACACTGAATGGACATGCACAGTTTAAAAGTCGGCCACAGTATTAAAAACACTCCAGAACAACACACTTAAAACCCACTTGTAGCACACATGACGAAGAAAAAAACTGCCTGGTGGGCCTGCCGAGGGAAAGGTCAGAGAGGATGGAAAAGAGGAGAGCAAGGGGCAGCAGGGGAAGCGGCGGGATGAAGAGAGTAGGGGTGTCAGTGGGCACAAGGAGAGGCAGGAGACATTTGGGGTTGGGAGATGAAGAGGGAAGACAGGGCAGGAGGGAGTGCAGAGACACTGAAAGGGGCACAAGAGAGTGAGGGGGATTAGGAGGGCCCGCATCTCGTGGTCGTGCGGTAGCGTTCTCGCTTCCCACGCCCGGGTTCCCGGGTTCGATTCCCGGCGGGGTCAGGGATTTTCTCTGCCTGGTGATGGCTGGGTGTTGTGTGCTGTCCTTAGGTTAGTTAGGTTTAAGTAGTTCTAAGTTCTAGGGGACTTATGACCACAGCAGTTGAGTCCCATAGTGCTCAGAGCCATTTGAACCATTTGATTAGGAGGGGGAAGCTGCTCAGGAGGAGGGAGGGGGAGGAGAGGGAGCCCTGAGAAGGAGGCAGGAAGATGGGGTTAGAGTTGGTAGGAAGGGTAGATGCCAGGGCGAAGCTCATCATCCGGGAGGGGTAGACGGTGGAAGTTGCGTTGGGAAAGGAGGTGGAGGGTGTGGAGGTGGAGAGAGGGTGGGACACAACGGTAAAGGCGCGGCAAATGGTTGGGGGTGGAGAGGAAGGGAGACACCAGGGGGTGAGGGGGATCAAGGTGGCGGACAATATATAGTGGGCTGATGTGTTCAAGGAAAAGGAGAAGGGGACGAGGTCGTAGAGGATGCGTGTGTGGGACGGAAGGCGGATGCGGAAGGCGAGGCGGAGCGCATGGCGTTCGAGGATTTGGAGGGCTTTATAGAACCAGGGAGGGGCGGAAATCCAAGCTACGCTGGCATAACAGAGGATGGGGCGGATCAAGGATTTGTAGGTGTGAAGGATGATGGAAGGATGCAGACCCCACGTCTGGCTGGACAGGAGTTTCACGAGGCGGAGGCGGTTGTGAGCTTTGTTTTGGATGGTAAGGAGATGGGGAGTCCAGGTGAGGTGGCGGTCGCGTGTGAGGCCAAGGTATTTGAGGGTAGGAGTGAGGTGGATAGGTCGGCCATAAATGGTGAGGTAGAAATCATGGAGGCGGAAGGAGCGGGCGGTGCGGACTATGATGATCGCCTGGCGAGAGCGCGCTGAGCTCTACTATTTGAAGCCATACTGAGGTGACATTGCGAATGCGCTGCTCAGCGTGCGCGTTCGTAACAACTCCGTGCGCTGTGCCTCGCGCCCTCCACGGTGAAAGCTTGGCGTATCGATATCAGCTCGATTTTCATCTTTATGCAGATAACTACGTCGACTACGAAGTTTCTCTATAACAGGATTCCAAGCAGAGTTTAGCTGATAACCGCTATCTCGATTGATGAGAGTCTCGTTGTCAGAAAAACTTATTTCCACAGATTCATTGATAACTGAGCTCCAAAAGTTTGATTGCCAACACAGAAGCAGCCCACTTACACAATACTACCCAACTACCCACGCTTATATCTGAATAACTTCTTATACAGTAACATTTGTGACAACTCGTTCAAGTAAAGCAATAACAGCAAAATCTTAGCACAACAAGAGTGAGCGACCGGCTCATTTAATCAATAACACAATAAACACTTAAATCCATTGAAGCAACAGCTGATTTACACTCACTGCGATAAACTGCCAAATTTTGCTTAATACATTTAATCATCCCCACAATGTTTAATAACACAATTACGCCTGCTCTACCGCTATTAACCGATCATTAAAATAAAATTAAAAAAAGCTTGACAGAGAGCGTAAAATTTGTTTTACAATTCCTGAGTCTTGTACATCTGGGAGTCTCAGGAAGTTGGATTAACGTGAGTGGTACGTCTACAACTACGTATATACTCCACTAGCTGTCACATGGTGCATGGTACCTTGTGCTGGTCATTCACTTTCCTGTTCCATTGGCAAATGGAGCGTTAGGAAAACGACAGCTCTTTGTACGAGCCCTAATTTCTCTCCTCTTGTCTTCGGGGTCCTTAGGCGAAATTTACGTTGATGGCGGTAGAATCGTTTCGTACTCAGCTGCAAATAAGGTTTCTTTAAACCTTCTCAATGGGGTTTCGGAAAAATAATATTGTTTTCCCTTCGGGGATTCCTATTGCACGTCACGGAGCGTTTCAACAATACCCGCATTACTTCGATGTCTTATTTTATCCGAATTGGTGGAGATACGAAAAACTCGAGCAGTGCCCAAAAATGAGTCGCAGTAGTGCCTATACACGTGGTCCGCTTCATAAATGATCTACACATTCCTAGAATTATCCCGATAAACAGAAGTCGGCTATTCCCCTTCCCTGTTACCAACCATAAGCGCTCATTTCATTTCACATCGCTTTGCAACCTCACCTGAACATAAAGGGTGTCTCACGAGGAATGGCCAATATTCAGGGCATATGACAGGAACCATAATTCGAAGCAAAACTGTCTGGTTGTAGAATGCATATCTTACGAGCTATGAGGAATCCTTCATCTTCGATACTATGAAACAAATGTCTTTTAATGCAAACTCTTTGCGTTCCATGTTTAGAGACGTTGTACCAAAACAAGAAAAAAATATCCAGTAAACTTGGGCTCGACAGTGCATACATTAAGAGCTATGAGCAGTTGTTCAAATTCGCTACTGTGAAACATATCTCTTCTACTGAACAAGTGCTCATAACACTTAAGGGATCATTTTACAGCCCATGTCCACTAGACTTTCTTGCTTCGAACGATAGTTCTTGTCATGTCCCCAAATACAGGCCATTCCTCCTGGGATACCCTCTATTTAATCGAAGTGATTGTGTCAAGCAGCACAACAATAATACTGTATTCTGACATCATAAACTATTATTTTTCCTACTTATCTCCGTCAACTTATATTTTTTCACGTTTATGCTGACTGTGTTAGTCACCCCGAAGAGGACTGCAGCAAAGTCGCTCGAAACGTTGACAGTTTAGTTGATTAAATGTTTCGTAATGACGCAGTCTACTGAAAAGTCGGTCGCACAGTCTGCATTTTAGTTCTTTTAATGTTTCATAATGGCGCGGCCTGCAATCCAAAATGATTTCATTCAGATTGATACTAGCCGTGGACGCCTATGAACTTACAATTTTTCTATGTACGTTGGTAAATCTTGGTGCATCGTTTGCATAATCTAAGTCGAAAATCTTCCCATGCTTCATAGAAACAATAGAATGTTACCCTGAGGCAAATACCAGAACAGGAATAGACGTGGAAATTGGTTGAACAAGTGCTTCACGTTTTCAAATATGGAACAATCGTTCTACTGACGGACATAAAATACTTTTCCGAGTTGTAGGTATAAATTACCCGCACAGAACTTCCTCTCGAATTCCGATTTTGCCAGCCACCTTTACACAGGCCGGCGACCAGAGGTAGGATCCAATTATAAGTTTTGGCCTGCCTTTGAAAGTTTGTTGTGCCCACATTACGCGACGTTCAGACGAAATTTCTAAACGCGTTTTTCATTTCACATGAGTTAGTCTTAAAAAGCGAAAATTTTCTAAAATTTGTCAACAGAGTGTATAATGATATAAGTTTATAACTTATTTTCAATCAGCTGAAACTGAACCAGGAGAATGACGTCAGGCTTCGAACAGTCAAAGTGATATACCCAAGTGCAAGTTAATTTGTGTTAATCATGGCAGAGGCGTCTCAGAGACTCTACCTTTCGTGTTTGGACAGAGGAACTGCAGGCTGGATTTTCTTCTCGTATATTAACAATATTATTCCATTCTTTGAAGTGATGTAGAAAGAAAACAAATTCTTTGCGTATTTTTACTGTTTGAAATTATTTCATTCATCAAAATCGGGTCCGAAGGAACGTGACGAGAAGCGTTACTGTGGCGAGGAAATCTTTTGAATTGTCATTCTATGGGCAGTTCGATACGTTTACGGATTGTTTATTTTCTACCCTTTTGTACTCGCACGTAGCATCAGAAATGTAAGGACTATGGTATGAAGATTAGCATCTCCAAAACGAAAGTAATGTCAGTAGGAAAGAAATATAAACGGATTGAGTGCCAAATAGGAGGAACAAAGTTAGAACAGGTGGACGGTTTCAAGTACATAGGATGCATATTCTCACAGGATGGCAACATAGTGAAAGAACTGGAAGCGAGGTGTAGCAAAGCTAATGCAGTGAGCGCTCAGCTACGATCTACTCTCTTCTGCAAGAAGGAAGTCAGTACCAAGACTAAGTTATCTGTGCACCGTTCAATCTTTCGACCAACTTTGTTGTATGGGAGCGAAAGCTGGGTGGATTCAGGTTGCCTTATCAACAAGGTTGAGGTTACGGATATGAAAGTAGCTAGGATGATTGCAGGTACTGGTAGATGGGAACAATGGCAGGAGGGTGTCCACAACGAGGAAATCAAAGAAAAACTCTATAGATGTAGCAGTCAGGGCGAACAGGCTTAGATGGTGGGGTCATGTTACACGCATGGGAGAAGCAAGGTTACCCAAGAGACTCATGGATTCAGCAGTAGAGGGTAGGAGGAGTCGGGGCAGACCGAGGAGAAGGTACCTGGATTCGGTTAAGAATGATTTTGAAGTAATAGGTTTAACATCAGAAGAGGCACCAATGTTGGTACTGAACAGGGGATCATGGAGGAACTGTATAAGGGGGGCTATGCTCCAGACTGAACGCTGAAAGGCATAATCAGTCTTAAATGATGATGATGATGATGATGACGTAGCATTGAAAGACGTAGTGGTAATTGCACATAACTAGCTCATTGTCTTCTTGTATTCTTCTGCTTCGTTTTGCCAATAACTTCAGTGTTCCTCATGGGAGAACACATGCTGAGGACCACATATCCTTGCTAGCCTGTGTTCTTCAATGATTGTTTCCAGATAGCCGAAATTTACTTTATTCCTGGACTGACACGTATGTAGCAGGAAGTAATACACCGAAGGGCCAAAGAAACTGGTACACCTGCCTAATATCGTGTAGTGCCCCCGCGAGCATGCAAATGTGCCACAACACGACGTGGCACGGACTCGTCTGAAGTAGTGCTGCAGATCATTGACACCATGAATCCTGCAAGACTGTCCATAAATCCGTAAGAGTGCGAGTGGATGGAGATCTCGTCTGAACAGCACGTTATAGGGCATCCCGAATATGCTCAATAATATTCATGTCTGGAGAGTGTGGTACCCAGCGGAAGTGTTTAAAATCAGAATAATGTTCCTGGAGTCGCTCTGTATCAATTCTGGAGGTGTGGGGTGTCGCATTGTCCTGCGGGAACCACCCACGTCCTTCGGAATGCACAATGGACATGAATGGATGCAGGTGATCAGACAGGAAACTTACGTCTGTGACGTCTGTCAGAGTCATATCCAGACGTAACAGGGGTCCTTATCACTACAACTGCACACGTCCCAAACCATTACAGAGCCTCCACCAGCTTGAACAGTCCCCAGCTGACATGCAGGGTCCATGGATTCATGAGGTTGTTCCCATACCAGTACACGCCCATCCGCTCGATAAAATTTGAAACGGGACTCGTCCGACCAGGCAACATGTTTTCCGTTATCAACAGTCTAGTGTGCGTGTTAACGGGCCCAGGCGAGGTGTAAAGGATAAACGAGTAGGTCTTCGGCTCCGAAAGCCCATATCGATGATGTTTCGATGAATGGTTCGCACGCTGACACTTGTTGATGGCCCAATATTGAAATCTGCAGCAATGTGCCGAAGAGTTGCATTTCTGTCACGTTGAACAATTCTCTTCAGTCGTTGTTGGTCCCGTTCTTGCAGGATGTTTCCCCAGCAGTGTCGGAGATTTGATGTTTTACTGGATTCCTGATATTCACAGTACACTCGTGAAATGATCGTACGGGGAAATCCCCACTACATCGCTACCTCAGTGAGCCTGTGTCACATCGCTCGTCCGCTGACTATAGCACCACGTTCAAACTCAGTTAAATCTTCATAACCTGCCATTGTAGCAGTGGTAGCCGATCTAACAACTGCGCCAGACACTTGTTGTCTTATATAGGCTTCTCCAACAGCAGCGCCGTATTATGCCTGTTTACATATCTCTGTATTTGAATACGAGTGATGATGATGATGTTTGGTTTGTGGGGCGCTCAACTGCGTGGTTATCAGCGCCCGTACAATTTCCCAATCTTTGCTCAGTCCAGTTTCGCCACTTTCCTGAATGATGATGAAATGATGAGGACAACACAAACACCCAGTCATCTCGAGGCAGGTGAAAATCCCTGACCCCGCCGGGAATCGAACCCGGGACCCCGTGCTCGGGATATTTGAATACGCATGCCTATACCAGTTTCTTCGGCGCTTCAGTGTATGTTGTGTAGTCTTCCCGGAACACACTGCCGGAAATTCAATAGTAACATTCTACGTGATGCACATCGCCTCTCTTGTAGTGTCTGTCAGAGAAGTTTGTTCAGCTTTCCTTAATTCTCTCGCGCCAACCAAGCGATCCCGTGACGAAATGCGCTGCTCTAATTTGAATATTAGCTGTCTCTTCTACTAATCCACCATGGTAAGATTCCCAGATTGATGAGCAGTACCCGAGGAATGGTCGAACAAGTGTTTTGTAAGCCATTTCTTTCGTGGATGACACTTCCTTACGATTCTTACAATGAATGTCAGTCAGGCATTTGCTTCTCATAACTTTGTTTCAGTTGGTCGTTCCAATTTAGGACACTTCAGATGGTTTACTCGTATTTTACGGCAGTTACCGTTTGTTGTGATTCGTTATCAACATTGTAATCGATAGTAATCGATTTCTTCGCCTAATTATGGGCCTACGTTACATCTATTTACCTTCAGGATCAGCCGGCAGTCCTTAAGCGAGTAATCGATCGAAAAAAGTCTTCCTGCAATCCCCTACGTCTTATGGCGTTGCTGCCTTCGTAAAGAGCACACCATCATTTGCGAACATTTTCAGGGAGCTTTAAACGGTATCCGCTAGATTTATATATATTGTAAACAATAACGATCATATCATGCTCCCTTGAAATTACCTTTACATCTGTTTATTTTATTCTGTTAAAAGCAAAGAAGTACTATATGGACTTCAGTAGTTTCTCTTTTCTTTTGTTTTTTTCCTGTATCTGTCTTACTACAGCGCGGCGTCTGTTTGTCAGTTATAAATGACTCTATTCCTTTTTTTTCATTAAGAGTAATTAATTCAACGAGTTGCGACACGTGAAGTATATATTCTAAGTTTTTGCAAAATATTTTTCATCGGTAAGCACTCTGATACATGAAACTTCCTGGCAGATTAAAACTGTGTGCCCGACCGAGACTCGAACTCGGGACCTTTGCCTTTCGCGGGCAAGTGCTCTACCAAGGAGATCTTCTGTAAAGTTTGGAAGGTAGGAGACGAGATACTGGCAGAAGTAAAGCTGTGAGTACCAGGCGTGAGTCGTGCTTCGGTAGCTCAGATGGTAGAGCACTTGCCCGCGAAAGGCAAAAGTCCCGAGTTCGAGTCTCGGTCGGGCACACAGTTTTAATCTGCCAGGAAGTTTCATATCAGCGCACACTCCGCTGCAGAGTGAAAATCTCATTCTGGACTCTGATACATGTAGTAACGGCACACCGAAAACACACACACCCGGACGCAGGTTATCATGTGCAGCAAATTCCTCTTCAGAATTTAGCGCTAGCTCTCGGCATGATGTGACATATCCCAATCAACACTACGAATAAGATACACTATCTGTCCCCTGTTATTAATCTGATTCGACGAACAATCGTATGTCTATATTTGTCATAATGTACTGAGTATTTTAAAGAATGACTGAGAACCGAATAAGTTATTGTTTATCTACAACCACATCTATACTCTGCAAACCACCGTGAGGGGCATGGCATAGGGTACGTCCCACTGTACCATTTATTAGGGTTTCTTTCTATTCCATTCACATATGGAGCGCAGGTAGAATGACTGAATTTCTCTGTGCGTGCAGTAATCAATCGAATCTTATCCTCACGATCCCTATGGAGCGATACGTGGGAGATTGTAGCATATTCCTAGAGTTATCATTTAAAATCTGTTCTTGAAACTTTGGTGATAGGCTTCCTCGGGATAGTTTACGTCTGTCTTGAAGAGTATCAAGATTCAGTCCCTTCAGTACCTCTGTGACACTCTCCCGTGGATTAAATAAACCTGTAGCCATTCGTGTTGCCCTTCTGGCGCTTAAGAAAACAGTGACGGTCCTAAATGAGAGATCTCGGCGCTGGTATGTAGGAGTAAAATATTTTGTCTATTTCTTAATCAGGTTCAGTCGACGTCCATTCGACAACATACAGTTATGTGACATAATGTTACAGACAGTGCAACTGTTGGTCTTAGCTACCCAAAGATAGTACACAATGTATTGCACAAAAGCAAATTATTTCACGTCAAGCGTACACTTACGTGGAAGCCAGAAAAGTACGGTAGATTACTGTAGTATCAACGTACAAGACAAACTGTTTAATACGAAACCTAATTATATGTGTAGGAAGTATACACTCTACTTATAATACATAAGGAAAATTCGTAAATTTATGGAAATGAATTAAATGGCAAATACATTTGAGAACAGATCTGTCCATGGTGTTAAGAGTTGCTCTAGGAGAAAATCTATTTGTACTTTTTAGGTTACTACAAAGCGTAATTGTTCTTGGGCGATTTGTATTTATCACATTCTGATAATATACGTACAACATGAACTCTCTCATGAGGCACTAAACCCAGTTTGTTTAAAAAAGTCTTATTTTGCTTCCATGAAGTGCGAATTGGTAAAACAGTGGTGGGGTGGAATGTGTTCTAATATCGCCTAATATATTCGTTTGTTATTACGGTCCTCATACACTGCCCCACTACGTTTTTGTGTTGTTGGTGGGTGCGCTATGAAACTCAATGTGCGGTTAAGGGTTGTTTGGTAAGAAATAGGTGGCGACAGGTGGCGCACTCTGACCCGCGCTTTCATTACCCTCAATATGCACATAGTCCGGTATCCACTGTAGATGAATCCCGGGTCATGTTGGTGTCAGGGGCAATGAACTCGGAATCGGAAATCAGAAAGCTTTTTCAGCCACAGAGCAGCAGATGAATTGGATTTTCAACAGAATTATGTTATTGAGGTATAGAAGAGCAATGAGCAATTGAATTAGAGGTAGCTGTTGTGTTGGACAAAGAGCGTTCTTCAGTTATGACGCGAGTGGACAGCTGTACTTGTCACGTGAGGGGGGTGACACGTACTGGCGGTCGGCGTGACGAACGAGAGCACGATTAGAGAGAAGAGCAAAAACCTGCGCGTTTAGCGGTTAAAGCCGTCACATCTCGGATGCGCAATAAATGCTACCCTCCAGTATCGAACAAGCGCACAGCTTTTTACCTGCAACCAATCAAGTTTACCAGGAGCACACGATTCGTGGAAATCCGCCGTATTCTAGCAGACTGTTGACAGTGGTCGCGTTAGACTATCGAGAAGTTAACAGTCGGTATACGGCTGGATAGAGATAGGGGTGGAAAGTCCTAACCTGGCATAGAAACAAACTTCAATGCAGTTGTATCTCGTTTAAACAGACTAGGTGGGGCCGTAGATCATACAGATAATCGAGAATCTTGTTAATTCAGAGAGAGAGAGAGAGAGAAAGAATGACATGCGTTAAGTACTACGAGAGCGTGCTGAAAAGTAATGCCTCCTAATTTACCATGTGAAAACCTTTAAAGAAAACAAAAGGTAATAATATTCTCCGTCTTTACTCTTCATGTCTACATATTTATTCCTCAGCATGGTCACCCTGACGACGAACACATTTCTTCCAACGAAAGACCAGTTCGTTGATATCATCATTATAGAATGTTTGACATTGTTAACGGAGCCACAACCTCACCTCTGCTCGCACTGCTTCGTCACTATTAAAGTGAAACCCTCGAAGGTGTTCACTAAGTTTTGGAAACAGGTGAAAATCTGGACTGTATGAAAGATGATCGATGACAGTGAACCCAAGGCGTTGGGCTGGAGAAGATGTCACGGCATTGTCACGATGAAGGCGAGCGTGCTCCATGTGCGGAAGGACTGTTCGAATTCGAAACTTGATCACAGCACCCTCTTTCTCACGCACTGACGCAGTTACGTTACAATCTTTCACATTACACGTTACAGTTCAGAATCCAGATGGTTGCAAATATATAGACATAAAGAGTAAGAATAAGTTAATAAAGTTTGTTTTTTTAAAAAAGCTTAAAGCGTCTTCACATAAGAATTCAGCATGCTCTCGCATAAACGAACATGTTATATGTAGGTTCATGTCACTAGACAAAATACACTTATTTTTCCATAGATGTTGACCAAATGCTGAAAAGAGCGAGTTTTAAACACTTCAATAATCAGTAAGTTTCTTTTGAGCAAGATTACATAGGCGTCTCACTAGTATTAGTTCGTTCGGTTCAAAAATGGTTCAAATGGCTCCGAGCACTATGGGACTTAACTACTGAGGTCATCAGTCCCCTAGAACTTAGAACTACTTAAACCTAACTAACCTAAGGACATCGCACACATCCATGCCCGAGGCAGGATTCGAACCTGCGACCGTAGCGGTCACGCGGTTCCAAACTGACGCGCTTAGAACCGCACGGCCACACCGGCCGGCCATTTCGTTCGGCCCAACGTCTCCATGTCTCATAATATCTCCAGACTCAGTGCTAATCCCGGGAGCTAATCCACCGTCACTATTGCCATTTTCTACAGAAGAACAAACGGCGATAGCGTTTTCTTCAGGAATTTCTGCAAATGCTTCAAAACCAAATACAGCAATAAAGTATTTCAACAATTGTGCTTTGTCCATCCTATGCAGTGCGTCTCACGTTTGATGATGAGCAACCATCTAGATCTCTTTGGTGCAATTTTATAACGCAACAACCCAGCTCACACTTTTCGCACGTGATATACTGAGAACCATGGGTCAGTAGATGCAGTATTTCACTGTTTCCGAAAATCATATGACTGAGCGTCACATCTACGCTTATTATCGAAAGTACGATGGTATCATACGAGATTTATGACTGAATTGAGGATTGTTTGGTAGGGACGACACAGGATATTATTCTGGGAAGAGTCATAGATATACGTGCGCTTAGCTTTGGAAGTGCATTAGGGAAATGTCTTGGGACTCATGCTGTTCATGTCGTATATATAAAGACCTTGCGGACAGTATTAATAGAATTTTCGCAAATAATTCTGTCATCTATAGCGAAGTACTCTCTGAAAGAAAATGCACACCTATACAGTGGGATGTTGGTAAGACTTCAAACTGAAGCAAAGATTGCAAGATCCCTTTCATGATCAGAAATGCAACATTTTGCGTTTCACAACACGAGAAAAATAGTTTGCTATGACTTTATTATCAACGAGTCACAGTTGGAATTGGTCAGTTCATACAAATACCTGGTTGTAACACTTAGTAAGGATGTACAGTGGAATGATCATAAGCACTCAGCCGTATCAGCCGGATCATTGGTAGAGTAACAGGGAAATTTAATGTCAACAATGGAAATCTCAAGCAAATCACTCGTACGACCCAACCCAGAATACTGCTCATCTCGCGTGGGACCCATGCCAAATAAGACTAACAGGAAACGTTGAACGTATACAGAAAGGGGCAGCACGAATAGTCACAGGTTTGTTTGACCCTTGGGAGAGTGTCAAAGAGTTGTTGAAGAAACTGAACTGGTAGACCCTTGAAAATAGATGTAAAAAAAAGCACTCCGTCTTCAGGCTACAAGTGGCCCATCGGGACCATCCGACCGCCGTGTCATCCTCAGATGAGGATGCGGATAGGAGGGGCGTGTGGTCAGCCGAGCGGTTGTAGGCGTTAGAGTCTGGAACCGCGCGACCGATACGGTCGCAGGTTCGTATCCTGCCTCGGGCATGGATGTGTGTGATGTCCTTAGGTTAGTTCTAAGTTGTAGGGAACTGGTGACAAAAGTTAAGTCCCATAGTGCTCAGAGCCACTTGAACTATTTTTGGGTATGCTGGCAACCTCTCATGATATGCTGTGCTTCAGACCAACACATTTGTGAGCGTTCCCCTGGTAAACTCTGTTCATCAGGTAGCCCCACAGCCACAGAGAATCAGATAAGGTGATCGTGCCAGCAAAGCATCGAATTATCAGCCGATCGTTTCCAGAAGTGTTTCGCAGAAGCAAGTGAACTTCAGGAACGATGTGCCATGGGGCCCTATCTTTCAGCAAAACTGTTCAGTTCAATGCGTGTCTCTCCTGTAGGACGGGTACGACATGCTGGCCAGTCACACTGCATGTCTTTGGTCCTTGAACGTAGCCATGAAGCCACACACATTCACCGTACAGAGGAGCGTCATGAACAGAGCCTGGAGGTGAAGGTCCCCACACTCGACACTTCTGTGTATTCATCGCACCTGCCGTAGAAAAATCAGCTTCGTCTGTCCATAGGATGGTGTAGGGCCAGCCCTCGCCAACTTCAGTCCTTGCGAGAAAATGGAGAGCGAACAACACGTCGTTATGCATCCTGTGCTGGAAGCTGCTGTATGGTATGGATCTTGTGCCGATACCATTTGAGAATGGTTCGAAGCACCTTCCGTACAGTGGACAACGTGATGCTCAACTGTCGTGACACAGCACGCGCACTGTCTGACGATCGGGAATTGCGCGCAGCGCAACGGCGCAACGGCGATTTCATCAACTACCTGTAGTGCAACCGGTCGTCGACCTCTTCCCGGAGCGACGCTCAGTTCCTCAGTACATTCGAACTTCTTCATCATGCTCCGCACGGCAGATGGAGAAAGAGGACCGTTCCGTAATCAGCAGGCGGTATTCTCAAAGTGCAGCTGCAGCATTATTGTGTTTTGATAATAGATTTTCACCAATAATACCCTGCTCCTTTCTTATCCAAGCTCATTTTGATACGTCAACAAGTGCACTGCGAATGGCCAGGTGTGTGGGACTGCTTCACGGTGACTGATACGGCACGTGGTGGCCATAGTTGCAACTGGACGGTGGCGCTGTGACTCATGGAAATCGTGCACCCCATAATATGGACATTAATGCTACCAAGTTTGGTGCTCATACAGTAATTAGTTAAATAGGGAAAGTTTAATACCCGGTATAGTACGTGGCAAAGAGATTCACGGATATTTTGTTTCACGTTCTTTAAAAAAAAATACACTACTGCCCATTAAAATTGCTACACCATGAAGATGATTTGCTACAGATACGAATATTTAACCAACAGGAAGAAGGTGCTGTGATATGCAAATGAATACCTTTTCACAGCATTCACACGAGGTTGGCGCCGGTGGCGACACCTACAACGTGCTGACATGAGGAAAGTTTCCAGCCGATTTATCATACACAAACAGCAGTTGACCGGCGTTGCCTGGTGAAACGTTGTTGTGATGCCTCACGTAAGGAGGAAAATGCGTACCATTAGGTTTCCGACTTTAATAAAGTCGGATTGTAGCCTATCGCGATTGCGGTTTATAGTATCGCGACATTGCTGCTCGCGTTGGCCGAGATCCAATGACTGTTAGCAGAATATGGAATCGGTGGGTTCAGGAGGATAATACGGAACGCCGTGCTGGATCCCAACGGCCTCGTATCACTAGCAGTCGAGATGACAGGCATCTTATCCGCATGGCTGTAACGGATCGTGCAGCCACGTCTCGATCCCTGAGTCAACAGATGGGGACGTTTGCACGACAACAACCATCTGCACGAACAGTTCGACGACGTTAGCAGCAGCACGGACTATCAGCTCGCAGACCATGGCTGCAGTAACCCTTGACACTGCATCACAGGCAGGAGCGCCTGCGATGGTGTACTCAACGACGAACCTGGGTGCACGAATAGCAAAATGTCATTTTTTCGGATGAATCCACGTTCTGTTTACAGCATCATGATGGTCGCATCCGAGTCTGGCGACATCGCGGTGAACGCACATTGGAAGCGTGTATTCGTCATCGCCACACTGGCGTATCACCTGGCGTGATGGTATGGGGTGCCATTGGTTACACGTCTGGGTAACCTCTTGTTCGCATTGACGGCACTTTGAACAATGGACGTTACATTTAAGCTGTGTTATGACCCGTGGCTCGATGCCTGCAAAACCCTACATTTCAGCAGGATAATGCACGACCGCTTGTTGCAGGTCCTGTACGGGCTTTTCTGGATTCAGAAAATGTCCGAGTGCTGCCCTGTCCAGCACATTCTTCAGATCTCTCACCAATTGAAAACGTCTGGTCACTGGTGGCCGAGCAACTGCGTCGTCACAATACGCCAGTCACTACTCTTCGTGAACTGTGGTATCTTGTTGAAGCTGCATGGGCAGCTGTACCAGTACACGCCATTCAAGTTCTGTTTGACTGAATGCCCTGGCGTATCAAGGCCGTTATTACGACCAGAGTTGGTTGTTCTGGGTACTAATTTCTCAGGATCTATGCACCCAAACTGCGTGAAAATGTAATCGGGTGTTAGTTGGCTTGGTTCAAATGGCTCTGAGCACTATGGGACTCAACATCTTAGGTCATAAGTCCCCTAGAACTTAGAACTACTTAAACCTAACTAACCTAAGGACACCACACACACCCATGCCCGAGGCAGGATTCGAACCTGCGACCGTAGCAGTCCCGCGGTTCCGGACTGAAGCGCCAGAACCGCTAGACCACCGCGGCCGGCTCGGGTGTTAGTTCTCGTATAATATGTTTATCCAGTGAATACCCGTTTGTCATCTGCATTTCTTCTTGGTGTGGCAATTTTAATGGCCAGTAGTGTACATAATCACATTCCATTCAAATAAGCACCGTACCGCCTTGAAATTCCTAGTTTTAACGGTTTATTGCCAAAGTATTGAAGGGTTATAGGTAGACTACTCGTGTCTTTTGAGCAGCTACCAAATAACTGAACTAAAAGTTTTCGATACATCTCATACGAAACCTCCACTCGAACTATGTTCAGAAACAGTAACGCCTTGTGGAAGCGTCAATGACGACTTTGTTGTGAGCAACAGGGCAGTGGACACGTAGGTTCAAACTGCGCCAGCGCGGCGGCGCCGGGCCGTCGTTGCAGTGTGGGCCGACTGCGCTGCCGGCTGTGGCCGCGCCTCGCGCAGCGGCGGGCGTGAAAATAGCCGCGGGAGAAATGGGACGGCGTGGCACGGCAGACGCAGGAATGCAGCCGCGCCGCGCCGCGCAGCGAGCTGGGTTCCGGCCGCGACCTACCGCTGACCGCGCGTCGCCATCTGTCCTGCCTCCACTTAGCGACCGAAGGCCCACACTCAACCTTGGAACACCGTGGTGGGGTCCTGTACTACCCGCTCATTTCACTAAGTTATTTCGAAGAGGGCGTTTCTACATCTACAACCATACTCCGCAAGCCAGCTGACGGTGTGTGGCGCAGGGTACTTTGAGTCCCTCTATCGGTTCTCCATTCTATTTTAGTCTCGTATTGTTCGTGGAAAGAAAGATTGTCGGTATGCCTCTGAGTGGGCTCTAATCTCTCTGATTTTATCCTCATGGTCTCTTCGCGAGATAGGTGGGAGCAATATACTGCTTGACTCCTCGGTGAAGGTATGTTCTCGAAACTTCAACAAATGCCCGTACCGTCTCTCCTGCAAAGTCTTCCACTGGAGTTTATCTCTCATCCTCGTAACGCTTTCGCGATTACTAAATGATCCAGTAACGAAGCGCGCTGCTCTCCGTTGGATCTTTTCTATCTCTTCTATCAACCGTATCTGGTACGGATCCCTCACTGCTGAGCAATAATCAAGCTGTTGCGAACAAGTGTTCTGTAACCAACTTCCTTTGTTTTCGGATTGCATTTCCTTAGGATTCTGCCGGCCGCGGTGGTCTAGCGGTTCTGGCGCTGCAGTCCGGAACCGCGGGACTGCTACGGTCGCAGGTTCGAATCCTGCCTCGGGCATGAGTGTGTGTTATGTCCTTAGGTTAGTTAGGTTTAAGTAGTTCTAAGTCCTAGGGGACTTATGACCTAAGATGTTGAGTCCCATAGTGCTCAGAGCCATTTGAACCATTTTTTTCCTTAGGATTCTTCCAATGAATCTCAGTCTGGCATCTGCTTTACCGACGATCAACTTTATATGATCATTCCATTTTAACTCACTTCTAATGCCTAATCCCAGATAATTTATGGAATTAACTGCTTCCAGTTGCTGACGTGCTATATTGTAGCTAAATGATAAGGGATATTTCTTTCTATTTCACTTCATTATTTGAAACGCCAGCTAGTTTTTAGGTAAGATGAAGCTCTGCTGCGGAGTGTGCGCTGATATGAAACTTCCTGGCAGATTAAAACTGTGTGCCGGACCGGGAATCGACCTCGGGACTACCGACTCACCTACCCAAGCACGACTCACACGTCCTCACAGCTCTACTTCCACCGGTACCTGGTCTCCTGCCTCCCAAGCTTCACATAATCTCTCCTGCGAACCTTTCATATCAGTGCACACCCCGCTGTAGCCGTGTCTCTGTAATATCCTTTCTGCCACGAGTGCAGGTTTGCAGGACAGCCTCTGTGGAGTTAAGATACTGACGGCCCAGCTAGCTGCTCGGTCTAATGCGCTGCTTCCCGGGCGGGAAGGCGTGCCGGTCTCCGGCACGAATCAGCCCGGCGGATTAGTGTCGAGGTCTGGTGTGACGGCCAACCTATGGATGGTTTTTAAGGCGGTTTTCCATCTGCCGCGGTGGATGAGGGCTCAGTTATACTGTGTCGGCAATTTCTGTGCAAACACCGTTTACACGTACGCGTACACCATAATTACTCTACCTCGCCAGTCTTTGGGGTTACACTCGTCTGGTATGAGACATTCCCGGAGGTTTCACTGAGGGCCGAGCCGCACAGTAACCCTGGGTTCGGTGTGGGGCGGCGGTGGGTTGGATGAACTACTGTGGCCTGTTGTGGGGTTGTGAACCACTGAGGGATACGGCGTGACGAAGCCTCTCCGTCGTTTATCGGTTCAAAAAATGGTTCAAATGGCTCTGAGCACTATGGGACTTAACCTCTGTGGTCATCAGTCCCCTAGAACTTAGAACTACTTAAAGCTAACTAACCTAAGGACATCACACATATCCATGTCCGAGGCAGGATTCGAATGTGCGACCTCCCAGCATAGCCGAAACAACCATGGCAAACATGTGGGCTTGGTACCGTAGGCAATCGCAAACACTTTTCCGTGAAGGCAATGATCGTCTTATCTCACAGCTTTCTAACCATGTCGACTAGCGGGTTCAAGGTCAACATGGAGTCGCGCCACAACACCACCTGCCGGTAAAGTGTACCTGCAGATCTCGTTGTCGCTATAAACCGAAGGTAATGGATCCATGTGACTTGAGCAGACGTGCAGATGTCTCACAGTCGTTGCGTGAACCGTACAGTCAAATTAGTGAGTTTGAAAGGAGGCGCATTGTTGACATGAGAGAATGTGATGCATCCATCCGGGAAACTGCTTCTCATGTGCGACGAAGTGTTTCGACAGTGCAACTGGTGTGTACAGAATTGTTTAAGGAAGGCCGTAGAGCACGACGAGATGGGTCAGGGCTCACTACCCAGACTACCCTCCGAAAAGATCGACAACTCTTCCGAATGGCACTGCAGGACAGATCTGCTTCCACCTCAGCTCTTGCGCAACAGTGTAACAGTGTAACACACCGTACACTATCAGGGGTGAAGTCCGTCGCCGTTTATTAAAGCATGGATTATGTGTGCGTCGTTCACTTCTCTGCCCACCTTCTACGAATGTGCAGAAACATGCTACACGACAATGGTCATGGAACTACGCCACTGGGGACAGGAATGGCATCAGATAGTGTTTTCAGGGGAACCTAGGTTCTGTTTGTTTGAAAAAGATGGCCGCATTTTGGTTCGCCATGCCACGGACAGGGGGGAGCGGCATCACAGTGACTGCATTCACACAAGACGCACAGCGCCAGATCAAGACCTTATCGTGTGGGGTGCTATTGGGTACAACCACAAATCACAGTTGCTGCGAGTCCAGTGTGACCTACGTTAGTCACATCCTGCGACCCACAGCTATACCCTTTCTGCAGAACACCCCCGACACCATTTTTCAGCAAGACAATGCACAACCCAAGTTTCTGCAACAAAACGTGCCTTCTAGGTGTCACAGGACGGCAGTCTTTTCCCTTTCCACGCCAGATCATCAGACTTGTCGCCAGTCGAAAATGTGTGAAACGACCAGTGCAGCGCTGTGACTCAATGTCAACCACCACACATGAATTTTGAAACCAGATGCAGTATGAATGGCTATACCACAAGACACCATTCACAGCTTATACGCGTTGATGTCATCATGAATGGAGCAAGTTAACACGGCCCATGGAGGACACTGTGCCTACTAGGCAACAGGATATATGTTGAACTGAGGAGAAACTGAGATGCCTGATATGCTAATCATTTCTACAGAACATACTAACGCACATGTCCTGTGAATACGAGCGTCCTATCTCTAGTCGTTCAAAATGTTCTGTTTTCTTCTGAAAAAGAGTGTATTAACAATTACTTTTGAAATAATAAACAGTTAACTTACTTTTTTCCATCTACCTCGTTTCCCACGGAATACCCTAAATAACGAAAAGTGTAAGGTCATTCACATGAGTGCTAAAAGGAATTCGTTAAACTTCGGTTACACGATAAATCAGTCTAATCTGAAGCCGTAAATTCAACTAAATATCCAGGTATTTCAATTACAAACTACTTAAAGTGGAAGGCACACATAGAAAATGTTGTGGGGAAGGTTAACCCATGACTGCGTTTTATTGGCAGGACACTTAGAAAATGTAACAGATCTACTAAGGAGACTGCCTCCGTCCTCTTTTAGAACACTGCTGCACGGTGTGGGATCCTTATCAGATAGAACTGACGGAGTACTGCGTAATAGTTCAGAGAAGGACAGAACGTTTTGTATTATCGCGAAATATGGGAGGTAGTGTCACATAAATGATACAGGATTTGAGCTGGACATCAATAAAAGAAAGGCGTGTTTCGTTACGACGGAATCTTTTCACGAATTTACAATCACCAACTTTCTCCTCCTAATGCTAAAATATTTTGTTTACACCGACCTACACAGGGAGGAACGATAACCACTATAAAATAAGGGAAATCAGAACTTGTACAGAAAGATATAGGTGTTCGTTCTTTCCGCGCGCTGTACAAGATTGGAATAGAAGAGCATTGTGAAGGTGGTTCGATGAATCCTCTGCCAGGCACTAGATGTAAAAGTTTGCTCTGCTTGAGCTATCACAGTCGAAAGCCGAAGTTTTCACCGTAGTGTTGGCATTACATTCATTAGCATCTAGTTTTAATTTCTGCAATACACTTCTAAACGATTTTTTTATTACTCTCTTCCTTTTTATCTAAGTCCACTAACAACGATTACAACAGGAGAGGTACGGTACTTTACACAGCTATAGTGGCTTTGAATTCTTTCAGTAGCTTCGTGGTACCAGAGGCGAATGGGGGTCAAATACAATTCTGGATCACTAAACGGCTTCACTAGGGAGTTACGGCGCGTGGCGAGTGGCTAAGGAATGGTCCAGAGCTTACCCCCGGCGCTGACTAAGTGCCAGTATCTCACATTCCGAAAGCTGCTGGCCGCCGGCCAAGCGAGCGCAGGCAGCTTACTGCGCCCAGCTGCTTCGGTTTCAGTGGAATGGTGGAACGAGATTTTCTCTGCGGAAATGATACTTGTTTACACTGCCATCAAGGAGTTAGTGGAATGGCCGCAACGACTGGTGTGTATCTTGGAGACGAACTGCTTCCGTGTAGTGGACGCTTCTTCTGAGGATTACCATGAAATTCACTTAAATCATTTCCGTGGTGGGAAGGATAGTGTCTCTCCTAATTTATAATTTATGAAATTCTCTGCGTCGTGTAACCTAATTCACCCACGTGTAGTTACTAGCGGATGAGGACCACCTTACGTAAAGTACGTGTTCCACCGGGACCATTTCATTCTTCTTTTGCTAGATTTCCAATACATTATTTGGTTTTGCCACATAAATAAAATAATAATCCCCTAGGCTTCACTATCTGCTGACAGTATACCTTCTGTCCTCTTTCTTTCCCTATTTTTCCCTAGAATACGCGTATGATACTCTCCAAAGTAGTGCCACAGGGATGTAGAAATCGTGCAGGTTCGCACATAAATACACTCCTGGAAATTGAAATAAGAACACCGTGAATTCATTGTCCCAGGAAGGGGAAACTTTATTGACACATTCCTGGGGTCAGATACATCACATGATCACACTGACAGAACCACAGGCACATAGACACAGGCAACAGAGCATGCACAATGTCGGCACTAGTACAGTGTATATCCACCTTTCGCAGCAATGCAGGCTGCTATTCTCCCATGGAGACGATCGTAGAGATGCTGGATGTAGTCCTGTGGAACGGCTTGTCATGCCATTTCCACCTGGCGCCTCAGTTGGACCAGCGTTCGTGCTGCACGTGCAGACCGCGTGAGACGACGCTTCATCCAGTCCCAAACATGCTCAATGGGGGACAGATCCGGAGATCTTGCTGGCCAGGGTAGTTGACTTACACCTTCTAGGGCACGTTGGGTGGCACGGGATACATGCGGACGTGCATTGTCCTGTTGGAACAGCAAGTTCCCTTGCCGGTCTAGGAATGGTAGAACGATGGGTTCGATGACGGTTTGGATGTACCGTGCACTATTCAGTGTCCCCTCGACGATCACCAGTGGTGTACGGCCAGTGTAGGAGATCGCTCCCCACGCCATGATGCCGGGTGTTGGCCCTGTGTGCCTCGGTCGTATGCAGTCCTGATTGTGGCGCTCACCTGCACGGCGCTAAACACGCTTACGACCATCATTGGCACCAAGGCAGAAGCGACTCTCATCGCTGAAGACGACACGTCTCCATTCGTCCCTCCATTCACGCCTGTCGCGACACCACTGGAGGCGGGCTGCACGATGTTGGGGCGTGAGCGGAAGACGGCCTAACGGTGTGCGGGACCGTAGCCCAGCTTCATGGAGACGGTTGCGAATGGTCCTCGCCGATACCCCAGGAGCAACAGTGTCCCTAATTTGCTGGGAAGTGGCGGTGCGGTCCGCTACGGCACTGCGTAGGATCCTACGGTCTTGGCGTGCATCCGTGCGTCGCTGCGGTCCGGTCCCAGGTCGACGGGCACGTGCACGTTCCGCCGACCACTGGCGACAACATCGATGTACTGTGGAGACCTCACGCCCCACGTGTTGAGCAATTCGGCGGTACGTCCACCCGGCCTCCCGCATGCCCACTATACGCCCTCGCTCAAAGTCCGTCAACTGCACATACGGTTCACGTCCACGCTGTCGCGGCATGCTACCAGTGTTAAAGACTGCGATAGAGCTCCGTATGGCACGGCAAACTGGCTGACACTGACGGCGGCGGTGCACAAATGCTGCGCAGCTAGCGCCATTCGACGGCCAACACCGCGGTTCCTGGTGTGTCCGCTGTGCCGTGCGTGTGATCATTGCTTGTACAGCCCTCTCGCAGTGTCAGGAGCAAGTATGGTGGGTCTGACACACCTGTGTCAATGTGTTCTTTTTTCCATTTCCAGGAGTGTATATTGACACCTGGGACCTAAATTGTGGTTTGCAGCTTAGTGTAGAGTGCCAATTGAGGTCCAGAAACAGTAAAACTAGAATCATCCACAGAATACTTCATATCACACGGTGCAGAAAAATGTAACAGATTTCTAGTCCCAAGTAGACTTCTAAATTGTTACGATAGCGTAGCATATACTACTGTTTTTTAGATTCAACGTGCATACGTAATGTTGTAATTGGAGGCATCTGAAATGGTTGCTACTATTTTTTGTTAGGAATTTTGACTTCTAGACATGTAACATTGCAGAACAAATGAATCTTCGGGTTCTGAATTCAGATTTTTATGAGGCTGTGAAGAGTATTTCTACTTCGCTCAGTGTTGATGTGTAAGGTTTCGTGAGATTCGGTAGCCATTGTTCAGCGAGAGCATCAAGCTACTTTTGTGCTTTGGCACCGTTTGTCGATGATAGCGTTTTCGACCACCGTTCCGCTTAATCAAATTAATCTGTACTGTCGTTAATAGGAGTGTCGGGTTCATCAGACATTAGAACATAAGAACGTAATGGTAACGTCTTTCACTAGAGATGAAAAAGTCCTAGGTCCACTGCTTGAATTAAAGAAAAAGAAGATCATCAGCAGTGGTAGCCGAAGACTTCTAGCATAAGAAGCCATCCTCGTTGTGCCAAGGGCCATCTTGAAGATGGCCGAGGAGCGGACTAAGGTTCTGGGCACTCTTTTCACACTGGGTTGGGAAACTGCGCATAAAAGGTGGAAGGATCAGCGATGATCAACGGCAGGAGGATGCAGAAGGTAATGCTAACCAAGGCATTAAAGACATATAATATGTATCCACAGTACACGTGGACTGCATTGAAAAAGTGTCATGACGGTCCTTCCATTGTCAAAGATTCCGCACTAGTCCTCCGGTTCCTATAGCCGGGAGGGGACTGTCAGCGGGAATGTGACCCTGAGAAAAAGATTGAATAGCCAATGAAAGAGTAACGTTCTACGAGTCAGATCGTGAAATGTCAGAAATAATAACAAAGGTACAGGAAGGGTAACTGCAAGCAAACCGTAGGTAACAGAAGAAAGATTACATTGATCGACGAAAGAAGTAAGTACAAAAATATTTAGGGAAATTCAGGAAATGAAATAAGCAGGAAGTGCACGAAATCTAAGGCAAAATGGCTGCATGAAAAATGTGAAGAAACTGAAAAAGTAATGAGTGTCGGAAAGTTTGACACAGCATGTAGAAAAATCACAACAGCCTTTGGGCAAAGCAAGGCAAGGCAATTCCACTATTAAATTGAGAGGAGAGAGCGGATACATAAAAAGAGTACATTGAAGGTCTCTATGACGGGAATGATATGTCTGATGACCTGACAGAATGGGTGTTGTGTGCTGTCCTTAGGTTAGTTAGGTTTAAGTAGTTCTAAGTTCTAGGGGACTGATGACCATAGATGTTGAGTCCCATAGTGCTCAGAGCCATTTGAACCATTTTGAACCTGACAGAAGACGAAACAGGAGTCGACAGAGAAGAGATGTGGGATCCAGTATCAGAATCAGAATCTAAAGGAGCTTTGGACGACGTAATATTAAATAAGGCAGAAGGGATAGATAACGTTCCCTCGGAATTCCTAAAATCGTTTGGGAAGTGGCAACAAAATGATTAATCACGTTGGTGTATGGCGATATACCACCAGACTTTCGAAAAGATGTCATCCACACAATACCGAAGATAGCATAAGCCGACAGGTGCGAGAATTATCGCACAATCAGCTTAAAAGCTCATCCATCCAAGTTGCTGACAAGAATGACATAGAGAAAAATGGCAAAGAAAACTGAAGATCTGGTAGATAATAACCAGTAAGGCTTTTTGATAGATACCAAAAATGCAATTTCTAGCGTTAAAAGGTTTTTGCTTTTCACATTTAACCAAATATAACATTGATGATGATAATTTATGGTAATGTTTGCCGACAAGATAAAGAATGCAACCTTTAACACTAGATTGCGTACTCACGGCAGTTCTCCTTGGCCGTTTTTTGGTACGACTTGGAAAGAGAGAAAAATTAATGAATGATCGCCGATGCGTCGGTTCTCGATTGTGTTCAGGAGACGTACAGGTTGATTGCGCGAAAATAGTTTCTCAAATGACCTCTTCACCCGGATTGCTTTCACGCAATCAGACTCTTCAATGAAATTACCTAAGGGACCTATTTCAATAATAAAATAAAAATTGGAAATGAATGCAAAACAGTGAAAATTTGTAAAAAAAGTTACCAGATCGGAATTTGAACACATTAATGCTCTCCCAAATACAATCGAGACACCGCGATAAAGAGCGAACCTGTAACAAAGTTCATTTAAACATAAACATTATTTTTGGTTAATTTAAAGAAAAGAATAAGCATAGATTTTCTGTACAGTGAAGCATTCTCAAATAACAAAGGCGTTAAACTATAAACATTAACAAATTTACAATGAATACAAAACTTACATTTTTATGTTTTTCTGATGCATGGAGCAGTCCAACAATCGCTGCTTTTGTATGTGTGATATTTTGTAAAAATTAAATGTCCTGGCGTGCACGTAAGTATTTTTTATCGTCACAAGGTTTACAAAAGCGTTTTTTTCTTCTTGGTGATAACGTAATTATTCACACTAAATGAAATATAACTTGTAGCGGTGCTACACAACACGTCTTAACAAGTCGGCGACCAAACATCAAAGGTAATGAAGTACATGTTAAGATATCGGCGACCAGAAGTACAACTAACTATAAAGACTCTAGAATTTTCCAAACAAATGATAAATTGTTCTTTCTTCTGTTTCGCAGCTTCTTGCTATCAAGCGCTGCGGCAATGATTTTAAATATCTGCGCCCAGCGAGTCATAGTGTTTAAAAGTACCTTTTAAACGCTGGCCGCGCGTCTTGGTATAGGCGCATGTTATAAACAGATTTCGTTTCTTTACTCTCGCGTTGTCATTCTTAGTATCATTACAAACTAAAGCTCGGTGGCTGTCCTTTTCTCATATGCAAAATGTCTGAAATCCAATAATATCACATTGCTTCCCGCGTGAGGAGCGATCACTCCGTCAGGATCATCGCGACTCACGCGCAGTCGTGATATTACTGCTTTCGTGAAACAAGTTAGTATTACTTGCAAAAATTGTTTACAATAGATTTTACACACTACTACAGGCAAAGTGGTTAACATACAGAGTATCAGGTAAGTATATTCGTACGACTGAAATTGATAGTAATGTGTCCATAGGGTAAACATGAAAATTGAACTGTGCTCTTTCTAATGTATTGTACAAGGATAACAAATGTTCATTTCTCGGTAAAAGATAATGAAATTAAGATAAAGATACACATACATAGATACATTATACATGGCATAATAAATATTAAAAAATAACAAAGATATAAATTACTTGACTTCGCTGGAAGTCTGGGTGCTGTGTGCACTCGTGGAAAAAAATATGTTACAAAAAATTGACATTCTTGTTTTACAATGACATATTACAGGAATATTTTTGTCGTTGTTTCGTCAAAGTTTTCTTGCAGTAAATACGTAGCACTTTACTTATTTGTGGCTTTCATGACCTGCAAAAAATGTTCACTACACTTGGGTAGGTATGAGTTGCACTGGGAGTGGTAGAACGTCGGGTATAAATGATAGCACTGCACTTGAGTGGGGAAATTGATTACATTTTCACAGTGGAGGAAAAGTAGGGCATCACTTTCACTGTGGAAGTTGGAGTAGTTGTAGGGGTGTGATGTTGCGTTAAAAATGCGTCGTGGGTCAGGAACTGGAAGATTGGTTCTGCAACATGTTGAGCCGTATGGTGGCGGTCTCTATTTCACTTGACACATGTCCGTGCTTCCATTTATGTTTCGTACATGAAAAGTACAGAAAAAAATCTGTATTAGAATGTGCTTACTTACTAATAACTTAGTCTAAAAGAAAATTGGATTAGGTAAGGATAACTATTGTTTATGTACATAAGGTCTCATTCTCTTAGGAATGCTTAGTTCTCATATTTATCTATTTTTCTGGTTTTATTTGGTTCGACACGTTTTCGTCATTACTCGGCCTGGTCAGTAAATTCGGTAGCAATTGTCAAAAACGAGCTTAAGACTCTTCCGATTAGTGTCTTTATAATTTCACAAGGTACATGTGTGCTTAATTCATTGCTTTATCATATTTTATTTTCAATGCATTTCAAAGAAATTTGGCATCCGCGCTCGTTGTGCAAAGAAAAATTGATTGTTGAGCGCTCAGCGTATACAGTGTTACGTCCGTTGGTCACAATCACGTGATAATAACTTGACAGTTCCACAACGCTAGCTGCAGTATTCTGCGAGAAGCAGAGCGTTTGGTGTCTACTAGCCGTGGTGTTAGTTTTTACACAGTTTTTCATCGACTCTG
The DNA here is from genome assembly GCF_023864275.1 of Schistocerca cancellata. Lineage (NCBI taxonomy): Eukaryota > Metazoa > Arthropoda > Insecta > Orthoptera > Acrididae > Schistocerca > Schistocerca cancellata. Next base: position 868,095,940 of record NC_064627.1, on the reverse strand, counting down.
GATTACGGAAGCAGCCAGATGCGGCGACTCCCGCAGCTGTTTCGAAGAATGTGTCCTTGGAAAGGCGTACAGTACCGTTTGTGGTAAGTACAACACTTATTCACTTTCACTCTTCGGCTTTCTACATCGTGGTTTCGTGGTACAAGTACTTATAACATTACTTCACACGCGGTATTTCACACGTGTCCTTGGAGCTCTCACCTTTTCAGTTCATACGTTATTATTAATTCGTGTTCACATTTATTTGGTCATGTTAAGGTTCACACGCACCACTTTTATACGTGTCCATTAATTACTTGTCTATAGTCGGTTCACGCGCAGCAGCATATTCGTGTCCATTTATTACTGACTGCATTATTACTCCAAAGTACAGTTAACATTTAGTATACATATCATGTCTAAAAATTATTTACAAAGAAATATTTAGTCCCTGTGACTACAAGGCCTGACGAAAAGCGTGTCTCTTGTTCGTAGTTTGTGCTTCCAAGGCACTTTAGGTTTACACTTTGTTCGAAATCTTGTTATTCTTTTCTTTTTACAATAGTTACTCTTTTCTCAAGTTCAGCTCTTTTATTTTCTCTCTATTACGTCGTTAGTTGAAGACATAGTCAATGTGGCTTCGTTTACGTGATGAACAGTTCGTGTTCAAACTACCATTAGGGAAATTGGGAAGCTTGGTGTTCCCTGCCGTGCAATTGCACATAACAAATCTTAATTGAACTCGCAATTTGCGGAGAATAAGCATAGCCCGTCGACAACCAATGTGTCACGACTATCCATTCGTATAGCCTGTATGTATCAATCATGCAACCGGCTCGTAAAATTCACTTCTCTACTGGATAAGGTAGGATGGTAAGGATACCAGTTAGAGGAAAACACAAAAGACTTTTATGGAGTGAAGAGATTTGAAAATACAGTGTTAATGACGTATGATATGATGAGCTTAACATAAATTATTATCACCTTAGTTTTTCATGACAAATAGTATAATTAAATCGATACAGTAGTTTCAGTGTCGTCTGATCCAGCTCTCTAAACAATTTTCTATACATATCTAAAATTACTTAAACCATGCATTAGCAGTGAACTGTGTCCATTAACTATCTTCTGTTCCATGTATCGTAAAATTGGTTTTCTAAAAAAAAAAAAAAATCGTCGTATCTCGAGGACCTGAAGTAGATAGTTCTAGTACTAAATTAGTTTATTTATAAATGGTCTTTGTAAGTATTTCAGCTGCACTGTGCCGTAAAATTGTTATGAGCGTATACGGTTTTCTCCGTATTATAATAAAATAATTGAGTTGCGCACTTCTTTCCTGCTACCTGGATCGTTATTGACTTACTTGATTCTTATTTGCTAAGCTGCTGCTTTTTGCCTGCTGCGTTTCATAGGTGGTCTCATAAAATTTGTTGTCACACACTCCTTATGCATAATATAACATTTACCTCATTAGAGTAAGCGACCTTAATACATTTTTTTTTTACCTACGAGCAATCATTCTGGTCTGAATGATCATTTTAATTTATTTCATTCAAGAGGAGAGAGCTTTGCTATACTTAAAACTAGTGGTAGCAGGTGGCACTTAGCACGTCCCTACTATAATATTTATTTGTCAGCTCTTTCGGCTGTGGCCGTTCATGGCTCAACTACCTTAAAACTAACTTACATCTAAGGCAAATCTTGCTGTCCTACAATAAATGTGTTTTACTTAAGGTGCTCATATAAATTACTTATCTTGTTGTGGCAGGTCGACAGGGTGTTAGTCCTGTGCATTACTCTTACATACGTTGGTACTTCACACATAGTATGACAACTTATGGTGTGTGTATATTTTGTTTTAGCAGCTTAACTTAACAGATATTTTCATTGGTTGACTCGGTATTTCTTCAAGTCTGCGTGATGAAACAATCCTTTTATTCGTCCAGATACAGGGTCAGCTAATAGATAGCAACCAATGTGCGGCTTTCTTAATATAATATATGGTCCTTCATACAAGTGCTGCCACTTGGGATTCTTATGATGAATCGAAGATGGTTAGAAGTGGGTCTTTCATAGCACTCGTTCATTTATACGATACGATAAGACTTTGCTAATGTGTTTGTCATGCGCCTTTTTTCTTAGGTTGACATGAGTGGTTAAAGATATGAGAGCTTGTCTTAACTTGTCGTCTAAGGTTACTTCAGGCTGTTGTAATTTAGGTCCGCAGCTTCCCCGTGGAGGCATAAATAAGCTAGTAATGGTTTTCCGACTTGGGTGGATTTGAAGTGTCAGTTATTTTTACTTGACTAGTATTTTGCGACATACCAGGTCGAAAATTTGCGTTCGTATCCCATACGACTTGTGCATCTCTTGATTGCGTGTTATTTGACAACGCGTTTGGTGCTTGGTTCGCCTGTGTGTAGAAAATGGTCGGATTTCCTTGGCTATTATGACCGGCGGTGTCAGGAAAAGCATGCGACGAATTGTCTTGACCATTGTTCCTGATCGATTTTGTTGCATCAAATTACACTACTGGCGATTAAAATTGCTACACCAAGAAGAAATGCGGATGATAAAAAGCTATTCATTGGACAAATATGTTATACTTGAACTGACATGTGATTACATTTTCACGCAACTTGGGTGCATAGATCCTGAGAAATCAGTACCAATAACAACCACCTCTGGCCATGACAACGGCTTTGATATGTCTGGGCATTGAGTCAAACAGAGCTTGGATGGCGTGTGAAGGTACAGCTGCCCAAGCAGCTTCAACACGATACCACAGTTCATCAAGAGTAGTGACTGGCGTGTTGTGACGACCCAGTTGCTCGGCCGCCATTGACCAGACGTTTTCAGTTGGTGAGAGATCTGCAGAATGTGCTGGCCAGGCCAGCAGTCGAACATTTTCTGTATACAGAAAGGCCCATTCAGGACCTGCAACATGCAGTCGTGCATTATCCTGCTGAAATGTAGGGTTTCGCAGGGATCGAATGGAGGGTACAGTCACAGGCCGTAACATGTCTGAAATGAAACGTCCACTGTTCAAAGTGCCGTCAATGCGAACAAGAGGTGACCCAGACGTGTAACCGATGGCACCCCATACCATCACGCCAGGTGATACGCCAGTATGGCGATGACGATTACACGCTTCCAATATGCGTTCACCGCGATGTCGCGAGACTCGGATGCGACCATCATGATAATGTAAACATAACGTGGATTCACCCGAAAAAATGACGTTTTGCCATTCGTGCACGCAGGTTCGTCGTTGAGTACTCCATCGCAGGCGCTCCTGTGTATGATGCAGCGTCAAGGGTAACCGCAGCCATGGTCTCCGAGCTGATAGTCCATGCTGCTGCATACGTCGTCGAACTGTTCGTGCAGATGGTTGTTGTCTTGCAAACGTCCCCATCTGTTGACTCAGGGATAGAGACGTGGCTGCACGATCCGTTACAGTCATGTGGATAAGATGGCTGTCATCTCGACTGCTAGTGATACGAGGCCGTTGGGATCCAGCACGGCGTTCCGTATTACCCTCCTGAACCCATGATTCCATATTTCGCTAACAGTCATTGGATCTCGACCAAAGCGAGCAGCAATGTCTCGATACGATAAACCGCAATCGCGATAGGCTACAATCCGACCTTTATCAAAGTCGGAAACGTGATGGTACGCATTTCTCCTCCTTACACGAGGCATCACAACGACGTTTCACCAGGCAATGCCAGTCAACTGCTGTTTGTGTATGAGAAATCGGTTGAAAACTTTCCTCATGTCAGCACGTTGTAGGTGTCGCCACCGGAAAGTGGTGCCCACATTAAGCACCTGTAGCGTGAGTTACGAATTTGGGGAAATGTTGTATCCGCTGATACGTAACTGTTTTCATTTTGTCTCGTAATTTACGCTCAGTCGCCTTCTGAAACGCCGGAGGTACTTTTGAATAATGTCGTGTAGGTCTGGGACGGCGGCCCCTGGAGGCGGGCAGCCCGCGCAACACTGCCGCCTGGCAGCCCATCCTCCACGCGGCTCCGCACCCACAGTAGATGACCGCGGCGCAGCTGGTGCCGTTGGCTGCGCTCCATATGCTCGCCGCGCCAGACTCGCACACTGCCACCCTTGTTTGTGTCTCTCACTCCGGCGCGGCAGGTTATTCACTTCAAAACATGACGCTCCGTTCCTCTAAAAACTGGACCTGGCTACAGTCCACTCAGCTCTACACTATTACCTCTTCTTTGAGAGAAATTTTTTTCAACCTAATCTATACCACGGACAACGCTACATATGAGCTACAATTATCCCCTTTAAATCGTGGCTTGCCTAAAGTCTCCTCTTCATCACTTCTGTTATTGCCGCTTAGGACTCTTTACACCATCGAATTTTCGGATGAAATATCATACACACAACTCCGAATATAACCATCACTCAATTATCTTTGGTGTCAACAAACAGCTTCAGTTGTGAAACTTCCTGGCAGATTAAAACTGTGTGCCCGACCGAGACTCGATCTCGGGTCCTTTACCTTTCGCGGGCTAGTGCTCTACCAACTGAGCTACCCAAGCACGACTAACGCCCTGCCCTCACAGCTTTAATTCAGCCAGTACCTCTTCTCCTTACCCGCGAAAGGCAAAGGTCCCGAGTTCGAGTCTCGGTCCAGCACACAGTTTTAATCTGTCAGGAAGTTTCATATCAGCGCACCCTCCGCTATAGAGTGAAAATTTCATTCTAGAAACAACCCCCAGGCTGTGGCTAAGCCATGGCTCCGCAGTATCCTTTCTTTCAGGAGTGCTAGTTCTGAAAGTTTCGCAGGAGAGCTTCTGTAAAGTTTGGAAGGTAGGAGACGAGATACTGGCAGAAGTAAAGCTGCGAGGACCGGGCGTGAGTCGTCCTTCGGTAGCTCAGGTGGTAGAGCACTTGCCCGCGAAAAGCAAAGGTCCCGAGTTCGAGTCTCGGTCGGGCACACAGTTTTAATTCGCCAGGAAGTTTCATATTGGCGCGCACTCCGCTGTAGAGTGAAAATCTCATTCTTGAACTTCAGTTGTATTTAGTCCTTTGTTATTGGACCACTAACGGTTTCGTGGCACTAAATATCCACATCTTCAGGTGAACATGTAACTAAAACATTAGAGCGGAAAAGCTCGGAAGCTGTTTACTCGAGCTTTTCCCAGATTTTCTGCTCCAATGTCATAGTTATTATAAGTAGGCTGTTTAGGTTTTCATGTTGGTAACGCCAAGTAGCGCTCTGTATGAAAATCACTGAATGTGCTGTGTGCAACCTGTGGCTGGTTGGCATTGTTGGCGTATTTGCTATTGTAGTGTTGGGCAGTTGGATGTGAACAGCGCGTAGCGTTGCGCAGCAGTGGTTGATGTGGGGACAGAGATGGTAGAATTTTGAGAGCGGACGTTCTGGACGTGTGTCCATCAGAAAGAGTAAATTTGTAATACTGGATATCATGAACTGATATATATATACACACTCCTGGAAATTGAAATAAGAACACCGTGAATTCATTGTCCCAGGAAGGGGAAACTTTATTGACACATTCCTGGGGTCAGATACATCACATGATCACACTGACAGAACCACAGGCACATAGACACAGGCAACAGAGCATGCACAATGTCGGCACTAGTACAGTGTATATCCACCTTTCGCAGCAATGCAGGCTGCTATTCTCCCATGGAGACGATCGTAGAGATGCTGGATGTAGTCCTGTGGAACGGCTTGTCATGCCATTTCCACCTGGCGCCTCAGTTGGACCAGCGTTCGTGCTGCACGTGCAGACCGCGTGAGACGACGCTTCATCCAGTCCCAAACATGCTCAATGGGGGACAGATCCGGAGATCTTGCTGGCCAGGGTATTTGACCCTTCTAGAGCACGTTGGGTGGCACGGGATACATGCGGACGTGCATTGTCCTGTTGGAACAGCAAGTTCCCTTGCCGGTCTAGGAATGGTAGAACGATGGGTTCGATGACGGTTTGGATGTACCGTGCACTATTCAGTGTCCCCTCGACGATCACCAGTGGTGTACGGCCAGTGTAGGAGATCGCTCCCCACACCATGATGCCGGGTGTTGGCCCTGTGTGCCTCGGTCGTATGCAGTCCTGATTGTGGCGCTCACCTGCACGGCGCCAAACACGCATACGACCATCATTGGCACCAAGGCAGAAGCGACTCTCATCGCTGAAGACGACACGTCTCCATTCGTCCCTCCATTCACGCCTGTCGCGACACCACTGGAGGCGGGCTGCACGATGTTGGGGCGTGAGCGGAAGACGGCCTAACGGTGTGCGGGACCGTAGCCCAGCTTCATGGAGACGGTTGCGAATGGTCCTCGCCGATACCCCAGGAGCAACAGTGTCCCTAATTTGCTGGGAAGTGGCGGTGCGGTCCGCTACGGCACTGCGTAGGATCCTACGGTCTTGGCGTGCATCCGTGCGTCGCTGCGGTCCGGTGCCAGGTCGACGGGCACGTGCACCTTCCGCCGACAACTGGCGACAACATCGATGTACTGTGGAGACCTCACGCCCCACGTGTTGAGCAATTCGGCGGTACGTCCACCCGGCCTCCCGCATGCCCACTATACGCCCTCGCTCAAAGTCCGTCAACTGCACATACGGTTCACGTCCACGCTGTCACGGCATGCTACCAGTGTTAAAGACTGCGATGGAGCTCCGTATGCCACGACAAACTGGCTGACACTGACGGCGGCGGTGCACAAATGCTGCACAGCTAGCGCCATTCGACGGCCAACACCGCGGTTCCTGGTGTGTCCGCTGTGCCGTGCGTGTGATCATTGCTTGTACAGCCCTCTCGTAGTGTCCGGAGCAAGTATGGTGGGTCTGACACACCGGTGTCAGTGTGTTCTTTTTTCCATTTCCAGGAGTGTATATATATATATATATATATATATATATATATATATATATATATATATATAATGACTTTTGAACATTATTGAGGTAAATACATTTTTGTTCTCTATCAAAATCTTTCAGTTGCTAACAATGCCTATCAGTAGTTAGTGCGATCAGTAGTTAGAATCTTTTATTCAGCTGGCAGCATTGGCGCACGCTGTGCTGCATGTGCTGCAGTAGTTTGAGTAACGAAGATTTTTGTGAGGTAAGTGATTCATGAAAGGTATACGTAATTGTTAGGCAGGGCCGTTCTTTTGTAGGGATTATTGAAAGTCAGATTGCGTTGCGCTAAAAAAAATATTGTGTGTCAGTTTAGTGATGATCAGAATAAGTGAAGAGAGAAATGTCTGAGTACGTTCAGTTTTGCTCAGCTGTTTCAAAATCAAATAACGTAAGAGGTTCATCAGCACAGTAATTCATTAATTTTTCTAAGGGGACGTTTCATTATATGTTCACCTGAAGATGTGGATTTTAGTGCCACGAATCCCGTAGTGATCCAATAATAAAGGACTAAATACAGCTGAAGTTGCTTATTAGTACCCAAGATGACTACTCATAGCTGTGGTTGTTCTACCTAAAAGGTTGTCTGCAGTATCACACAGTCAGCTAAACATCACGTGCGTAAAAGGAGAATGGAAAAGATGACGATCAGTTTGCCTTTAGGTAGGGTAAATGCACCAGGCTGGGAGTTCCGATGCGTCGCTTTATATTGATAGCAAAACAAAAGAATCAAGACAGTTTCATGACATTTGTCGATCTCGTAAATACATAAAAATAGCAAGACTTTCGAAAATCTCAAATAGTTCAAATGACTATGGGACTTAACATCTGAGTTCATCAGCTCCCTAGACTTAGAATTACTTAAACCCAACTAATACAAGGACATCACACACATCCATGCCCGAGGCAGGATTCGAACCTGCGACCGTAGCAGCAGCGCGGTTCCGGATTGAAGCGCCCAGAATCATTCGGCCACAACGGCCGGCTCGAAAATCTCAGGAGAGCAGATATAAGCTATAGTGAAAGACGAGTAACAGGGAATTTCTGTAAGAACTGAGAGGCAAAATTCAGAATACAAAGGGGATATAAGGAGTGTAGTCTTATGGTCCTACTTTGGCCATCCGTACCTCGAAGAAACAGTGACGGAAATAAAAGAAAGTTTCAGAAGTGGGATTAAAAATTCACGGCGAAAGGTTATCAATGATCGAATTCCCTTATGACATAGACATCTTCATTAAAGGCTTGGAGGAACTACGGGACTTGGTTTTCGGAATGAACAGGGTAATGAGCACACACTATGAGCATACATTGAACAAAGGTGAAAGTAATGAGGAGTGACAGATATGTATATAAACGATAAACTTAGTATCGAAATTTGAGACCACGATCATGCTCGACAATGCTGGACGAACCCTCATGTTATGATGTAGTACTGTAATGTAGTTCCCGTGTTGTACTACAGTATAATACAACCACGGTCCCCGCCTCCTTCGAGATATCATGTCTCAGCCATTATACCCTCATATTGCCAGAGGTGGGAACACATAATGCAAACAGGAACAATGTCGAACCTTATCGTTTTGTGGTCCATGTGTTAGGGTTCGCGGACGCATGATGCTGCATGGCGGTACTGATCTCCAAATCTTTGAATACAATGCACTCACTAGTCGACGTTATTGTGATAACGTACTCCTTTTCCTCGTGCCACTTTTCAAGGGTGCATTCAGCCGAGACTGTATTTTTATGCGAAATGAAACTTTCGCTCTGCAGCGGAGTGTATGCTGATATGAAACCTCCTGGCAGACTAAACTGTGTGCCGGACCGTGACACGAACTCGGGACCATTGCCTTTCGCGGGCAAGTGCTCTACTAACTGAACCACCGAAGCACGACTCACGACCCGTCTTCACAGCTTTACTTCCGCCAGTACCTCGTACTGGCGGAAAAAAAGTTGTGAGGATGGGTCATGAGTCGTGCTTGAGTAGCTCAGTTGGCCAGCCGGCACGGTAGCTCAGCGTGTTCGGTCAGAGGGTTATCCGCCCTTTGTACACTACTAGACATTAAAATTGCTACACTACGAAGATGACGTGGTACAGACGCGAAATTTAACCGACAGGAAGAAGATCCTGTGATATGCAAATGATTAGCTTTTCAGAGCATTCACACAAGGTTGGCGCCTGTGGCGAGACCTACAACGTGCTGACATGAGGAAAGTTTCCAATCGATTTCTCATACACAAACAGCAGTTGACCGGCGTTGCCTGGTGAAACGTTGTTGTGATGCCTCGTGTAAGGAGGAGAAATGCTACATCACATTTTCGACTTTGATAAAGGTCGGATTGTAGCCTATCGCGATTGCGGTTTATCGTATCGCGACATTGCTGCTCGCGTTGGTCGAGATCCAATGACTGTTAGCAGAATATGGAATCGGTGGCTTCAGGAGGGCAATACGGAACGCCGTGCTGGATTCCAAAGGCTTCGTATCACTAGCAGTCGAGATGACAAGAATCTTATCCACATGGCTGTGACGGGTCGTGCAGCCACGTCTCGATCCCCGAGTCAACAGATGGGGACGTTTGCAAGGCAGCCATCTGCACGAACAGTTCGACGACGTTTGCAGCAGCATGGACGTCTTTTTTCCGGATGAATCCAAGTTCTGCTCCACTCTGTTTGACTCAATGCCCAGGCGTATCAAGGCCGTTATTAGGGCCAGAGGTGGTTGTTCTGGGCACTGATTTCTGAGGATGTATGCACCCAAATTGCGTGAAAATGTAATCACATGTCAGTTCTAGTACAATATATTTGTCCAATGAATACCCGTTTATCATCTGCATTTCTTCATGGTGTAGCAGTTTTGATGGCTAGTAGGAAAAAAAAAAAAACAGAATTAATGGAACTATGATGAATTTTAACAAGAGTCAAGGGACGTTCGCCCCGATCAAATAGAACGAACAATCACGAACAAAATGAGATAAAACAGTTGGTAGAGCACTTGGCCGTGAAAGGCAGTGGTCCCGAGTTCCAGTCTCTGTCCAACACACAGTTTTAATCTGCCAGGAAGTTTCGTTTTTATGGATAACAATGCGCAACGGCATCGAACTGCGCAGTTGGAGGAGCTTATGGAACGGGAGTATATGCGGTAAATGAACTGACGTATCCGCTTCGTCTGCTTAAATCCCATACATGTGTGGGATGCGTTGAAAAGAGGTACTACAGCACGTCCATATGCGCCGGCAGTCACAAATCGCGCTATTGGAAGAATGGAATCCCCTACCACAAAAATCCTTCCCTATCTTGAGGCCAGCGTGGTAGCACGTTGCAGAACGTGCGCTGCCATCACTGGTAATCACTCATCCTTTTAAGAACCATGTCCCACCTGTTGTAATGTATAGGGGAGCGTCATAAATCGCGGTGACCTTGGAGTAATTATTGTTGCTGAATAAAACTGTCATTTTGTGTTTGTCTCATTGCACATTTCTTTCATTTACATTTTATACTATAGTGTAGCAGTTGTTCCTATGTGTTGCTCTATGTTAGACTGCGGTGACAAAAGTCATGGGATAGTGATATGCACATGTACAGATGGCGGTAGTGTTGCGCACACAGGGTATAAAAGTGCTGTTGATTGCTAGAGCTGCCATTTGTACTCAGGTGATTCATGTGAAAAGGTTTCCGATGCGATTCTGGCCACACGACAGGAATTTACAGACTTTGAACGCAGACTAGTAGTTGGAGCTAGATGCATGCGACATTCCATTTCGGAAATCGTTAGAGAATTCAGTACTCCGAGACCCACAGAGGGTGCCGAGCATGCCAAATTTCAGGAATTACCCCTCACTACGGACAATGCAGATGCCGAGAGAAGCGGCATTTGTGTAGAGTTTTCAGTGGTTCAAATGGCTCTGAGCACTATGGGACTACACATCTGAGGTCATCAGTCCCCTACACCTTACGAAGGAACCTCCCCATCGCAGCCCCCTCAGATTTAGTTATAAGTTTACACAGTGGAAAGGTCTTGAAAAACTGAACACAGATCGATCGAGAAAACAGGAAGAAGTTGTGTGGAAATATGAAAAAAATAAGCAAAATATACAAACTGAGTAGTCCATGTGCAAGATAAGCAACATCAAGAATAGTGTGAGCACGTGGTCGCTTGGTTTGCGTGAGCAGCTGCGGAACGAGAGGTCCTTGGTTCAAGTCTTCTCTCACGTGAAAAGTTTAATTTCTTTATTTTCGCAAAGTTATGATCTGTCCGTTCGTTCATTGACGTCTCTGTTCACTGTAATAAGTTTAGTGTCTGTGTTTTGCGACCGCACCGCAAAACCGTGCGATTAGTAGACGAAAGGACGTGTCTCTCCAATGGGAACCGTAAACATTTGATCACAAGGTCATAGGTCAACCGATTCCTCCGCAGGAAAACACGTCTGATATATTCTATACGACACTGGTGACGGCATGTGCGTCACATGACAGGAATATGTTGTCGACCCACGTAACTTGTACACTTGGCGAATGGGTAAAAAGATTCTTCTACCTTGCCCGATTTAGGTTTTCTTATGGATAGGACAATTGTCTGAAAATAAAAAACTAAACTTTTCACTCAAGGGAAAGATTGAACCAAGGACCTCTCATTCCGCAGCTGCTCACGCTAACCACGGGACCACGGCGCTCCTAAGCTCATATAACCCTTGATGTTGCCTATCTTGCGCATGGACTACTCAGTTTGTAAATTTTGCTTATTTTTTTCATAGTTTCACACAACTTCTTGCTGTTTTCTCGATTGATCTGTGTTCAGTTTTTCCAGGCCTATCTACTGTGCCAACTTATAACTAAATCTGAGGGGGTTGCGATGGGGAGGTTCCCTTGTTAGAACTACTTAAACCTAACTAACCTAAGGACATCACACATATCCATGCCCGAGGCAGGATTCGAACCTACGACCGTAACCGTCGCGCGGTTCCAGACTGAAGTGCCTAGAACCGCTCGGCCTCTCCGGCCGGCAGTTTTCAGTGGTAACAGACAAGTAACACTGCGAGAAATAAACATTCAATCCATGTGTGACGTACGACGATCTTACCCGTTTGGAGAGTGAGGCGAAAATTTGTGTTAATGGACTATGGCAGCAGATGACCGACGCGAGTGCCTTGCTAACGGCGCGATATCGCCCGCAACGCCTCTTCTTTACTCGTGACCTTATCGTTTGGACCCTATACGACTGCAAAATCGTGGCGTGGTCAGATGAGTCCCGATTTTAGATGGTAAAAGCTAATGATAGGGTTCGAGTGTGCGGCGACCCCACGAAGCCATGGACCAAAGCTCTCAACAAGGCTCTGTGCAAGATGGTGGTGGTGGTTCAGTATAGGTGTGGGCTGTGTCTACGTGATATGGAATGGGCCCTCTGGTCCAGTTGAACCCGATCGTTGACTGTAAATGGTTATGTTCGGCTGCTTGGAGACCATTTGCAGTCATCTACGGACTTAACGTCCCAAACAACGATTCCACGTCATGGGGCCAAAATTGTTCGCAACTGGTTTGAAGAACATTCTAGACAATTCGTGCGAATGATTTGTCCACCAAGTTTGTCCGACGTGAATCACATGACCATTTGTGGAACGTAATCGAGAGCTCAGTTTGTCCACAACGTCCAGCACCGGCAACAATTTTGCAGTTGTGGAGGGCTATAGAGACAGCATGTCTCATTGTTTCTGCAGGCGACTTCGAACGACTTGTTGAGTCCATGGCCGGCCGCGGAGGCCGAGCGCCTCTAGGCGCTTCATTCCGGAAACCGCGTGACTGCTACGGTCGCAGGTTCGAATCCTGCCTCGGGCATGGATGTGTGTGATGTCCTTAGATTAGTTAGGTTTAAGTAGTTCTAAGTTCTAGGCGACTGATGACCTCCGATGTTAAATCGCATAGTGCTCAGAGCCATTTGAACCATTTGTTGAGTCCATGCTACGTCCAGTTGCTGCGCTACGCCGGCCAAAAAGGAGATCCGTTACGATATTAGAAGGTACCCCATGACTTTTGTCACCTCAGTGTACTTCGTAGTGACTTATCACGCGAGAATTACTCCTCTCGTTACTTTTTGCACACCAGTATGATTACGGGCAGCTTTGTCACTTTTAAACTGTGACCTTCTTTTAGACGAAAGACAGTACTTCACGATATTTACACGTCCGTGTCGAGAGTGTGCCGCAGTTAGCCCGCAGCTGCAGCTGCAGTTGTTATCCTGGCAGACAATGGACGAGGCCGGCGGCTGCTGGGAACTTGTGTTGCGGGCAGACGGCCAAAACAGATGCAGCGGCGAGCGTTTCTCACCCACTGCGCCCCAGCGGCGGTTCAGGGAGGACCGGCCGCCACCAAGGCAGGGCTGCGCACTGACTCACCAGACAGACTTTGCAACGACGAGGGCGCCGCTGTAGCTGCTGGCTGGGCCTCCGCACCTCGTCCAGAGGTCGTCACCCCGAAATCCGGCTCGGTTAAAGGGGATACGTCAGTGTCCGTACGTCGCGTATTAAATCCAACAGGACGAATTTCCGTGTATTGTAGCAGTTGTACAACAAAATTCATTAAATAATTTTTCAGCTTCAGTCATTTTTATTTATCAGTAACAAGTGTCCTGAGTCCGCAGCTCGAGGTCTTGCGGTAGCGCTCTCGCTTCCCGCGCACGGGGTCCCGGGTTCGATTTCCGGCCAGATCAGTGATTTTTTCTGACTCGAGATGAATGGGTTTTGTTGTGTCGTCTTCATCATCATCATTCATCCCTATTACGGTCGGAGGAAGGCAATGGCAAACCACCTCCGCTAGGACCTTGCCTAGTAAGGCGGTGCGGTTGTCCCGCATCGTCCCCTACGCTCTTCGGAGTATGGGACCTCATCACCATCACTGAGACGAGGCATTTTGGTAGTGTGTTTCAAGTGTCGGCAGGATTGCCAACACTGTTTTTAGAGGAGGCCGAAATGCACGCTATAAGCTCACGCAGGCTGGCGTGAGGTCTGAAACAGGATACGTAATGAATGCTATAAAGAAAAGTACGTAGCTTCTGGAATACTTAACTTTAATCCACATTTTGTAGAACATTGCTCTTGATGATACAGAAATATTATAGCAATTGAATACGGCGCCTTGCTAGGTCGTAGCAAAAGTAGCTGAAGGCTATGCTAACTATCGTCTCGTCAAATGAGAGCGTAATTCTCAGTGAACCATGGCTAGCGACGTTGGCTGTACAACTAGGGCGAGTGCTAGTACGTCTCTCTAGACCTGCCGTGTGGTGGCGCTCGGCCTGCAATTACTGACAGTGGCGACACGCGGGTCCGTCGTATACTAGCGGACCGCGGCCGATTTAAAAGCTACCACCTAGCAAGTGTGGTGTCTGGCGGTGACACCACAGTGTTTTCATCCCCTTTTGTTTTATAGTTGCATGAAAGAGTTGCGATTAGATGTTTTCTGGGTGTCCCCGTGACAGTACGACTGATTTATTTTAGACTGTATCATTATCTGAGTAGTACCTTTACATATTCTCAGGTATATCATTATTTAAATCTTTGTTATCTGATATACAGGGCACACTAACATCACTTAGCTGTTTACATTTCAAAGATTCTTAATTGTCAAATTATTTTATAAACTTTTAAACACAGTCGCATGCCTCAACAGAACTCCACAAAACTGAATAAAGATAAGAGACAAAGCTGGCACAAAAGTCTATACAACTTTAATAAATTTAAGATACATAAACATTACGAATATGTTTCTGTGTTTTCGATTTTGAGATTGACTGTTCATCAAGTGAAAAAAAATGGCTCTGAGCACTATGGGAGTTAACATATGAGGTCATCAGTCCCCTAGAATTTAGAATTACTTAAACCCAACTAACCTAAGGACATCATACACATCCATGCTCGAGGCAGGATTCGAACCTGCGACCGTAACGGTCGCGTGGTTCCAGACGGAAGCGCCTGGAACCGCTCGGCCACACCGGCCGGTTGTTCATCAAGTGAGGATTAGTGGTTTGATTTCTCATTCAAAAGTGTTAATGTTGCACAAATGTGAGTATAGTAGAACATATTTACAAACGGATTTCACATCGGACTTGTAACAACATGTGGTGGCGGCTGTGGAAGTGGGCACGCTCTGGAGTGAGTGGAGGAAGCAAGTTGGAAGTTGTGTAAAGTAAAGCTGGCACAGACAGTATTTCATGTACCTTCAGATAGGCAAACAGACTCACATCATCTGCCCACAGGGCAGTTGATGCAAGTTTGGTTGCCTAGCTTAAGGTGTGTGAAATATTTTCTGGGACACTTTTATAAGTTTTATTTGCAGAAAGTGTAGCCATCATCTCCAGTTGGTGGCTGTATCTTTCGTGACTTAACGGATTTTGTTTGCGGCCTTTTTAAGTTTCGTCAACCTTTGAGAAATCAGTCTTCTGACTGGATTGATGTAGCGAGCCACGAATTTCTCTCGCTGGCCAATCCTTTCATTTAGGTGCAGCAATTGCGACATACGGAGCCGGCCAGGGTTGCCGACCGGTTCTAGGCGCTACAGTCTGGAACCGCGCGACCGCTACGTCGCAGGTTCGAATCCTGCCTCGGGCATGGATGTGTGTGATGTCCTTAGGTTAGTTAGGCTTAAGTGGTTCTAAGTTCTAGGGGACTGATGACCTCCGAAGTCCCTTAGTGCTCAGAGCCCTTTTTTTTTTGCGACATACGCACTCACTTATTTGCAGGGTGTATTCCAATCTCTGTCTTCCTCTGCAGTACCATGGAAGTTATTACCTGATGTCTTAACAGACGTCCTATCATCCTGTACCTCCTTCTTGTCGCTGTATTCGATATCTTCCTCTCCTCGGCGATTCTGCCGAGAACCTTATTTCTTACCTCATCAGTCCAACAAATTTTCAACATTCTCCTTTAGCTCCACATCTCAGATGCTTCAATTATTTTCTGTTCCGGTTTTCCTACAGTCCATGTTTCTCTACCATATAATGTTATACATCAAACGTAAATTTTCAGAAATTTCGTGCTCAAGTTAAGGCCTATGTTTGATACCAGCCATACATACTACACCGCACAAAAAACTCGAGTTAATGGATAGTGCTCGTTACAGGTGATTTTCTAGATTCTAATGGTACACTGGTACATTTAAACCCTTACAGATGTCAAAGATTTTCGCATTACGGGACCACGTAGGTGCTCGCTGACATCAATTTCCGTTCCTGCCACCTACTTACCGCTCCCACGATGCGCACAGAGACAATGTCTGTCTCGTTTTTCAATCTTGCGTGTTCCAATAAATAGTGTCTTTGTCGCTATTCATTGCTTGACTATTTCAGCATTTGTCGATTCCGTTACAACTTTCTCTTCTCGACTCTGACTGGAAATATCTTCAAGGTCAACGTGTGTTAATACATCAGATATAATGGCATCAGTACATCCAGTATTTGTACCGCAGTAGATGCAGATCAGATGCAACGCACGGCTTTGTTAAGCGACGGTGTACTTTGCCTTGCTCATACGGCAATTAATATGTGTCATGAGTCAACCATATCGCACGATGCAAATGCAAACGGGTAGCCGAACCTGCTCCATGTCTTTTCCAACCCTTATAAATTTTTCTGTATACCTTCGTTTGAATCGCTATTCCTTGTCGCTTCTTTAGTAAAACCCGTATCCTATTGCGTCAGTTTTTCGTTGTACGCAGTCAAGACAATCTTATACACTGGTAAGCTACGACATTAAGATTATCTTCATAATAGTTTACTGTTTACTGATACGCCTTTGAAACGCCATATAGCAGCGATTCTGCGTGACATAGATTCGGCAAGTCCTAAGAAGGGTTCCGGAGGTATGTGGCTCTGCGTGTCTTCGCACATGTCTCCCAGATCACGTAAATTATGGGCCGTTTGTGGGCGAAAAGCTGATGTCCGACAGCGTCCCATACGTTTTCCTGCGGACATAGATCGGGCGAATTTGGGGGCCAGGACATCAACATGAGTCCACTATCATGTTTACTCAAAACCAGGTGGCACGATTCTGGGCTTGTGATGCGGACAGTTATTCCACTGGAAATTGCTTGCTCTTGTAGAAGGCACCAAGTATAATGGGATGCAGGCAGTCCACAACAATGTCAACACAGTCAACGGCTATTGTGGTGCATACGATTACTACCGCAGGTGCCGTGGATACCTAGGTGATTGTCCCTCATACCATATTAGTGCCGCCACCGTCCTGCGTCCCTGGTGTAGCGCAGATTTCTAACAGTCATTGGCCTGACGATGGCATAGCGTGTAAGTACTTAATGATGAATAATCCGAAATATACTACGCTATCCCTTTGTTCAGGAACGTCTTGAAGGTGCATGCATTGCCACAAGTTACTAGGTTACTAGGTAAAGGAACAAAAATGCTTCAAATGGCTCTGAGCACTATGGGACGTAACTTCTGAGGTCATCAGTCCCCTAGAACGCAGAACTACTTAAGCCTAACTAACCTAAGGACATCACACACATCCATGCCCGACCGTAGCGGTCGCGCGGATCCAGACTGTAGCGCCTAGAACCGCTCGGCCACCCCGACCGGCGGTAAAGGAACAGATTTGTTCCCCATCACCCTGTCTAATTAGCATAGTAATACGTGAGACGTAAACATAGAATATGATACAGCTGCGCAAATACATCGAATACTAGGTTTGTTTGCCGGCCGCGGTGGTCTAGCGGTTCTAGGCGCTCAGTCCGGAACCGCGCGACTGCTACGGTCGCAGGTTCGAATCCTGCCTCGGGCGTGGATGTGTGTTATGTCCTTAGGTTAGTTAGGTTTCATTAGTTCTAAGTTCTAGGGGACTGATGACCACAGCTGTTAAGTCCCATAGTGCTCAGAGCCATTTGAACCATTGGAACTAGGTTTGTTTACTTAAACGTCTGCCATTAAGTTTGTTTCCCAATTTAAAGCCCAAATTTTCTTGCCAAAGCTCATATTAAAAGCCCTAGCATCAAAGCATAACTTTCTGATTTACTAATATGCTATGTTGATCCATCATTGATTGGCAATGTTTGTTTGGGTAGTAGGAGAACGCGGAAAAAGTTCAAGTGATGTGCTGCTGACGTATATGGTGGAACGTAGCCAAGCTAGATATAACGTTACGGCGGACCAAAAATCCTTGTCTCTTTGCCAATATCACTGGGAATAATCCGAGAATTCCGCACAAACCGGAAAATTACAGGGGTGAGACAGACGCAAAGTAATTTGTGATGAATGTAAAACAAGCTTACTGAAATAAATATCTTATACACACTACTGTGCCCTTGAAGAATGCACCACGCATAATGTAATGAAGACATTCTACAAGAATATCCACAACAATGTTTACATAGTCAACAGCTGTTGTAGTGCAAACGATTACCATCTACTGTGTTTGAAAATTGAAGCACAAAGTAGGAAAACTGTGATTAGAATTAAAATTATGCCACAGTTTAGGGACATGACAGCAGACTAATGATTAGAATTACAGAAATGTATATACACTTTCGTCGTGTGATTCAGTATGGTGTGAAACCGCTACGCGCTGCGATCAGAATCTCTAGAGATCTTGGTGTAACATCGAAGAGGGGCTGAATTCGTGACTGGGGAACACACTGGTTTGTGATGATTAAATCAAGACCCTAAGCTGTCGACAGGCGTTGATATACATCAACGGGGACAGTCTAAAATGTGTGAACCGACCGGGACTGGAACCCGGGATCTCCTGCTTACATGGCAGACGCTCTATCCATCTCCTTCTTTATCTTTAATATTTTTTTCATTTTTGTTGATCGTTGGGTTTGGTCGTTGCGGACGTCACATGACTTCCGTTCAAGTTCGTTTGTTGATCCTTCTGAGCCACCGAGGGCACAGATGACAGTGCGTCTGCAGGGATTTATCCCTTGCACTCTCCCCGTGAGACCCACATTCCCAATTTTATGTCTACACACTATATTCGTAGTGCCCCTGTCCATTATACTCATTACTCGCGGCAGACAATCTTATCGAGTCACGTAAGAGTTCGGGCAATGCGTGTGCATCCAGCACAGAAGAAGTAGGTCAATGGTCGGTTAGCCTTAACTATATGAAGATGGTATCTGTCCTTTCGGACATGTACGAAAGAACAGATACCATCTTCATACACTGGTTTGTAGCCGCGTCCCCAAAGCATCGACAGTGGCTGCAGAAGACTTGAACGAACAAGCTGCTGGCGAACCATATCCCAATGATCGATGTGTGACATATCAGGAGAATGGGCAGGCTAGGTACAGTGGTCGTTCCTCGAAAAATGCTTGCATATTCGTCGACACAGGCGGCCCGTGCGCCAGGTTCTAAAGCCTCTCTGATGTAGTTGTTGCCATTCGCAATGACCTCAGTACGTAGGAGGCGATATCACGTGTTATACACCATCTTCAAGTATGTCTGTAATGATGCTCAACAGCATAGTTTGCCCGACTGCCTTCACCTTGGTAGCTTCTAACACATGCACACCGATCTCTGGCCGGCCGGAGTGGCCGTGCGGTTCTAGGCGCTACAGTCTGGAACCGAGCGACCGCTACGGTCGCAGGTTCGAAACCTGCCTCGGGCATGGATGTGTGTGATATCCTTAGATTAGTTAGGTTTAATTAGTTCTAAGTTCTAGGCGACTGATGACCTCAGAAGTTAAGTCGCATAGTGCTCAGAGCCATTTGAACCATTTTTGAACCGATCTCTGTCGGACGTGTTGAAAACATGTCCAAAAACATTACATTCTGCCTTTGAATGCGGTTTCTGGTCACCAGTCCAGCCTTCAACAGACGGTGTCGACCTGTCGACGCTGACTTCTCCAAACCCTTTGTAGTGCTCCAATGTCGAGTCAAGCTGTTCTGCCACTTACAGCATGCGGACAAGGTGGCAGTCATGTCGCACTGTGGTCAAGTTCTGTGACCTGTACCCGTTACGCTGTGTAAAAGTCGTGAGCAAGAACATTGAAACGCCAAAAATACAACACATTACGACTCCTAATATGGAGTAGGAGAACGGTTGGCATTCAAAACAGCTTTCAGTTATCTCGGAATGAATAAATACAGATTGTGTATGGTTTTCAAGGGAATCTTATACCATTCTTCAAATGGTTCAAATGGCTCTGAGCACTATGGGACTTAACATCTGAGGTCATCAGTCCCCTAGTCCTCAGAACTACTTAAACCTAACTAACCTAAGGACATCACACACATCCATGCCCGAGGCAGGATTTGAACCTGTGGCGGTTGCGGTCGCGCGGTTCCAGACTGAAGCGCCTAGAACCGCTCGGCCCCTCCGGCCTGCTTTATATCCTTCTTCCTGGAAAATACTGGCAAGTTCAGATAACGATGATGGAGGCAAATAGCGATCACGCTTCCTTCTCTTCAAGTAGACCACAAGAGCTGATTAAAATTAATGAAGCCGAGTGGTTCTAGGTGCTTCAGTTTGGAACCGTGCGACCGACACGGTCGCAGTTACGAACTCTGCCTCGGGCATGGATGTGTGTGATGTCCTTAGGTTAGTTAGGTTTAAGTAGTTCTAAGTCTATGGGACTGATGACTTCAGATGTTAAGTCCCATAGTGCTCAGAGCCAGCCAAAAGTTAATGAGTGTAACTCCATCCTTCGTCTGGATCGTGGGAATTCGGCTGGTCGAAATCCAATAATACAATAAAAACAGCCGTTATTTAGGTTTTACTTTTAGGATACCAGTTTCGACACTACATTATGTCACCTTTAGGCCTGCCTAAATTGAGTAACCCTCGTGTTGCAAACCACTGGAGTACTGTTAACAGGTCTCGTGCAGATTATTACGGGCATGCGTACTCCTTGGACAGCTGTCAGCTGATAGCTGTCCAAGGAGTACACATGAATGCATTTGCGGTTGCAATCCTCATCAACGACCGTCTGTCGCGATAACTCAACACACACACTTTCGTTCACGTTATGACTTAGCGAATTACGTTTTTTCACTTTCCCTGTAAGTGGTACGAACCATCGATACGATACCTCTTCAATCATAAAACGCTTCGGCTACCTTGATACGAAAGCTCCCACTACACGAACACCAACCGGTTTCCCAGGCTCCAATATAACGCACTTACTACATACAAAATCATCCTGACCACGATTGACACTTGGAATGCATAGAGGATATCGAACAGGTGTCATTCGTGAACAAACACAACAGCGCAACATTGCAAGATTAGCTAGCATCTGCATAAATGTTCAGTCATGCTTTCCTCTCTGTGTTTACATTTTTTTATCCAACCCCTGCAGGACTGTATTTTATCCACTGGATACACTCACGCATCACTGTCCCTTACGAACGGTATGACAAACCTGTTTCCCGCGACTAATTTTTTTGCCCCGCTCAAACTCTATCACATACTAACTGGGCACATCGTTGCACGTTTCCACTTCGTTTGAGGACTTTGCACCGGCTGAGTGTGGTGGAACACCCACTGTCCTGTCGCACAAAAGAGAGCACTGCTGGGCCTATGTGCACGCCATTTCTCTGCAACATTAAGTACTTACCATGGCTCCACTGTTCTACTCATCCTTACATTAAACCTGCGTTGTCATTCGTTAATAGCGTCGCATGGGTGCGCAACAATCCTGAGTTCCTGATTGCGTGTCGGTAAGACAGGAATTTTAAACAAAGGGATTAAGCAAAATATGTTTTGTCCATTCAAGAATTGTGTTATGTACGATACGATAAACGGTCCTTTTTTTTTAGGTGGAACGTAGAACTTTGTTGTCATAGTTTGCACTTTAATGACCGGTCAGATAGAAATCGCATTATCTAAATTCTTGAAAATTGCATTCAGCCGTTTGGATGTACAGTTAAAAAGCTACAGACAAAAAAATATTTCAGTTTCAGAAAAACCAGATTATTTATTTAAGGGAAAGAGATTCACAAATAAAGCGTTGATCCATCATTGACCCTTATGCAGCAGTTATTCGGTTTGGTATTGATTGATAGACTTGTTGGATGTTTTCCCGAAGAATATCGAATTCTCTTCAACTGCACACTCGATTGTCAAAATCTCAATACGAGTGGAAGGCCCTGTCCACAATGATCCAACCCTTCTCAGTTGGTTACAGATCCGGTGACCTTGTTGGCCAAGGTAAGGTTTGACAAACATAAAGACAAGCAGTAAAAACTCTAGCCATGTGTGGTCGGACATTATCTGCCTGTAATGGAAGCCCAGGATGGCTTGCTATGAAGGGGAACATAATGAGGCGTAGAATATCCTCGACCTACCACTGCAGTACAAGGATGTCATGGATGACAACTAAGGGGTCTTGCTATTAAATAAAATGGCACGCCAGACTATTACTTCTGCTGCTAGGCCGTATGGAGGGCAACATTCTGGTTGGTATCCCACCGCTGCCCGGGACGTCAACAGACTCGTCTTCTGCCTGGAATCTCATTGGCTGAAGTAGAACTGACTTCAGTGATCAGACGTGCATCGAATTGTGTCTCAATGACCAGCGGAGCCGTGTCTCGAGATGTCTCAAGCAGCTGTGGGAGTCCTTCCTGACTGTCACCCGCCTTAGGCCCAGCAACCAGAAGTGATTGTCTGGGATGCCATTTCATTTAATAGCAGGACCAATCTGATTGTCATCCATGGCATCTTCATAGTATAGTCGTAGGTGGACGATACTCTACGCCTCGTTTAGTTGCTCTTCATTGGAAGCCATTCTGGGCTTACATTTCAGGAAGATAATGCCCCCCTCCACCCCCCCCCCCCCCCCCCCCCCCCACTCGCCGTGAACGGCAAGAGTTTCTACTGATTATCTTCGTGCTTGCCGAACGCCACCTTGGCCAGCATGGTCGCCAGATCTCTCCCCAGTTGAGGACATCTATATCATTATGGGCAGGGCCTTCCAACCACCTCGGGGTTCTGACGATCTAAAGCGCCAATTGGACAGACTTTGGGAGGATATCTCTCAGAAAGACACCAAGCAATTCTGTCAGTTAATGTCAAACCGAATAACTGTTTGCATAAGGGC
The DNA here is from genome assembly GCF_023864275.1 of Schistocerca cancellata. Classification (NCBI taxonomy): domain Eukaryota; kingdom Metazoa; phylum Arthropoda; class Insecta; order Orthoptera; family Acrididae; genus Schistocerca; species Schistocerca cancellata. The sequence continues at coordinate 868,073,009 of NC_064627.1, read as the reverse complement.
CAACGGTGGACCAACACGTTATTGACTGGCTCAATTTGTGAAGCTTTTTCTCTGGAATATATAATCGACTTTTTCTTTAACTACTATCATTTGTTCGTCTGTACGAGTACATCACGTCTACCTCTCTCTGTCCTTGGTGGGGGCATCTTTTTTTGTCTTAAAGTTTATGATCTTACAAGGGAACCTCCCCATTGCAGCCCCCTCAGATTTAGTTATAAGTTGGCACAGTGGATAGGCCTTGAAAAAATTAACACAGGTAAATTGAGAAAACAGGAAGAAGTTGTGTGGAACTGTGAAAAAAATAAGTAAAATATATAAACTGATTAGTCCATGCGCAAGATAGGCAACATCAAGGATAACCTGAGCTCAGGAGCTCCGTGGTCCGGTAGTTAGCGTGAGCAGCTACCGAACGAGTCTTCCCTCGAATAGAAAGTTTATTTTCGCAAAGTTATGATCTGGCCGTTCGTTCATTGACGTCTCTGTTCACTGTAGTAAGTTTAGTGCCTGTGTTTTGCGACCGCACCGCAAAACCGTGCGATTATTAGACGAAAGCACGTGCCTCTCCAGTTGGAACCGAAAACATTTGATCGCAAGGTCATAGGTCAACCGATTCCTCCACAGGAAAACACGTCTGATATATTCTATACGACACTGGTGACGGCATGTGCGTCTCATGACAGGAATATGTTGTCTTTGTACACTTGGCGAATGGGTAAAAAGATTCTTCTACCTTGTCCGATTTAGGTTTTCTTGTGGATGTGATAATCACTCCCAAAAAAGTGACGAAAACGTAAGAGTTTGTTCATAAACTGCAGCAAATATATGCAACAGTTTTCCCTGTGCTCTGTCAAAACATATGTTTTTAACGTTTTCAAAATTTTCCGTGTGTAGACCGTCAAATCCTGCATATGTCCAAGCAAATCTGAACATGTCTTAGAATTTTGGAGAGCGAAGTTGATTATATAAAAAACTGAACTTTTCATTCGAGGGAACACTTGAACCAAGGACCTCTCGTTCCGCAGTTGCTCACGCTAACCACGGGACCACAGCACTCAAGAGCTTATACTATCCTTGATGCTGCCTATCTTGTGCATGGACTACTCAGTTTGTATATTTTGCTTATTTTTTTCATAGTTCTCCACAACTTCTTGCTGTTTTCTCGATTGATCTGTGTTCAGTTTTTCAAGGCCTATCCACTGTACCAACTAACTAAATCTGAGGGGGGTGCGATGGGGAGGTTCCTTTGTTAGTGTCATACATGTACTGTTACTCACTAGTTTGACTTGAGTATTTTTACGAATACGCAGCATGGATACGAAGAAAAGACGGTAGTAGCTGCGCCTGAAGCTAACTCGATGGAGATGCAACGAGTAAATGTGGCACTGCGGCTGCCGATGTTTCGTGTGTGAGGCGCCCGAGCGCTGCCGGCGGCCAGCCGGGGCCGTCCAGGGGAAGGGGAATCCCCTCCGGCTGAGAGCGCATAAATCTCGGCAATTGACAAGAGACGGCCGCTGGCGCTACTTCTGCCCGTGGCCGGCCTCGCTGTTTGTCCGTGGCGGCTGCGCGATGGCAGCGCCGGGATCTGCCAGCCGCGCCGCGGTTCGCCCTCGACATTAAAAGCGGCGGGTGGGCGCCGAGAGGCGCATTTGAGAAGACAGCTCAAAGCTCATGAGCTGCAGCAAGGCCCGAAAACCGAAGAAACAGCACGACTAACGAAAGAATCAGAGGCTATTATTTCTATGCCTCGCCCATCGATGCTGAAGTAACATGCACCTAATTTTTTGCTTTTGGTGTCTCTGAATCTTGACGCTATCTATTACAGATCTGTATAAATCTTTTTCTGATATACGGGGTAAGCCACAAGTCTGAATGGTGATAGTGACGACTAATTTTTTTTTTCAGATGACAATGTTCCAGAGACGTACTAAGTCTCGATCATATCTATGATAATGAAAGCAGAAGTAATGAATAGAAATTTGGACCAAGGGCGGAATTCGAATCGCAGTATTGGTACTAATATTAATTTATTTCCTCAACCTCTATGCATTGTTAAGCTGAGACTTAATATGTCTTTGGAACACATAATTTCATCTGATTAATATGTCATCTACGTCTGTGGTACAGACACGATTATCCCCATCTCTATTAAAAAAAATGTTTTATTCAAGTATTGGAGAACCTGTGCAATATTGATACGAGTTAAGATGGGCTGTCGCGTTAATTGAAGTTTGTTTTGGGGAGGGAAACGTATTAGGGTACTCTGTGCAGTTGTGATAGGCTCACTGCTAGGGTGGCTCAGTGGTTAGCACAAAATAAGAAGTACTCTAACTTGCTCCGAATTGTCTCCTATAGAATGCGTATAGGTTAGGGCCAAGTGACTCGAGAAGGTGGGTGGGTTGCCCACAAAACACTGGGAGTGGTGGTGAGAGGCCCCACTATTATACGGCTTGTTCCAGACCCTAACTCCCCCACAAGTTCAAAATGGTTCTGTGCACTATGGGACTTAGCTCCTGAGGTCATCAGTCCCCTAGAACTTAGAACTACTTAAACCTAACTAACCTAAGGACATCACACATACCCATGCCCGAAGCAGGATTCGAACCTGCGACCGTAGCGGTCGCGCGGTTCCAGACTGAAGCGCCTAGGACCGCTTGGCCACACCAGGCGCCGCCCCCCCCCCCCCCCACAAGTCACAAATGAAAGTGAATCAGTGGTTGTTGTTTTTGTTGTGGTCTTCAGCGCAGAGACTGGTTTGATACAGCTATATATGCTGCTCTATCCTGTGCAAGACTCTTCATCCCAGAATTACTACTGCAACCTACATCCTCCTGAATCTGCTTAGTGTATTCATCTCTTGGTCTCCCTCTAGACTTTGGCCCTTCGCACTTCCCTCCATCACTAAGTTGTGATCCCTTAATGCCTCAGAACATGTCCTATCAACCGATCCCATCTTCTTGTCAAGTTGGGCCACAAATTTCTCTTCTGTCCAATTCTACTCAATACCTCCTCATTAGTTACGTGATCAACCCATTTAATCTTCAGCATTCTTTTGTAGCACCACATTTCGAAAGCTTTTATTCTCTTCTTGTCTAAACTTTTTCAGTTCCATACATGGCCACACGCCATATGAATACTTTCAGAAAAGACTTCCTAACACTTAAACCTATACTCTACGTTCACAAATTTATCTTCTTCGGAAACCCTTATCTTGCCATAGCCAGTCTACATTTTATATCCTCTCTACACCGACCTTCATCAATTATTTTGCTCCCCAAATAGCAAAACTCATTTACTAAGTGTCTCATTTCCTAATCTATTACTCTCAGCATCGCCTGATTTAATTCAGCAGAATCCGTGGCACAACAGAGAAAAGAGTATGATGGCATGAAGGCTGGTGTCGGTTAAAAAGGAACGTGTTGAACTTCCTGATAATGCTATTAGAAGTCTCAAACTGAAAGGACGGCAAGGTTGTGAAGGACTTTGCGACGCTGCCCTTCGAGACTAATCTTCTGTCCACATAATTTACTCTAGAGTACATACATTACATTAGAGTACATACTCTAGGTGCATACATTATGGATTTACTGAACATTGAAGAGGAGGAAGCTCAGGTTGCAGAAGAAAAAATTGTGGATGCTGAACTGCCACCAGTTGAGGATGACAGTGATAGATGCCGCTGGAATTAAATTGCTGCTGTTAAAAATGAATATCATTCCTCGTTCTATGAATGCTGTAATTGATACAGTAATTATCTTTCATCTCTTGTGATCTCATTGTAAGCTAATCGTTTTTGCTATTTTTGTGGAACCAGAAATAAACATATAGTTTTCGAAAAAAAGTGAACTGGAGACTCGGGTTCGAATCTCGGCCTTTGTGAAAATTTTAATTCATTGATTTGACCTGTATTTATTCTGAAAGAATTTCTTTTCCTTCTTGAAGATGTTTAACCCATTCAAAAGAAATTCCTGTGACGAGTGAAGAACCGATTGACACTATTCTATTTTCTGGGAGTGATACATGTAGCGCGTACTTCCAATGCAACTCACACAATGCAGATAGAAAATTTTCGATGGTGCAAGCCACAGTTACTAAGCACTTCTTCGAAAAAATAAAAGGCCATTTGACTGTATATTACGATATTTTTCTTCTGTACCATCTGGATTTAGGCTTTTACATCATTATTGAGTGTAATGCTAAAATTTATTAGACCATTAATACGTCATACCTCGTAAAAAAGAATGAGCACAGATAGTCTACGACACTGTGCCATAACGTACCAAGAAATTGAAAGGATAGGCACAGCTGCCGATGCAAGCAGGAGTGGAAGACAACAAACTGCAATAGATGAAGGTGCGCCAACATATGTGTTTACAGCGATGGCCGGGAGTTCGACAAAGACAACTCAACGTGTCTGAGTCCACATGGGAAGAAGCCAAAGCAGCGCCACGTGCATTCTTAGACAAGACAGGTGGCACCCGTAACGTCCGACAGAAGATGGTCCTGGCCGCAGGGCAGAGTGGTGAGAGTGGGCGTTGAACTTGCACGAGAGTGTTCTTGCGTCTGTTTGTTCTGTTCATTGTTCAGGTAAATAAAAGAAAATATCCTGTACTGATATTGTCAAAGGGGGAGGGGAGGAGTCCGATTTGTTAAAGACGACCCTAAAAAGATTCACGTTCTTCATTTTATGCCGACACCACATATATTTATTTGCTTCCGGGAGGCCTTGATCGCTCAGTCCGGAACCGCGCTGCTGCTACGATCGCAGTTTGCAGTCCTGCCTCGGGCATGGATGTTTGTGATGTCCTTAGGTTAGTTAGGTTTGGTTCAAATGGTTCAAATGGCTCTGAGCACTATGGGACTTAACATCTGTGGTCATTAGTACCCTAGAACTTAGAACTACGTAAACCTAACTAACCTAAGGACATGACACACATCCATGCCCGAGGCAGGATTCGAACCTGCGACCGTAGCGGTCACGCAGTTCCAGACTGAAGCGCCTAGAACCACACGGCCACACCGACCGGCTTAGTTAGGTTTAAGTTCTATGTCTAGGGGCTGATGACCTCAGATGTTAAGTCCCATAGGCTAATGATGGCAGAATTTTGAGCAGTTTGCTTAAAGAAATTCAACCATAATCGTTTGTGCGACATTTTTGTTGATCAACGATACTTTTTGGTGACACTGGCAGATCCAAGTGCATTTTAACCCATTTATTTTAATTCAGTGTTATTTGTAATGATGTTTAGCGCTCCACTGCCTTGTGAAATACTGAAATATGGCAGTACCAAAGTTCTACACGTCGCCAGATATTAAGCTGCCGTAAACAGGTGATTAGGCATCATAGCAGGGCGTAGGAATTTTTAACTTATCATAACACTAGTGGACGAATCAGAATCGGTTTTCCCCTTCTTTCTTGTTACAAACTTATTCATAATTAGAAACTATCGGGAAAGTACATAGCTAAAAACAATAAACAGCGGCACTTACTTTAAATTCAACTGCAAGCAAGAATTGAACTGATTAAAAAAACAAAAACTGAACTCAAGTAACGCCAAGAATGTAAAATTGCTAGTTTCGGCTAAAGTGGGGATAGGTAATAGCCGATAGTGCTACCGATATATAGATGGTTTACGGCGTTGTTGACTGTCGATTGTGCATCCCTTTCTTGTCGTATGATTGAACATAAAATATTATGGGCGATTAAAAAGTTTCTGTTCGAAAGCAGACTCGCCGTTGGCATTGAGGCTATCATCCCACCGACGCATTACGTTGAAATACCCGTTTGGCGAACAAAATGTCCTGCTGTCTGAAGAAGTCCGTAACTGGCTGGTGCACATGCTCGCTGACCCGTCAGGGCCTTTGTTAAGGGACCGAATCTTTGATAATCGGAAGGGGGGAGATCAGGACTATAGGGCGAATGCTCGAGTGTCTCCCACGTGGGTTGGCGCAACTTAACCTCTGCGTTATGACATTTGCGATATGGGGACGTGCGTTATAATGAAGCAGCAGCACCCTTTCCTCGCCATTCCACAACGATGGTTTTTACCAGACATTCTGCCTTACACAATTCTCCATTCTCCGAACGGCGTCTACCAGTGTTTGTTCTTTCGCAGGCAAAAAAAGAATAACAGCAGTTTGCTCCTGTTTCGACGCGTTAGGTAATAACGTCGCCATAGTTCATGTTTCCGCATTTACCTCACGCTCCTAAGAAAGACACGAATGCTACACTAATCCCTTGCCCACATGTCGGTCGCGTCTAAGTCTGTAATTAAAAATAGAACCTTTGTTCAGGATTCAAAGTCAGCTTCTACACGATATTATATATTTAACTTGGAAATATCAATTAAACGACTAACTTAGCTTACTGCGCCACTGATGACATGATGTGTGTCGACACTTGTAATGGTGTTTGGCAAACAAGCGACAACTATCCCTGTAAGTAAACTCTTTCGCACCTGTGACGTAAGATGTCAGTTTTATTAGTTAAAATAGTCAAAGTATTTTTGTTAGCACAGACACTGTGACGAACGCTTATTCTCACTCTGATTAATTATTACGAGAATTTTACTATGTATATTTATCATTCAAGCGGTATGTTTACTGATGAACTATTTGGTGTCTCTCTCACTTCAGAGATCTGGACGAAAAATTAGTATGGTCTCAAGTGACATAATTTCACTGAAACTGCGTGCTACAATTTGCTTTCGGCGAAAGTATATCCAGCGCCAACCTTCTAGAAGCTTCGAGAAGCCAATTGGCACACGCCATTCATTCTGCGCCTACACCACAGTCCCTCACTTAGCCGATTCTCCTCTCGCCTTCTGGGACAATAGCAAATATTCTCCTGAATTCTGCTCTCCGTCATCTTAAAAAGAGCAAGAAAATCAAGCAACTAGTTCGATTTCTATGGGGTCTACATCACTGAACTAGAAATTTCCGAATGCATACTAGGGCCATGCAATAAGTAATTGAACAAATTTTGCTCCTCGGGCAATTTCAGTTGAAAAAATGATTAATTTGTTCTGGGACATTGTGGAATATTCATGCTTCAATTTCTATAGTTTCAAGAAGTTAGGATTGGTGGCGGGATTACACGTAGACTTCAAAATCGCGCCTGTTACGGCAGAGACCTGTCATTGTGTTTCTTTTGGCAGGAAACTAGAGCATCGCAAGTACTCATAGGCGCTTGCAGAATGTCTGCGCAGGCCTGGCAGTGAACAAAAGCATGGTGAAACGTTGGGCTAGGCGCTTGTCATCATCGCTACGAGGTCTCGCGAACCTGTCCTACTCCCCGCGGTTCGCCCGGGAGCACCACAGCCGCGTCTCCTGCAATGTTGGAAAGTCCGGACGCTCTCCTTCGAGGTGATGGACGGATAGCAATCAAACACCTCGATGATCATCTGGACGTCTCTGTTGGTAGTGCTAACAAACTCGTCCACCAGTTGGTGCACGCAAACGTGAGTGCTCTGGAGTTCGCACCTTCCGACTTCCATCTTTTTCGGCTAATAGAGGATGCACTCTGCGAGAAACAGTACATGGATGATGGGGAAGTTACTGATGCAGCAAGACGGTGGTCAGTAGAGCGGTATTATGCAGATATGGCATCCCACCCAGTAAGGTGGTGGAAGGCCGTCACATTGAACGGAGATTGTGTTGAAAAATAGGGTTTTGTAGTCAAGTGGAAAATAATATGGTGTATTAGATTCCTGAAAAAAAAAAGAAAGACCTGCTTTCAGAAAAAATTATGTTACATAACTTATAGAACGGTCCTCGTATTTTCAAGCTTAATAAACAATAATTTATTCCTTACCTTACCTTACGTTATTAAGTAACATTACACTCGATAAAGAGTGTGAACAAGGAAATAAGGAAAAATCATTGCCACTTCTCACCCTGTAGTACAGTACCAATACGAACAATTTTATGTTGAAAAGAACACCCCCTCGTCGGCGAGTTCAATGAACATGGAGTATGCGCTCACATCCGGAATCCAGGAGAATAGATGGGGAGCTGAACCTCATTCCTTCTGAATAAGAGTTCAGTGTTTTAACCACTACCACCACCCTCAGTCGCAGTACGAAATTCCTGCAATTTATTTCAAAAGTGATCGTTTTACTGGTCCGTAAATATCTCGTTGTAAATTTTGGCTCGAAATACCGAAGCCTGCGGCAACATTACCCCTGAATTTTCATACCAGGGGTGATAGACACCCTCTCAGTAGACCTGCCGTACACCAGGGTCATTTAATAACAAATGCGACACATTTTTTTCTCTGAAAGCAATTTCCTTTTATTCAAGATTTCAATTCATCATATTATTCACCAATCTATTGATTAAAAAACCCTGTTTCTCAAAATAATCTCCGTCTAACGCTACTGTCATACGCCACTTACTGGGAGGCCTGATTTGCCATATGGCACCATTCTATTGGTCGACGTCGAAGCCAAAGTCTTGCTGTATCAATAACCTCCCCATCATCCACATAATGCTTCCCGCAGAGTGCATCCTTCATTTGACCAAACAGAAGCAAGTCGGAAGATGCGAGATGCAGTCTGTAGGGTGGATGAGGGAGAACGGTCCACTGAGGTTTTGTGAGTTCCTGTCAGTAGTGCAGACTTGTGTAAGACCTTGCGTCGTCATGGAGAATGAGAAGTTCACTTGATTTCTGTGGCAAAGAACAGGTTGAAGTCGTTTCTCCAATTTCCTGTGGGTAGCACGATACACTTCAGAGATGTTTGTTGCACCATGAAGGAGGACATAAAACAGGATAACCCCTTCAGAGTTCCAGAACCGCCACCATGGCATTACCGTCAGAGGGGGCGACTTTGAACCTTTTTTTTTCGGAGGAGAGATGGTGCGGCGCCACTCTGTGACTTGCCATTTCTTTTCCGGTTCGAAGTGATGAAACTATGTTTCATGACGATGCTCGACAAAAAATTTGCACGATCAGCCCTGTAACGTGAACGCAATTCCGCACGTATGTTTCTTCACTGCTCTTTATGGTCTTCTGATAGGCGGCAAGGACTCCAGCGGACACACAAGTGCCGGTCGCTGTGGCCGAGCGGTTCTAGGCGCTTCAGTCCGGAACCACGCGACTGCTACGGTCGCAGGTTCGAATCCTGCCTCGGGCATGGATGTGTGTGATGTCCTTAGGTTAGTTAGGTTTAAGTAGTTCTAAGTTCCAAGAGACTGATGACCTGAGATGTTAAGTCCCATAATGCTCTGAGCCATTTGAACGATTTTTTTTTTTTTTTTTTTTTTTTTTTTGCCGCAAGTTTGAGTACCCCAATTGGTGGACGAGTGTGTCAGCATTACCAAATGAGGCGTCCAGTTGTCTAGCGAGGCGTTCGATTGTGATCACTTCGAATGAGAGTGTCCGCACGTTCCAACATTTCTGGAGATACAACTGTGTGCTGCCGTCCGGCACGCGGGAGGTCGGACAGGTTTGCGCGATCTTGTTGCGATGACAGACGCCTCGCCCAACGACTCACCGTGCTTTTGTTCACTGCCAGGTCTTTGTAGACAATCTGAAAGCACCTCTTCCGAAAGAAGAGACTCAATGGAAGTTTTCTGCTTGGAACGATGCTCCGTTACAGATACCAGTTTGAAGGTGCCAACACACATCGGAGCTTCATGGAACTATAGAGGCTGAAGCGGAGATATATAACGAGACCCCACAACAAGTTCCACATATTTTAACCTAAATTGGACGAGAGAAAGAATGAGTTGCACTACCTACTGATCGTCTTTCGTATTAATAGCATTAGCTTTTCACTAAAACCGGCTGTGAATCCGTGAATCCGTGAATCCAGATAACGTCACGGCCATATTGACGCAAACCTTTGCCAGCAGTCCTACTTAATCGACCCACAGAGCCTACCTTCAGTTGAGCGCTCCACAATTAACTGTTTGGCGTATACTAGAGGACACGGTTGTAGCTTAAGCCTTACACAGTATAAATTTATTGATGAATTTCCGGTAAACTGCTTTGTGAATAATTCACTGCAGATTAAAACTGCTTGTAAGGTGTGGCAGAGAAAATCCTCTTTCAACGTAACACATTTGTGAAGGGGACTAGGTATAAGATTCTTATGAGACCTATTACGAGATGCTCTTGTGTGCAAGAGACCTACTAAAAACTGACAGAGCTATAATGGGAAAATTGTTACAAGAACGTTAATGAGATGATTAGCTATCTAGAAAGGAGAGAAAGATTTTTTTCTTTCGTGTTACATGTAACGTTTGCTGAATCACTATTAAAGATTGGCTATTTCACAATTCTGCTAACTCCAGCCGGCCGATGTGGCCGTGCGGTTGTAGGCGCTTCAGTCTGGAACCGCGTGACCGCTACGTTCGCAAGTTCGAATCCTGCCTCGGGCATGGATGTGTGTGATGTCCTTAGGTTAGCTAGGTTTAAGTAGTTCTAAGTTGTAGGGGACTGATAACCACAGAGCCATTTGAACCATTTTTTTGCTAACTCCATTCTTAGTTTTGTGTTAGGTAAGACCGAGATAAAAGAAATTAGGATGAATACACACACAGAAAAACCTTTATTATTTCGGTCCATCCGCCACCTGAATAGCAAAGAGAGTGAAACCAAACGAAATGTCTTAACCCCACCACTCTTCACTGAATTAATGTGTAGATCTCGGATTTATTAGGTAGATGCATAAGTTCGTAGCGTTTTCCTTTTGCTTGTTGATATTCCGGTTGCTAAGAGCTTATTTACCGAGTGTCATTTTTTGCTTGTGGCTCACTGTTGGCTAAAAATGGTTCAAATGGCTCTGAGCACTATGGGACTTAACTGCTGTGGTCATCAGTCCCCTAGAACTTAGAACTACTTAAACCTAACTAACCTAAGGACATCACACACATCCATGCCCGAGGCAGGATTCGAACTTGCGACCGTAGCAGTCACGCGGTTCCGGACTGAGCGCCTGAACCGCTAGACCACCGCGGCCGGCGGCTCACTGTTGCTACTTGAGTTTACATACTATCATTTTATCATTTGGAGATGGTGAGTGGATCTGTGGACGCTAGGAAAAGGAGTACCAAATGGAGAAATCGAACCATTTCCGACATATTATTATGTTTGAGTACTATAGAGGGGTTACAGCAGCGGAGGCAGCCCGAAACATTTGCACCGTGTATGGGAATAATGCCATTGGATAGAGAACTGCATGGAAAATGGCTTCCTCGTTTTATGGAGGATTGTTTTGACATACGTAACCCACGTTCAGAAAGACCTTCGGGATTTAATGAAGATAGCTTAAATGCATTAATCAAAAAAATGGTTCTGAGCACTATGGGTCTCAACTTCTGAGGTCATTAGTCCCCTAGAACTTAGAACTAGTTAAACCTAACTAACCTAAGGACATCACAAACATCCATGCCCGAGGCAGGATTCGAACCTGCGACCGTAGCGGTCTCGCGGTTCCAGACTGCAGCGCCTTTAACCGCACGGCCACTTCGGCCGGCATGCATTAATCCACTATGACCACGTCGAGAAATTGTAAATGTGATGAACTGTAATCATTCCACCATAGCGCGACTTTTGCACACAACGGGGAAGGTTCAAAAATCGGTTGTACCTGTACCGCAAGCTCTAAGCCAAAATCACAAAAAATCTGTATGTGCATGTCTGCTTGCTCCTCACCAGTTGGCTCATGAACAGCACTGACCTATCCTATCTTGTATCGTTGCTGTTGACGACTAATGATGTCTCTATGCTAACATAAGGAAAAGAATGGAATGGTTCACACCCAAAGAAAGCACCAGATACCACTACAAAGGCTTGTGCGCATCCACAAAAGAGAATGTTATACATCTGGTGGAACAGCGACGGTGCGGTCTACTTCGAATTGCTTCTCCGAGGTGTAACCATCACTTTTGACATTTATTGTCAACAACTGAGACGTCTTCCAAACACAATTCAAGAACAACGACCAGAAGACTGAGTCAAGCGATGCTATTCCACGGTAACAACCGCCAGCATTCTGCTAGACTGACAAAAAACATCGTACAAGAGTTGGGCTGGCATTCCGCACCCAACTTATTCACCTGATCTTGCCCCCCCCCCCCCCCAGATGTTCGTCTTTTCCGCTCTCTCTCTAACAACCTACAAGGAACTTCCTTTCTGGATAAAAATGAGCACCGAATATAGCTCGACGAGTTCTTTGCCTCAAAACCATATGATTTCTACAGTCGCAGAATCGAAAAGTTACCCTAGAGTTGGCAGATTGTTGTAGATAGTGTAGGAGAGTATACTGTTGATGATTAAATTCTCTGTCATGTGTATCTGTTGTGTAAACTTGTGGAAAAATGCCACGAACTTCTGCACCAACCCAATGAATCTCTGCCTCACTGGTGGGACCACACTTTGGACGTGTTGCGGAAACGAACAAACCAGAGCAGTGCGATGGTGCACTTAATACACTGGACTCGTACACGAGTTAAATACATTTCAAGACCTGCTAGGCTCGCTTTTATACTCGATCACTCGTGTAATGACGAGGAAGGTCACTTTCGTGGCCAGACTCTACCTTTACAGAACTGGAAACGTCACCAGTGACCATGAATTTAAGTGTAATAGGCTTCAAAGTATTAGTATTATTCATCAATAAAAAGGTTTAGAATCTGGATCTGTATGTTCTTCAGTTGTTTGTAGTGTTAACTTGTGTTTCAAGTCGTATTTCGCAATTCCTTACTGATGTTGCCTAGAGATCGCTTAGATATCGCCTTGTCAGACTGCTGGTAGCACTATGTTTGAGCGGATGCCAGGCTGGCAACCAAATTATTTAGAGGTATGTTTAACTGGACCGACAATGAGCGACTGGTTAAGTATTTCCTGTCCCAACTGACGATTTTATGAACGCTGGGCGCTGCGTCACTGAAGGAAATCCATCAATATTTGAATTAGAGAATAGGAAGCAGACTTCATAAAGGAAAAGGAACTAGTAGGAGAACACATACATTAAAACAGAAAAATTCATTAAGAATTAATACCTCTGATGAAACAACAAAATTAAAAGGCCCCTGCTTGAAGTTGCAATTATACATAGCTGCCCAATAAAATTGTAACACCGGGAAAGATGTTACTAAGTCTATTACAGTTCAGGAAGGCGAAATGAATCTATACCACAAAATATATAATTTATTCGGTAATTTATCTTCCTACAGGAACTATGTGGATAATGCAGTGCATGTAAACTACATTATTTTTCTTTTCCTTCAAAGATTTGAAGTGAGGATCACAAAGAAGTGCGAGGTAACACCGTTATATTGGTTAGAACCACTGCTGTGTCGCTGTGACTTCACGAATGTGTTCGTACAGCAGGTAAAAGTGTTAAAGAGCAGCTGTGTTTCACTCTGAGGTCTAGGTAAAAAGTAGAAGAAGAACGCCGTCCGAGGAAAGAATGAGGACGGGAGAACTCAGAGCATATTCTGTGAGAGCAACAGGAGCTCTTTCGCTGTACGAAGTTGAGAACTTTATGTTTTATGAGGCTGAAGTTTTCCACCCTCGAATTTCTCACATCTCGCATAATGTTATGGCGACGTTTTACGTAGCGTAGGCTTTGACGTTGGTTCCTATGGCTTTTCATCATCCTTGTCACAACTATTTGCGGAAAGAGAAGTATGAGTATATGCACTGGTATGTGCGTAGACGCGCACGCGCTCGAGCGCGCTCTTGTGTGTGTGTGCGTGTGTGTGTGTGTGTGTGTGTGTGTGTGTGTGTGCGTATGTCCCACATGTGGACCATTTTTGTAAATCACTTTGGAGAAACACTTTCCGTAAAACGTACGACTATTTTTAAGCATCTATTTGTGAATGGTGCAAGAAGTCGGTAACAGCTCATATAATTTTAGCTGAATTACGATTGTCTTCCTGTACATATAGGGTGATGTAGACCATTTTTGATATTTCAGGGCCTTTCTGTTATTAATGAAATGTCTCTAGTGAGTGCAATGCTCTTGAGAAGAGAGTGGGTATAATTGAACTTCCGCTACTTGAGAGGTCCCGCCTGAATAACGAGTGGTCGTAGGACAATAAAACTCTGTGGTAACGTGCAGAAGAGAAATAACTAATAAACCATGGAAGAAACACATTTTAATTTCCACTTGAGAGAGTAACATTTGTCTTGTTTACGTTCTAGGTTAAAGACGTTGCTGAATATGACGAGCATCTGCATCCACGACATTCTGGAACTGCACTAGAGGTAACATTTCACAGCTGTTCTCAGCGCTTTTCGAACGTTTGACCATGGAACGTTCATCTGTCGTGACACAACTCGTCCACTGCTTGACACTGCGTCCAGTATCCGCAGCAATGGCACAAGAAACTTGTTCAAAAATGGTGTCGCAACTGGCCGTCGGGGTCTCCCAGTAGCACTCCCCAAGTCTCCAGTTAATTAGAACTTCTGAATCACGTTCTTCAACCCCGGTGCGGAAGGAGGAGTTCTTCGTATTCCTTTAATGTATCGACAATCGTGGAGAGCAACAGCACTATTGCTGTTGCTTCGGTAAGCTCTGCAGTCCTCGTCCAGACCCATGTTGACTGCCTGCATATGTAATGAACACACGTGCTTGTGTTTCAACCATACGTCGCCGTAATAGCACCGGCGCTAATAATGCAAATCCTGCAGCGCATAATCTGAGCATTATTGCTATAAAGTTTGGTAGCTATGCAGTAAATAGTTTTTCAGCTACACTGGCTCAATAGCGACAGTTTGATTATAGCTATCCTACATAATCATGCTGCTTCTTTTTGCAACATTTAGATGTTTGTATCTACCGTTCGTGAGACTATTGCATAGTCAATCAGAGACCGTGTAGAGCCTACGTAGTTTGATGCATTTATTAACTTCGTCAACCTAATAATTTGATTAGTAATTAAATTAAACAACCAATTTACTGTTTCAAGACACTTTTTATTTATCTCCACGAGGCGTTTCAAAGGTTTAAACATCCATCATCAGGTGGATTTACATTTGTTAATATGACATTTGTGTGTGTTAACAGATGTAAATCCACCTGATGATGGAGGTTTAAACCTTTGAAACGCGTCGTGGGGATAAAGAAACAGTTACTGGTAACAGTAAACTTGATGTTTCATTTAACGTCAGTAACAGTCACGGTAAAGCCTAACCTAGAATGTTCGCATTTAAAGTTGATTAGTAATGTCTGTAGGTAACTACTCTGAAACAAGATCTGTTTTGCAACTAGACTGTATTTTGTCAAATAATGGCGTTACTGGAGATCAGTGCCTATTGTGAGGGACAGAATATTAACGACGTATAGTAGAAACGAGCCACAATTTATTTTTGTTTATTTGTAAGGAATTTTCACATTCACCGTCAGACGGGTTGGTTGCGTACTTTAACCGAAACACAACTGTCGTGATAGGAAGATCTGTGCGTGTTCCTTCAGGTTTTTCAATCGGTCGCAACCTATCTGCTGTTAGGCTAAACAATCCTGAGCATTATAGCAGAGGTTGAAAAAGCCGCTTCAGTTGTAGGATTCTTTTCTTTATTTAGAACACGACCGGTTTCGGCTTCCTGTAAGACCATCATCAGGTGTTTGTTCTTCGACCCTGATCGCCGTGGTGGACGAGTATAGGACGAGGTGTATCACCAGCGAGCGCAGAGATCGCGAAGCGTCTTGTAATCGTCCGCTTCTACCGAAGCGATATTTTCAACTTCTACTAAGGTTGAAAAGTGTGGTCGCTGTATGCCCTTGGTAGGGTCTCCTCTACCGCATTCGGCTAATAGAGGAAATTTTCGGAAACAGGAATATCCTTAAGAGCTAACGCTGAAGTCCAGCAGTTACATTTTTTTGTCTGAGTGTAAGCGACCGTACAATGAATACGTAGAAGGTGTAGGGGGAGCACCCAAAGAAATACGCTAATTGCAGAGAAGCGAGACGCGAAAATACGAAGCTGTACGTCACTGGCTGGAAATCGGTCGTCACAGTTTCGTGCACCTATGATTGACTTCGAGAGAATTGCCTGTTTAAAGAAACATGAGAAGTTACAGGATCTCTCTTCTCTACCTTCTCTCGAATGGGGAACGGGCAGCCAACCTCGCGTGACGGCTTTCCGAGAGCCCCATGGAACCATCTAGCACATACTCGTCTCCCTATGTGTGTCGCCGCTAGGGCGATTCCTCATCCTATTTTGTGTAATTAATGTCAACGAATTTCACCCGTACGGCGTTTGCTGGGGCGGGGCTGACTGATGTTACTTCTCCCTTGGCGGAGTGGGGGGCCCTTTGCTTGATAGCCTTAGCTCAGCGTTTCCAAGATATAAGAACACTGAGTTTCGAGTTCGCACGAGAGAAACGGCGTGGTTACAGCGGGCCTGATACGGCTGTGTCACTGGAAGCCTCGACGTGGTCAATAGAGGTTCTTGTATTCAGGTAACAGCTATCGTCAGCGGTTCCGGCCCTGCAATCCAGCTAGGCACTTCGAGGGCTGAAACTCTAGTCGGTAGGAACCACAGAAATGGAATTTGGATTTCTGCTGTTTGTTAATCCACATCAGTTCCCCCTTCTAGTTTCGCCTCTCCTTTTTCTTCGACATTAACACTGGCGGATATTGTCGCAGATCACGACACAACGTATCAAATTAAACCCAAGACAGCTGCATTTGGTGGTTTTCATTATCACAAACGGTTTCGCTGCATTAAAACAGAATCCTTAGTTGAACAAAATAAGAAAGAAATGATCCCATCCCTTGTAATACGTATGATAAAAATATTACGAGAATCGTTTAAAAAGATTTTTGAAAATTTTTAAATTATTTTGAGAATTTTTAATAAATTTTTTAAATATGCTTATAGATCTTACACAAAGTATTTAAACAGTCAGAAAAAATTCAAAAAACGTGCTTACAACAGTGTCACATTAGCACACCGAGACGCACCCCAAAGTTCGCAATAAAAAATTAAACCCCCTAAAGAGGAGAATTCACCAAAATAAATAAATCGGGCAAATAGTGAGGTGAATGCGTGAAAACGAAAGGCATAGATAAGAAAAAGATCAAAACTGGGGCTTCCAACGAGGTAACTAACCTACCCCCTGCCCCCGATAATTTATCATACCCTTCCCCTTCACTCACCCCCCACACCAGTGTGAATGAACGTCAAGGCAGTAAGGCTGATTGAGCAACAAACCGATAAGCGCATCCGTGTGAAAACCATGAAATGGTGGACACTAATTAAAAACGTAACCTATTGACGTAGTTATTGACAAAAAATTTTGACATGCAATAATAACGTCAGTATGTTACGGCTTTAATTTAGTGTCCTCTATTTCATGGTTTTTACATGGAAACGCTTATCAGCTTGTTCTTCAATCAGCATTACGGTTCTGACATTTATTCATAATGGTGAGGTGGTGAAACAAGGGGAAGGCTGTAATAAAGGGTTGTGGGGAGAGGAGTATTGGTTATTTAGCTCGTTTTGATCTTTCATTACTTAAATATTTCTGTACGTGTTTTTTTTTTTTTTTCGTAGTGCGCCACTGCACTGTGCACCTGTCCTGTTTTATTTTTTTTGACGTCTTCCTCTCTTCAGGGGGTTTGATTTTTGACTACGAACGTTTGGGTGCATCTCGGGACACTAACGTGACAATGTTGTAAGTACGCTTTAATTTTCATTTTTTCTGCCTGTTTAAGGGGGGTAGGACGTCAAACGGGCCGACTTGCAGCAGGAGAGGCACCACAGGACATTTTATTTTCTACTGTCTATACTTTTACAAATAAATTCATAAAACTTTGTCAGCATGACCAGGAAGGATTCAGGATTCACACTCATAGCAGTGGAAGTGCAAAAAAATAACAAAATAATTTTTTTTTTAGATATGAAATTTTATCATTTTTTCACTTACTGTTGGCTGCATTTGTTGCTGTAGGTACATTTTTCTTCACAAGTAAGAGAGATTCTTTGATGAATTTTGCACAGCATACAAACCATACTTACAGGTGTATGAAACTCTACAATCTTCCAAATCTATTAAAAACTGTGGTAAAAATTGAGATAATTAACTACAAAATTTGATTTTTTTTTAGAAATATAAAGTTTAAAACATAAGAGCTCATTCATTTTTTCATAAATTAAATAGATTCTAGAGTTT
This sequence comes from Schistocerca cancellata, assembly GCF_023864275.1. NCBI lineage: Eukaryota > Metazoa > Arthropoda > Insecta > Orthoptera > Acrididae > Schistocerca > Schistocerca cancellata. The sequence goes on along the minus strand of NC_064627.1, from coordinate 868,054,882 downwards.
CAGACACCTGTAAGTATGGTTTGTATGCTGTGCAAAACTCATCGAACAGTCTCTCTTACTTATGAAGAAAAGTGTACCTATAGCAACAAATGCAGCCAATAGTAAGTGAAAAAAATGATGACCTTTCACATGTAAAAAAATTATTTTGTCATGTTTTTGAACTTCCGCTGCTACTAGTGTGAATCCTGAATCCTTCCTGGTCATGCTGACAAAGTTTTATGAATTTACTTGTAAAAGTATAGACAGTGGAAATTAAAATGTCCTGTGGTGCCTCTCCTGCTCCAAGTCGGCCCGTTTGACGTCCTACCCCTCTTAAATAGCTTACGTAACATCACAAAAATATTTTTAAAAAATTCTTAAAAAATTATTAAAAAATTCTCCAAATAATTTAAAATTTCTTATTTTTTAAACAATTATTCTAATAATTCATCATATACATTACATGGGACCCTATCCTTCGTACGTAGTTCGCCTGAGGATGCTGTTTTTTAACACAGTAGAACGGGCTGTGACAATAATGAAATAAACAATTACATCTGTCTTGAGGTTCTTTATACTCCCATTCATTACGAAATTTAGCAGTTGTGGCTTCTCGCATTACAAGGTTCTGTGGAACGTATCATTTGGCTAATGAAAACATGAAAGCTCTCTGATGATGAATATGAAAAGTTGAAACCGGCAGCGTGCTGTTTCAATAAATGAAATCAGAGTTGTTGTTGAAGTACACTTGTAACTTTTAACCGCTGCCTCGCTCCACGACGACCTTAGTTTGCAGCTCTGGTGTCAAAATCAGTTCGTAGTAAGATGGGCAAATGCGTGTTTCCGCGTCGCGGTTTTTGAAATATTCAGGACGGGATCTGGAATCGATAAGACCTTGTCGGCGGCTGCGCCGCGGTTGCTCGCGTAATAATAGACGCAGCGCGGCGCCCCGCAGGGGGGAGGGCAGATGAGCGTTTCAATGCAAATGGCGTATCGGTCTGTAGCCGCGGTCGCGGCCCCGGATCCCTTTCGGTCGCTTAGGCCGCTATCTCCGCCGGGTCACTGCTTTCAAGTCGGCGGCCTTCCTTTGTAGTTTCACCACATCTCGCAGACAGTGCACACCTACAAAGAAGCCTGCTTGTCCACATCTATACTCGGAATCTTCGAACCGAGGTGTAGTGCAAATGTTAGCCGGAAGGTTACGAAACAGAATGATTTCTTATCTAGCATCCATAGTCATCTACATTGCGGCGTACTTGACATTTCAGTTTTGACTATCGGTTTATCTAATATATCAGACGGCCACGCACTTTTCCATTTCCGTAGGTGCAATATTGGCAAACATGACGATGATAAACTGCTGAGTTGATTTACTCCTCACACAATATGTTTCCTGAGATATTTCAATTGAACACATCTGAAGACGTTAATACCGACCGAAACATTTGATGTATGGCGTAAATGACCTAACTGGCAAAGGATTACTATTATTACTGCACGAGCGACCCACCCCATTTTTGCACGGGTAGCACTTAATTTCTATCACTGGAGAACTTGTGTAGCAAACCGTTAATCCTGTTGATGGCTGAAAATGGTTCAAATGGCTCTGAGTACTATGGGACTTAACATCTGAGGTCATCAGTCCCCTAGAACTTAGGACTAATTAAACCTAGCTAAGCTAAGGACATCACACACATCCATGCCCGAGGCAGGATTCGAACCTGTGACCGTAGCAGTCGCGCGGTTCCGGACTGAGCGCCTAGACCTGCTCGGCCACCGCGGCCGGCTTCTGTTGATGGACCACTGCATAGAGTTACGATTAAAATTCAGAGTACAAGTTTAGGTAACTAAATATCATCTATCTGATGTTATTACATCGCGAAAGGCGATTTACAATTTGTACAGAAACCAGATGGCAGTTATAAGAGTCGAGGGGCATGAAACGGAAGCAGCGGTTGGGAAGGGAGTGAGACAGGGTTGTAGCCTGTCCCCGATGTTATTCAGTCTGTATATTAAGCAAGTAGTAAAGGAAAGTAAAGAAAAATTCGGAGCAGGTATTAAAGTCCATGGAGAAGAAATAAAAACGTTGAGGTTCGCCGATGACATTGTAATTCTGTCAGAGTCAGCAAAGGACTTGGAAGAGCAGTTGAACGGAATGGACAGTGTCATGAAAGGAGGGTATAAGATGAACATCAACAAAAGCAAAACGAGGATAATGGAATGTAGTCGAATTAAGTCGGGTGATGCTGAGCGAATTAGATTAGGAAATGAGACGCTTAAAGTAGTAAAGGAGTTTTGCTATTTGGGGAGCAAAATAACTGATGATGTTCGAAGTAGAGGGGATATAAAATGTAGACTGGCAATGGCAAGGAAAGCGTTTCTGAAGAAGAGAAATTTGTTAACATCGAGTATAGATTTAAGTGTCAGGAAGTCGTTTCTGAAAGTATTTGTATGGAGTGTAACCATGTATGGAAGTGAAACATGGACGATAAATAGTTTGGACAAGAAGAGAATAGAAGCTTTCGAAATGTGGTGCTACAGAAGAATGCTGAAGATTAGATGGATAGATCACATAACTAATGAGGAGGTATTGGATTGGGGAGAAGAGAAGTTTGTGGAACAACTTGACAAGAAGAAGGGACCGGTTGGTAGGACATGTTCTGAGGCATCAAGGGATCACAAATTTAGCATTGGAGGGCAGCGTGGAGGGTAAAAATCGTAGAGGGAGAGCAAGAGATGAATACACTATGCAGATTCAGAAGGATGTAGGTTGCAGTAAGTACTGGGTGATGAAGCAGCTTGCACAGGATAGAGTTGCATGGAGAGTTGCATCAAACCAGTCTCAGGACTGAAGACAACAAGAACAACAACAACAACAACCAAAAGTGTTTGTCGGTATTTTGCGTGATCTTTTAAAGTCCTCCGGGAGACGTCTTGCATGACGAGCTCTGTTAGCGCAATGGTTAAAGTGTAGGGCTGCTAAGTGAAAGGTTCTGAGTCAAACCTTGCTCAGTGTTTAAAATTTTCTTTATTTAGAAATAATATCTAAGTGTCTTACTTCATGAATTTCATTCGTTTGAACGTAATTTTTTGAAATTTCTAGTGGCAACTAAAATCGACCATACGGCAAGTATACGCTATGAATTTTTACCTCTGCAAACTCTTCAAAATTGCGTGCAATGGTTTACTACATCTAATGCTGCACAATAACTGCGTTGAGCATCGAAACAAAATTAAGTCATTTATGGGGGGGAAGGTATCAGTCAAGAAGACATGTAAAAATCAAATTTTTTGGGCCAAATAGTTTTTCTGAAATCGAATGATAAAGTGTGTCAAAGCAATCGAAACACCATGTGTCTGCACAGGCGAGCAGTTCAATGATGACAAAATCGCGCACATCGCGCAATGCGGGGAGCACGTCTCTGCAGCAGCGAAAGGGTTAATGCGGCCGTGGTGGCTTTACTTCATAAACTGCGCGCTGCCCCCTAAACTTAAGTTTGCTGCTTCTCTTGGTGCGTACAACCGGCAACACAGCAATCTCCCGCTTCTGGGCGGGCATGCGCGAACCGCCAAGATAAAAGAATTGAACTATAATTACAGAGCACAGAGAGGCGTTTAAACTGTCATTCCTCCCAAACTCTTTAGGCGAGTGGAACGGGAAGAATCTCTGTTAAATGTTACGATGGGAAGCATTCTGTGCCGTGCTCTCTACAGTGGTGTGCCAAGTGCAGACGTAGAAACACGGCACGTTTATTGAGCTCGGTCCAGCCCTGAGGCGGACGGAGGGGCGTGCTGCGGACGTAGACAGTGAGCAGCAGGTGTGGGACACGGCGGGGTATTTCCGGAGACAGGGCTGCAGGTGCGAGACCTTGTCGTGTAGTGGGCCCGCTCGGCCATCGGCCTTTACTGCCCACGGCCCCTGCTACCTGCCCCATCCCCCCAGAGCCAAGGGCCAGAGCCGACCTGCTTCCACACCGATAACTGCGCCGGCGAATGGCTTCTGTAGCGCTGCACCACCGCAACGCCGTCTCAATAATAGAACAGCCATCGCCGGCCCTCCCCAAATAATTCACACCAGCGTTGATTTCTTTCTACCTCAGTGCTACTGCAGGTATCTATCCTCAGATTCTATCATGGAACTACTAACAGTGGCACCAAACATTAATGACTCAGATACCTTTTCCCATTCAATACAATATGGATCAATACTAGCCCTTAAGTACTATCGACCGTCTCTCAGACCGCTACTAATTTTTGTGTCGAGATATTTCTCACACCCCTGCAAAGCCAAATGGACTCCTATTGGCTGTCAACCTACACGTGCCAGCATTCTTGCATTGTTGCTGCTCTTTGTTTCGTAATTAAGTGAAGGTAGCAGAGTGCCTAGTAGGTAAAAAGACAAGGGCTAGTAGAAATCCTTGGGTAACAGAAGATATACTGAATTTAATTGATGAAAGGAGAAAATATAAAAATGCAGTAGGTGAAGCAGGCAAAAAGGAATACAAACGTCTCAAAAACAAGATCGACAGGAAGCGCAAAATGGCTAGGCAGGGATGGCTGGAGGCCAAATGTAAGGATGAGGAGGGTTATTTCACTAGGGGTAAGATAGATACAGCCTACAGGAAAATTAAAGAGACCTTTGGAGAACAGAGAACCACTTGTATGAATATCAACAGCTCAGATGGAAACCCAGTTCTAAGCAAAGAAGGGAAAGCAGAAAGGTGGAGGGAGTATATAGAGGGCCTATACAAAGGCAATGTACTTGAGGACAAAATTATGGAAATGGAAGAGGATGTAGATGAAGATGAAATGGGAGATATAACACTGCGTGAAGATTTTGACAGAGCACTGAAAGACCTGAGTCGAAACAAGGCCCCGGGAGTAGACAACATTCCATTAGAACTACTGACGGCCTTGGGAGAGCCAGTCCTGACAAAACTCTACAATCTGGTGAGCAAGAGGTATGAGACAGGCGAAATACCCTCCGACTCAAGAAGAATATAATAATCCCGATCCCAAAGAAAGCAGGTGCTGACAGAAGTGAAAATTACCGAACTATCAGTTTAATAAGTCACAGCTACAAAATACTAACGCGAATTCTTTACAGACGAATGGAAAAACTGGTAGAAGCCGACCTCGGCGAAGATCAGTTCGGATTCCGCAGAAATGTTGGAACACGTGAGACAATACTGACGCTACGACTTATCTTAGAAAATTGATTAAGGAAAGGCAAACCTACATTTATAGCATTTGTGGACTTAGAGAAAGCTTTTGACAATGTTGACTGGAATATTCTGTTTCAAATTCTAAAGGTGGCAGGGGTAAAATACAGGGAGCGAAAGGCTATTTACAATTCGTACAGAAACCAGATGGCAGTTATAAGAGTCGAGGGGCATGAAAGGGAAGCAGCGGTTGGGAAGGGAGTGAGACAGGGTTGTAGCCTGTCCCCGATGTTATTCAATCTGCATATTAAGCAAGTAGTAAAGGAAAGAAAAGAAAAATTCGGAGTAGGTATTAAAGTCCATGGAGAAGAAATAAAAACGTTGAGGTTCGCCGATGACATTGTAATTCTGTCAGAGTTAGCAAAGGACTTGGAAGAGCAGTTGAACGGAATGGACAGTGTCATGAAAGGAGGGTATAAGATGAACATCAACAAAAGCAAAACGAATGTAGTTGAATTAAGTCGGGTGATGCTGAGCGAATTAGATTAGGAAATGAGACGCTTAAAGTAGTAAAGGAGTTTTGCTATTTGGGGAGCAAAATAACTGATGATGTTCGAAGTACAGGGGATATAAAATGTAGACTGGCAATGGCAAGGAAAGCGTTTCTGAAGAAGAGAAATTTGTTAACATCGAGTATAGATTTAAGTGTCAGGAAGTCGTTTCTGAAAGTATTTGTATGGAGTGTAGCTATGTATGGAAGTGAAACATGGACGATAAATAGTTTGGACAAGAAGAGAATAGAAGCTTTCGAAATGTGGTACTACAGAAGAATGCTGAAGATTAGATGGGTAAATCATATAACTAATGAGGAGGTATTGAATAGGATTGGGGAGAAGAGAAGTTTGTGGCACAACTTAAGTAGAAGAAGAGATCGGTTGGTAGGACATGTTCTGAGGCATCAAGGGATCACCAATTTAGTATTGGAGGGCAGCGTGGAGGGTAAAACTCGTAGAGGGAGAGCAAGAGATGAATACACTAAACAGATTCAGAAGGATGTAGGTTGCAGTAGGTACTGGGAGATGAAGAAGCTTGCACAGGATAGAGTAGCATGGAGAGTTGCATCAAACCAGTCTCAGGACTGAAGACTACAACAACAACAGCCTTGAGAGGTCTCACAGACGTACCATAGTGTTTGCGTGCCTTGTTTTTATTGCATGCTACACTTTCTCCATGGCGGGGAAAGCTGCGCCTTCTGTGCAACATGTGTTATGTGAGACAGATGTCTTCACTTACAAGATGAACCTCAGTCACCGAAAGAAGAATTCGAAAATCGAAAAACGTGTACCTTTAGCCCTCCTCGTCTGAAGAGGAAAACAAGGTATCCATGTCAACAGTGTGGTGTTCCGATTTGTTTGGAGTGTTCCAGGAAGGTCTGCGTGAAGTGTTTGCACGTGGAAATTGACTAAAGTTTGATTCAGTGACACATGAGAACAAGTATTTAGTTTGTGTACTTGTAATTTTAGTAGTAAAATGTGGCAAAGTTTCTCCATTCATAGACTTATGGACTGAAATATTCGCTCTACATCGCAAAGTGTGTTATAAACTGAAAGCTGACTTCGCACACAATTTAAGTCATGTTGGATTTTTCCATCTAGTTACATTGACAATTTGTAATATAATCCCTCTGATGAAAATCTGTGTGTGAGTAGAGAGCCAATTATTTGCTGTTATTTTCGTAACTCATAAAATAAAAATATCCTCCAGATTTCGCCTTGTTTTAATTGTCGGAGTGTTTAAAATATAGTAGTGTTTAAAGAAAATCAAATTTTTACAAAGGCCACCTCTAAGAAGTGTAATGAATCACTGGAAGTCAAGAAACTATATATATTCTGCAAAATTCTGGTTTGATATATAAAATAGAAAAATTCGGTCTGTGAGACCCCTCCATAGTAATTGCGTTCCTGTGAATGACCATAGTAGTTAAGGGCTAGGAACATTATATGTATACCATTAGCTGTAGCTCAATAAAGGAAATAATTTCAGTATTCAAATATTTTCCCAACGCAACAGAATTAATGAAATGGTGGTTTTCTACTGCTCAAAAAAAAATATTGGCACACAGTACGACATTTGTTATTACGCTTGACAGACAGCGCCGCGCGTATCAGCTTTGTGCAATCAGAGTTGACGAACAGTTCAGTTGCTTGCCTGACGGCCAGTGTAAATGTCATTCACTTGTCACGATAAGCCCGAAGGGGAAGGAGTATTCCTTGTCGTTTCGCAACACGACTGTTTTATTCCGTTAGCAGGTGAAAGTTGCCGTGAGACTGGTAAAGAACTTTCTGTTAATTACACAACTGTGCGGGCAAAGTTTAATGAGACTGGTACAACAGACAATAAACGCGAATCCGGACGTCCAAAAGTTCTTACATGTAGAGAGCGTCAACGGATAGTTCGCCCTGCACAAAACCACTACTTTAGAAATGGTTCAAATGGCTCTGAGCACTATAGGACTTAACATCTGAGGTCATCAGTCCCCTAGACTTAGAACTACTTAAACCTAACTATCCTAAAGACAGCACACACATCATGCCCGAGGCAGGATTCGAACCTGCGACCGTAGCAGCAGCGCGATTCCGGACTGAAGCGCCTAGAACCGCTCGGTCACAGCGGCCGGCACACTCCTTTAAAAGTGAAGGGTCGCTTGTATCGGACATGCAGTCAACATCCAACAAAGAAGTCAATGTTCAAACTACTAGGAAAGTTTTGAACGCAGCTGATATTCATGGCAGATCTCCCAGAAAGAAGCCACTGATTTCGGAAGTCAACAGAAAAAAATGCTTACAGTTCACCAAATATTATGTCAATAAATTGATTGCTTTGGAACACTGTGCGATTTTCTTGGGAATCCAAGTTTAACTCGTTTGGATCTGTCGGAAAGGGAAAAGTGTGGCCCAAACCAAACACAGATGCTCCAGTCACGACACGTCCTACCTACAGTAAAACTTGGGGGAGGAAGCAGAATGGTTTCGGAATCACGGCTGCTTCTGATGTTGGTGACTTGGCAGTTATTGAAGGTTGTCATGGATCATCGTAAATACATCGATGTGTTGCGAGGCCATCTACGTAGCACTGGACAGAAGCTGGGTCTTTTCGTAAACTAATATTTTTGAATAAAAATTCGCGCACTCGAACATTTCAACAACATTCCTCACATACTGGCAATACAACAATGTCTCTCACAGAATTTTGACCTGCGTATGCAGTTGGTGCAGTGGATACCGTTTCGGATTGCTAGAAAGGAGGTGAAGGGTTCGAGTCTATGTTAAAGCTTATTGTTTTTATTTGTTAAAAGTAGTCTGCGTGGTACGGCATCTAGTATCTTAATAGTCATACACCGATTACAGTACGTCTTCTGCAAAATATTTGCAATTACGTATTACGAACACATAAATGGAAGCAAAGTCGTTTTCATTGGTCAGCTTTTAAAGAAGCCTTTTGCACGTCGTGGACGCGAATTGTTTCGCGCCACTGCAGCTGCTAGATACCAAACCTGTTTTATGTGCACCCTCCCCCAATGGTCCCAACGAAATTATTTGGAAAGCACGTTGCTAGCCCTATTGGTGACGTAAGGTCCTAATGAAATGTAGTGGACCTGAACGTGGCTAGAATAATAGTTGGTATTAATCAATGGGACCTCTGGGGGAGTGTACACACAGAACAAGTTTGGAATCTAGTAGATGAAGTGGCGTGAAACAATTCGCATCCACGGGATGCAAAAGGTTTCATTGAAAGCTGACCAATGAAAACGATTGTATTTCCATTTGTGTCTTCGTAATATGTGATTGTAAATATTTTGTAGAAGTCCTGCTGTAATCGCTGTATGACGATTAAGACGCCATATAAAGTAGCACATAGACTTCTTTTAGCAAATAAAAACAAATAAGCTTTAACCCAGACTCGAACCCTCGACATCCGGCATGCTAACACAAAACGCTATCAACTGCACGAACAGCACAGCACTACTGTTTCCTCCTGATAGAGATACTTACCATTTATGTGGTTACAGTGTCGCCAGTTTTTCAGTCTTTAACGTGCACTTACTTCGCAAATATGCGCAAGACGAAATTTTGTGAGAGACATTTTTGTAATGCTAGTATGCGAGGAATCGCGCTCCGTAGTCCGAGTGCGTGAAGTTTTCATTATTCTGTGTATACACAGTGGTAGGTGTGCCAATACTTTTTGGTGCCACTGTATATCCTCTTACGTCGATAAAAAAATTTCTATACAGGTGGAATTCCAGCAGGCTAAGTTGTTTTCCCATATAAAATAACATTCAAAACGTATGAAAGTGTTTTTCTTGTATCGTCGTTTCGAAAAGTGGTTTGCAGCAGCTCACCACGCTAGTTTGTGTTTTCCTATCTGCATAACTACTACGCCACATATCCGTTTGAAACTGCTTACTTCATTCAGATCTTAGTCTCTCTCGTTACTAAATTGTTTATTACACAGGAAACACTTGCATCATGCTGTGCAAGATATTATTTATGTGGCCAAGACCCAGCTTTTGGCTTCTGAGCCTATCATCAGGTGACAAATTGATGTCAGAAACACAGTTAAAAGGACGTGCTATTTACGCAGATATGGCTAATATAGACGATACAAAAGTGATTATGTATAGAGTGACATGCAGAAATAGTCACATTTGTTTAACAACGAAAAATACATCTGCTGAAGTAGATATCGTTATATTTAACAACAGATGAAAAATAAAGTTGAGTTTAGAGTTGAAACGTAATATTTGCAACCATGAAAGTTAATTTAACAGAGGGTGGGGAGGGGGGGGGGAGAAGAAAATTAATTTTGGTCATTGAAATCTAAATTGGAATTCTGTGTTTCATATTTATTTAGTTTGAAGTATTTCCAGTTAGTAGTTGCATGTTCCATTGCTCATTTGAAAGTATTTTTCATCGAAATGATACGGAACAATTCAATTTACAGGACATATGTACACGATTAACTTTAACTTTAATGCATGTATTGTTTTTTCTGTACCACTAATGCAAGTACACTTAAAATCAGTGCTTCTCTTCGAACTGTAAATTCCAACTAATTTTTCATCTTTTGTAATATGTAATTATGTCAACATGAAAACCTTTATGTTTCATTTTTAATCAGCTGTAATTATTTATGCGTGACATAAAAATGGAATACCTTCCTTTGTAAACATTTAATGTGACTGCCCTTTTTATATATGTCCATTCCTCTTCAGATAAACTTCCTGCTGAGCTGTTTGCTATCGCAGAATATATAGGCTCAGATAACTTCAAGCATATCTCTTAATTCCTTAGTAGTTCCGTGTCCCACTTCTTTAGTCACTGGTTCTTCCTGCCTAGTCTCTTAAATTTCAGCCTACTCTTCATCATTGATAAATTGTAAAATGAGTCTGTATCTGCTCCTCAGTAGGCCTTACAATACTGTATCTGACCTCTGAATCTCTGCCTGATCATGATGTAATCTAACTGAAATTTCCCCGTATCTCCCTGCCTTTTCCAAGTATACCTCCTCTTCTTGTGATTCTTGAACAGAGTACCCGATATTACGAACTGAAATTTGTTGCAGAACTCAGTTAGTCTTTCTCCTCTCTCATTCCTGGCATCAGGCCCATATTCTGCAGTAGCACTTTCACCTACTTCCTTCCCTACAGCCACATTCCAATTCTCCATGACTATTAGATTTTCATCTCTCTTTACGTATTCAATTACATGTTCAGTATCTTCGTATACATCCACAGTCTCCTTAAGCTCTGTTTGCGTCGTTGTCGTGTACACCTGAACTATTGACGCTGATGCTGGCTTTTTGTCGAATGTGATTAGAACAACCCTGTCACTGAACAGTTGCCAGTAACTCACACTGCCCTGCCCTGACTTCCCACTCATAACGAATCCTGCACCCGTTTTACCATTTTCTACTGTTGCTGGAATTACCTTATCTGACCAGAAATCTTTATCTTCTTTACATTTCACTTCACGGAGCTATATCTAGATTGATCCTAAGCATCTCCCTTTACAGATTATCTAGTTTCAAAAAAATGTTCAAATGTGTGTGAAATCTTATGGGACTTAACTGCTAAGGCCATCAGTCCCTAAGCTTACACACTACTTAACCTAAATTATCCTAAGGACAAACACACACACACCTCTGCCCGAGGGAGGACTCGAACCTCCGCCGGGACCAGCCGCAGAGTCCATGACTGCACCGCCTTAGACCGCTCGGCTAATTATCTAGTTTAGCTGTCACATTTAAACTCGTGGCATTCTGCTGCTCCCGCCCCCCCCCGCCCCCCCCCCCCCCCCCAACTTGTAGAACATTACCCTTTCGTTGGTTAGTCAATCTTTTTCTCGTGGCAGTCTTCTCTCGGAGATACGAAAGGCAGAACAGTACGTAATCTTTTGCCAGTGGAGAGATCATCATGACACTGTTTCAATTGCAGGCCAAATGTCCTGTGGATACACATTATTTATCTATAATGCATTGGTTCACATTGCTTTCTGCATCCTTATGCCGTTGATCATTGCTGGTTCTTCCCCCTTCACAGAAACGAATGTGGGACGTACGACGAACACACGTTAGGACAGTGCACCGAAATCTGGCGATAATGGGCTATTGCAGCAGACGATCACCGCGAGTGCCTTCCTGTGATTATTTCACTTAGTGTTGCTTGTCTGTTAGCACTGACTACACAAACGCCGTTGCTCTCGGTCGTTAAGTGAAGGCCGTTGGTCATTGCATTGTTCGCAGTGAGAGATAATGCTTGAAAGCTGATGTTCTCGGCACACTGTTGAAAATCTGGACCTCGGATTATTGAATTGCCTAATGATTTCGGTTTTGGATTGTCCCATGCGTCTAACTCCAACAACTATTTCGCGTCCAAAGTTTTTTTACTTCCTACAGTGCGGCGATAATCACGTCGGAAACCTTTTCATGTGACTCACCTGAGTACAAATTCCAGCTCCGCCAATGCACTGCCCTTTTATAACTAGTGTATGCGGTACTACCGCCATCTGTCTATGTGCATACCACTATCCTTGACTTTTGTACTGCGGTGCAACTGTACTGTATCGAGTAGTACTCCAGTGTGTAGCAAGTCTCCAGACAGGTACCTTCAAACTAACAAAACATTAACTACTGATCTTTATTTTTTTTCGAGAAATTGAAACCTCATGACGATCCTGGCGCAGCAGCGTTCTGCTCCTGCCTGGTCCTCCGTGGCCCGCCTTGAGCCGCGCCCTTGTCCGCGACAGACGGGCGACGTGCGGCAGCGTGGTGGGCCTGCCTGGCCACCGGCCAGCCCGTATTTTTAGTGGCGCCGCTTCCCAGTCTTCTTCCCTTGCACTTCACTGCCCCGTTTCTCAGTCCTCCCCTGCATTTCACTGCCCCGCGACCGGGTTTTAGGCGCGCTAATCGAAATTCTAGGCGCCGGCCGTCTCGAGAATTCCGCTGTTGATTTTCGCGGGCTCAGCCGGCGAGATAGCGGGCCCGCGCTGTTTACTCTGCGCGCCTCGTTCCGCCGGTGAAATGATGCGGCGGCAGGCTGCGGCCGCTCCGCGCAGCTCCTGTTCCGCTGGGCTATCGCCACCGGCTCAGCCTCGCGCAACCCGGAAATATTGCCCGTCTCTGTGGAGGACGCTCTCCCCAGAAAGAAGGAGGCTGCGTCCCTCTGCACCTGTCCTGTCTCCCACAGTTCACGATTATCCCTCCAGACCTCTTTGCTGAAATTACCAATCTTTACTCATCACAGAGTAGTAAAACTACCGTAGGTTACCGTAGACTTTCGTAGCGTAGACTACGGTAATTTTCCTAAAAGCTTTGGTCATATATGATCGTAACAACGGCAGGTATGTTGCATACCTGGCGTGCCTTACCCTACTCCGATTGCTTTGTTTGAATATAAGATCAGTGTCCCACTAGATTCTCATAAAAACTGGAAGCATGGAAACTGAGTGCGGATATATAAAGGGCTGCATAACCTACGGAAGATTTTCTTTCTACATAGTTATCCTACCGTCTGTTTTTTAAAAGTGAACAGTATTTGTAACAAAACTGAAACTGTCATTGTTTAGTTCGGATTTTATTTGAAAACTGATTTGTAACGTGAAACAGATTGATGTCGTAGAAAAAATAAACACAAAGAAAAAATACATATTTATCACGTAGCGCCAGAAAATACAATTTCACCAAAAATTTAAAATTTAAAATTAACTTAAAATGCATAAGGAAAACACGTCAAACATCGCTTCAATACTTCGTCGAGCTTGTATAAAATATGTTTTTGCCATCGCAAAACAACTTTCGCAATTGTCAGTTATGACAGCAAACGTTTGATGACTAAATATCTATTGAGCACAGAATGACAAGAATAATTATGTAGATTTTTTCTTTTGTAAGTGCATGTAAACAAGTACCTGCGTGAAAAGTAATTATTTGAGTTGCATGAAACCGCACAACTTACACAAATAGCTAATCTTTTTTACTTACAAAATGCATTTTTTGTTTTGTAAGGGTATAAAATACACAAGAAACTAACACTTGCCGACGTGTGGCTCTAATTATGAGAGCAAATAAACAAACAAAACAAAAAAGACAGAAGTATTCGGCTTCTAGTTCCTCTCTTACACAACTGTTTTCGTTTCTTTCCCTACCAATCCAACCAATGCACCAATAATCCTACCATTTACTACATAATTTCGCTATTGCATCAAAACTACTGAACCTTGGTTTTCGTAGAACGCAGCTCGAGTCACCAGTCTTCTGACTGGTTTGATGTGGTCTGCTACGAATTCTTGGTTTGAAGCGGCCCGCCATGAATTCCTCAATGCCTGGCATGTGCCAACGTAATCATCTCGCAGTAGCAATTGCGTCCTAAATTATTTTCTGAATGTATTCCAATCTCTGTCTTCGTCTACAGTCGTTACCCTCTACCTGTAAGACACGTCTTAAACTCATGTCCTATTACTCTGTCCCTTCTTCTTGCCAGTATTCTCCATATATTCCTATCCTCGCCGATTCTGCAGAGAACCTACTCATTCATTACCTCATCAGTCCACCTAATTTTCAACATTCGTCTGTAGCACCACATTTCAAATGCTTCGATTCTTTTCTGTTGCGGTTTTCCCCACATTCCATGTCTCACTACCACTGAACACTGTGCTCTAAACGTTCATTCTGAGAAATTTATTCCTCAGATTAAGGCCTATGTTTGATACTAGCAGACTTCTCTTGGCCAACAAAGTCTTATTTATGTGTTCTAGTCCGCTTTTGATGTCCCCCTTGCTCTGTCCGTCAATGGTTATTTCGCTGCCTAGCTATCAGAATTCCTTACGTCGTCTAGTTCAGGACCATCAATCCTGCTGTTAAGTTTTGTGGCGTTCGCTGTGTTATTCAGTGGTTTGGTATTTAACTAATTTGTAAATGGAAATGATAATCTTATTATTACATTGAGTAATTACTAAATAATTTTTCTCCCGGCTAAAGATTTGATGAAGTTGCTAAAGAACTCCAAGTTAACGTCGTGTTAAAGTGTTGTCTGCAAGTTGTGTAAGTGTCACTAAATCACAGTTCATACAACAGATTCTATACAACTATGGATTATGATGGAAACAGTTATCTTCAGAAAAATGATCATTAAAACCACCGAATATCAGCCGCGCACAACACTGACGTATGTTGTTGTTGTTGTTGTGGTCTTCAGTCCTGAGACTGGTTTGATGCAGCTCTCCATGCTACTCTATCCTGTGCAAGCTTCTTCATCTCTGAGTACCTACTGCAACCTACATCCTTCTGAATCTGCTTAGTGTATTCATCTCTTGGTCTGTCTCTACGATTTTTACTCTCCACGCTGCCCTCCAATACTAAATTGTATGTTACCTGAATTGTATGTTAACTGAAATTGTATGTTACCTGAAATTGTATGTTACCTGAAACAATATTCTTCGCAACTCGTGCGTAATTAATTTCGGCTACATACATCAGGTAGAAAAGTTTGTTATAACGATCGTTCTATGAGCACTGTTTTTAAAGAACCAATCTGATTCGAATTATTTTCATTAAAATGAGTTCGGGATTACCGGTGCACATTTATTTTTACACATTTGTATTACGTTCAGCATTTATGTCTGCAGAGTTGCGTAATTTGAATTTGCCGCTGTGATAATTGTTAAGATGGCGGCAGACAATTGATAGAGACTTTCTATTGTTAGAGCAAATAAGTATATTAAATGCTTATTAAACTTTACAGAAACTATACTTTCGTATTATGAACTATTTAGACTTCATCAAGCAATCATTTGATTTGTTTCTAAGGAAGACACAGACAAAAACGCGATACAAATCGCTATCATCAATGGCTGCGCTCGTTGCAGCGGAAAGAAATCCCCAACACAGATAATGCTTACTGAGAGAGGAATTAAAGTTACAAATAATTATTCACTCATGTTTATAATAATAATGAACTCTATTTTCAAGTAATAATTAACAAATAATTACAGTTTCTTAGAAGACCTCAGTTCGATGTGCGTCCGCAATCTTCAAAAGCCAACCAACAAAAGGTTAAATCAAAGGAAGACAAACTCAGATCATAAAAGGAATTTACAATTATCATTGTCTTTGTGTGATACACATCGATGTGTGTGATTACATCATAGAATATTATATAAATAATTAATATTTATAAGTTTTCACTGTTTTTTCATACGTCGAATACATAATATTTATAACTGTTAGAGGCATAATTTCCTCTCGTTGCACTGTAGCCAAAAATTTATCACGTGGATGTTACAATGCCCTTTGGGCTGAGAAAAAAAAGTTAGTTTATCTGTTGTATATTTTTTTTATCAGTCCACGTAATTCACGTAGATTTGCTACTCTCAAGATGGAAATGTTTAGTTTCAATGTTGTTTTAGACATGATAAAATTATAGTTGAATCGAGTATTTTGTATGACTTCAGTGACTGTATTATCTCGGAAATTGCTGCGGACACTTCCCGGATTAACTTATTCCCCCCCCCCCCCCCCCCATTTGGGTTCACTGGACTCGGGAAACCGGGAATAAAACCGTCCAAGGGGCTTCAAGAAAATACATACACCTACTTTTAACAGCCAGACTTGATATGATCGTAATAAAATATGCTGGAAAATGCAAATTTATGACTCTGTTGTAAGCATCTGAGATAATGAATGTTTTTTCATGGTGGTATATCATAAAATTTCCAAAGTCACTCATTTATCGAATATCACAAGAATTTGCCGCTGACGTCGTAAGACCGCCCCCGAGTCGAGCCGTTGGAACGCAGACGGGTAGTGGCTGCTGCTGTACCGCCCCCGGCCGAGTCGGTGGGGCGTCGGCTGCCGTCGGCTGCATCGTGGTTTGGATCTGCTGCTGGCTAGAAGTCGCGCTGCAGCAGGTCTTGTTTCTCCTTTCCCACGTCCCTCAGTTTAAGACGGGTACATGAAATATCAAAATATAAGCATCAGTTACAAGACAATTACTATTCTCATCCTGTGGAAAAGTTTATTAGTGTCCATTTCACTTGCATTCACACGGATGGAATTAGACTGTTTTTGGAGTATGTTCTGTATTTTGACACTGTTCAACACAATGTAGTGATTCACATGTAACTTTATCACAATATGCACATTTTGAACACTGCACAGTTAATCATACAAGTGTCCGTAGTATGCTTCGTTTACTTAGGCGAAATATAAATATTTTCGCGACGCGCTGCGTAGCCAACGTTGCATTATTGTTTTGCCACGCGGCTGGCTGTACAGTCTGTCACATTAAATTTGGCACGCGGAGGCGCTTCATATCAAACTACTAAAGGTCATCAGTTCAAATTAATTATTAATACAGTCAACAGTACTCAACGTTCATAGCGTTGCTGCTAACTTTGACACTCCAAGAGCGTTCATAATGTTATGTGATCACAGTTTTTATCACTGTTCATCATTATTCACAATGTAAATCACAGTTAATCAAAATATCCACGGGTGTGCTGCCGGTCTATAGTGTCCAACGGGCACAATATTTCGGCGATCATACTTGTCGCCATCATCAGGTGAACTGACGGACTGAGCTCCTGTGAACGTGCCGGCACGGAGATTCGTACGCTATGGCTGCTCAGAGGGAACTGGGTTCGGTCGCGGCGGCGGGCGATTTAAATACCCTCCGCCCGCGGCGCGCTCCCTCCGCCGTCCGCGCCCCGCGCAACGGTCGCGCGGTGGAACAGATTGCGACGGCGTCTGAGATGACGTCGGTGTGATGGCTCTGTCCGCCGTGGTCGTCACAACTATATGTTTGCTCGATTTACACTTGATTAACCCAATCGCTGGTTCCCAAGCCTTGCTAAGATTATAGCCACAGTCACGGTTTATGAGGTCGTCATTGGTGGAAACTCAAGAATTAAATCACAGTTCTTCACGCGACCACTAGTTCCTGCGAAAAACGTTTCACTGTTCTGAATGCTGTCAGTATTTTTCCAGAGTACTTAACAGACAATCTATATGCAAATGACACTTTTCAAAAAATGAGGTCTGGTACACTTGCACGTAAGTTCATATTACCATGACTGAATAACAAAATTTAAAATTTTACACTGTCACATAAACATGAGACAATATAAAACTTTCAGAATCTGCTACATTATCTTGACCATGAGATCATTACTGAACTGTCCAGATAACAGTACATTTCCATTTTTATTACAGATACATATATTTATATATTTCTATTTTTTACTTTTTTTATTGGGATTGTTATTTACCATGGTTTTGGGACAGATGTCCATGTTCGGTTTATCTAACCGGAATGTTGCTCATAAGAGCATTTTAAAAGACTTTGTAATGAAACCGTGTACGTAAATCAGTACACATTCAGATTTCGCTTCACTAGTGGTGAAAGCAGTTTATTTTATTTTTTACTTATTTATTTATTTATTTTCTCAGTCACACAGCTCACACACCACCAACACTCGCTACGTGTGTGGGACTACATGACTCGATCTTATGAAAATATTTTTTTACATCCATTCTTTCACACGAACAAATATATTATTTAAGCATTTTAATCATTTCTATCCTACGTATAGAAAGGTAAAATTCCTCACATTTAATGCAACAACACTCAAGTGTTTATCAAGTTATTTTCCCTTTTAAAGTAAAAATACATTTATTATGTAGATTCCCTACTCCTTGTACAAATAATTCAAGAATATTACAGTGTAATATATGACATAAAAGCTTATAAACTAATACATACATCATATTATCACATTATTACTGCTAATTATTTTACCATAAACATTATATTTACAGTTATGGGGTAGTGCACTTGCACTTCTGATTGGTCCTTCGTATATTAACTTCGTTTTTCTTAGTCCAGGGGACCGAGTAAGATGCTCTGAAATAGGTCTTGTGCGGACACACTTTCATATTATACTGGTAATCTTTTATGATCCCAGGGCGTTCAGTGAATACTTCGAGGTATCCGGATAATAATTTTGTTAATTTTCTAGTCTCTGAAGCATTAATGCAAGTTGCCTCCTGTACTCTCTCTTCTACTGTTGTGACGATGTCACTCACGTTGCTGGGTGCATCGTTATTTCAATTTTTGTGACACATCTGTGGTGCTTATGATCCAACACTAACAACTTCTGTTTGCTGACAGAAAGATTCATTTTTCTCATCAGCGGAAGGTTCGCACCGAACTCCCGATTCAGCATTAATGTTATGGGTCGCTGTTGGTACTTAACTGCACATGTCCCACGGGCGAGATCAATTACAGCTTCTCTTTCCCGAAGGAAGTCAAAACCCAGAAGCACCGGTACTGACAAGTTATCCATTAGTAGGAACGTGCATAATAAGCGATCATTTTCCAAGGAAACTTCCATCTGTGTGTGGTATTTTATACTCTGTGCCTTTTTTCCCAATGCCCCTATAACCGTACAATTTGCAACCGGCAAAATCGGCAATCTCCTTATCTCCGATACCTTCTTGAAAAACTGCGTGTTCATAACTGATACATTAGCACCTGTGTCAAGCAGAATAGTAGTTGTTACACCATTTACAGCTCCGGTGACACTTGCTTGGATATTTTCTCTTTGTGGCTTATCAGAGACAGCAGGTTCCTGATATAGCGCATATTCGATTTTTTGTTCTGTCGACCTTCATTGTTGGCCTCGGTCATCTGGCGAAGGCCTAAAGGGCCCGAAATTAGTTTGTTGGCTTCTGAGTGTTTTGTTTTGTTTCCGAAGGTACCTCCACTATTCAAACATTTTGTGAGTTTTCAGTCGAAGGAGGCCTGCTTGGATCCCACCACGGTGGATATTGATTGTTTGGTATAGGTATAGCCTGTACATAATTTATTGGCTGACCTGAATTGATAGAATTTTGCTGCGGCTGCCAATGACTTGGCCCTGGCTGTCGCCAATATTCACTATCACCCCGTATATTTTTAGGCTTGTCTTCATATATACTGTCTGACCTGTTGTCATTTCGTTTCTTTCGGTTGCTATTGTTGTTGTTTGGGTTTTCATTGTGGTACGGCCTCTGATTACCATTCGGTTGTTGGTGTTCTTCGGCCTTTTGATAATTACTGTTATTATTATTAGGATAGCCAAAATTTTGGTTGTAGGGATTCCTACTACTAGTATTATTATTGTATTTTCCGTTACTATAAGCTCTACTTTTATTTTTCTTTGGACTACCTTCGCCCCTATCTCCGTTATTTCCATTCCATGAATTTTTTCTTTTAGGACTATTATTATTGCTGATCACGTCAGAATTTTTTCTGGCGTCTTCTTGCACTAGATCCAGAGAATCAATACAGACAGAAATTCTTTCAGATCGGTGTCTGTAACATTAAATAATTTTTCTCTAATGTGTATGGGCAATCTAGCTTTTAACACTCGCAATAAGTCTCTGGTGGTTACTGGCTCATCCCAGTACCGGGTCATTTTAATATATTTTTCAAAGAACTTTCTTAAGGAACCTGGCTTCGGATTGTACATTTCTGCATTGTAAACAATTTTACGGAGTCGCTCTTGAGTAGACGCTGACCAGAATTGATCAAGGAACGCCTTTTCAAAGTCGTGGAAAGTCTTGCAAGTTTCTGCTGCATTTAATGCCCAGAGCGACGCATCACCAGAAATATGTGAAACCACAAACTGTATTTTCTGTTCTTCCGACCATGATTTTGGAAGAACACTTTTGAAGTTTCGAATGAAAACTACCGGACGTACGTTTTTCTTGCTTTCTTCATTAAATATTGGAAACTGTCTATGCTTAATTAGGCTTTCTTCATGCATCAAAGTAGTTAAGTGCATGGAATTGCTATCATTCGCAGGTGGTGTGGTTACTTTATTACAAGTACATTCTGTTCCACTATTATTGTGCCTTGGTGTCACATATTGCTCTGGTAATATCGGTTGATTACCAAAATTTGGTCTTCCTTTTGGTGCATTAAAATTCGCCGTCAGGTCTGCGATCTTTTGCCTGTCAGTACCAGTGTCGTCATTACTGCATACTGTCAGATTTTCAAAGTTTTGATTTTCAGAGCTCAGCACCCTGGCTACTTCTGTTCGGACTTGCTTTCGGATTTCCGAGGGAATGTCCTCCTGCATTGTTTCCACAGCGGTAGCCAAGGCTTTGAATTGGTTCTCTAGTCTATCTACTTCAGTTTGAAGACTGTTAACCTGAACTGGAATGTTTGTTAATGGTTCAATAGTGGTTTTTACTGCATCGATCTCCTGCTTAAAATGGGTAGTAATAGCATTATCACGATCGACCAACACTTGATTTATCCTACGGACAATTTCTTTATCTCTTTCCAGAAAAATATTGTTTATATTTTCCATAAATTTATTTTTCGTTTCTTGGCAACTCCTCGGTTTTACTATCACTCGGGACATCAGTTTCTAAATTATCATTCATAATTAAATTTTCTAATAATTCGACAGAAATATGGGTAGATTGTTCTACCTGGGACTCTGATGTCATCTATGCATCAGTATGCTCATTCGGTTTATTTTCCTTTGTTTAACCATTCTATCACCAATATAGCACAACAAATATATAAATCACTGACAAGCACCAGTTGACACAAAATAATCTTATAACTAACACATATACACAAATAACACTTAAAAATATTATTCTCGCAGCGAGAATATTCAATTATTACTACTTATGGCTGGTGATTAATAGTTTGCTTTCACAATTTCAATTGTTAAAATGAATTAATGTGCATTGGTGGCCCCACGTTGGGCGCCAGTGTGGCGTTCGCTGTATCTAATTTGCAAATGGAAATGATAATCTTATTATTACATTGAGTAATTACTAAATAATTTTTCTCCCCGCTAAAGATTTGATCAAGTTGCTAAAGAACTCCAAGTTAACGTCGTGTTAAAGTGATGTCTGTAAGTTGTGTAAGTGTCACTAAATCACTGTTCATACAACAGATTCTATACAACTACGGTATGGATTATGATGGAAACAGTTATCTTCAGCAAAATGATCATTAAAACCACCGAATATCAGCCACGCACAACACTGATGTATGTTACCTGAAACAATATTCTTCGGAACTCGTGCGTAATTAATTTCGGCTCCATATATCAGCTAGAAAAGTTTGTTATAACGATCGTTCTATGAGCACTGTATCTAAAGAACCAATCTGATTCGAATTATTTTCATTAAAATGAGTTCGGGACCACCGGTGCACATTTATTTTTACACATTTGTATTACGTTCAGCATTTATGTCTGCAGAGTTGCGTAATTTGAATTTGCCGCTGCGATAATTCTTAAGATGGCGGCAGACAATTGATAGAGACTTTCTATTGTTAGAGCAAATAAGTATATTAAATGCTTATTAAACTTTACAGAAACTATACTTTCGTATTATGAACTATTTAGACTTCATCAAGCGATCATTTGATTTGTTTCTAAGGAAAACACAGACAAAAACGCAATACAAATCGCTATCATCAATGGCTGCGCTCGTTGCAGCGGAAAGAAATACTTAACACAGATAATGCTTACTGAGAGAGGAATTAAAGATACAAATAATTATTCACTCATGTTTATAATAATAATGAACTCTATTTTCAAGTAATAATTAACAAATAATTACAGTTTCTTAGCAGACCTCAGTTCAATGTGCGTCCGCAATCTACAAAAGCCAACCAACAAAAGGTAAAAACAAAGGAAGACAAACTCAGATCATAAAAGGAATTTACAATTATCATTCTCTTTGTATGATACACATCGATATGTCTAATTACATCATAGAATATTATATAAATAATTAATGTTTATAAGTTTTCACTGTTTTTTCATACGTCGAATACATAATGTTTATAACTGTTAGAGGCATAATTTCCTCTCGTTGCACTGTAGCCAAAAATTTACACGTAGATGTTACAGTTTCCCGCTGTTCCCATTTCTTATACTACTATCTTCCTTCGATTTACTTTCAGCCCATTTTCTGTACTCATTAGACTGTTCATTCCATTCAGCACATCCTGTAATTCTTCTTCACTTTCACTGAGGAAAGCAATGTTATCAGCGAATCTTATCATAGATTTCGTTTCATCTAGAGTTGTAATTCCACTCTTGCTTTCATTATTGCTTCTTCAATGTACAGACTGAACAGTAGGGGCGTAATACTACATCCCTGTGTTCCACCCTTGTTAATCGGAGCACTTCATTCCTGTATATAAGGCACTATCAGCCTCGATTGTGGTGATTAAACCAACCTTTACCGCAATCGAAGCTGATAGTTTCTTATATATTAGATTATCACGATTGCTGACTGGGCTGCAATGTTGAAAGTACTTCATTCTTGGTCTTCCAGTTTTATTGTCCCCTCTTAGTTCTTTCCCTATAGCTTACCGCTATTTTGTCGGAATTTCGATAATCTTGCATCATTTTACATTTACGAATGCTTGTTCCTGGTCTGAAATCCTATGAATGTTTATTGATTTTTCTTCAGCCTTGCTTCTGTTAATAACTGCAACGTCGGAACTACTTCTCTGGTACCATTATCTTTCCTAAAGCTGCTGACTCTGAAATCTATAACACTAAACGCAAAAAGCGTACGAGGGTCGTTCAGTAATGATATACTCTGAAAATTACAGCGTGTTAGGCTGGTATTATTGGTACCTTAATATGTAACTAATTTAGGGTTTAGCCATTTTTCTCTGTGTCTAACAGTCTTTTCGGAAATACAACCATTTGTTTCCTGTCATGACAGACTATACGGTTTGCGTTCACGCGTCCACAGTTCAATACCTGACCTGCTGTTCAGAGGAAAATAAACGTTAAATGGTTGCATGTGCCAAGCATAACTGGAGGTAACCTACTCGTAACAGTCATAATTATTAGCCTGCAAATTGAGTAAATAATGACGTAATGTTGTTCAGTACACTGTCCGATGTATCTGCACTTATATCCCTAACACCCTATATACTGAAGGCAACGCCTGATACAGAGTACTGAAATTTTTATGCTCTTTGCTATCCTTGCGAAGAGTATTAATCATTAATCATTTTAAGTAAACATACTGTCTACGGCTTTAATTGCTATGGAGTTTATCTTCCAAAACCATATTTCGGCAGATCGGCGTTCGGTGATC
Organism: Schistocerca cancellata; assembly: GCF_023864275.1. Classification (NCBI taxonomy): domain Eukaryota; kingdom Metazoa; phylum Arthropoda; class Insecta; order Orthoptera; family Acrididae; genus Schistocerca; species Schistocerca cancellata. Next base: position 868,031,051 of record NC_064627.1, on the reverse strand, counting down.
TAATTTTTAATCTCAGGAAGTGTACAACCGTCATAAATATTCCCACAGATGAAAAAAAAAATGGCAGTACAGTCAGAACAGACATCGCCTACAGGGGGAACAGCAACTGTAAGAATTAAAACTGTGGATCAGCCATAGGTGGCATACAATTTCGCTTGTCGGATGGTAATTTTCACAAAAATTTGGGAAATTACAATGTGTTGCAACAACATAAAATGAAACAACACAACACTGTAACTCACTCTTGCAGTAGCCACCGGCATATGCTAAATGTATCTAGATGTGTACAACACCAAAGCCAGACATAAAATGGAGTAAGCTGGCTGTATTACAGTTATCATAAAGAGTATGGTGAAGCACATTGTTGGACGAACAAGAAACTCTGTTCTCCTAACACTAAAGCCCATCGATCCAGCATCTCACAACTGAACGGTAGATATGAGGGATTTTCACGGGCGCGGCTGGTCAATGAACTGCGACAGGGCGTGGACGAAGCGCGATGCGACGCTGACAAGAGCCTCAGCGTACACACGTACTCCGATGGAATACACACAAAACTAGAAATGCGGCCGAAGATTGTCAACTGACAATTTCTGACAAGGGAACCTCCCCATCGCACCCCCCTCAGATTTAGTTATAAGTTGGCACAGTGGATAGGCCTTGAAAAACTGAACACAGATCAACCGAGAAAACAGGAAGACGTTGTGTGGAACTATGAAAAAATAAGCAAAAAATACGAACTGAGTAGTATATGCGCAAGATAGGCAACATCAAGGACAATGTCCACTCAGGAGCGGCGTGGTCCCGTGGTTAGCGTGAGCAGCTGCAGAACGAGAGGCCCTTGGTTCAAGTCTTCCATCGAGTGAAAAGTTTAATTTTTTATTTTGTGACAATTATTATCTGTCCGTCCGTCCGTCCGATGCGAGGTAACTGCGCCGTAGTATGGGGACGCTACACCTAACCGGAAAATTTGAAAACGTTAAAAACATACGTTTTGACAGAGCACAAGGAAAACTGTGCGACTGTGAACTGTTGCATTTATTGGTTGCAGTTTACGTGACAAGCTCTTTTGTTTACATCACTTTTTTGGGAGTGATTATCACATCCACAAGAAAACCTAAAGCGGGGAAGGTAGCACATCCTTTTTACCCATTCGCCAAGTGTACAAGTTAGGTGGGTCGACAACATATTCCTGTCATGAGACGCACATGCCGTCACCAGTGTCGTACAGAATATATCAGACGTGTTTTCCTGTGGAGGAATCGGTTGAGCTATGACCTTGCGATCAAATGTTTTCGGTTACTATTGGGGAGGCATTTCTTTTCGTCTACTAATGGCACGGTTTTGCGGTGTGGTCGCAAAACACAGACACTAAACTTATGACAGTGAACAGAGACGTCAATGAACGAACGGACAGAACATAACTTCGCGGAAATAGAAAATTAAACTTTTCACTCGAGGGAGGACTTGAACCAAGGACCTCTCATTCCGCAGCTGCTCATGCTAAACACTGGACCGCTGCGCTCCTGAGCTTACACTCTCATTAATGTTGCATATGTTGCGCATGGTCTACTGAGTTTGTATATTTTGCTTATTTTTTTCATAGTTCCACACAACTTCTTCCTGTTTTCTCGATTGATCTGTGTTCAGTTTTTCAAGGCCTATCCACTGTGCCAACTTATAATTAAATCTGAGGGGGGGTGCGATGGGGAGGTTCCCTTGTGAGTAATACGTGTCCACGCTGCGCTACTATTACGCCTGGGTGCTGGATGTCTTTTCAATGTGTAATGATGATTAAATGATTCGTGGTCATAATGATGTTTATACATTGCCGGAAAAAGTTAGTACATGCCACTAGGAGGATAGTAGATGTATTGATAATGGTTTCAACGTCGTGCACCGACTTATACTGTAGTGGCATAGCTACCACATCGCCATCTGTGTCTGCCCGTTAAGAGGCTATGCTTACGACTGAAGTCTCAGTGTGATGCAAACATGTGAAGCAAGCGGGCCACCAAACCACTTCTACAGCCAACTGAGCGAGTTTGAAACGGGGTTTAGATTTTTGCCTTTCGAGTGGCGGTATGACCCTTTCTGAGAATTGCCATACAAATTCAACGTGCTATGTCAGTTGCACAGCGACGCTGGTTTCATTGGTCAAGTAAACATTCCCACACCTGTAGACGAGGTCCTGAATGCCCATTCAGCCGTGCAATACAATTGCCATACAAATTCAACGTGCTATGTCAGTTGCACAGCGATGCTGGTTTCAGTGGTCAAGTAAACATTCCCACACCTGTAGACGAGGTCCTGAATGCCCATTCAGCCGTGCAAGACTCGAATTTGAACAACAGAAAATAATCTAAAAATCCCAGGGCTCTTAGCGGATAATGTTTTCATTTGAAAAATGTGTGATTTCTGTGGACCCATGAGTAAACGAAAAGCTCCCATTCGATTAGACTGTGATGTTTTACATACTGTTAAGAAAATCAGAAAGATGGAATACTTGGAACAAACAAACGTTTAACACCAAATTAATGCCTAATGTTAAATCAACAAGTACAATTGAGACACTTTCCAAAACAAAGGCTCGTAAGACAAAATGGATATTTGAGGTAGGACAGCTGAAATACTTTACATTTTATATATTTGAATAACAACCTGATTCTAATATACATGTATACACTTTTAGAATATGTATTAGTACATAATAAGACTTTTCCTAACACTAAATAATTGAACCTATCTTTTAAATGTGAATGCAATTTTCTGATTAACATCTATAAGTCCTCCTCCCGTAAATCAATGATTTGAGATTATAATTAGCAAACATTCCTTTCATCAAATGTTATTTCAACTTCCATAACGCATAAAACCTAATAATAATGTTATTCGTAATAATATCTACAATCGGGAAACCCTCAGAAAGTTACAAAAGTAAAATGAGGAAACGTAAACTGATAATAAAATATAACTATACAAATAAAATATCGCTCTTTTATCCTGTAGTCTGTACATTATGGTGAACGGTGTCTCCGGCATAGTTTCTAGTTACTGAAGGACATTCTGTTTCTCTTTTTCTTCTTTTCTTCTTCTTCTTCTTTTTCTTCTTCTTATCCTGCATGGGTGTCTGTTTTTTAAATAACGTTCAAGCACATTGTCTAACTACAAACGTCTTTCATCATCCATGTACTTGAATAAATCCCTGACATCCTTTACTATTTATTTCTTCTTTTGATTAAACCCTGCTGTTGACAATCTCAGATTTTTCACTACTGCATTGCTGTATTTTAGTTTCCAAAGTCAGAATGCTACATACGGACCTTGGTATGTTAGTCTAGTGTTGAACCAACAGCCAATGCTCCAAGTAACGTGACCTGCACATAAGCACTCGCTACATTAAACTGAATGGGAAGTGCTGCGTTCTCATGTATCAAGGAAAGGCTGCACTGACCTCTGTCACTGAGATAACGAAACGAAACCTTGGTAGAATATTCTACAAACCCGATGATTAATTTTAAACAATTTCTCAGAGAAGAGCACGTAGACCTTGGTTTTCTTCCAAAAAAGTCTTAGCTACTTTTCCCCTGTGTTAAATTAAGTTTCAGTTATGCAAAGGTTACGTTACAATTGCAAATTGGTTTTTGTTAAATGTAACGATTTATGCTAACACTTCCAGTTCCCGTTACAAAACGATCTTATCTCTCTCTGTTTTATGTAACTTTTGGATCTCTATCAGTAATATGTGTGTGTTGCAAGTCATTTTTTTCTGAGGTTGCTACATTCACACGACGACGGCGTAAGAAGCTGAAAGCGAGTTCGTGATCAGATAATTGACGTTTTGTAGAAATTCTGGGAAGGACTACTGTTAATTAACATGAATTTGGATATATTACTGTTGGGATACTTATTTTCGAACACATATTCGATATAGAGTTATATATATATATATATATATATATATATATATATATATATATATATATATATATGTGTGTGTGTGTGTGTGTGTGTGTGTGTGTGTCTGTCCATGTATGTGTGTGTGTGTGTGTGTGTGTGTGTGTGTGTATTTGTATTTGCATTCTCAGTGCCTCTGCGGATCGTACTAACCACCTGGGTTACGGCTCCCGTTTTTAAATAATGGAAGTCGTTTGGAGGCCCATTATCGGCATCGCTCTTACAAAGATTGGCTCCATACAAAATTAAGCTTCAATTGTTTAGGCCGTGAAAGAGCGAGCTATCGACTGTCGCTGCTAGTGGGCGATTCACGGCGTCGCTTTAACGAGAACTGCGCGCGCCGTTCTCTATTGGTTTCTCTTCCATAACCGCACCGCACAGCCGTGTACGCGCACTGCAGTGTTGTGTTTCGAATCATCGACAGAAACGCGATGTATGCGAGGGTGTTCACATATCCAACTTCTCTCTATATAATCACAAATATCCATATATCATAATAAAACTGTTGATGAGACTTTTTTATTGGTTTTCTTCATAAGAAATCACAAATACCAAGGAAAGTAAATTAACTGTAATACGCTGTTTCACAATCCTTCCCTTTTCCTCCAGATCATTACTACTGTATAAAATGAATTTCAAGAACAACCTGTTTACACTGAGTAGATTTCAAAACCTTTATGGTATTTTAAGCTCCTTTTAGATGAAGCGTACAATTTAGGTATATATTAAATGTGCCGTACTGGTAAACAGCCTCTGCCATCAGTACAAAGCTGATAATTTATTCGTAACAACCACGGAACCAGTACTTAGCCGCTATGACCACAGTCATTTGGTTATATATCGATTGCAAGTATTCTGAAGGGAATCATTTTACTTTTCGACATATTAATGAACATTTATCTTGCTTAAGGAATGTAAGATTTCTACTTTCCAGTTTCAGGACATATTTAGAAATAAAACATTCAAACTGTGTTACTGTCAAGTGTTTAATTTGATCACAAAGACTGCTATACAACATTGTATCAGTTCGGTACATATGGGTTTAAGATAGTTTTAAGCACGATTTTTATACCTTCTATAGGTGAACAGTTTGTCACCTGGAGATGTGACTATAATATCACTGAACTAGTCTTGAGTCATGAATCATTTTGACGTAGTTGTTGAGGTTTTCATCACTTGCAATGTATTAACACAGCTGTGGTTGCGCCTCATTCCAGGTGATTTGAACAAGGATAAACGAAAAGGTTGTGGGGTTGAAGGGACCACACTGCTACGAAAATGGGGTAAAATACTTTTCAAATTTAGTTTTAAGTCAAGCAAATCGGTTGTTAACTTACAGAAGGCAGTGGTTCTACCACTTAGATGGCCGTCGAAGTAGGAAGAACAATCTTGGTGAAACCTTAGTATCGATGTTAGAAGAACAATCTTGGTGAAACCTTAGTATCGATGTTGACAAATTTAAGAAATCTTGACATATTTGCTTTTGAATCATATTTTTTTCTGCTTTTTAGTCATCAGTCTTCAGACTGGTTTGATGTGGCCCGCCACGAATTTCTCTTCTATGTCCTCAATAATTTGCTGAATGTGCTCCTCGGTCTTCCTCTCCGGTTTTTGCCTTCTACAGCTTCCTCTAGTACCATGGAAGTCATTCCCTGATGTCTTAACAGATGTCCTATGAACCTGTCCCTCATACGTGTCAGTGTTTTCCACATATTCCTTTCCTCTTCGATTTTGCGCAGAACCTCCTCATTCGTTACCTTACCAGTCCAACTTAATTCCAACATTCGTCTGTAACACCAAATGCTTCGATTCTCTTCAATTTCGGTATTCCAAAAGTCCATATTTTACTACCATAGAATACTGCGTTCCAAACGTACATTCCCAGGAATATCTTCCTCCTATTAAGTGCTATGTTTGATACTAATAGACTTCTCTTGGAATGCCCTTTCTCCCACCCCCAGTCTGCTTTTGATGTCCTCCTTGCTCCATCCGTCGTTAGCTATTTTGCTGCCTAGGTCGTACAGTTCCTTAACTTCATCTATTTCCTGACCATCATCCCTGATATTAAGTTTCTCGCTGTCCTCATTTCTGCTGCTTCTCATTACTTTCATCTCTCTTTGAGTTACTCTCAATCCATAATCTGTATTCATTAGCCTGCACATTCCATTCAACAAATCCTGTAATTCTTCTTCACTTTCACTCAGGATTGCAATGTCATCAGCGAATCGTATCATTGCTATCCATTCACCTTGAATTTTAATTTCATTCCTGAACCTTTCTTTTATTCCCATCATTGCTTCTTCGATGTGCAGATATTGTATATTACACATCTCTCCCTACAGCTTACCCCTATTTTTCTCAGAATTTCGAACATCTTGCACCATTTTACATTGTCGAACGCTTTTTCCAGGTCGACAAATCCTATGAACGTGTCTTGATTTTTCTTTAGTCTTGCTTCCATTATCAACCGCAATGTCAGAGTTGCCTCCCTGGCGTCTTTACCTCTCCGAAAGCCACACTGATCGTCCTAATACAACTTCAAATTTCTATCCCATTCTTATGTATATTATTCCTATCAGTAACTTGGATACAGGAGCTGTTAAGCTGATACTGAGATAATTCTCTCATTTGTCAACTCTTGCAGTCTTCGGAATTGTGTGGGTGATATTTTTCCGAAACTCAGATGGTATGTCGCCAGACTCATAGAATATATAAACCCCCCTAGTAGCCTTCAACGTAATCTTTCCACCTGTTCGCTCTCTCCTATGGATTTATCAGTGCGCTTCTAGTGTTACCCTCCTTGATTTAATTTCATCGAAGGTTCCTTTGACTTTCCTATATGTCTAGTCAGTCCTTCCGACAATCATTTATTTTTCCCTGTACTTCTAGGCACTTCCGGAACCGCGCTGCTGCTACGGTCGCAGGTTCGAATCCTGCCTCAGGCATGGATGTGTGTGTTGGCCTTAGGTTGGTTAGGTTTAAGTAGTTCTAAGTTTAGAGGACTGATGACCTCAGATGTTAACTCCCATAGTGCTTAGAGCCATTTGAATTTGAACCCTGTACTTCCTATTTGTTCTATACCTCAGCCACTTGAATTTCTGTATTTCTGAATTTCTCTGAACATTTTTGTACTTCCTTCTTTCATCGATCAACTGATGTGTTTCTTCTGTTACCCATGGTCTCTTCGAAGTTACCTTCTTTGTATCTAAGTTTTTCTGTGGAACTTCTGTTATTGCTCTTATTAGAGATGTCCAGTCCTCTTCCACTGTACTGCCTAATGAACTATTCCTTATTGCTGTATCTATACCCTTAGAGAACTTCAAGCGTATCTCGCCATTCCTTAGTACTTCCGTATCCCACTCTTTTGCATATTGATTTTTCCTGAATTATCTCTTAAACTTCAGCCTATTCTTCCTCACTACTATCTTGTTATATGAGTCTATATCTGCTCTTGGGTACGTCTTACAATCCAGTGGCTGATTTCGGAATCTCTGCCTGACCATGATGTAATCTAACTGAAATCTTCCCTATCATCTGGCCTTTTCCAAGTATATCCTTTTTTCTTGTGATTCCTGAGCAGAGTATTCTCTATTACTAGCTGAAATTTATTACAGAACTCAATCAACTCTTCTCTTCACTCATTCCTTGTCCCAAGCCCATGTTATCCTGTAATCGTTTCTTCTACACCTTCCCCTACAACGGCATTCCAGTCCCCCGTGACTATTAGATTTTCATCACCCTTCACGTACTGTATTCCTCTTTCAGTATCCTCATATACTTTGTTCGATGAGGTTTAGGGATTGCAGCCCGATCATGTTGACTTCTTGCCTCGATATTTCGTCTGGAAAACGGGCAGCCATCTTCAGGCCCTTTGTTGTTCCTTATCTACATAAACGATTTGGGAGACAATCTGAGCAACCGTCTTAGGTTGTTTGCAGATGATGCTGTCGTTTATCGACTTCTTGCCTCGATATTTCGTCTGGAAAACGGGCAGCCATCTTCAGGTGAGTGTCGAAAATGTCGTGGCAAGAAGTCAACATGATCCGGCTGCAATCCCGAAACCTCATCGAACATTGAGTACGCCGGGAAAACTTCAAGAATCACCTCATAAACTTTCTCAGCTTGCGACAACGGCATCTACTCCTGAACTAAAGTTGTCGGTGTTGGTTTGCTGTCCAGTCTGATAGGAACAATCCTGTTACTAAACTGATCATAGTAACACATTCTCTGCTATACCTTCCTATTCATAACGAATCCTGCTCCAATTACATCATTTTCTGCTTCTGTTGAAATTATCCTCTACTTATCTAATCAGAAATCCTTGTCTGCTTTCCATTTCACTTCACTGACCACTACTATATCTTGATTGAACCTTTGCATTTCCCTTTTCATATTTTCTAGCTTCCCCACCACTTGCAAGCTTCTGACATTTCACGCCCCGTCTCATACATTATCCTTTCATTGGTTATTCAATCTTTTTCTCATGGTCACCTCCCCCTTGGAAGTCCCCTGCCGGAGATCCGAAAGGGCGACTATTCCGGAACATTTTCGCTGTGGAGAGATCAATTACAGGCCACATACACTGTGGATACACGTTATGTTTCATTAATTCAGTGGTTTCCACTGACTTCTGCATACTCATGCCGTTGATCATTGCTGATTATTCCGCCTTTAGGGGCAGTTTCCCACCCCAAGGATAAGATAGGACCCTGGATCTCTGTCCGCTCCTCTGGTGTCTTTGACAACGCCATTGGTACAATGAGAGTTACTTCTTATACCGAAAGTCTCTGGCCGCCAGTGCTGATAATTAATCAAAATTTAAATGAGTACGTTTTGATTACTAACTGCAGACGCTACTCTTAGATCATGGGTTGATATATGTGTCTTAAGCTAACGAATTTTTTAAATGCATTTCGGTTTATTAAGTATTTTTGACTGAATTTTCGAACATTCGCTCTAAACCTGTTGAACTGCAATTATTGGGTCCGTGGTTAAGTTTGTAGCATTTTTCCATAACACAGCAGATACATGTAACGGAGCCTTTAGTCATCAATGCTATATTCTCCTTCACTATTTACAACGCTGATGATGATAATAAGAATATTTGATTTGTGGGGCATTCACCTTCGTTGTTATCAGCGCCCACACAAATTGCTAACCGTTTCACTGTACAGTCTCGCCACTTTCCTGAATGATGATGAAATGATGAAGACAACACTAACACCCAGTCTGAGGCGGAGAAAATTTCCGACCCACCCGGGAATCGAACCCAGGACACCGTGGTCAAGAGGCAGCAACGCTAGCCACTAGAAGGCTTTTGACACTGTACCACACAAGCGACTTGTAGTGAAATTGCGTGCTTAACGAATATCGTCTCAGATATGTAACTGGATTTGTGATTTCCTTTCAGAGAAGTCACAGTTCGTAGTAACTGACGGAAAGTCATCGAGTAAAACAAAAGTGATTTCTGGCGTTCCCCAAGGTAGTGTTATAGGCCCTTTGTTGTTCCTTATCTACATAAACGATTTGGGAGACAATCTGAGCAACCGTCTTAGGTTGTTTGCAGATGATGCTGTCGTTTATCGACTAATAAAGTCATCAGAAGATCAAAACAATTTGCAAAATGATTTACAAAAGATATCTGAATGGTGCGAAAATTGACAGTTGACACTAAGTAATGAAAAGTGTGAGGTCATCCACATGAGTGCTAAAAGGAACTTGTTAAACTTCGGCTACACGATAAATCAGTCTAATGTAAAAGCTGTAAATTCAACTAAATACCTAGGGATTACAATTACGAACAACGTAAATTGGAAGGAACACATAGGAAATGTTGTGGGGAAGGCTAACCAAAGAAAAATATTGGCAGGACGGTTAGAAAATGTAACATATCTGCTAAGGAAACTGCCTACACTACGCTTGTCCGTCTCTTTTAGAATACTGCTGCGCGGTGTGGGATCCTTACCAGATAAGACTGACGGAGTACTTCCAAAAAGTTCAAAGAAGGGCAGCACGTCTTTAACTATCGCGAAATATGGGAGAGAGTGTCACAGAAATGATGCAGGATTTGGGCTGGACATCATTAAAAGAAAGGCGTTTTTCATTGCGATGGAATCTACTCGCTAAATTCCAATCACCAACTTTCTCCTACGAATGCGAAAATATTTTGTTGACACCGACTTACATAGGGAGGAACGATCACCACGATAACATAAGGGTAATCAGAGCTCGTACGGAAAGATATAGGTGTTCATTCTTCCCGCGTGCTATACGAGATTGGAGTAATAGAGAATTGTTAAGGTGGTTTGATGAACCCTCTGCCAGGCACTTAAATGTGATTTGCAGAGTATCCATGTAGATGTAGTTGTAGATGTAGAGCACGAACTGCAGAGTGTAAACGCTGGTTCCGCGACTGTAATAAATCACGTTTTGAGACGAAGAACTCGACGAGCCTTGTTCGGAGTGCATTTTCATTTGAAAAGAATGTTCCTTGACGCTTATACGATAGAAAGCAGAAAAGGTGAAAATATGAGGGCGCAAGGTCAGGCGAATAGGGTGGGTGCGGACTGACTTCCCTATTCAACTCCTGTAAGTATTTTTTGCAAGTCTAGAGTAATGCGGGTGGGCGTTATCGTGTCGTAGCATCACTTCAGGCAGTCTTCCTGGTCGTTGTTCTAGGACTGCGTCTGCAGAACATCTCACTTGTTGACAATAAACGTCACCAGTGATGATTACACTTCGAGTAAGCAATTCGTAGTGCACCACACCGCCACTGTTCCACCAGATGCGTAGCATTATATTTTGTGGATGCACGCAACTCTTTGTACCGAGGGTTTCTGCGTTGTATAGTGTAACCTCCCCCTCACTTATCGACCTTAATGACAGTGAAAAATTAAACCGCGTGTACCTAATGGAAATTTGGGAAAAAGAAATCGTCACCGAAGTTAATCTGTCGGTAAAGAGGGAGGAAAGGGTTACATCTAAATGAAAGGAAAAATGCTAATGAAACAGGTGGAAATTAATTTTGAAAAGGGGTAAAGTTAATAAAGAAAGTAAATGTGCGGCCGTTACGTTAACAATTAACTAGCGGTAATTAGATATTTGAGATTTGGGGGAGCCGACCGCGGTGGTCTAGCGGTTCTGGCGCTGCAGTCCGGAACCGCGGGACTGCTACGGTCGCAGGTTCGAATCCTGCCTCGGGCATGGGTGTGTGTGTTGTCCTTAGGTTAGTTAGGTTTAAGTAGTTGTAAGTTCTAGGGGACTTATGACCTAAGATGTTGAGTCCCATAGTGCTCAGAGCCATTTGAACCAAGATTTGGGGGAAATTACGTTCGCCAGTCCTAAGGACAATTACTATAGTAACTGAAAAAGAAAGGTTATTACACAGATAATTACACTAGAAGCGTGGGAACTGAAGGTTGACACGTGCAGTGTGAAAACTGAAAGTTTGTCAGAAGTAATAAATTTCGCTACATTCTGACTTAATTTAGCAAAAGAATTAATAAAAGAGGAAAATCGAAAGTTAATTTAGTGACTGAAGTTAATAGTGAGCTTTCTTTCTGAAGCACATCGAAATTCAGTAAAATACAGTTAGTCTTGGACTACCTCAACAATCATTTCAAAAGCTACTTGAATCTACGCAATTTAGAAATAAGGGATTTAACTTTGAACTTGAATTAAATGATTCTGAACAATTAACAGTAGTAAAATTTAGTACGTACAAAGCTGAGCTGCAGTCACAGGTAAGCTAAAATACGGTAACAAAACTCGCACTCTTAATTTGTGCTTGTGTAATCTGAATATTGTAGCCAGCTATGAATACCTTAACTGAACTTAGAAATTAAAGCAGTGAAATCGAATGATGCTGGCGTTTGAATTTCAACGACACTCGGGTTCATTCCGGAAAAGGAAGGGACCCTGCTTGGCAATGCAATTGGGACACTGAGCAACAAACGTTCATGCTAAGTTGCTGTAATTTTGTGATGCAACAATTTTAAAAGTTTGAAAAGCTGAGGTCTGCCATACAGTTCTAAAACTTTACGTGCTTCCAGTCTTCCTTGTTGGTTGATTGAAGGTTTGAAGCTGTCGATCGAGGAGGTGGCGACAGTCACTCATTGTCGGCCGTCGCTGTTGCAGAAGCTGGATGGTGGCGCGCCTTCTTCTCGACACGGTCACCAGACGAAACGAGCTCTTGATGTGCGCCAGCTAATGCTTCCCGTCCGCGACACCATGTCAGAAACTATCATCGCAAGTCGAGCGCAATTACATGCTGCCAAACTCCGAAAGCGCGGCAACTCGCGGGAGCTTCACACAACACACCTCTCCACTGCACCACCCCAGCCAGACTCCCCTCTGCTGCGCCCGGGCTCCACGAGGCAGAGTTAACACTACCAAAGATCCTACACACTTTGATTCTTCACACGACCTATCGATGTAATCGTTCGATAGCAGTTTTCCCTAGGCAAGACCCAGCGTAAAAATACAAATAATATTTACGAAACAAACCAATTATACATCGACATAAATGCATATATATATATATATATATATATATATATATATAAAAATAGTAAAACAATTACAATATTTAAAGACACAGAAATGTCATATATTCAGGTAACAAAAATAAGGAAAACAAATTTATAGTACAATAGATGGAAATAGGAGGATATGCATTTCCGGCGTTACAATGGGCTCAGCCATTCCTTTCTTTTCCTTATGTTACCATCAAGACTCCATTTTTAGTCACCAGTAACGATGCAGGATAGCAATGGTCGGTATTGTTCGCGAGCCAACGGATGACGAGAAAGCAAAGATGGATATATGGCCACCTGCTCATATTTTGGCTTAGAGCATGTGGTACCCATGCACTTGATTTTTGAGCCTTGTAATGTCACACGTTGGTGGAGAGATCATAGTTCACCACCACTGACGTGGATCATTGTGGATTAATGCCTTTAAACGATCTTCACTAAACCCCGAAGGTTCTTCTGAACGTGGAGAGAACTTCTTAAAACGAGAAAACCATTTTATTGTCGTGCTCTACCCAATGGCATCATCCCCACACACTGGGCATATGTTTCTGGCTGCGTCCGCTGCTGTTTTTCGTCTACTGAATATGTCGGAAATGTTCCGATTTATCCACTTAACACTCAATTTTCTGGCGTCCTTTTCTCCACCCACTATCTCCAAATAACAAAATGACAATATATAAACACAAAGAGCAACAGTGAACAACAAATAGAAAATGTCAATCGATAAATAAAGCCATAGCAAAAAATGTTCAAATGTGTGTGAAATCTTATGGGACTTAACTGCTAATGTCATCAGTCAAAAAAATGGTTCAAATGGCTCTGAGCACTATGGGACTTAACATCTATGGTCATCAGTCCCCTAGAACTTAGACCTACTTAAACCTAACTAACCTAAGGACAGCACACAACACCCAGCCATCACGAGGCAGAGAAAATCCCTGACCCCGCCGGGAATCGAACCCGGGAACCCGGGCGTAGGAAGCGAGAACGCTACCGCACGACCACGAGATGCGGGCTGTCATCAGTCCCAAAGCTTACACACTACTTAGCCTAAATTATCCTAAGGACAAACACACACACCCATGCCCGAGGGAGGACTCGAACCTCCGCCGGGACCAGCCGCACAGTCCATGACTGCAGCGCCTGAGACCGCTCGGCTAATCCCGGGTAAAGCCATAGCAACCGGAGTACCAACATGAAAAACAAAAACTCTACGAACTTATGCACCAACCTAATATTTAGTTGTCTTCGTTAAGAAACGCTCTGTACATATGATATAATCTGGAATTTACATAATTAATGTGCAACCACAAAATTAGTAAATGTACAAGTAATGCTCTCAACACCAAACATCTAACTGAGAACATGATGAAAATCGTAACTGAAATAAGAACTTCTGAAAAGAATGGTAGAACTTATCTAGCTTGTCTTGGTTGCGACAAGAGCCTCTGTTTCGAACGAGCAGCGTATGTTTTGCTGGAATACGCTTGCGCCTCGCAATATCGGCGCTGCGAGCCCCAGCTTATGGGCAGTTGAGCGAGGAACGCAAGAGCTTGTATTATGCACAGCTACTCCGTTTCTCTAAGCGCCCTGCCTCCATATTTCCTGAAAGCCTCGGGCTGCACCCTTCTGCTGGCGAAACGAGCACATATGAGTGCACAATCCTCCTTTCAAGACATATGAAAGTTTCGCCTGCCCTGGAGGCGCGCTGCACACACACGGAATACTCACAGGTGTGGACGACGCGTTCAGCGTATTACTCTGGTAGCTCTTCGTTCGCAAGCGAGAGAACACTGAAACACTGTCATCATTGTACTGAAACTATAAAGTGACATCGGTAACCAGTAAACATATAATAGTAAACATATAATAGTCACGTGTTGTGTTACATATTAGGTGCCTCTCATTCAACAGCGTAAACGCCGTTACTCTTTTATTATTTTGTCTTTTTGCTGGAAAAATACCGAGTGCTTTTGAATGTTGGTTAAGACGGTGAGCTAAAAGTTATTTACACTTGAGTAAATTTATAAATGTCGATACTCGTATTTGATGAATCGAGATTTCTACCCGCACTTTCCAGATAACGTGGTATTATGCTATGAATTTCGAAATTGTTATGACACGTTAGAGTTTTAAAATCTGTTGGCTGGGGATTGCGAATATTCATGAGATTTTTCCACAGTTCAATTCCGTGGAGAATCCTAATACGACGAGATTCGTATCTATGTCGTGTGCGTGGGATGGACACCTATAGTGGTGCGAATTCCCTCATCTTTATCTGATGGCATCAAATGACTCATATTTATGACGGAACCATTGTTTTATTAGTATGGTGGGATGGGCTGAAGCGTACGTAATCACCTTTTCCTGCTGCGAAGTGCACCACTTCTTTTTCCATTGCTGGTATAATCTTTTCGTGAAATGTGGTGAAAATTGGAATACGGAAGCTGTGTGACAAGTAATTTTTGTTCTTCGATGTTCACTCTTGACAGGTTATGCACTATTTTGCTGTACCGAACACCTGAGTGGCTCTTTAACTACATGAGTTATTACGTAACTTTTTTGAAAAAAGTAGTAGCTTTCACTCACAATAAATTACTTTCCGTGTTTGTTAAGGATCACGGGAACAGTAAATCACAATACATATATATCTATACACTACAAAACAGTGTGAAGTACATAGAAGAGGGCATTTACCATTACACCACTTATCAGGGCTTCTTCCTGTTCCATTCACGTTTTTGAGTGCAGGAAGATGATTCCTTAAATGCCTCTGTGGCCGAAATAATTATTCCCAGAGACTACCAATGAACCCCAGGTGGCCACCTGCTTTCTCTACGCCTGACCCTATGTGACCATTGCATTTGATATTTCTACAAATTGTTACATCGCGTATTTCATTATAACACTCTTTTGTCTAGATTGCGATCGGTTTAAATTGTGATAGCACTCATTTTCAAATCATAAAGAATCGGTACAGCGTGTAACACGTCGTACGTTGCACAGTCACGTACCTAGTCAAATATTTTTACGATCTGAAGATGGTTACTAACACAATCGAAACCGATTATATCATTTCATAAATTTCTTGATGCAGAAAACTAAAGGTTATCTGGAAAATTACGGTCGCTTTTCCACATTCTTATGACAGATTCTAATTATGAATCGTTTGACACCAACTTTTTTGGTTTTTTGAAGTATAATTTCAATTTCTGCACTTATAAAGGTAGATGGAAATATCTACACACCCCCTTGAAATATAATCAAGATCTGAATGCAAAGTGATTAACGTACAACATGAAGAGGGTTACAGCATACTTCTCTGCCGCTGACTTGAAATTTCTTCTACATCTGTCGATGACTGCACAGCCAAGACAATACGCTGCGTTCTCCCTACCAAGAAATCTTCAATCCAGTCACAATTTTTTTCTGATATTTCGTATGATCATCCTTTCATTAATAAGTGCAGAGGTGTTACTAAGTTAAACGCTACAGTTTTCACAATGCCATTTGAGAAAAGCTCGAATTACTTTTCGGAATTCATGCATATTGGTATGGAGCAGATCACTTTGTTTAGAGAAGGTATTACCTTTTAGTTCAGAATATGTTCTACAGTTTTACAACAGGTGGATCTCAAAGATATTGGACGGTAGGTCTGTGGGACATTATTGCTACCTTTCCTACAGATGGGTATGACATCTGCTTACTTTCAAAACTGCTATCCATAGTTTTCAGTTCGAGGGATCAATGGTATACTATGTTTGAAAGAGGACTAACTCCGCTGAAAATTCTGTCTAGAGTCTAGTAGGATTCCCATCACGATGTGGAGCTTTGACTACTATAATATATCATCATAGAGTGTTACGAAAATGAAATTGGGGCAGTAGTCCTGGGTTTTAAATTGTGAAATAACGTTTCAAAACGGAATTCAGAATTTTTACCTTAGATTTTCAGGGGTTGCTGTAGATACTAATATCTCCATAGTGCTGCCAACACGTATATTGGAAATATTAATGGAAATTTAGTATACATACAATGTACCTGTGTAATTTCACTTTTTATTAATATTGTTGTTGTGGTCTTTAGTCCAGAGACTGATTTGATGCAGCTCTCCACGCTACTCTATCCTGTGCAAGCCTCTTCCTCTCCGAATAACTACTTCAACCTGAATGCTGAATCTGCTTAGTGGATTCATCTCTTGGTCTCTACTATTTTTACCCTCCACGTTACCCTCCAATATTAAACTGGTGATACCTTGATGCCTCAGAACATGTCCTACCAACCGAT
This sequence comes from Schistocerca cancellata, assembly GCF_023864275.1. Taxonomy (NCBI): domain Eukaryota; kingdom Metazoa; phylum Arthropoda; class Insecta; order Orthoptera; family Acrididae; genus Schistocerca; species Schistocerca cancellata. Next base: position 868,014,273 of record NC_064627.1, on the reverse strand, counting down.
CCCTTCTTCTAGTAACGTTGTTCCACAAATTTCTCATCTCCCCAATGCTGTTCAGTACCTCCTCTTTAGTTACGTGATCTACCCATCTAATCTGCAGCATTCTTCTGAAGCGCCACATTTCGAAAGCTTCTATTCTCTTCTTGTCTAAACTATTTATCGTCCATGTTTCACGGCCATACATGACTACAATCCATACAAATACTTTCAAAAAAGTCTTCCTGGCATTTAAATCTATATACGATGTTAACAGATTTCTCTTCTTCAGAAACGCTTGCATCGCCATTGCCAGTCTACATTTTATATCCGCTCTACTTCGACCATCAGTTATTTTGCTCCCCAAACAGCAAAATTTATTTACTGCTTTAAGAGCATCGTTTCCTAATCTAATACCCTCAGCGTCACCTGACTAAATCCGACTACACTCCATTATCCTCGTTTTGCTTTTGTTGATGTTCATCTTACATCCTTCTTTCAAGACACTGCCCATTCCGCCAACTCTTCTTCCAGGTCTTTTGCTGTCTCTGACAGAATTACAATATCATCGGCGAACCTCAAAGTTTTTATTTCTTCTCCATGGATTTTAATTCCTATTCCAAACTTTTCTTTTGTTCCCTTCACTACTTGCTCAATATACAGATTGAAAAACACTGGGGATAGGCTACAACGCTGTCTCGCTCCCATCTCAACCACTGCTTCCCTTCCGTGCCCCTCGACTCTTTTAACTGCCATCTGGTTTCTGTACAAATTGTAAATAGCCTTTCTTTTCCTGTATTTTACTCCTGCCACCTTCAGAATATGAAAGAGAGTATTCCAGGCAACATTGTCAAAAGCTTTTCGAAGTCTACGAATGCTAGAAACGTAGGTTCGCCTTTCCTTAACCTATCTTCTAAGATAAGTCATAGGGTCAGTATTGCCTCGCGTGTCCATACAGTTCTACAGAATCCAAACTGATCTTCCCCGAGGTCAGTTTCTACAATTTTTTCCATTCATCTGTAAATAATTCGTGTTAGTATTGTGCAACCATGACTTATTAAACTGATAGTTCTGTCATTTTCCCATCTGTCAACACCTGCTTTCTTTGGGATTGGGATTACTATATGCTTCCTGAAGTCTGATGGTATTTTGCCTGTCTCACACACCTTGCTCACCTTTTATTAATATTCTGTATAAATTACTTACTTTGCAAATAGATCGTGAACATCAGAGTTCGACATTCACGTCGCGTGACATACTTTCTGAGTGGCAAATTGCTTTTAAAGTCAGTACTATGTGTTACGCAGCGTGGATCCATAGCGTCATGCTATTCCCTGCAAACACATCGCCAACCCTTCATGGAAGGAAGTAAGAGCGTGACTTATGAGACTACTTTCCAGTTGTCAAACGGTCAGTTGGCAACGCACCCTGTAAGACGTTCTGGCTGATGAACTTGCTTAAGGCATGCGTGACGTAGCAGGTGCACGTTGGAGGAGTCTCCTTCGAGTATTGGGTCATCAGGGATACTCTTCCGGATTGGATGCATAAAAATTGGTTAGACAACTGACCACGCTGCAGCTTCTGTTGGGAAATAGCCAAACCCGTTTGTTGCTTCGACTACTATTTTCTTTCCCCCGGCGTGGTAGTATTTCAGTTTTGCACCGTTGACGGTAGTATTGGAGTACTTTAAGTAAGCGGAACTTTGACAACGAACAAACACTAACGTTCTCGTGATTAGCAATTTGTATTTTTGCCTCACATACCTTGTCCCTTATGAGACAGTGATAAACCCATTTGCGAAATGAGGCTGACGTTCAATGATCACTTCGTGTTTTCTCCTGCACGCAAAGAATGAATCTTTTTCTATATACTTATATTAGATACCGAGCTGCAGGGAGCATATGTGTTTTTCGTAAGTAATAATATACGTATTTTAATGGTTATTGAGAGCTAGTGAAAAAAGGGTACATAATTATATCCTGCCAATAATTATTTCAACGTATCTTTAAAAGAGAAGCTTCAGTATAAAGGCGAATGCAGCCAGCTAAGACCACTTTACACCTCATTCACCCAGGTTTATGGGGCAATGTAGGCGAAATTGCTCAGCGCCGACAGTCTTAGTTTTCACGTTAATCACATTCCCAACTTTCCAACGAAATTTCCTCTGACGTATTTATCAAGCTTCATATCACCAACAACGCCACAGTTCTTTCTGTGTACATAAATATGACATACGCGCCCAATGAGACCTGCCATTGTAATTATAATTTCCTTTCAGCAAGCGTACGCACAATTAATTCGAACTAACTCGCGCCGGCCTCATAACTAGCGCATCTATTGTTAGCTGCAAGTGGATCGAGGCCCGTTGCTTTGTTAGCCAGTCACCACGTACGCGTTAAAATTAATTATCCGTATACAGACCAGTCATGCGCTGGGTAAAAAGACTAATTTGCTGTCTTCATTGTACCTCGTCGCACACACAAAACTACCCTCCAAATATTCATAAATTACTTGGCAGTCACTTTGACAATCACATGTTGCAGCAAGAAACAAATGGCCAAGTTAGAAGCACATGTTTGTGTACTCGCATTTCAGTACTTCAAACAAGTTTGGTACTTAACAAAGCAAATGGCTCTCATCGTATGCCAGCTGAATTAACAGAAACACGCTTAATCACACACATCTGTTAGGACTCGAATTACACATTCACGTACACACATATGGAATCGTATGTGTAATACAGTTCATTACTACTGCAACTACCACAGTTTATATTCAGTCATGGTGGTGCTTTTCATTTTCTAATAAAATTGAGAAGAACAATTAAATCATGTTGTGTTGCTGCAGCGTAGTGTAGCAAAACGTTAAATAAATTGATTGTATTTACTACTGAATCGTGCAAAAGTAAAGTAAATTTAATTGTAAAAAGAGTTTTTTTTAATGGCAGTAGATACAGCACGTAGAGTATTTCCACCGCAAGTTTAATTACATTTTTGTGGATTACGGTTAGAAATCTGCTTCAGTAAAGGGACAGTTTAAATGTGATCCATTTTACTTACATTTAAAAACTCTCAACGTTATGCCTCATATAAGCGAATGTCTAAATGATTGCAGTGTTCATTACATTGCTATGATTTGTCTGTCTACTAATATAAATGCTGCAATTTCCATTCCAACTATACCAAAGTATTCTATATTAGGAATCTTCCTGAATCCACCAGCAGCCTTAACGAGAGCAGATGAGCGAGCAACGGTTCAGGTCAACTACCTTATCCTTTATTGGCTAAACTATTCCTAATGGTATAATAAATTAATAAAACAATTTCATAATTGGATTAAAAATACAAGGAGAAATGACACAGACTGTCACAGAAGAAGGAACTTCTTTACTCGGGTATGGTGGACGAGAACGGTGATCCAGAATTGAGTTTTAGATAGGAATGTACAGAAATATAAGTATGAATACGACCAGTTGCAAGAACTTTGGCAAGTCACGTACCCTATCGCAACCATGCTGCCTCCAAATGCGATAAGATCAGTGTTCCGGTTTATAAGCAGAGGAGATCGGATGACATCATGTAGCTGTATCTTGTAAGCTCCAAATTTGAGCAGCGTATCATGCAGGCAAACTACTATTTGAAATTTGCGCGAGAGTTAAAATAATTAATATACATGCATGCAGACTGGGCAGTTTTCAGACATACGTTCCGCCGTTCAAGTTTTATTTAATAAGGCTTCTTAGATCTGTATGAAAATAAAACGTGGAAAATCTGAAAAAGAAGCATTTGAAACGGGTTACTCAGAAAAGATGATAGAAATTAAATGTACAAACTGAAAAAGTTACGAAAAAATAGCCAGGAAAGCAGTCTGCAGAAAGCCCATAGAATAAGACAAACAGCTTAGTGGGACATCCACTTGTAACTTAAAGGAATAGTAAGATAAAAAAAGTGGGCTAGGTAAATGTTAGAATATATAAAACAAGTTGTCAGGTTAAGAAGATGCGCAAAGCTAAATTAGTAAAGCGGAAATAGACGGAAAATCACAAAGGATGAATATTTAAAAAGAAATTGTGAAGAAGAGAAAACTTATATTGCTATTTGCTGCTGGTGAAAACAATAAAACCTTACTTGTGACGATGCGGCGACGTCGGTACCGTCAAAGAAAGAGTCTGGATGCCAAACAAATGCATCGCTAGTTGTAATGCGTGGTATTTTTTATCTTAGAGCTTCTACGTAAGCGCTTAGTTAATTTTAGGTACCCTGAGACGAACATGCAAATTTCTCTGCCTCAACGACACTTGGGTCTGTTCTGGAATCACCCGGCTTATTCCGGTTCTGGCCAGCTGCGAGATTTCTGCAGCATCCGTGACGGTAAGCGGAGGACGTAGCCACGAAATAACTAGACGCAATGTTTGCGCCATGGTTTCTGATGCTCTGCGATGGAAATAATTTTTTCGTTTGACGTAATATATAATCATTACACATCTGAGCGGCTCCTGAGATGGCTGCAGCCAAATAGATGAGAAAAAATTAGCAGGCAGTGCCTAGAAACACGAAACAGAGCAAAGGTGGAATCATTTATTTGATGTGGTGATTTATGATGCACCTATTTCAAGGATAAAGGAACGAAAGTCGACGCCGAGATCAGAGACGGTACACAAACTCGACCTGAGAGAAGATGCGGAAGAAGATCGACAATTTTCTCTTCAAAGGAACCATCCCCTGATATGCTTTAAGCAATTTAGGGAGCCAGGTCCCCGTCCCCTCACATTTCCACTCCACCCATTCGTACACAAATGGTAAACGTTGTTGGGGTACTGTGGCTTCTACGCCTCAACGATACAGATAATTGCACAATATGTACAACTACAATGGCGGGATATTTGTGTAGAGGCCAGACCTGCATATCGTTCCTGACAAGCTGCAGCAGCATCCCCAACAAACAGTCTGTATGGATGAATGGCCTGGTGTCTTATGATGACGGTACTGCGGATGGCTGAAGCTACAGATGTTATAATTATCTCTCGACGACATGCAGCTGTACCACGTGTCAGCATCCTCCTGGGTAAGTGCTTTATCTGAGAACTACCTTGAGCAGTTAAACAGAGAACCGACTCGTGGCGATAACATATTAGACCTTCTGATGACAAACAGACCCGAACTATTTGAAACAGTTAACGCAGAACAGGGAATCAGCGATCATAAAGCTGTTACTGCATCGATGATATCAGCAGTAAATAGAAATATTAAAAAAGGTAGGAAGATTTTTCTGTTTAGCAAAACTGACAAAAAGCAGATATCAGAGTACCTGACGGCTCAACACAAAAGTTTTGTCTCAAGTACAGATAGTGTTGAGGATCAGTGGACAATGTTCAAAACCATCGTACAATATGCGTTGCATGAGTATGTGCCAAGCAAGATCGTAAGAGACGGAAAAGAGCCACCGTGGTACAACAACCGAGTTAGAAAATTGCTGCGGAAGCAAAGGGAACTTCACAGCAAACATAAACATAGCCAAAGCCTTGCAGACAAACAAAAATTACGCGAAGCTATGCGAGAGGCGTTCAATGAATTCGAAAGTAAAGTTGTATGTACTGACTTGGCAGAAAATCCTAAGAAATTTTGGTCTTATGTCAAAGCGGTAGGTGGATCAAGACAAAATGTCCAGACACTCTGTGACCAAGCAGATGCCAGACTGAGATTCATTGGAAGAATCCTAAGGAAATGCAATCCGAAAACAAAGGAAATAGGTTACAGTACACTTGTTCGCCCACTGCTTGAATACTGCTCAGCAGTGTGGGATCCGTACCAGATAGGGTTGATACAAGACATAGAGAAGATCCAACGGAGAGCAGCGCGCTTCGTTACAGGATCATTTAGTAATCGCGAAAGCGTTACGGAGATGATAGATAAACTCCAGTGGAAGACTCTGCAGGAGAGACGCTCAGTAGCTCGGTACGGGCTTTTGTCAAAGTTTCGAGAACATACCTTCACCGAAGAGTCAAGCAGTATATTGCTCCCTCCTACGTATATCTCGCGAAGAGACCATGAGGATAAAATCAGAGAGATTAGAGCCCACACAGAGGCATACCGACAATCCTTCTTTCCACGAACAATACGAGACTGGAATAGAAGGGAGAACCGATAAAGGTACTGAAGGTACCCTCCGCCACACACCGTCTGGTGGCTTGCGGAGTATGGATGTAGATGTAGATGTAGATGTAGACCAAAATGGTACTGAAGCAGAGGATGACAGACTAAAGGCCGAAATACTAAATGTCTTTTTCCAAAGCTGTTTCACAGAGGAAGACTGCATTGTAGTTCCATCTCTATTTTGTCGCACAGATGACAAAATGCTAGAAATCGAAATAGATGACAGAGGGATAGAGAAACAATTAAAATCGCTCAAAAGAGGAAAGGCCGTTGGACCTGATGTGATACCAGTTCGATTTTACACAGAGTACGCGAAGGAACTTGCCCCCCTTCTTGTAGCGGTGTACCGTAGTGTAGGTCTCTAGAAGAGCGTAGGGTTCTAAAGGATTGGAAAGGGGCACAGGTCATCCCCGTTTTCAAGAAGGGACGTCGAATAGATGTGCAGAACTATAGACCTCTATCTCTAACGTCGATCAGTTGTAGAATTTTGGAACACGTATTACGTTCGAGTATAATGACTTTTCTGGAGACTAGAAACCTACTCTGTAGAAATCAGCATGGGTTTCGAAAAAGACGATCGTGTGAAACCCAGCTCGCGCTGTTCGTCCACGAGACTCAGAGGGCCATAGACACGGGTTCGCAGGTAGATGCCGTGTTTCTTGACTTCCGCAAGGCGTTCGATACAGTTCCCCAAAGACGCTTAATGAACAAAGTAAGAGCATGTGGACTATCAGACATATTGTGTGATTGGATTGAAGAGTTCCTAGATAACAGAACGCAGCATGTCATTCTCAATGGAGAGAAGTCTTCCGAAGTAAGAGTGATTTCAGGTGTGCCGCAGGGGAGTGTCGTAGGACCGTTGCTATTCACAATATACATAAATGACCTTGTGGATGACACTGGAAGTTCACTGAGGCTTTTTGCGGATGATGCTGTGGTATATCGAGAGGTTGTAACAATGGAAAATTGTACTGAAATGCAGGAGGATCTGCAACGAATTGACGCATGGAGCAGGGAATGGCAATTGCATCTCAATGTAGACAAGTGTAATGTGCTGCGAATACATAGAAAGAAATATCCCTTATCATTTAGCAACAATATAGCAGGTCAGCAACTGGAAGTAGTTAATCCCATTAATTATCTAGGAGTACGCATTAGGAGTGATTTAAAATGGAATGATCATATAAAGTTGATCGTCGGTAAAACAGATGCCAGACTGACTTTCATTGGAAGAATCCTAAGGAAATACAATCCGAAAACAAAGGAGGTAGGTTACAGTACGCTTGTTCGCCCACTGCTTGAATACTGCTCAGCAGTATGGGATCCGTACCAGATAGCGTTGATAGAAGAGATAGAGAAGATCCAACGGAGAGCAGCGCGCATTTAGTAATCGCGAAAGCGTTACGGATATGATAAACTCCAGTGGAATACACTGCAGGAGAGACGCTCAGTAGCTCGGTAAGGGGTTTTGTTGAAGTTTCGAGAAGATACAGAGGCATACCGACAATCCTTCTTTCCACGAACAATACGAGACAGGAATAGAAGGGAGAACCGATAGAGGTACTCAAGGTACCCTCCGCCACACACCGTCAGGTGGCTTGCGGTGTCTGGATGTAGACGTAGATGTAGATGTAGACCACATTCGGATCTGCTGCTCACGAGTGCTTAGCAGAAAGCTGTCATGAGAGTAACGAAATTAGGCTTTCAACGGATGGGAGCATCCAGTGTTGCATCCCATAATTGTGCAGATAGATTAGTGTACATGTAAAGAGAATGGTCTAAGTTGCACTTGCATGTAGTGGTAATTATTGAAATGCGCTGGCAAAAATGACTCCTGGTCCGTTTCCTACCCGGTAATCTTTACACATTCGAATAGGGATAATGCAAGATTAGGTCTAATAATGAACAAAGAAGCAAGTGAACTACTTTGAACATCTAAGTGAACGGATAACCGCAGTGATGATAAACGTAAAGCCACAACCTGCCACAGTGCTATATGTATGTACGGCTACTAGTTCTGCAGGTTACAAACAGGTTTGTAGTGATACAAAGGAAATTATTCAGTACGTTAAGGTAGACGGGATTAGAATTTGATATCAGGGAAAGGTGAAAATAGTAGGAGAACATGGACTGGGGGAAAGGGATGAAAAGAGGAGTCACGTAGTAAACTTTTACCCATAGAAAGAGAGCTGGAGATATCGGGAGATTTCAGATAGATTATATAACGAGATTTTAAACTTCAAAACAATACAGGGGCACTTGTGCACTTTGACTGTAATTTATTGGTTATGACCTGCAGATTAAAAATGAAGGAATTTCAGAAAGTTAAGGAATGACGCCTCCCTGACACCGACACAGAACGGTTGCTATTAGGTTGTTGCTCAAGCCGGTCCCTCATGGGAATGTTCGTTTATCTCACGATTACGGAATCTCTCTGTAGTTCGAAATCGGCCTTAAACTGGCTAAGTGACTTCAAGGATCTGAGAATGGCAACAGTGTGTCACACCAAGTAGGATGATACGTAGTGAAGTTCAGCGAAGGAATGTAAGGAGAAAAAATCCATGTAGCTGCAAATTTTTGTACAATGATAAGATGAAGTGCCACGAAGAACACCATAAAAATCCTGACCAGTGAGACATGAACGTGTGGACTGTGGGAGGAGGGGGAGGGGTACAGGTACTGTAACGTTTTATGTTTTTCTTGAATAAGTCCCCAAAACATGGCTTCTAGCGAAAATGTTTCCCAGTAGATAACTACACTACAGTAACTTTCCTATTAAAAATGTCGTATTTACTTTTTCTCTAGAACTAATGGTTAGCTCATTGCAGGAAATTCAGAAATGGCAGTTATAAAAACCAATGTTGAATGGTATAATGTTAATGTAAATTCGTTCTTAATCCATTTTATTTAGAAATTAGCATTAATCTTATACTAATAAATTACTATTCTTAATCATTGCACAAACATTTCGGAAACTGCACGACTTTTCGGGTGTTCGAGGAGTGCTGTGGTGAATGTCTTCAACACTGCCGAAACCAAGGTGAAACCGCGTCCAGACGTCGTGGGGTTGGGCGGCTACTCCTCGTTACAGATGTCGGATGTGGTAGGCTGGGCGTGCTGGTAAAACAGAACAGGTGGAGAACTGTTGCGGAACTAACATCAGGCTTTAATGCTGGGCAGAGTACAACTTGTCTGAACACACAGTGCACCGACACTCTTAACGATTGACCTCTGCAGCCGACGACCCATGCATGTGCCAATGGTAACACCATGACATCGGCAACTACGACTGAAATAGGTACGCGGCCATCGGGACTGGAAGTTCGCGCAGTAGAAGAGCGTTGGATGGTTTGGTGAATCCCGATACCTTCTTCATCATGCCAATGGAAGAGCGCGAATCCATGTTTTCCAGGGGAACAGCTCCTTGACACCTGTACTACGGGAGAGAGAAGCTGGTGACGGCTCCATATGCTCTGGGGAGCATTCACATGTGCATCCCTGGGTCCAATGGAACCCGTGCAAACCACTATGCCGGCGAAGGAGTATCTTACACTGGTTGCAGCAGACCACGTACACCAGTCCATGACAATCATGTTCCCCGACGGCAGTTCATTTTTCAGCAAGATGTTGCTCCATGTCACAAGACCAAGAGTGTGATGCAGTGGCTCGAGGATCACAGTGGGGAGTTCCAGAAGACAACTTAGATGTAACTGAACGTGGTGTCAGAGCTCATCCCCTCCCCGGAATACACGGGAATTAGGTAACTCGTGTTTGCAGAAGTGATGCCAACTCCACCTCAACAAACCGGCAATTAAGTCTCTGTTCATAATGTGCTGGCTGGTCAGTGTACATTAAATAGTCATGTATCACGTAAGCAGCATTTTCTGCAGTTTTTTCTTGTAATACCGTTTTCATATTTTGCGTAATGTATGATTTTGACTGGAACTTCCCAAATTTTTCTTACATTTTATTGTTATCTAAGCCTTTCTTGAGGTGTTTGCTGTTGTACGTATAATTGATCATTTATATTTACCGTGTATGGTAAAGAGTTCAAGGGGCATAGGATAGTGTGCCATAATTTGGTCTCCAGTGATAGTACACCGTAGTTGTGGACAGCTAGGTACAAGTATATTGGTACCACGCTGTCTGTGTACTGTTCCAGGTGTGGTGACAGTGACATTATTTAACTAATTTTAACTAGGATATTTTTATTAAATGAGAATGAGGCACAGGAATATGGTCTTTTGTTTAGTTTTCTTACTATTAAGAGTTTGTATGCATATGACACTCGTGATTCCAACATTAAGACTTATGTATAGACTTTATAGTTTCCAAGGGTTTTTGATCAGGTTGTTACTTTTGTTCCTTGGAGGTCGGTTGCCCCAATCGTATTTACGTATGCTGTTGTGCATTTGTACTTGGCTTGTGATTAGCCTGCACCATATTCATTCCTTGTCGCTATTTTTCATTCCCTACATCATTTTTACGACCTACATTTGGTTTTTATAGATTAATGTACCCTATATGTTTTCAGCTGGATCATGTCTGATATTTTGGCTCTTTGTTAAATCTAAAATTGCAGTAGACTCTGTTGCATTCCAGTGCTACAGTTTTAGAGTGAGTCAAATGTTATCTTTTGAATGGCTCTGAGCACTATGGGACTTAACTTCTGAGGTCATCAGTCGCCAGAACTTAGAACTGCTTAAACCTAACTAACGTAAGGACATCACGTACATCCATGCCCGAGGCAGGATTTGAACCTGCGACCGAGCGGTCGCACGGTTCCAGACTGTAGCGTCTATAACCGTTCGGCCACTCCGGCTGGCTATCTTTTGAAAGTTTCACCTTTTTTCACTTATGGAAATAACTGCAAGTACGGTAACTATTATACAGTTTCTGTTGCGTGCTTTTACGTTCATATACTTTCATCTGTTTTATGATTCTGTTAACGCTTAAAAATTTACAATGTAATTGTTGTTAGTACACTTACGGTTTTAGTATTTAGTGGTGTATTATTTTGATACTAGTTGGGGCACCGGCTTCGCTCCAGGTAGTTGGTATGAGATTGTGTGATAATTGGAATAAAACGATAGACTTTAGTAAAGTATAAGTGGTAAAAGAAATTATTGAAAACGTATTCTAGCTATTTACAATCCTTGTCAAAGTGCAAGAGCTATACACTTTACGTACCTCTCACACTTTATTATCGATTTATATTCTGTCAGTATATCGCTTTGACTACTTGCACTTCGTTGTTTGTTTGCATTAACTCGCATCACTACTTTTTCGCAATTCTTTGTTCTTCAATCCGTTCATTTCGTTGTTCTTCGGTTTCTCTGCTTCTCACAGTACTCAGTCTCGTTAACTGCGAAATTAAATGTGCTTCGCACTCTTCGTATGTTTCGTTTTTTCGCACTTCGTTTTGTTTTCGCTGTTTTGCTTCCGTACTGGCAAAATCTTTTCCTCTTTTACGTTTGGGCATTGTCTAAAATATAAATCAAAACAACTTTTTATGAACATGCACACTAAGTTCATTTTACACATTTTTCACACTTTATTTTCTATGTGTATTCAGTCACTTTATCACTTTGACCACTCACACTTCACTGTTCCTTTTTATTTAGTCACTGCACAAATTTTTCGGTTCCGCCCTTCGGCACTGATAAGAAAGTGACTTCCAATGAGTAGCCCACCAGTACCGAATTCTAGAACCTAACTAAGAGGCTTATAATGCCCCATAATGTTCCATAACATTCCACAACATTCGAGAGTGTTCTGTAATTTCCACAATGATCCGTGATGTTCCAGGTAGTTTCCAAACATTCTAGAAGTTTTCCGAATGTTCTACATTATTCCTGAGCGATTCAGAACATCCTGGATAATTGTGGAACATTCAGGAACAATCTGTAATGTTGTGGAACGTTCTAGAGTATTCTCGAATGTTCCGGACTGTTGTCGAAAACTCTCGAATGTTGTAGAATGTCCTAGAAATTTCTAGAGGACGAAACTTCTCAGCCCTTATATCTTAAAAAGCGTGCCGTTCAAGTAAAAACGAGAAACTTCTTATTAGATGGGGGTAGAGAGCTACCACATCATATAACTCCCTTGATCGTACCGGGATCGTTTCTGAGATTTAGCACACATTGTACACGTACTTCTATCATATACACTGATTAACTCTGCTATCGATTGCTTATGATTGAGTTCGAATTGGATTTGGAGAAAATGCCTCTGGGAAAGCTAAGCAAGAAGCAGATACAAGCAGCCTACAGTGTGCTGAATGACCTACAAGAATTAGTGAAGAAGGGCGGTTCAGATTCACGCTTCATTGATGCGTCGAATCGCTTCTACACCCTGATCCCACATGATTTTGGTATTGGCAATCCTCCAATAATCAGAACTGAAGAAGTTATTAAGCAAAAAATTGAGCTTCTTGACAGTCTGATGGAAATTGAAATTGCCTACAGTATGCTAAGCAATGCGAACAAAACAGCTGAAGAAAATGTTCATCCTGTAGATAATTATTATAAACAGCTACATGCTGATATAGAAGTGCTTGATAAAAACTATGAAGAGTTCTGCCTATTGCAGAAATATGTGGAAAATACTCATGCTGAAACTCACAGGCAATATGAACTTGAAATTTTGGAGGTATTCAAAGTGAAACGGCATGAGGAAGTGAAGAGGTATGCTCCATTCAAGAAATTGCCAAACTGAAAATTGTTGTGGCATGGTTCAAGGCTCACAAACTTTGCTGTAATTTTATCACAGGGCTTGCGGATTGCCCCACCTGAAGCTGCAGTGACTGGGTACATGTTTTGGAAAGGTGTATACTTTGCTGACATGATATCTAAGTCAGTAAACTATTGCTGCACATCAAAAACAAACCCTGTTGGCTTGTTGCTGTTGTGTGAAGTTGCCTTGGGCAATATGTACGAAAGAACGCAGGCTGATGATATAGAGAAACTTCCTCCTGACAAACACAGCACCTATATACACTGAAGACCAAAGAAACTGGTACATATGCGTAATATAGTATAGGGCCCCCGCGAGCAAGCGGAAGTGCCGCAACACGACGTGGGATAGACTCAACTAATGTCTGAAGTAGTGCTGGAGGGAAATGACGACATGAGTCCTGCAGGAGTATCATGAATCCGTAAGAGTACGAGGGGGGTGGAGATTTCTTCTGAAAAGTACATTACAAGGCATCCCAGATATTCTCAATAATGGGGAGTTTGGTGGCCAGCGGAAGCGTTTAAACTAAGAAGAGTGTTCCTGGAGCCACTCTGTAGCAATTCGCACTGTGTGGGGTGTCGCACTGTCCTGCTGGAGTTCTCCAAGTCCGTCGGAGTCCCAATGGACTTGAATGGATGCAGGTGATCAGACAGAATGCTTACGTACGTGTCACCTATCTGAGTCGTATCTAGACGTATCAGGGGTCCCATATCACTCCAGCTGCACACGCTCCACACCAGTAGAGAGATTCCACCAGCTTTAACATTCCTCTGCTGACATGCAGGATCCATGGATTAATGAGGTTGTCTCCACACCCGTACACGTCCATCTGCTCGATACAATTTGAAACGAGACTCGTTCGACCAGTCAGCATGTTTCCAGTCATCGACAGACATATGTCGGTGTTTACGGACACAGGCGAGGCGTAAAGCTTTGTGTCATGCAGTCATCAAGGGTACACCAGTGGGCCTTCCGCTCGAAAAGTCCATATCAATGGTGTTTCGTTAAATGGTTCGCACGCTGACACTTGTTGATGGCCCAGCATTGACATCTGTAGCAATTTGCGGAAGGGCTGCACTTCTGTCACGTTGAACGATTCTCTTCAGTCGTCGTTGGTACCGTTCTTGCAGGTTCTTCTTCCGGCCGCAGCGATGTCGGAGATTTGATGTTTTGGCGGATTCCTGATATTCACAGTACACTCGTAAAGTGGTCGCACGGGAAAATACCCACTTCATCGCTAACTCGGAGAAACTTCAGCGGATCCAGCGAATCCAGACAGCTAAGACCACACGTCACTAACCCATGTTCATGTCCCATCGCTCGTGCCCCGACTATGACAGCACGTTCAGACTCACTTGAATCTTGAAACTTCCCGGCAGCTTACAACTGTGAGCCGGACCGAGTCTGGAACAAGGGACCTTTGCATTTCGTGGGCAAGTGATCTACCAGTACTTGTCCGCGAAAGGCAAAGGTCCCTAGTTCGAGTCTTGGTCCGGCACACAGTTTAAATATGCCAGGAAATCTCATATGAGTGCACACTCCGCAGCAGAATGAAAATTTCATTCTGCTCACTTGAATATTGATAACCTGCCATTGTAGCAGCAGTAACCGGTCTAACAACTGCGCGAGACACATCTACTCTTATATAGGCGTACCCGACCGCAACGTCGTATTCTGCCTGTTTACATATCTCTGTAATTGAATACGCATGACTATACCCGTTTCTTTCGCGCTTCAGTGTAAATTGTTCTTTGGTGAACAGGAACTGAAGATGGTGTAAGCGTTGCGCTTTTTCCAAAGCTGTTTTACAAAGGAAGACTGCATTGTAGTTCCTTCTCTAGATTGTCGCACAGATGACAAAATGGTAGATATCGAAATAGATGACAGAGGGATAGAAAAACAACTAAAATCACTCAAAAGAGGAAAGGCCTCTGGACCTGATGGGATACCATTTCGATTTTACACAGAGTACGCGAAGGAACTTTCCCCCCTTCTTGTAGCGGTGTACCGTAGGTCTCTAGAAGAGCGTGGCGTTCCAAAAGATAGGAAAAGGTCACAGGTCATGCCCGTTTTCAAGAAGGGACGTCAAACAGATGTGCAGAACTATAGACCACTATCTCTAACGTCGATCAGTTGTAGAATTTTGGAACACGTATTATGTTCGAGTGTAATGACTTTTCTGGTGACTAGAAATCTACTCTGTAGGAACCAGCATGGGTTTCGAAAAAGACGATCATGTGAAACCCAGCTCGCGCTGTTCGTCCACGAGACTCAGAGGGCCATAGACACGGGTTCGCAGGTAGATGCCGTGTTTCTTAACTTCGCGAGGCGTTTAATGAACAAAGTAAGAGCATATGGACTATCGGACCAATTGTGTGATTGGATTGAAGAGTTCGTAGATAACAGAACGCAGCATGTCATTTTCAATGGAGAGAAGTCTTCCGAAGTAAGAGTGATTTCAGGTGTGCCGCAGGGGAGTGTCGTAGGAGCGTTGCTATTCGAAATATATATAAATGACCTTGTGGATAACATCGGAAGTTCACTGAGGCTTTTTGCGGATAATGCTGTAGTATATCGAGAGGTTGTAACAGTGGAAAATTGTACTGAAATTGCAAGAGGATCTGCAACGAATTGACGCATGGAGCAGGGAATGGCAATTGAATCTCAATTTAGACAAGTGTAATGTACTGCGAATACATAGAAAGAAAGATTGTTTATCGTTTAGCTACAATATAGCAGGTCAGCATCTGGAAGCAGTTAGTTCCATAAATTATCTGGGAGTACGCATTAGGAGTGATTTAAAATGGAATGATCATATAAAGTTGATCGTCGGTAAAACAGATGCCAGACTGACATTCACTGGAAGAATCCTAAGGAAATACAATCCGAAAACAAAGGAGGTAGGTTACAGTACGCTTGTTCGCCCACTGCTTGAATACTGCTCACCGGTGTGGGATCCGTACCAGATAGGGTTGATAGAAGAGACAGAGAAGATCCAACGGAGAGCAACGAGCTTCGTTACAGGATCATTTGGAATGGCGAAAGCGTTACGGAGATGATACATAAACTCCAGTGGAAGACTCTGCAAGAGAGACGCTCAGTAGGTCGGTACGGGCTTTTGTTGATGTTTCGAGAACGTACCTTCACCGAGGAGTCAAGCAGTACATTGCTCCCTCCTACGTATATCTCCCGATGAGACCATGAGAATAAAATCAGAGAGATCAGAGCCCACACAGAGGCATACCGACAATCTTTCTTTCCACGAACATTACGAGACTGGAATAGAAGGGAGAACCGATAGAGGTACCCAGGGTACCCTCCGCTTGCGGAGTATGGATATAGATGTAGATGTAGATGTAGCTAGCAGTTTGAAATAAATTTGTTTGATGATGATGAGGTTGTGGTGGTTTATTTTCTTTATTTTGCTTGGTTATCGTTGACTTCGCTACCTGGCCTGGGAATCACAACCGTCGGCTCGTTTCACGAACGCACGACGTGAGTTTCTGAAGCCGGCTCGGCGGCGCAGTGCTCGGGAACAGATGACATGGAAACGGGCGCCCTGTTGCGGGCTGCAGGGCCCGCCGCTACGCAGGCCGGGTGATTAACGCGGCGGCGCGGCCCCGCTGTCGCCGGCGGTGGTGGCGGCTGCGGCTGCGGCTGCAGCGGACGCGGAACAAAACACGGGGGCCGTGCAGCTGCCGGCTCTTTTACGGTGGCGCTGCTCGCCAGAAATAACCTTCCAGCGGGCCGCGCCGGGCCGGCCGGCTTACCGGCCTGCTTTGTCCACCGCGGGTCCGCGCGGGCTCATCACAGCGCCCGTGTCCGGCGGGGGCACGCTGGTCCCGTTCCTCTCAGCCGTACGACGGACGTGCACTTCTCGAAACACAAAACCGTATTTAGCCTATGATCCTGCACGGCGCTTGGGTTCTCTGTCGGTAGACTATTGTGTACGCCAGAGCTGGTTTCCGGTATCCATGGAAACGGGGCTTTCTCCTGGCGGTGGGGCGGTCTCTGCGTAGTCATTCTGAAGGAATTATACACTACTAGCCATTAAAATTGCTACACCAAGAAGAAGTGCAGATAATAAACGGGTATTCATTGGACAGATATATTATTCTAAAACTGACATGTGATTACATTTTCACGCAGTTTGGGTGGATAGATCTGAGAAACCAGTACCGAGAACAACCACCTCTGGCCGTAATAACGCCTTTGATACACTTGGGCAATGAGTCAAACAGAGCTTGGATGGCGTGTACAAATACAGCTCCCCATGCAGCTTCAACACGATACCACAATTCATCAACAGTAGTGACTGGCGTATTGTGACAAGCCAGTTGCTCGGCCACCGTTGACCAGACGTTTTCACTTGGTGAGAGATCTGGAGAATGTGCTGGCAGGGCAGCAGTCGAACATTTTCTGTATCCAGTAAGGCCCGTACAGGACCTGCAACATGCGGTCGTGCATTATCCTGCTGAAATGTAGGGTTTCACAGGGATTGAATGGAGGGTACAGCCACGGTCGTAATACATCTGAAATGTAACGTCCACTATTCAAACTGCCGTCAGTGCGAACAAGAGGTGACCCAAGTGTAACCATTGGCACCCCATACCATCACGCTGGATGACACGCCAGTATGGCAATGACGAATACACGCTTCCAATGTGCGTTCAACTCGATGTGGCCAAACGCAGATGCGACCATCATGGTGCTGTAAACAGAACCTGGATTCATCCGAAAAAATGACGTTTTGCAATCCGCGCACCAAGGTTCGTCGTTGAGTACACCATCGCAGGCGCTCCTGTCTGTGATGCAGCCTCTAGGGTAACCGCAGCCACGGTCTCCGAGCTGATAGTCCATGCTGCTGCAAACGTCGTCGAACTGTTCGTGCAGATGGTTGATGTCTTGCAAACGTCCCCATCTGTTGACTCAGGGATCGAGTCGTGGCTGCACGATTCGTTACAACCATGCGGATAAGATGCCTGTCATCTCAACTGCTAGTGATACGAGGCCGTTGGGATCCAGCACGGCATTCCGTATTACCATCCTGATTCCACCGATTCCATATTCTGCTAACAGTCATTGGATCTCGACCAACGTGAGCAGCAATGTCGCGATACGAGAAACCGCAATCGCGATAGGCTACAATCCGACCTTTATCAAAGTTGGAAACGTGATGGTACGCATTTCTCCTCCTTACACGAGGCATCACAACATTTCACCAGGCAATGCCGGTCAACTGCTGTTTGTGTATGAGAAATCAGTTGGAAACTTTCCTCATGTCAGCACGTTGTAGGTGTCACCACCGGCGCCAACCTTGTGTGAATGCTCTGAAATGCTCATCATTTGCATAACACTGCATCTTCTTCCTGTCGGTTTAATTTCGCGTCTGTAGCACGTCCTCTTCGTGGTGTAGCAATTTTAATGGCCAGTAGTGTACTGCACTACCAGTCAAATCCTTTTTGGAATTATTTGGTTCGATGATGTAGCAACAACATTGGCTCTTGAGCGGAAGTGGTTGAGGGTTGTGGAGTGGGGTGGGAGGACTCAAATATACGCTGGTGTGAAAAGCTTGAGGACGAAACTGACAGTCGCGTGATGTGTCATTTCCAAGTAATACAGCTCGATGAAACCTGGACTTTACAAACAAAGAATAGCTGCAGCACGGTACAGAAGGCAACTGAAAAAAATACGCAATGAGACCAACGGAAACGACACTTTTATTTAAAGGCAATAACGGCACTGAAGTCACCACGATCCATGAAGGTCCCATGCATATTTTTAATATGGGTGTGGTGACTAGGGACGGCTTTGCTACGTGCTCCCAAGCTGGTTAGCAAGGAGCTCTTGTGATAGAACATTGTATTCACACAACGATGCTGACAACAGCTGGACAGTCCTTCGCGCACGTGGATGTTCTGCACTACGACTCCGCGACGCATGCTACACGTTCTCGGTGGTATTTAAGTCCGCGGAACGGCAAATATCATCTCACACGGAGATCTCCTCTACCTGAGCTGTTTGATGCGGTCGCGCACTGCCATCCTAGAAATGAACTCAGGGCCGAATGCACCCCTGAAAGGACGCACCTGAGTAAAGCGTGCAGTGTCACAACACCCTTCATCCGATTGCGTTCCGGCTTCGAAGATTTCGAGTTCAGAACGGCCATCCAGCATTCTGGCTCCCCATACCATTACACATGGACCACAAAAAGGATCACGTTAATTAATTTTCCTGGGTGCGTTACATGTTGTTACCTCTCGATATACGATGGTGGGCCCGGCACTGCCGAGCATGATTGTTTTGTCGATCTAGGTGACACAGCTTGGGGAGGCATAATGTTGCATGGGCGTACTGACCTCCAAATCTTTGAGTACGAAGCGCTCACGGGAAATGTTATTGTGACGCTCTACTTCTTCTTTCGCATTTGTGAAATAACCATTAATGTCTGTGTCATCTCCTTTATTTCTTGTACTCTCACATAAGCCGGCACCTCCCTTGAGTATTCCGCGCGGGGTAGCCGCGCTGTCTTGGGCGCCGTGCCACGGTTCGCGCGGCCCCTCCCGTCAGAGGTTCGAGTCCCCCTTCGGACGGGTATTTGTGTTGTGCTTAGCGTAAGTTAGTTTAACTTAGATTAAGTAGTGTGTAAGCCTAGGGACCGATGACCTCAGCAGTTTGGGCCCATAGAAATTTACCACAAATTTCCAAAATTTTCCTCTGAGTATCCATGCCTTTCTGTTTCCTGACGGAAATCTAGTCGAATGCTTCTTCCAACCTTCTCACCTCGTTACGCATCTCCCTTGTGCTGAATACTACCTGTATCACCCAGTAATGACTGGTTGTTACTACGTCGCGTGTGTTGTGCGAACTGTCTTCTTTGCAGTAGCTGTAATATTTATTTCGTCTCCTTTGGTGAAGGAATTTCGACAAACTTTTTTAGTGGCTTTAGCAACGCCGATATCGCTAATATTACCATTGGTATCATGAGTATATCTATTGAATGTATCTTGCGACTAGTGTCGTTTCTATATTACGACAATCTCTTTGCATTTCCTGACAGCTTTCAATACAGCTTCGTTGTGAAAGCTGTTAAAGGCATCTCATATTGAAGTCCGCACTAGTTCCAGATGGATTTGGGACTACTGCATACTAGAAATTGTCGAGGTGTTTGAGGTTAAATCTAAAATTGCTTATTAGTTAATTGCTAATAAGGAAACTATTGGTCGTATCACATTGTTATAACTTGGCAAGAGCATGAATAACGTATGTCAATATGAAAAGCTTTGAGTTCAACAATGGAATAAATCTTGTGAATTTGTCACCTGTTGCTATTATATAAAATTAAACTTTTATTATAAGTCAGTACTTATCTATAAATTACGTCAAATGTCTGTGCACGGGAGAAAAATTACCTTTCAGGGCTCCACATCAGCGAAATGTCAAGAGCACCCGTGTTCAGCATTACTGAACGACTGTTCTATCAATACCTTACTAAGTACGGGTAGACCAAACTGTTAGTCCTTTTATATATTTATAGGACATGAAGCTATCTGAAATGTACGCGATAACTGTATTGCAAAAAGGAAGCATTCGTTTCTATATGATAAATAAATTCTCTAAGAAGTCTTGCGAGGTGAAGCAGTTATTCAGGTAATGGACATGTGTTCATAAAAAGTGATGCTTCAGTTATTTTCTAACAATACTGATGTAGGTTTTGGGTTTTTCCCTAAACACCGGTACCAGGATGCGTTCGGTGTGTTATTATGTTAACTAACAAAATGAATTTGCCACCTTTGCGATGGTCGTTTATTTCGGACTGATTATTTTAGTTGTCACCATAATACATCTATATGGCCACCTCCAAAACACCATTTACTGCTCAGTAGTCTGCTCTTATGAACGTCATAATAAATTACAGCTATTTGAAGACCAGCTCGAACAGCTTTTGCAAAATCATCCGTCAATGAAAGCTTGATATTATTTCTATATGTAGTGGTGAACTGCCACCCTATCCGCTCAGTTACGGCTACACCGTACAGGATAATGGGAAACTAAGTGATGGATCCTGAATTGTATGAAAGTATTACTGTTGTTTTACTATCGTCATACACCTATACGTAATGTTAACCTTATTTCCAGATGGGCCTGACAATGAACGTTAACAATGTTTAAAGAAGAAATCGTCATCAACACAACAACGTATAAGAGCAAAAAGTTAAATAAACAACTAACATAAAACATGAGTAACGGAGAAATAAATATCCTCGGAGTAGTGAAGCAACTCAAATCACTTCATAAAAGCAAGTCTTCTGGTCCAGTGCCGGCCGCGGTGGTCAAGCGGTTCTAGGCGCTTCAGTCCGGAATCACGCGGCTGCTACGGTCGCAGGTTCGAATCCTGCCTCGGGCATGGTTGTGTGTGATGTCCTTAGGTTAGTTAGGTTTAAGTAGTTCTAAGTCTAGGGGCCTGATGACCTGAAATGTTAAGTCCCATGGTGCTTAGAGCCATTCATACTGGTCCAGACTGTATGCCAATTAGGTTCCTTTCCGAGTATGCTGATGCATTAGCTCCATACTTAACAATCATATACAACCGTTCGCTCGACGAAAGATCCGTACCCAAAGACTGGAAAGTTGCACAGGTACACCAATATTCAAGAAAGGTAGTAGGAGTAATCCACTAAATTATAGGCCCATATGGTTTTCGTAGATATGCAGCAGGATTTTAGAACATATATTGTGTTCGAACATTATGAATCACCTGGAAGGAAACGGTCTATTGACACAGAGTCAACATGGATTTAGAAAATAACTAGCTCTTTATTCACAAGATGTGCTGAGTGCTATTGACAAGGGATTTCACATCGATTCCGTATTCCTGGATTTCCGGAAGGCTTTTGACACTGTACCACACAAGCGGCTCGTAGTGAAATTGCGTGCTTATGGAATATCGTCTCCGTTATGTGACTGGATTTGTGATTTCCTGTCAGAGAGGTCACAGTTCGTAGTAATTGACGGAAAGTTATCGAATAAAACAGAAGTGATTTCAGGCGTTCCCCAAGGTAGTGTTATAGGCCATTTACTGTTCCTTATCTATATAAACGATTTGGGAGACAATCTGAGCAGCCGTCTTCGGTTGTTTGCAGATGACGCTGTCGTTTATCGACTAATGAAGTCATCAGAAGATCAAAACAAACTGCAAAACGATTTAGAAAAAATATCTGAATGGTGCGAAAAGTGGCAGTTGACCCTAAATAACGAAAAGTGTGAGGTCATCCACATGAGTGCTAAAAAGAACTCGTTAAACTTCGGATACACGATAAATCAGTCTAATCTAAAAGCCGTAAATTCAACTAAATACCTAGGTATTATAATTGCGAACAACTTAAATTGGAAAGTACACTTAGAGAATGTTGTGGGGAAGGCTAACCAAAGGCTGCGTTTTATTGGCAGGACACTTAGAAAATGTAACAGACCTACTAAGGAAACTGCCTACACTACGCTTGTCCGTCCTCTTTTAGAATACTGCTGCGCGGTGTGGGATCCTTACCAGATAGGCCTGACGGAGTACATTGAAAAAGTTCAAAGAAAGGCAGCTCGTTTTGTATTATCGCGAAATATGGGAGAGAGTCTCACAGAAATGATACAGGATTTGGACTGGACATCATTAAAAGAAAGGCGTTTTTCATTGCGACGGAATCTACTCGCTAAATTCCAATCACCAACTTTCTCCTACGAATGCGAAAATATTTTGTTGACACCGACTTACATAGGGAGGAACGATCACCACGATAACATAAGGGTAATCAGAGCTCGTACGGGAAGATATAGGTGTTCATTGTTCCCGCGTGCTATACGAGATTGGAGTAATAGAAAATTGTTAAGGTGGTTTGATGAACCCTCTGCCAGGCACTTAAATGTCATTTGCAGAGTATCCATGTAGATGTAGAAATAATATTGCTATAATATTGTGAAATATATGCGAAAAAACCGCAGTAAGTGCTTCAGTAAATATTCTAACACAGTGTGGAGGTGTTGTGACTATTATTGTGGAGAATTGCTCCAACTCGGTTGCGAATGCCGTTTTTCTACAGCAAAAAGAACATCAGGAAGTAGTCCTGAAACGCAATTGGTATAAAATTTTACTTGTTAACGATTTTATTTGGGAAATACAGTAATGAGGCGCCGTGTGGATTACCAATTAAAAACTATCTCGCTGAACGGTACACATCAAGCGCAAACTGAGCAAAACAAACTGCCATCCAGTATCCATTTTAATTCATCACTGTTATTGATTTCCGTGGCAACTGGCGACCTTTGATGTGAGTCACCGGTCACTAATGGCATCGTCTGTAATGACTGCTACATTATTTCCTTTCCCGCCAGTGGACTGCATTACATTTCACTTTCAGGAACACGAGAGGTCAGAATGAGCAGTTGTAACTAGCGACTGTCTTCATTACGCAGTAAACAAAAGAAGAAATAATCGAGTAGACGCATATATTGGGACGGATACAGCATTATTGTAGCTAGTTTTTAACGTGTATACCACCGCTACGAAGGATAAGGCGTACCGTCCTGTGGACTTCTCCATCATCAGAGACCTAGCGCAAGGATTGGAAAGGACCGTCAAGGAAAGGATTGTGAAGGAAATCACGCGAGTATATTCAAGGAAACATATCTACTTTCACATTAATCGTTTTAGGGAATCTGTATCTGGTTATTCAGAGAAGCGAACACCAGATCTCTGACTGGCGAGTCTAATCCCTCACCACTCAACTACCGCTCTCGGTTATATCACCGGTGATATTTGTTAAATTGCGGAATCAGCGAATGTAGTCCATTGTTTTAGAAATCTGCCACTTTGTATTGGAACCATAGATGTGAGACAGTATGAAACTAGGCAAGCTCGAGGACAGTACTGTATGTTGAATAGTTAAATATCCCTCAGTGTAGCGCCTGAAGAAGACGGGTGGAATGTTATGCTTTATGAAGATGCTCAGTGCCGTCGATTATCACCACACCTAACTCGTCTATTACACATTTGCCATTCTCTGCTCTGAAAGTGTATGGGATCTCGTTAATGATTCCGTAACCACAAAGCAACAATACTCTACAGTAAGTTTTCATACTCGCTCTAAAATGTCGCCATTGATGAAGGCAGCTGCTCATTGTGCTATTTCCTCATCGATTTTTTGACAACCTCGTAAAACTACCAGCACAAAAAAGGAGCAAGTCAGAACAGTACTCTACACAGAGATCTGTGTACGAACTATTCATGTGCCATTGGTCGCATATGATAGGCACATCATGTATCTCTGACATACGCTTATGCACCTTTCGGAATTTATGTCAGCCCTGTATTATCGGTGGGTCTGGGTAATTTCTGTGCTCGCTAACATTCCTTGGCAATGTTCTATGAACTTCAAGCAAATTTAATCGCAAAATGTTATACTGCTAATAAATTTTTAACTGGTTGAATGCGTTTTATAGGCAGTATCTCTTTCAGCCCTAGAATACAACACCTTGTCTCTAGCCTCAGATTGATCCGGTTGTTACAAATATTAATATCATTAGAAGCCCCACAGACAGCAAAGTGGTGCAGCTGTGATTCTCAGAACGTCTTAATGTAGCGACAGAGAATACTGAATGTACGAGGGCGTTTGAAAAGTCGTGCAAAAGTAAAAACTACTTACGTGTTTGGGGTAAACCTTTTTTTTTTCGACATAGTCTCCGTTTAGACTTATACACTTCGTCCAAAGCTGTTCAAATTTGTTGATCCCTTCCGAATAATAGGAATTATCCAAGTCTGCAAAATAGCTATTAGTTGCTGCAATCACCTCCTCATTTGAATAAAACCACTGTCCCAACAGCCATTTCTTGAAATTGAGGAACAAATAGTAGTCCGAGGGAGCCAAGTCTAGATAATAGGGGGGATGTGAAACGAGTTGTAGTCCTATTTCCATTAATTTTGCGACCACAACTGCTGAGGTGTGTGCTGCTGCATTGTCGTGCTGGAAAATGACTTTTTTGCGGTCCAATCTCCGGAGTTTTTCTTGCAGCTCGGTTTTCAAACGGTCCAATAACGACGAATAATATGCACCTGTAATAGTTTTACCCTTTTTAAAATAGTCTATGACGATTATCCCATGCGAATCCCAAAAGACAGTCGTCATAACCTTTCTGGCCGAAGGAATGGTCTTCGCCGTTTTTGGTGCAGATTCTTCCTTAGTAACCCATTGTTTAGATTGTTCTTTGGTCTCAGGAGTATAGTAATGTATCCATGTTTCATCCACATTGACGAAACGACGCTTAAAGTCCTGCGGATTCTCCATGAACAGCTGCAAACCATCCTTGCAACACTTCACACGATTCCGTTTTTGGTCAATACCCGTTCATTCGAGATGCCCACAGCACTAGCACTCTCACGCGCCTTAACTCTTATGTCATCCATCACCGTATCATGGATTTTATCAATGATTTCTGTGTCCAGAACGTTCAGCATCACTTGTGCCCGTATGACTCCTCCGAAAATTTTGAAACCACTTATAAACTGTTCTAATCGAAGGTGCAGAGTCCCCGTAATATTCATCACGCTTCTCTTTAGTCTCCTGAGGCGTTTTGCCTTTCATAAAGTAATGTTTAATCATGACACGAAATTCTTTTTCGTCCATTTTTTGACAATCACTCGACTTCCTTGATTCACACAAGTGCCAAACACAAAGAAATAGACCAATATGGCTGAAACTGGGTGTGCGTTCTTTCCAAAGATGCTACTAACTAAACATGACCTCGATACACGTCGGTGGTGCTATCTCTCTGACTTAGCACGGACTTTTCAAACGCCCCTCGTAGGCTCTGCCTTTATGGGGAAGAAAATTAGCTCCATATGAGAAAATATTGTGCTCTAGACCAGATCTGTCCACTTTTCCGTAAAAGAACTAGAGCTGATGGTGACGTGTATTTGAAGACCTCGGTACGTGACATCAATAGTCCATGTGCGCACGTTGCTCCCGGAATTTCCGCAGAATACGAGGAGGCTAGAGCGAGCTCTCACTTAGCGCTTTATGACATTCCATACGTGTTCGCTGGCGGTAATATCCTTCAGAGAGGTGGAATTGATCATCATGCTGTTCAGGCCACGGTAGGTTTCTGCCCTGGTGATATAGCAAGCAGCACAACGGCACAGCATTCCTCTGTGGGGACTTTCTGCTTTATGTACCATGTTGCCTGTGTCCAATATGTGATGTTCGTGAATTAATAACGCTTAGAAGTGCATATATTAGCATTCTGGTATATCTATAGCAAGTATTCTCCTCTACAAAACGACATTTCCACAGATGCTAATGCCTGATAGACGCTCACTTTGTGAAACATATAACACCGTGAAAAATATATGAGTCTAAGATGCCATTTATGCTGCAGGTTAGGCAAATGATAACAGGCAAATGAGTTGGATTACTGAACTGCGAAAGATCTCTCACTTTGAGAATTCGGTATGACATGATACTCGCAGGTGCTCCATCATGGTCCCTAAACACCAGGTAATGGAAACAAAGCTGCTGTGGGTATGAAAGTTCCTGCTGCATTAAAACTGTATACCCGATCGGAATGTTCACACGAAACCTTGCCTTTCATAGTCAATGAATGCCCTTACTTACTCAGCTGTCGAAAGACGACTTAATAGCTTTAATTCTGTCAGTACCTCATTCTTCCCTTCAAAACTTCACAGAAATTGTGTGTACCTCGCGGAAATTGCACTCCCGAAATAAAGCGTATGGGGGAGAAATGAGTTACGATATACAGGACTGTTCCCATAATGAATCATTTACGCTGCAACGGGGAATGAACTATATTGAAACTTTCTGAAAAGTTAAAACTGTGACCTTGAAGAGTTGAATGCCTCAAAATGCCTCTGAGCACTATGGGACTTAACATCTGAGGTCATCAGTCCCCTAGAACTTAGAATTACTTAAACCTAACTAACCTAAGGACATCACACACATCCATGCCCGAGGCAGGATTCGAACCTGCGACCGTAGCAGCCTCGTGGTGCCGGACTGAGCGCCTAGAACCGCTAGACCACCGCGGCCGGCTGAAGAGTCGAGTCGGACAACGGAAAAACTCAAACGGTAAGAGCATTGCCTGTGAATGACGAAGTTCTGAGTTCGAACCCTGATGAGGCACATAGTTTTAATCTCTCAGGAAATTTCACAACAGCATTCACTCTGCCGCAGGTGGAATGATTTACACTCCTGGTGTGGGTATGTTTGTATTCTGAACATGTCCGAGTGATAATTTTTTAAGAGAAGGCTAAGGGCAAAGTGGCAGCAGTCGCTGTTGGAATAAGAATAATGTTTTCCTCACATTTAATCGTGCATTGTTCCACTGCAACACGGTACGTGGAGTTCACCTGAAGACTGTAAAACATATAATTTTCCAGAACTTCTGTCCATACTGCCATGAAATATTGGGATACCACAGCCGACCGAGGTGGCCGAGCGGCTCTAGGCGCGTCAGTCCGGAACCGCGCTACTGCTACGATCGCAGGTTTGAATCCTGCCTCGGGCATGGATGTGCGTGATGTCCTTATGTTAGTTAGGTTTAAGTAGTTCTAAGTTCTAGGGGACTGATGACCTCAGATGTTAAGTCCCATAGTGTTCAGAGCCATTTTAACCATTAGGGATCCCAGATTGCCTACTACAGCGGCAAATCATCACACTTGGCGTTTATTCACGACGTTGTAAGATTGTAAGATGCCAGATTACAATTACCGTGGTTGCGTATAACATTTACACGGCCTTAGTGATATGGCAGTTGCAGACGGGAGTCATCTCAAATTACGGAAACGTAAGCGGCGATAATATTGTTTAATTTTGTCTCCTGGTCTCACAGACTAACCACTGTCGTATCGGTAGCTGCGCGCTAAGCGCGGTGGACTGCTGACCGAAGTAGCATAGGTTCTGTTCCCGGCCGGGTCGGAGATTTCTCCTCTTGGGGACTAGGTGTTGTGCTGTCCTTACGTTCGTATCGTTGTAAATAACAGGAAAATCGTTTCCAGTACACTGTCGTATCGTCTTTCCATTATTGAGATGGATGAATGGGCACGAACAGAAAGCCAATAAACTGAAATAAAAAAATGAAACAATTCAAATCACTGTCGTAGCAGTATGCCCTGTAGAAGACGAAATTTGTGACACACTCATTCTCCTTTATTGCTAGTTCGTTTAACGGCTCTTCAATAAATCAGCTCAACAATGATCTCTCTGGTGACAGAAGGGAAGGAGGTGTGAGGGCCACACCTCCACCAAGTATATTATGGGTGGACAGCTGTACATATATTCATATTGCCAATTCTTTTGGAAGATGAAGTTTTCACAAATGTTAATATAATACCCAGTGTGATTCATCTAATCAGGTAGCTCATCCCATTACTCCGCGGCTCTGTTACAATGATCTCACAAGTGGAGCGTGGCTAACTGGTTATGTTTTTGTATGTCCATCCTTTTGGCAGGAGATCTTTGGGACGACGGGCTTCTATTATTGTGAGAAAATGAAACGCCTACAGCCGTCCTTATGATTTTATTTATTTTTTTGCAGCCAGTTTCGACGCTTCAATGCTCCATCTTCAGCCCGTAGTTGATGCGGAACGGGTTGATACGATCGCTGTATATACCGCATCAGTGGTCAGCGTAACTGGATACGCAGATAATGTGAAAACTTAGGTGTTAGCACTGTAACCATGATGGTTAGAGTGCTAACACCATGATGGTTAGAGTGCTGACTCCTAATTTTTCAGATTATCTGCGTATTCAGTTATACTGGCCACTGATGCGATATGTATGGTATCGTATCAACCCGTTCCGCATCAACTACAGCCTGAAGATGACGCACTGAAGCGACGAAACTGGTTGTAACAAAATAAATAAAATCATAAGAACGGCTGTAGGCGTTTTATTTTCTAACAACTTGTGATGCTGTCGATACACGAACTGTACACCTACATCGTATGTCCAAGTGCCACAGTGAACTTTCGTCGACGCCCTAAGACAAAATACCTTGCAGCTTAATCAGCATTCTACATCGCACCAGTCAGCCCGTTTATCATTAAAGGGGGCACAAGCTTCTTGCGTCTATTTTCTTGGATGGCGCATGGAAATTCACCATCATAACGATATTCTGTAGATGT
The DNA here is from genome assembly GCF_023864275.1 of Schistocerca cancellata. Taxonomy (NCBI): domain Eukaryota; kingdom Metazoa; phylum Arthropoda; class Insecta; order Orthoptera; family Acrididae; genus Schistocerca; species Schistocerca cancellata. The sequence goes on along the minus strand of NC_064627.1, from coordinate 867,985,227 downwards.
TGCTGACACATGCACAACCGGTACATGTTCTCCTTATTGCCGTATGCCACTGATCAAGGCAAGCCAAAACAGAAGCTTCTCCTCAACATTCGTTGGCGACTGAATGAACCGTCTATACACGGTGTTTTGAAACTGTTTGTTCAAAGTAATACGCTTGGTAGAGAACATTAAAGCGAATATATATTTATTTTGTGGTCCCTAACGGAAATTTCTGATGCTACGGTCGATTTACACAGAAGATACTTTAGCATACTAATTACAGCAGCGGAATTCACAGAAACTACTCGAATGTGCTATCATTAGCCTCTAAGCACACAATACACTGTCGGACTATCGATTGTCGAGTCTGTTCGAAGACTCCTGGCATGTCCATAAAAAGTACCAACAGCGACGGCAATTCTAGGGACGAGGTCTGCTTTTCCCCCAATGGTTTCATACGTCAACTTCCCAGAGGAAGAAATCCTGGGGCGTGAGGTCACGTGACCTGAACGGTCAGGCCACAGGGCCACCTCGGCCGATCCACTGATTCCCGAAAGTGGCTCTCAGATGATTCCTCATATCAGTGCTGAAGTGGGCTAGCAACCCATCGTGCTGCAACTACATCCTCTGCCCAAAATAGCGTGATCACACATTAACGGGTCTATCCGCCTGTTTCTTACTTTTGTTTCCGCTGGGAGCCAGCATCACTGCCCTACGGGTCTCGTGGGCGTACAGAGAGAGCTGGGTTTCGCGGGACCGTTATTTATGGAGTCCAACCAGTGCAGCCAACCATCCGTACACAGAGCACTTTTGACACCGACTCAACAGCTTGTTTCATCGCCACTAAAAGAAGTCTCCTAACATTACAAGTTGACTTCAGAGACTATATGTTCTTCACAGAAAAATATTTTTTTATGTTCTCTGCCTCTGGTATTAATTTAAACGAATAGCTTCGGAACTTTCTGTATACATGCTAACTGAAATACGGTAGCTACGTCTGTCGTGACTGAAGATCAAAATTAAGTATTAAGACTAGGTGTACCGAACGATGAAAGTGTAAATATCACATCAAAGTAATTGTACAGGAAAACAGATGTTAGTGATATTCATTGAGGAATCGTCAGGAAGTGTAAGCAAAATGAAATTTTCACTCTGCACCGGAATTTTCGTTGACATGAAACTTCCTGGCAGATTAAAACTGTCCGAGACTAGAACTCCGGACGTTTGTCTTTCACCGGCAAGTGCTCTACTCCCATGTGAGCTACCCATGCTAGAATCACGATCCGTCCGCAGAGCTTTACTTCCTCAGTACCACGTCTCCTATCTTCCAAACTTCACAGAAGTTCTGCGAAACTCGCGGTATTAGCACTTCTGGAAGAAAGGATATTGTGAAGACATGGCTTAACCACAGCCTGGGGATGTTTCCAGATGAAATTTTCACTCTGCAGCGGAGTCTGCTCTGATACGACACTTCCTGGCATATTGAAAGAGTTTGCCGGACCGAGACTCGGAATCTTTGCATTTCGTGGGAGGTAGGAGACGAGGTAATGGCGGCATTTATGAGGACGGGTAGTGAATCGTGCTTGGCTAGAGCGCTTGCCCACGAAAGGCGTAGGTCCCGAGTTCGAATCTCGGTCTGGCACACAGTTTTTATCTACCAGGAAGTTTTCTGTTCCGCGAGCAAGGGAGAGATCTGGATGTGAATAACTTTGGGATTAGCAGACCACACGCTACCATGAATATGAGTACGGAATCCGTTCGTCAGTTTCGTTTTTGAGCGAAGTGCAGCTGGCAAGACGCAATCGGACCGCGAAGAAATAAATTAAAAGTTCTCCAGACGTCAAACGAAAGTTCTCAAGCAGAATCAATTAAGGAAAGAGCAATCTGTTTCTTTGCGTATTTAATGCATTTTTCTCGTTTACCGAACTTCCTTCTGAACTTTTTATCCGGGAGACTACGACTAATTTCCATTTCGCTTTGTACATCGGAAAAGTGATTGCCCGAGGCGAAACGAATGCTGCTGTGGTTTTGCACAGGGAGTACAGCAGCGTTACAGTATTTGTCCGCGAAAGTACGGCACCGCAGTTCGTCGCAACCAAACGTGTAACGTTCTTACATTTTCCAGGTCTGTTACGAGGTCATAGTATGGGAACGACGCTGAAAGCAAACAACAAAGAACAACAAACTCATTACGGCGGTATATTTTTTGTATTCGTTTATGAGGTTTAAAATGTTTGTACGCTCATTTTCATAATATTAACACAGGCATAGGGACGACCGAGATAAAATATACTATTGAAAAAACAAAATTTAGACTATTTATAGTGTTCAGGCACAACTAATAGAGGAACCATAATAAATGACTTTTTCTTAAAAGGATTACTAGTACTTACGTCCCATCGACGATGAGGTCATTAGGGATGGAGCACAAGCCCGGACTGGGGACCTGGCCGGTGTGGCCGAGCGGTTCTAGGCGCTTCAGTCTGGAACAGCGCGACCGCTAAGGTCGTGGGTTCGAATCCTCCCTCGGGCATGGATGTGTATGATGCCCTTAGGTTAGTTAGGTTTAAGTAGTCCTAAGTTATAGGGGACGGATGAACTCACATGTTAAGTCCCATAGCGCTCAGAGCCGTTTGAACCATTTTTACGGACTGGGGAAGGATACTGACGACGGGCTTTCAAAGGTACCGCACACTGGCATCCGTCTTACGCTATTTATGAAAATCACAGGAAACCTAAATCTGGATGTACGGATGTGGATTTTTACTGCGGACCACCCTAATAGGAATCCAGTGTCTTGCCACCCCGCAAGTTTCTCTAGACATACCTACTGCTTGAATAGGAAACCAACCAATGATGACAAAGACCGCCAGTGTAACGAAAAGAAAAGAAAATTATACTTTAACGTTTCGTCGATGACGATGTCACTGGACATGTTGCAATGGCAAGTGCTCACGGGTTAAGAAACGCTCATTCCTGAAGAAATTATGAGACAATTAATGACGGAGTTTGAACCACAGTCCATCGGAATAATAGTGCCTTGACCACTGTGCTATCATTTTCGCTTGGACCTGCGAAAAGGTAAATGAAACCTTGCCTGTTAGCCAGGACATCACTTTTCCCCCTCTTTCTTTTATTATTCGTCATAACAAGCCGAAAATAAACCGACTTCTTAGTCCATAGATTACGTGTGCTAATACTGTACTCAACTATTCATTAAAAAAGACTACCTTTGATACGATACAATTTTTTGAAAATTTGGACATTCTTACGTACTTCGTCATAAATTGCACCTCTTTACTGGATGCATGAACAGTCCATTTGTCAAACCCTAATTTAATCTGGTCACTGTGTTAACCTTGTAAAACATAATCATTCCAGCCTTAAGAATCTGTCCAAATGAGACACATTCGATTTACTTAACAGGGTATGTTTTACCACGGTATGCCAGACCGTTTTGTACACGTGGTACGAGATGCAGCACTCAATAAAGAACCAAGAGCGACGCAACAGCAGTCAAACTGATTTCGTATTGGAAAGATCCTGCATTCGAATTACGAGCGGGTGATCCGCATTTATGGGTGTTCTAGTTTCCCTAAACAAGTCCAAGAGAAATAGTGCAGCTGATTCTATAGCCGCTTTCCGGCTGCTGCGTTTTCGCACTGAGATAAATTTCCCTCAGCACTAAACCCTCTGTTGAATACTCGGTGAATCCTAGCGCAGGAAGAATGTAAAAGCGCAATAACCGAGTTCGGAGTGTTTGTTCCTTTTATTTTCTGACTCGTTTCGTTAGTGATGTTTACTCGCTTCGCCGCTAGTGTCGCGTCTGCTAAGTTATACTGCTTTACAACGCGACCAAACGCGTTGTGTGCGGTGATCTATATCTGCGCGTTTTGGGCAATGTGTTCCTGCTTCGAAGAACACAGGTCGTGGATTTGGTTTTTACATCAGATGGAGACCTGAATTTTACGTATGTTGTTGGTGAACGTATTAGCTGTAACGGCAGATATGGTCTTGTTGACCGGTTTCCGACCATTATGTTCATCTTCAGATGGCTACAGTACAGTGTCAGAATATCCAGCAGCATGTCGTCTGCTTTTGTAATTATTCCTAGAGAAGTGTGCTTTGTCTCGTTTTGGCCCTTACGCATTTCTTACACGCACTTCATAATCGTCTGCAAAAACTGGTGTACATACAGAAGTAGACACCAACTATACAATTTATATTGTACGCTATACACACACTGACAGAAAGAAATCACTAGAACAAAAAATAGTGAAACGTAGAATAATGAAATTTCGGGAATGCATTTGTCTAGTTATCATATTTAAGTGATGAGCATTGAAAGATCACAGGTTAATGTAAGTGCGTGATAAGCCATTGCAAATATGAAATGCTGGTACACTAATAACAAGTGTAACCGACAGAATGTTGAGTGGAAGCATGTAAACGTGCATGCATTGCGTTATGCGGTGCCAGAAGTCAGTTTGTGGGATGGAGTTGCAGGCCTGTTGCACTTGGCTGGTCAATACAGGGACCGGTAATGCTGGTTGTGAATGACGGAGTTGTCGTCCGATGATGTCCAATTGTGCTCCACTAGAGACAGATCTGGTGATCGAGCAGACCATGGCAACATGTCGACACTCTGTAGAGCGTATTGGGTTACAACAACGGTATGTGTGTGAGTGTTATCCTGTTCTAAAAACTACCTGGTATGCTGTTCATGAGTGGCAGCACAACAGGTAGAATCACAAGATTGATGTACACTACTGGCCATTAAAATTGCTACACCAAGAAGAAATGCAGATGATAAACGGGTATTCATTGGACAAATATATTATACTAGAACTGACATGTGATTACATTTTCACGCAATTTGGGTGCATAGATCCCGAGTAATCAGTACCCGGAACATCCACCTTTGGCCGTAATAACGGCCTTGATAAGCCTGGGCATTGAGTCAAACAGAGCTTGGATGGCGTGTACAGATACAGCTGCCCATGCAGTTTCAACACGATACCACAGTTCATCAAGAGTAGTGACTGGCGTATTGTGACGAGCCAGTTGCTTGGCCACCGTTGACCAGACTTTGCCAATTGGTGAGAGATCTGGAGAATGTGCTGGCCAGAGCAGCAGTCGAACATTTTCTGTATCCAGAAAGGCCCGTACAGGACGTGCAACATGCGGTCGTGCATTATCCTGCTGAAATGTAGGGTTTCGCAGGGATCGAATGAAGGGTAGATCCACGGATTGTAGCACATCTCAAATGTGACAACCACTGTTCAAAGCGCCGTCAATGCGAACAAGAGGTGACCGAGACGTGTAACCAATGGCACCCCATACCATCACGCCGGGTGATACGCCAGTATGGCGATGACGAATACACGCTTCCAATGTGCGTTCACCGCGATGTCGCCAAACACGGATGCGACCATCATGATGCTGTAAACAGAACCAGGATTTATCCGAAAAAATGACGTTTTGCCATTCGTGCACCCATTCGTTGAGTACAGCATCGCAGGCGCTCCTGTCTGTGATGCAGCGTCAAGGGTAAGCGCAGCCATGGTCTTCGAGCTGATAGTCCATGCTGCTGCAAACGTCGTCGAAGTGTTCGGGCAGGTGGTTGTTGTCTTGCAAACGTCCCCAGCTTTTGACTCAGGGATCGTTACAGCCATGCGGATAAGATGCCTGTCATCTTGACTGCTAGTGATACGAGGCCGTTGGTATCCAGCACGGCGTTCCGTATTACCCTCCTGAACCCACAGATTCCATATTCTGCTGACAGTCATTGGATCTCGACCAACACGAGCAGCAATGTCGCGATACGATAAACGGCAATCGCTATAGACTACAATCCGACGTTTATCAAAGTCTGAAACGTGATGGTACGCATTTCCCCTCCTTACACGAGGCATCACAACAACGTTTCACCAGGCAACGCCGGACAACTGCTGTTTGTGTATGAGAAATCGGTTGGAAACTTTCCTCATGTCAGCATGTTGTAGGTGACGCCACCGGCGACAACCTTGTGTGAATGCTCCGAAAAGCTAATCATTTGCATATCAGAGCATCTTCTTCCGTCCGGTTAAATGTCTCGTCTGTAGCACGTCATCTTCGTAGTGTAGTAATTTTAATGGCCAGTAGTGTACAAATTAGCAGTCAGGGTGCGTGAGATAACCACAAGAGTGCTCCTGCTGTGACACGAAATCGCACTGCAAAGCATAACTCCGGGAGTAGGTCCAGTGTATCTACCACGCAGACAGGTTGGTTGCCGCCCTCAACTGGCCTCCTCGTAACCAACACACGGCCATCCCTGGCACCGAGCCAGAATCAGCTTTCATCAGAAAATTTGATAGACCTCCACCCTGCATCCCAATGAGCTCTCGCTTAGCACCACTGAAGGCGCAAACGGTGTTAGTTCGGAGTCTGTGGAAAGCACGTTACAGAGCGTCTGGCTCGGACCTGTGGGGTTGTCCTTGAAATGACCGATTTGTATCAGTTCTTTGCGTCACTGTGACAAAAAAAGTGACTGCTGCAGATGCAGTACGATGCGCCAGAGACATACACCGAACACGATGTTCTTCCCTCTCGGTAGCGCCATGTGGCCATCTGGAGCCCGGTTTTCTCGTGGCCGTACTTTCCCTTGACCACCGCTCTCAGCAATCATGTACGGTGGTTACATTCCTGCGAAGTCTTTTTGCAGTATCGCAGAGGGCACATAGAGCTTCACATAGCCCTTTTACTCGACCTCGTTCAAACTGAGTTAGGTGTTGATATGGAGTCTTTGTCGCCTTAAGGGCACTCTAAGCTAGCTCATCACCTCCAATGTCAAAGGTAAGGAATGCTCACGAGCCTCGCAACGTGTATTTAAAGCAAACATGATCTCCATACTCACAGAGATGCTAACAGCGGCACTCTTATGAGACTAGTTCGAAATATGAGTAGACGTCGTCTTTCAAATGTACAGACACGCCTGTTAACTTTAGTTTATATCGCACAACCCCTTCATAATGTTCTTCGTACATCCATAGTTGAAATGGAGGACAGTGGGACGTCAGCTGGTATAAATTTATATTAAAAATGAAGAAATTCCTCCTGCTGTATTTAAGGTGTCTATTATATTTTGGCAACTAGTTTCGACGTTGTAACTACGTCATCTTCAGGCCCTATAAAATATACCATACATACAACAACCAATGTGACATCAGTAATCTACGAGTTATTATGTAAACAAATAAATTATAAACATATTACATAATGGACGAATTCAATAAATTAATTACATTTTGCCCGTTTTCATTAAATGCAATCATTCTGGAAATTAACAATGTATGTGATGCGAATAAGTACAACTGAAATTTTATATACATGATCGTTTTTATTACAGATCAATGTCAAGCATTAAATGAAATGGTAGTATATATATATTAGGTGACATGCCTTTTACGCTTACTAAAGTGACAGTGCAGCAAGTTACTTAAACAACGTCAATAATAACGTCGCAAAACGAATAATAAGAAACCGAAAAACCAGTATGAAACCTAGTTAATAAAAGGTAGTCTGTGGTGTAAAATACCTACTAATCAATCTAAAACCTACTCATTCGAATAAAAAATGTAAGTTAACATGCCGCTGAAAAGATCTCATCGACGGCAGTAACCTTAGTCACATACTAGAATTACACTACATGTGATCAAGGTTACTGCCGTCGGTGAGACAAAGACGTTGAAATAGGGTTTTTCAGCGGCATGTTAACTTACATTTTTATTCGAATGAGTAGGTTTTAGATTGCTTAGTATGTATTTTACACCACAGACTACCTTTTATTAACGAGGTTCCGTACTCGTTTTCCGGTTTCTTATTATTCGTTTTGCGACGTTATGATTGACGTTGTTTAAGTAACTTGCTTCACTGTCACTTTAGTATGATGACAATGCAGTATTATGCAAACATAAGTCTATTTCTACCTTCCCTCCCTTTACTACTCTTAAATAATGGATCTTACCCTACATATGTCTGATTAGCAATGCATATTCTCTTTAGCACTGATTATTATCCGTAAGCGTAACGGCTTGTCACCTAAGTTTTTTTATATATACTCCCATTTCATTTAATGCTTGACATTAATCTGTAATAAAAACGATCATGTATATATAATTTCAGTTGTACTTATTGACACCACATAAATTGTTAATTTCCAGAATGATTGCATTTAATGAAAACGAGCAAAATGTAATTAATGTATTGAATTCGTCCATTATGTAATATGTTTATAATTTATTTGTTTACATAATAACTCATAGATTACTGATGTCACATTGATTGTTGTATGTGTGGTATATTTTATAGGGCCTGAAGATGACGTTGTTACAACGCTGAAACTAGTTACCAAAATAAAATCGAGACCTTAAATATAGCTGAAGGAATTTCTGCATTTTTAATGTACCTTCATAGTGTTGTGATTTTTTCCGGCAGTGTTTTTGAAAATTTGACAGTTATTTCCCAACACTTAGATCAGCTATTTCCAGAATATAGATATCATCATCACTCTTTTTGTTGACACATAACAAAAAACACATCAGAATGTTCGTGAATCTAATGAGAAGTAAGACAAGAATGGCAATGCTAGCAAATATACCAAGTCAGCTTGAAACGAATATTGTTGAAAATTAGAGTCGAAGCTCCAAAGGAAAATTTGTTTTTTAGCTCAACGAAATTTATTAGTGTATCGTAGTGATACTCTTGAAAACGCAAATCAAGACCTGATCAGGAAGGGAAAAAATACTAACATAGCGCACTATTAGTCACATAGGTAGTGTGAAAGTGAATGCAAATGTTGTCGGTGAAAAAGCACCTGCTGCGCTTTTTTTACGCAGCGGAAAAAGAATAAATAGGTAAAAGCTCGGGTCCCGACTGTTTTTTAATCAATGTTACTTATAATCCGTCTTGATTGCAAAATTTTAATTCATATGACCGGTTTCGGTTTATCTAGAACCATCTTCGGTTACTCCTGTAACCGAAATATCAGATGTGAAGATGGTTCTAGATGACCCGAAACCGGTCATATGAATAAAAAATTTGCAGTCAACACGGATTATAAGTAACATTGTAAATTCACTGATTGCTGCTATCCTTTCAGACATTATGTCTGTTTTTACAATGTTTTTTAATCGCCAGGAAGTCTCGAAACAGCGCACATTCCGTGAAAGATTTATTCTGGAAATAATAAGTACTTAATTGCAGGTGGATTTCTTTCTTCGGGTCCGCAAATCTTTGTCGCTACGTCGGCTGCGCGACTAGTGGATTACACGGTATTTTCCGATCGACTACCGGTTCGTACACAGCGATTAGTTACTGGTTATCGGCGCATCTGCAGCGGGCATTTAATCGTTAACTTGCTGATTGATTGCGCGCACAGGCGAGTTGTCTGTGCAATGCGAGCCGTCACCGCCGCTGCATGCTAATACGCGTGACCACGTGATGTGCCGGAACATCAGTCGTGCCGCGCCACGCCACAAATTACGCCAACCGCCGACCAGTCTCCGCTTGCCGGAGTAGCAGAGCCGTGTATCACAGCTCGTTGTTCAGCCGTCGCTATCACTGAGCGGCTGGCGTCGTCTGAGGATGAGCGATCGTAGCTGATTTTGAGTAACTTCTGCAGCATCAGTTTTTATGTCGGAGTTAATCAGCTACTTCCGTGAGAAAGTACCTAGTTCATGGAAGCGATACTTATGTGGACCATATAGCATTATGAATTGACTTTTTTCGGGTTCATAAACATTTTACTTTAATCTGTTATTATTTTTATGTTGGAGATTTGCTCCTCAATTTGTTCCTAAGGAACTTGAAGTGTAAATAAAAAATAAAAAATGCTGTCCATGAATTACGTATGTTCATTGGCCTCGCGTAACTTGATAAACGTCTAAAGTTTGAGCAAAAAGTAGACGAACAGAAAAATATTAATAATGTGATATGTGCCGTATTTCTTTTTTTTCCATTTCTTGGAAATTAGTGGTAAGTTCCTATAGGAGCAAACTGCTGAGGTCATCCGTCCCCAGGCTTACGCACTACTTAATCTAACTTCAACTAACTTACGCTAAGGGCAACACACACACCCATGCCCGAGGGAGGACTCGAAGCTCCGAGGATGGAAGCCTCACGAACTGTGGCAAGGCGCCTGAGACCTCGCGGCTATCCCGCTCAGCCCTAATGATGGGCATACAGGGACATGAAACCGGTCGTGTTCTAAATAAATAAAAGGAACGTTACAACTGAAGAAGTATATTCAACCTCTATAATAATGCTCAGTTCCGGATGTTCCTCCGACAGGATTGTTTGTGTCAAGCTTAGCCTAACAGTAGATAGGTTTCGACCGATCGCAAAACCTGAAGGAAGGCCCTAAGAACAACACACACACCCATGCTCGAGGGCGGACTCGAACCTCTCATGGGAGGAGCCGCGCGAACCGCGACAAGGGACTTTAGACCGGGCGGCTACCCGGCGCGGCGGCTAATTCTGTTTTCGCTTTTCTGTGTAAAATAAGGTTTGTGATTAAAATACTAATAACGTTTGGTCAGAGACTTTTGTAAAGAGGCTAAACGGAAACGAACTCTGTATACCTTCTACTGTAAGATGAATGGTACTGCAATTGATTTCTTCTCGCCACTCGGTGGGGTCTTTTTTGTCTGGCTGTTGCAGAGTAAGCACACATATTTCTATGAATCGTGACTTTGGATGAAATATGAGATATTTTTGGTAAAGTGGAAGTGGAATTTAATTGCAATATCAGACCTGATCATAATATCCCATAACTTCATATGAATATTTGCATCCTTTTTTCAGAGACCATAAAGAAACGATTGGTGACCAGTTGTTCGAGAGTACAATGACCGAACACTACGTGTTCTCTCGGTACCTATTCAACATCACTAAACACAGCCACCCTGAGATCGAGTTGCCGATCATTTCTTTTATTACGCACATTGTTCACGTAAGAAACATGTTAGAGTGATCGATCTATCACCTTCGAACAATGATGCCGGTAGTCAATTCAGTAGGGTCATTAATATTGACCCTCACGATATTAATAAGCGGTAGCCTGATATTGACATGGATGTGTAATTTATATCTTTCGACAGTAATGATTAATTTCATTTATCTGTATTATTTGCTCTGGTTTGCCCTCTTTGAACGTTTCACTTGCCCGACAGGGAACTGCATAATAATAATTTTTTTTTATTTGCCATGAAGTGCTGGGAAAAGGTTTCGTAGCAGTAAAACTCCTGGCCTGTCTCTTGAACTATGAAATTCTAATGAAAACCGTTTCAATAGCACCCAACTTGCCGTATGAAACTCAATGACTTGTGTTACTATTTGTAGCTTAGGTCTTTATGGCCGAAATTCTGGTACCTGATAATTACAAACAAATCAAGCACCAAAATGAAAAAAACTATAAAAATTACATCTAAAGTATTGCATAATGTCAGAATGTACGTAACGATCAGTATTCGTTACAGAATTTTGCTTTCTAATGTATTAAACGTTGTTATCATAATAGTGACTTAAATTGGCAAACATTAGTATTAATATTACATGTTATTAACACGCTTTTGAGCACTGCAGCTGAAAAGGCGGCTAACAGGGTGTCCCAAGAGCAATGGTGAATATTCAGGGATGTGACAGGAACGATCATTCACTGCAACTAAGTGTAGTAAACATGCGTCTTGAATGGCGTTGAGAGCCATGAGAGAGCTTGTTCATCTTCGCTACTGTAAAACATACCACTTCTACTGCAAGCTCTTTGATTTCCACATTTTGGGAGCAGGTAGTATGGACGAGAACAAGAAAAATTTTCCAAACATGAGCTCTAAACTGCGTATCTTAAGAGCTATGAACACTGATTTAGTAGAAGAGACGTGTTTCACACTAACGTAGATGCTGACTGAGTGCTCATGGATCTGCAACATATCTCTTCCACTCCAACATCTTTGCTTTCCATATTTTGCGAGGAGCTAGTATGTACCAAACCAAGAAAAACTGTATATTAAATATGTGGTCAAAAATGCATGCCTTAAGAGATATGAGCACTGGTTCACTAGACGTGTTTCACAGTAGCGAAGATGAACAAGTCCTCATAGCTCTTAAGGTATGCATTTCAGAACCCATGTTTTAGACATTTTTGCTTCGAATGATTGTTCCCGTCATGTTCCTGAGTACTGACTTATTCTCCTTGAGACACCCTGCATACGCGACCTCTTGTGAGCGCCGTGAAGTTCATACTGTATGATAAGCATCACTAACCTGTCCAAGTTGGCCCTATCATGTTCACATAGTAACCACTGCGAAAATTTCGTAATTGCAATGGTGGAAAACGTATTCCACTTGGATAAGAATTTCTCTGTTAACGTGCCTCGCCAAATTCAGATAAAATCTCAAGCTTTGGCGGTTGTACCTGGTGAACTTAGTCGATAGAATATGTGTCTGCGAAAGGCAAATGTCCCAGGTTCGAGTCCCGCTCCTTAACGCAATATTAATCTGGCAGGAAATTTCAGCCTACTTTAACGTTATTGACTTCGATTTTTTTAGAGCATGGAAACTAGCAGAAATTTTATCCATTTCGCTGATGAAAGGACGTTCTCTGTTGCGTAACGAAACAATTCATGGTATCACGAATGTGAGTTAATCGCAGTCCTTAAGGAATCTTCACGATTTTTATATATACTTTATGGCCGAGCGGTTCTAGGCGCTTCAGTCCGGAACCACGCGGCTGCTACGGTCGCAGGTTCGAATTTTGCCTCAGGCATGGCTGTGTGTGATGTCCTTAGGTTAGTTAGGTTTAAGTATTTCTAAGTCTAGGGGTCTGATGACCCCCAATACTGCTTAGAGTCACTTTATTTACTTTATACACACTTACTACAAAGATTATATACAAACAAATATTAATACTTAGTTGTAGAAAATTGATAAATTTTTGAATTAGATCAGGTGATGGTAAAATAAAGATTCTTGTTAATCGGTTGAAGCATCAAATTTTTTAAAAATTGTGTAACTTAAAAATAGCCCATAATTATTTTTCTATCTGCGAAATTCAATTAATGAAATGAAGTAATGTGGGCGATAGCTCTAAACGTCTTACATACATGTATTATTCGTCTCTTTAGGGAAACACACTACACTCTTTGTTAGTTCTGTTGTACTAGTTGTCATTACTTTACATTTTCACTATCACATTTACACATTACAATAACGTAGTACTCAGCACATTCATTTTTTGAACGTGGTATGTGTGTTAACAGATTTTTCGAATTTTGACGTAGATTCTGTCATTTGGAAATCAGTGCAACAACACCACAAGTAGGCAAAAAATATACGTAAATATTATTGGACAAACTCTTGTCCAGTCACAACACACTGCTATAATCGCTTTTCAGTAAAATTTGTATATATAGCTTCTCGTAGCCCGAACAATACTGTGAAACATTCGCTGCATTTACAAATATACATTATTTTTAACTGCAAGAATATCAACAGCCGTGATACCACAGAAGTTGTCTGCACCGTTTTTATATTGAACAGATAAAGTGTGTTTTAAATACTTTCTTTTAAAATACGACAGATAAATTTAGATTAATTACTAAAGCTTGTATAGAAATGAAACGTAAAGTTTTCTGTTGCTTTTCTAAAGTAACTCTATAAGTTAACAGTTCACTTTTGTGGATTATAAATCAATTTAAAGAGTAAAAGTGAAAAGTAACAGAAAAAAGTCGAGTTGTCTTGCGACAAAAAGCAAACTGTCAGTCATAATAAACTGATAATTAATGGAAAACATTTACTGTATATCGTGTAACGTATCTCTCTAGTAACGAATAAAACTGTGGTGGACTGATCTGCTAACACCCATAGTATTTAGACTTTTAACTTGCAGTTACTTGGAAAAATGAATTGATTTAGAAGTATCACCCTTGTATCCTGACTTCAGATGCATGTAAACACGTCAGACGTTGATTACGCAACAGAAAAAATAGTGCAGCGACATTGGGTACCAAGATTTCTGAAGATTCCAAGTAATCGAATCTGGGCGGAAGTGGCTTTTCCACTCTGCAAAAACGCAGAAAAGGGCTGTGGAGCGCGCAGAGGGAAAGCTTTATAGCGCTCAACTTGCGTGAAAAATTCTCTTTACAGGACGAATCGTAACGAAAATTTATGAATATTAAAAAAGTTGGAATGGCTCTACAGATTAATTTTCGCAACGTGGGAAGCTCTGAAAACTAGCTGTGCGAAGTTCTTATCTCACGGAAATGAGCTCGAAGTTGTCTTTCTCTGCGAATGCTTTTGCAAATTTCAGGGTAATTCCGGCTAATTCTGAGACATGAAGTAGCCGTTAGTACAAGAACCTGCTATTCAATCTCAAAGCAGTCATTCGCTCCGGCGGAGCGGCTGTGAGAGCGGTCGGTCGTGGCGGGGGAGCTGTTGCTGGTGGTAGGGGTGTTTGCTCGCCCTGTAGACGCATTCAGATGAGTCGCGCTATCCGAAACCCATTCGACCGAGAAACGCCTTGGCTCGCGGCGTCGCGCCGTGGGGAATAATGTACAGCTAACAAACAAGCGGCGCCGCGAGGGGCTGTTTAAGCGGAGCTAACGCCAGCTACACACTACACTCTACACGCTGCTCAAGCAGACAAGCTCCCCGCACTACCGAGTGGAGAGAACTCCGCCTTAAGCACGGTTCGAACGAGCGGTTTTCTGACTTAAATCGACTGCTAGTGGTCGGCGTGAGTCGCGTGCCTGCATATAAATCATCCGTCGACCACGTCGCCAGTGTGTCAGTGGCATCAGTAGTCAACCAACTGTGCCAAGTGTAGTATTTTAAAATCCCGAGTACATAGTTAGTCAAAAAGATGGATCCAGTTCAATTTATTTTTATTTCGTTAGCTAATGTTGTTGTGGTCTTCAGTCCTGAGACTGGTTTGATGCAGCTCTCCATGCTACTCCATCCTGTGCAAGCTTCTTCATCTCCCAGTACCTTCTGAATCTGCTTAGTGTATTCATCTCTTGGTCTCCTTCTACGATTTTTACCCTCCACGCTGCCTTCCAACACTAAATTGGTGATCCCTTGATGCCTCAGAACATGTCCTACCAACCGATCCCTTCTTCTAGTCAAGTTGTGCCACAAACTTCTCTTCTCCCCAATCCTATTCAATACCTCCTCATTAGTTACGTGATCTACCCATCTAATCTTCAGCATTCTTCTGTAGCACCACATTTCGAAAGCTTCTATTCTTTTCTTGTCCAAACTACTTATCGTCCATGTTTCACTTCCATACATGGCTACACTCCATACAAATACTTTCAGAAACGACTTCCTGGCACCTAAATCTATACGATGTTAACAAATTTCTCTTCTTCAGAAACGCTTTCCTTGCCTTTGCCAGTCTACATATTATATCCTCTCTACTTCGACCATCATCAGTTATTTTGCTCCCTAATCTAATTCCCTCAGCATCACCCGACTTAATTCGACTACATTCCATGATCCTCGTTTTGCTTTTGTTGATGTTCATCTTATATCCTCCTTTCAAGACACTATCCATACCGCTCAACTGCTCTTCCAAGTCCTTTGCTGTCTCTGACAGAATTACAATGTCATCGGTGAACCTCAAAGTTCTTATTTCTGCTCCATGGATTTTAATACCTACTCCGATTTTTTCTTTTGTTTCCTATACTGCTTGCTCAATATACAGATTGAATAACATCGGGGAGAGGCTAAAACCCTGTCTCACTCCCTTCCCATCTACTACATCACTTTTCTGTCCCTCGACTCTTATAACTGCCATCTGGTTTCTGCACAAATTGTAAATAGCCTTTCTCTCCCTGTATTTTACCACTGCGATCTTCAGAATTTGAAATAGAGTACTCCAGTCAACATTGTCAAAAGCTTTCTCTAAGTCTACAAATGCTTGGAACATAGGTTTGCCTTTCCTTAATCTAGCTTCTGGATGAGTTTGTGTGTTCCACATATTCTCCTAAACCACTGGATCGATTTCAGCCAAACTTGAAAACTGGTACACTTACTACTTATTGTCTCCAAAGAAGTGTTGTGGGGTCAAGAACAAAAAGACTCTCATAGGGATGAGGTTGAGGTGGAAGGGTAGGTAATCCCTGACATGTAATTTGCCCTGCACAATAGGTGTGCTTTGTAGGTAGACTCGGAATGAGTTTCAGGGTCTATTCATAAAGATGGACATAGTTAAGCAGAGAGAGCGGGAAGGAGAAGATGGAAAGTGAGAGGGGGAAGCATGAGTTGGACAGAGAAATGGGGAAGATGTGGACAGTGAGAGAGGGAGAGGATAAGATGGACAGATGTGGAAGGATTGGATGGACAGAGGGAAAAAGGGGGGTAGGGTGGAAGATGTGGACAAACAAAGGGGGGAGAGGAAGTGATAGGGAGAAAAGGTTCAAATGTCTCTGAGCACTACGGGACTCAACATCTTAGGTCATAAGTCCCCTAGAACTTAGAACTACTTAAACCTAACTAACCTAAGGACATCACACACACCCATGCCCGAGGCAGGATTCGAACCTGCGACCGTAGCAGTCCCGCGGTTCCGGACTGTAGCGCCAGAACCGCACGACCACCGCGGCCGGCAGGACTAGATGGACAGACGGGGGGGGGGGGGGGGGGAGGGTTAAGGAGATGCGTGCAATGTATGTTCCACACACGTACGCAAACGAAGCATCTGGTACAAGGCTAGTAATCTACTAACAGAAGGAAACTGGAATTTTTAAGTCCACGAACACATTAATCAGCAGTGTATCTTCCTCATTCGACTTGGGCGATCAGCCCAAGCTTCGTCCTCTGCAGAAACATCCAGTTTGTTGAAACTGCTTACATCAACAACTTATGCGTTTCCTAGCTTGTGGTTCAAAACAGAATTGGAGATGAAATCTTCTCTGTGCTAAAATAGCCGACTCACTTCTTTCAAATTTAAGGAACACAGAAAACGTTATGTATGGCAGCTGTCTTACAACTAGAGCTGCGCTCTACCAAAACTACAGTTTGCCCCCTTTGGTACAATACATAATTGACGTAGTAAATGGTAGGATTATCGGCAGTGTTGGTAGCATTGGTGGGGAAAGAAACATACTTGAACGTGTGAGAGTGAAACTGGGAGCCCACGACTTCTCTTCCTTTTCCCTTCTTTGCTTGTTTGTTTTGCACACAATTAGAACTGAGCTTCGTTCAGCTTTAGTCCACTGTGTTTTCTATATACTTACAAAAATATAAATTGGCTTTTATAAATCATGCAAATTCGCTGATCGCGTAACTTCTGCGCTTTTATGTAGCCAAAGCTATTACTTTTGATAAAGTATAGTTTACGTGCACGATCATAAAATAATCTATATTGTTTTCTGTACTCAATAGAAAGTTCTTCATCATGATCAAAGGCAAGTGTTAAATGCTGTTATAGACAAGTGAGAAAGTTGTTTATGAGTAACAAAACATGTTTTATACAAGTTCGACGAAAAATTCAAGCGATGTTTGGTATGTCTTTGTTTTACGTTTTTGTTTTCATTTCACACTTTCTTACGGCATTGCGTTTTCTAGCGCTGTACGAGAAATCTGTAATTTTTTTTTGTGTGCTCCAATATCCCGCTATTTCACGTTACAAATCAACAACTTGCGAATAAAACCTAAATTAAACAATGAGAACTACAATTTTGTTATAAATACTGTTTACTTTTAAGTAACAGGCTGGAGGGTAACTGCACAGAACAAAAATATTCCATGGGTTATGCGGCTCTTTATACATCCAGACTCAGTTTCTATATGGTTCACCACTTCCAGTCCCCAGGGAGGTCTAGTAAGACACTGATCGCATATGCAAACAAAGCGATCGGAACGAGGTAATGCCCAATAGATATGCAACACAACTAACGTATAGATAACACTGTTACGATCTTGACTGATCAAAGCTACTATGATAAATATCGTAGTCGGCACATACTTCCTGTTGTCTACGGTAGTTTCTTCTTCTCACAACTGATTTAAAGTGGTTGTCGGTTGGCACGAGCACTATAGCGATCGTTTATGTTTTTACTGGAGGTTATCGAAACTTCAGACCCTCTTCTTTCCAACGATGTGTACTATATGAAATAAAAATTTGTTGAATCGGGTCCATCTTTTGAGTACTCTTGTATTCTGCAGATTGCGCATATGCAGAAACAGAGAACAGTAGCGTCGCCTGCTGACATCGGCAGTTAAATTATTTTCGTCGCGCTCTCTTCAGGTCATAGTAGTGGACTTTGTTCTTTCCTGTCTTCTAAATCCTTACTTTATTGTTTACGTTGTTTTCATGACTCATGTAAAACTTACGTAAGGACTTGATAATCTGCTGTAAAAGCGAAAAATACCTGAAAATAACACATATTTATGTATTACGTAACCTGGACAAAGAAAAAGCCGGAATTGTGCATAAATAAGGACGTATAAAGAGTAATGTTTTCAATGGAGATTTTTTCAACAGTAAAACGACAGATCTACTAAACGAGGAAAATAATTTTCTTTGTTACTTGGTACTTAGGGAAAAAGATACAAAGGAGAGGCCCTATTTACTATGTTCTCAATGTTGTTTTATGTGTTTACCTACATTTTCTCGAGAAAAGAAATGTTGATGTTTTTAAATGTTTGTATCACACATTTTGTACTGTGTGGTCCTGAGAGTTTATCTTTGGACAAGAACATAAACAATGGATTTTGTATTATTACTGAACCCTGTTTTCAGTGATAGTTACTGTATTTCCTTTTTTTCTACGAAAGATAGTGACTTAAAATCCCACTTTCTCGTTTTGGATGACAAGCTGCAAAGAAGGCAGCAGCTTTAACAAACGAAAACCACCAGTCGTGACAGGTCGGACGCAGTGCAGGAATTATACGTCAGGGGCGCTATAGTCCTGTCACGTGTAAGTATTTAAAGGAAATAAGTCGCTCGTGTGAATGGGGCTCTGTCCACAGCGAGGAGGCTACGTGGGCATATTAAAAGCCAAAATTTTCTGCTCCTCTTACATAACGGAATTAAAATAGCAGAGCCGTGGAAACACGCCGGTGGTACATTTTGGTTGCGGAATGCAGTTTTAACATCCCGGACCAGGTGGGAAAGAGGGAGGAATCAGAGCAAGTGCCAAGTGGATTCTGTAGACTTGCGTCTCTGATTTGTTACTTGTGAAATCCATTTATAAACCATGTTCCTGCTATTAATGGTTGTAACTTAATCAGTAACAACATGAAAAGCTTATGAGGATACTATGAAATTAATGAAATTTGATTGTGGCTATAATCCTCTCGACGAATCATTGTCGGCGACAGAGGCAGTAACTATGTGAACGGCGAAGATCGGTGAGCTTAACGCTTGGTGACAACTGCAGCAATATAATTAGATACTCTCCGTAGTGTTAAATTATATGGAGTATTAGAAAGTGAAATACTATGGCTAAGTGGTGCTCCACAGTTGCTACGTACCGCCTGAAACTCCATCTGTACAGACGCGCCAACGGCTGCTAGATTAATTGTTTTTACGCTAGTTTAGACATATATAACCATCGTCAGGTTCAAAAACGTCACCGAAGTGCACACATGTTCATATTATGGTCTCCGTAAATGTTTACCAAGTCAATCTGTGAAGTTGTTCAAAATTCTATTCTAATCTCTCTCTCTCCTACTCTTTTCTTTTCGCCTCTGAAAAAGGTTAGTATGCTAATCTAGGAGCCACGAGATGCGGCTCTGAGTAGTTGTACGAAGTTTGGGTGCAATCATCCACTTATACGGTCCCATGTGTGAAGTAGTAGACAAAAGCTTTCGAAGAGTAGCGGTTTTTAAGGGTAACAGGGCTGCTGGTGCCAACAGCGACAGTTTATGCGTGGGAGTTGGGAAAGTTAGCAGAGTGGTATTACCGTTGTTGCTGGTGCCCGATGATGTCTCCTGAGCCAGCTGCAGTGACGGCATACCTGTAATAAACATGCTAAGTCGAACGCTCGTTGTGTGGAACCGAGCGAGGTGGTGCAGTGGTTAGCACACTGGACTCGCATTCGGGAGGACGACGGTTCAATCCCGCGTCCGGCCATCTTGATTTAGGTTTTCCGTGATTTCTCTAGATCATTTCAGGCAAATGCCGGGATGGTTCCTTTCAAAGGGCACTGCCGATTTCCTTCCCCATCCTTCCCTAATCCGAGCTTGTGCTCCGTCTCTAATGACCTCGTTGTCGACGAGACGTTAAACACTAATCTCCTCCTCCTCCTCCGTTATATGGAGTCGTATGGGGTCGGTTTGCATTCCCTTTGTTCGGCTTTACTGTCTGCTCTGTTTGGCTAGCTGTATGGGAGCAGCTGGCGGTAACAATCCGTTTTTCTGTTATACATGGGTTCACCTCAATTTCAATGACTGCGTACTTCATTTAACACTGCAGCAGATGGTTAGTCTACGCTAAGAGAAAGTGTGTTGGGGCGGTTGTGCTTCCACCTCTGGTTAGATGAAGGGGTTGTTCATGTGTCTCGAATTTTTGTACAGTCATGTGGCGAGATTTTGGAATACCTCCGCGAGAATTTAGGGTCCAAATTTATTATGTAATCCGCGGTGCGTTTGTATCTTGGAGCATTGCTTATGTTTCGTAGCACCTTGATCTGTATGATATGCAGGCGACGCTGACGTGTTGGACCTGTGTAGCCCCACACTTTAGCTGCGTATGTCATCATGTCCCATTCATGGCCCTCGACGCCCTCCAATTCAGTGTGCTTTGCCTGTTAATCATAGGGGACAGTTGTCTGAGCCTCGCCAATGCTTTGTTGCCCAGTGTTGAAAGTGGTCCCCAATGTGAGTTTCCAGTCCAGTCAGACATCTACGTATCTCCCTGGTCTCACTGAAACGTACTGCTGGTGCGTGTAGTGTGATTTATCTACAGAGTTGATGTTTGTCCAGTTGTTTCGGTCGACGTGTGAACAGAACTGTCTCATATTGGTCGACGTAAATTTTGATACAACATTTTTCCAACCAAGGCTCGACAGTAATGGCGTATCAAGGTTAACATCGACAAGTGTGAGGCAGCTCTGTTCACAAGTAGATCGAAACAACTGCACAGACATCAACATTGTAGACAGATCACACTACAATCACACCAAACTCATTTCCGTGAGAAAGTCGGATACCTAAGCTCGACAGTAATGGCATATCAAGAAGCACCAACATTGTAGACAAATCATGCTACAAGCACACCCAATACGTTTTCGTGAGAAAGTCTGATGCCTGGGTGTCTGGCTGGACCGGAAACTCACATGTGGGGGACCGCATACAACACGTCGCTAACAAAGCCTACAAGAGGCTCAGACAACTGTACCCTTTGCTTAACGTGCATTTGAATAACACTTCGATTCACGGCCGCGTCGGGGATTTTCTCCGCACGGGGACTGGGTGTTGGTGTTGTCTTCATCATCTCCCCATTCGGGAAGTGCCGAGAATGAAAATGGAAATATTTGGAACTTGTACGGACGCTGATGATCACGATGTTGAGCATCCCACGAACCACAATCATCATCATCATCATCATCATCATCATCATCAAATGACACTATATATATCTTTAAAGGTCTACATGAGCTCATATACGAAAGGTCGTATTGCCAAACACGTATTAGGTAACATTGTAATGGCCTTGGGGTCAATTGCTTTCATATAACTGACTTACTTTGTGTTGTGTCTTGAGTTTAAACTTAGAACAGAATTTCTAACTTCAACTAGAGTAATCGCAATAGTTATGAAATATTTGTTACTCGAAATTAATAGAAATCCCGAACTAATGTACCGTTGAACTGAACACGTACTTGAACCTTGAAATTAATTGCAAATCAAGATTGGGCAACAATTATACAGCACATTTCGCCAATTACTACGAGACATTTACGTTCAGCACAGTTGCTATCGAGAAGCAGATTTAAATTCTTTAAGTAACAAGTTCTAAGTAACTAATCTGTGACTTTGAGGGCTATGGTAATTCCGAAAAACCCAATACATAATTACATGGGCGCTTCGGAAGCACATTAAAGCTGATATTTTCGCTACTTATCTTTGTAACTACTGAATACTTCTCTTCTGACAACAACTCACCATTACAAATTTCATCCGTGAATACCTTTTATTAAAAATCGGTCACCAGCCCCAATACAATTATTTTTTGTGTTTTAACTGGTTATCAGTATTTTATTTTATAAAGATTTTCTACCAAACAGCCATACATTCCTACGCTCATGTCAGTAACAAATACCTTTTTTTCGTTACAAAACTTTGCTAAAATTCTTCACAGTACTACAGTGACAGTTCGTTCAAAGGTTCCAGATAAACATTTCCTGAAGTAACAAAAGATAATGGGGACTCCTTTTTCTAAAGCATTAAAAAAGATGCTACTCTAATTCGTGGCTCTCGCACTTTAATCTTAACTACAAATGAAGTACCAAATCTGCGGAAATGAAAGAAAAACTGTCTGTACCAAAATTTGGTAACTTCTTTTATATTTACCTAAGTATCGTAGTTTGTTGTTGCGTTTATTATTGCGTATCCCTTTACTGTGCAATATTTCTTGACAACTAAGATACAAAGAATAGTAAAAAGCGACAAAGGGGAAAGTGATAGAAAGGGAATACAGAAGTGAAGCTAAAGACATAGCGGCTGGTCCGCGCTTGGCATGAACATCTGCCGCTTTCTTGGACTGGAGCCCGCCTTTCCCTTAGAGATGCAAGGTCTGGTGGTGAGGAGGGAAAGGCTGCGACAGCCTGATGGGAGGAGGAGGGAGCTGAATTTTACGCCGGCACAACTGTTGCGCCTCCTCGCTGTTGTTTCGGATAAGAGCAGAGGCGCAGCATTCTCTCTTCGCACTGGAATGAATTATGCATAGGGCTCGTTGCAAAAGAACTTGAAGCCTCTTTTATCCTTATGTAAGGCCCAAAACGACAGGCCTTTAATAAGGAATTAGCATTGTTGAAAGTAAGTGTTTCTCCCCTGTACGAGCCAGGCTGCAGCACGCCAAGCCACGCTGCAACCGTAGGGGCTTACGGACACATTCTTTTAGTATGGTACGAGGACCGTATCAATGCCTATCGGCTGGTAAGCTTCTCATCTCCTTCCTGCGTGTAGCCACATTAATCTCTTATTAAGAAACGAACTGACTTGTAAGCGTAGTGTAGTCGTACGCTGTGCCTGACGAAGGGTGTAGAAATGTGAGTTCCTGAAGGTGTTGAACCATATGCCGAAAGATAAATGAAGTTAATGGTTTAACACCCCTTTGACAAAGAGCTGCAATCACCAAGAACATTTTTACGTTTGTCATCTCATTGCCAAATATATCGTAATGCTAGATGACGTAGAGTCTTCATAGCGATATACTTACTGAAGGCAGAAATCGTCTTTTCTTATAGGCGAGACAGGAGTTTAAATATATACGTTGGAGGAAAACAACCCGATGTTAAGGTCAGAGTAGGGTAGCGGAGATCAAATAAAACAACGTTTTCCAACTAACCAAGGATGTAAAATGTTCTGGCAGTGGCTGCAACGTGTAATGTTACAAAGAAACAACTGTAAATGGCATGTGTTTTAATTTTTGATAACATACAGAGAGCATGAATAAACTTTTATTCTGACAGGTACAATATATTAGTGGCCCTACGTTTGAACTAAAACAACGGTAAAAAATAAAACAGGAATTAAATTTTTAAACACTCTTTTCTTCCTTAAATCATACTTCTTTTCAGCAGAAGCTCTAAATTCCTGTCTCCAGCACAGGTACGAAGTTTACATTATCAAAGAAATGACTGTCACACCCTCTCGAAAATTCCTGGCTTCATACGAATGATTGTCTGCAAATGAACGTTTAATAGACGCATGGAGACAGTGGTAAATCTATCACGACTGTTAACAGACATTTTAAATCGTATTCTGATGAACACACAACACTGAACTTTTGGTTTAACCTCTTCAGTTCTTTTGACATTTGTGCAACTACTTGGCAAAATAATTACTCTTCGGAAGAATATGTTTTTCCCTACTTTTCCGGCGGCGCAGTGGTAAGGCACTGGCTTTGTATGGAGGAGGACGATGGTTTTAATAGCCATTCGACCATCATGATTCCGTGACTTTCCTGAATCGCTTAAGGTGAACGTTGGGATGGTTCTATGCAAAGGGTATGTCCATTTTCCTTCCCTGTCCACTCCTTGTGCTCCGTCTCTAATGAGCGCGTCATCGACGAGGCATGAAGCCCTAATCTTCCTTTCTTCCTTTTGTAGAGGCGACCACTCCAGAAGTACTCCCACTAAATGCGCCTCATACAAACATTTTTCGTTAGAAAACTTCACTTTATTGTACTTCGAAAACGAAAGTATATTGCTGTTTTCATTGCACTGAGTTGACTCATTTACATCACGGGTCCCAAAACACAATGTGAAATTGGTGGATCTGTGACTGTTCAGCCACGAGTATCAACATACAGTGCAGAAAAAGCAAAGCGATGATCATGATTCTACACTCATATGTGAAAAGAGGTGCTTTCAGTTCCATTCAGGCCATAGAGTATTAGGACTTCCGCAGTTCACCTGAATCAGTTCATGTGAATAGCAGATTCGTTCCTTCAGTGAGACCTCGGACTATTTGTCACGCATTCTTTGTCCAGCTGTCCTAATTCAGCTGTCGTCTAACATCATAAGCACCTAAGTTCTAAGCACACTATCTTATACACAAAGATAAAAAACACAGAGCCCAAATCTCAAACTGAGGAGCACGAATAATGATGAAATAATTAATCAACTTAATTTTTACTTTACTCTTGAAATAATTAATCAACTTAACTTTTACTTTACTCGTCAGAATCCTTGCGTCCTGGGAATAGAGATTTCACGTACTTCGGTGAATTTTGCTCTTTCTGCATCCAAGTAGTAGAAGAGTAAATTACTCTTATAGCTTTGCATTTGATTTGAGTGGGGTTTGGGCGGTGGTTGCCCAGGCGTATGCTTTTTTTTTTAGCATACACATTTGTTAAACACAAATAAAATCTCCAGCAATTTCCCAAAGTATAAAATTAACAGGAGTTAAGTATATTGCCTAGTTACGTTATCTGACAAGCAAACGTAATCGAATCAAAGCTTTCCTCCACTACATTAGTGAGCCAATATGATGCTGAATACCGCCACAATGACAGCAAATTAGGGGACGTAACACAGCTACGTACAACTCACAATACTCGACCTCTTGGCCCCTGAAAAGAATAAAGCTCAAAATAAGAATCAGCAGTCAATGAGCTCAAATTAATACCAACCACAAAATCACAATCGCAGCCCTCAGACTTATTCTACATTCATCTACAAAAAGATGCACTCCTGCTTCTACTCACAGATCTCTCCAGCAACTATTCAGTATTGCTAATACTACTACCAAAATAACTAGAGTTCTATCTACCCTAAATTCACAGAAACCACATAAATCACTGGACAAATGAGTATGCATATAATCTCAATCACGATGGCTACATAATATTAACAACAATATTTACAGAGCTCTCGTCACGAGGGATGTCGACGCACACCCACTGCTTGCAAGAAGACACACAAAAGCGAACACGGAACACTGTGCTCACGGCCCCACCACGCGTTGTACAGCTCTCAACAACTACACTCAAAGCGCTATGCTTGCTCTGTTCACCGCATGCTGTGCTCAGCTTTCACAAATGGGCGTTAGATCAACTAACCAAAACCACTGCCAGCCGCTGAAATACGCACATAGTGTTACTCTTCTACTGCAATAACCGAAGCTCTTGTCTACATGTGTCCTGGAGGCATCGTTCTCTCACCACGAAAAAACACACCGACCGGCCGCCAGAGCTGTTGTATCCATACCACTCGGCTATTACCCACGTCGTCTGTTAGTGAGTCCAAATATCCCGGCAGCACGGCCCTCCAGGTCACAGTTGATTCTCTTCTAGTTCAGTCTCCATCGAGTGACCCCTCGTTGTCTACGCTTTAGGCCTGTCACGCCACATCAAATGAGTCGGTCCAACCTCCGTATCAGGTCCAGCACCATCCCCATGACTCGTCAACCACGAGCACCAAAGCATTCCCACCCCGCTGTCCACACCTCCATGGACAGCCCGATCCCACCAACCTCGGCCACCGTCTTCATGCTCTGCGTTGACAATTGGTGACGCGCTGCAGGCTTCCCGACCGCCCCCCTGCGGTCACAGAGCTGGGTTTCGGGATGGTGTTCCTCGATGCGAGTGGAGCAGGTAACCGACATACGCCGTCTCGAGCTGGCTCAGCTTACCTCGGCGCAGTGGTATCTGCAGCACAAACGCCCCTGATCGTGCCCTCTGGCGAAAGACATACTCTCCAGAACTGACCAACTACTAAAATCATTGATTTAAAGTCTTTATTAGCTAACAGCAGCGTCCAAGAAGAAGAGCCACGACTTCATCTATGAACTTGCTAGAGCATGCCACAGTGAGCGTACGTTCACACATTTTCCATTACATGAAGCAGTTCGTTTAACAAATACGAGGCGTATTTTTAAAGTAAGTACCGCTTTTAAATAAAGTAAAATAGACTTTTCTTAGCAGTTTTGTTTTTATGTGAAAACTTGTACTAAAATTTGCTTTTCGACACGGTTCTTCCAATACTCAGGCACTTATCGTATCGTGCAACTAGGTTCTGAATACCGCCCTCGCTGAAATCTGCCACCTGATTAGACAACCACTGGAACACTGGCGTTTTGATATCTGGTGCTCACTGACCAGATGATTCTTCAAATGAAAGAATATGTTATAGTCACTGGGCGCTATACTGAGGCTGTACAGAGGGAGATCAAGTTGTTCACACCCAAATGATCCAATCAGCTCTTGAGCTCCATTGACCGCATGTTGACGGGCATTGTGATGAAGCAAAACGATCCCCTTACTCAGCATGCCATCTTTTGTTTGGATTGCACGACGCTGATTTTAAAGTTCTCACAATAAGTAACAGAATTTATGTTGCCAACACGAGGAAATAATCCTCAAGCGACACCCCCTTCTTGCCCCCAAAAAAAACGGTGCACGTGGTTTTCTAGGCTGAAATTGCTTGCAAGAAATTCGCTTTCTTGGGGGATGCTGAATGCCGCCATTTCACGGATTACTGCTTCAGGTGTAACGTAAGCCATTCATGTTTCATCGCATGTCACGAGTTGGATTAAAAACTCGTTATCTTCCTCAATGTACCACTTTAGGAAAGTCAAAGAACTGGCTAAATGTTTGTTTTCGTGTACTTCAGTTATCATTTTCGGTACCCAGCATGGGAACAACTTCCGATAATTTAAACGTTCTGTAACAATTGCATACAACACACTTCTTGACTCTTGAGGAAACTCATCAAATAACGTAGAAATCGTAAAGAGTCTGTTCTCTCTCACTTTTTCATCAACATTCTGCACGAAATCGTCGGTAATGACTGGAGGTCACCCCGTTTTTCCTCATCACGTACAATCTCATGGCCGGGTTCGATTCCCGGTGGGGTCAGAGATTTTCAACTGCCTCGGTATGACTGGATGTTTGTGTTGTCCTCATCACTTCATCATTATTCATGAAAGTGGCGAGATTCGACTGAGCAAAAGTTGGGAATTTGTACGGGCGCTGATAACCGCACAGTTGACTGCCCCACAAACCAAACATCATCATCATCATCATCATCATCATCACATCATCATCCATCTCACGGCCACACTTAAACGCCCTCACCAATTTCCTTACCATCCCATCGCTCATAATGTTTTCTTCGTACGCTTCACTGCCAAAACGGTGAATCTCGACCACTTTAACGTCTTTAGAGCTAAGAAAAGGAGTCACAAAGTACACTACTGGCCATTAAAATTGCTACGCCATGAAGATGACGTGCTACAGACGCGAAATTGAACCGACTGGATGAAGAGGCTGTAATATGCAAATGATTAGTTTTTCAGAGCTTTCATTCACACAAGGAGGGCGCCGGTGGCGACACCTACAACGTGCTGACATGAGGAATGTTCCCAACCGATTTCTCATACACAAACAGCAGTTGACCGGCGTTGCCTGGTGAAACGTTGTTGTGATGCCTCGTGTAAGGAGGAGAAATGCGTACCATCACGTTTCCGACTTTGATAAAGGTCGGATTGTAGCCTATCGCGATTGCGGTTTATCGTATCGCGACACTGCTATTCGCGTTGGTCGAGATCCAATGACTGCAGAATATGGAATCGGTGGGTTCAGGAGTGTAATACGGAACGCCGTGCTGGATCCCAACGGCCTCGGTCGAGATGACAGGCATCTTATATGCATGGCTGTAATGGATCATGCAGCCACATCTCGATCCCTGAGTCAACAGATGGAGACGTTTGCATGGCAACAACCATCTGCACGAAGAGTTCGACGACGTTTGCAGCAGCATGGACTATCAGCTCGGAGACCATGGCTGCGGTTACTCTTGACGCTGCATCACATGTGTTTACAGCATCATGATGGTCGCATCCGTGTTTGGCGACATTGCGGTGAACGCACATTGGAAGCGTGTATTTGTCATCGTCATACTGGCGTATCACCCGGCGTGATGGTATGGGGTGCTATTGGTTACACGTCTCGGTCACCTCTTGTTCGCATCGATGGCACTTTGAACAGTTCACGTTACATTTCAGATGTGTTACGACCCGTGTCTCTACCCTTCATTCGGTCCCTGCGAAACCCTACATTTCAGCAGGATAATGCACGACCGCATGTTGCATGTCCTGTACGGGCCTCTCTGGATACAGAATATGTTCGACTGCTGCCCTGGCCAGCACATTCTCCAGATCTCTCACCAATTGAAAACCTCTAGTCAATGGTGGCCGAGCAACTGGATCTTCGCAATACGCCAGTCACTACTCTTCATGAACTGTGGTATCGCGTTGAAGCTGCATGGGCAGCTAAATGTGTACACGCCATCCAAGCTCTGTTTGACTCAATGCCCAGGCGTATCGAGGCCGTTATTACGGCCAGAGGTGGTGGTTTTGGGTACTGATTTCTCAGCGTCTGTGCACCCAGATTGCGTGAAAGTGTAATCACATGTCAGTTCTAGTATAATATATTTGTCCAATGAATACCCGCTTACCATCTGCATTTCTTCTTGGCGTAACAATTTTAATGGCCAGTAGTGTATGAAGAGGTTAAAATGTACGATATTGTCTTCTGTTGGTCAGACATTGTCTCGTGGAACCTTGATGACGAGGATGTTGGCATTCAAGTTCCCTTGCAGTTCAACTTCTGACCACTGTCACATCCGAATGGCACATTCGAACTGCTGGCTAATTGAAGACTCTCAATGGGACTCTTTCCAAATTGAGTCAGGTGCTGATAACGCTGTCTCACATGGGTACGCCACATGTCTGTGTCTTTCAAGGTGATCTCACATCTGACGTTGTTCACGTCCGTTATATACTCTATCAGATCTAAACACAAACAATACTGATGAACTCTGGTGGCTGTTCTACCTACCATAGACATCTGGGACAGTAATGATTGACATACTCGCTGATGATGTGTAAGTGTAAGAAGTTGAGTGTGCGTCTCTGGTAGTTGACGTACTCGCTTGTGATGTGTAAGTGTAAGAAGTTACATTGATATCCAATCAAGTCTACTGGATGCTACTTTTTTTGTCAGGCGGTGTACCTTCAGGAAAATTCAAAAGTTACGCAGTTACGTACAATACTTTTCTACATACTGCTATATTACGTTAACGTCTCTTTAGATCTGAAGATCACGGAGTTTGTTCGAAACTAATCACACTGACACACAGTCTGAAAAGCTCGTTAAGTGTATTTTAAGGGAGGTTGTCCTGAAAATTGCTTTTAGAAAAAAAATTGATACTTTGCGTAGTCTCCGAGTTATTTTGCATTGAAGTTAGCCAATCAGGTCACCACACGTACATCAAGCAGCCTTCCAAAGGTGGTGTCGCTAAATGTTCCCTTCGTTTGCTTTCTTCAAACTAAACAAACGTAGTTTTTGCTCACCTACCTTACATTTATCTTTTCCGAACAAGGCACATTTTAAGTGGCAAAGAGCATTTCAACAAGTGGTAACTTAAGAACTCACAGACGTCTATGCGTTATCATACTTTAGCATGTGCAGGTGCTTGAATTTGGGCGCAGAACGATCTGCTTGGCTAACTTTACTGATAAGTAACTCGTAAACAGTGAAACTTATGGAATTTTTTTTACCGTTACTTCCCTGCGCAACCTCCCCTGCAAAACCCTTACAAGCTTTTGAGACTGTTTCAGACCACGCAGTAAATACAGGTTGTAACGTGTAGAAGTGGAGCTATTTTTATATGCCGTACCTTAATATGTGCATTCATCAACGTCTTGCTTGTTTTTTCCCAGCGTCTAACAGTCTTCCCACAAACACATCACAAATTTTACGGCCTGATATTTTCCGCACAGCCGCAACTGTATCAGTAAGTGGACTATGCCTGTCACTATAAACGAACCGTTCTGTGTTCACATGTCCACACTTCAACACCTGACCCCTGCACAGCTTGGTCTTGCCACGAGTACTTAGAGCTACTAACCAACGTAAAAAAATACGACTTGTAATAGGTATTATTTATTAATCTCGAAAGGACGGGAATACTAATGTAACGTTGTACAGTACACCACCCTCAGTCACCAGTATACCAGTCAGGTTCCTCTCAGAGTATGCTAATACAATAGCTCCATATTTAGCAATTATGTACAACCGCTCGCTCACAGAAAGATCCGTACCTAAAGACTGGAAAATTCTTCAAGTCACACCAATACCCAAAAAGGGAAGTAGGAGCAATCTGCTGAATTACAGGCCCATATCACTAACGTCGGTTTGCAGTAGCGTTTTGGAACATAAACTGTATTCGAACATTATGAAGTACGAAATTACAATGAAATGAATACCCCTAACTGCATACAGACGTTCATTTAAATCAACGGGGACAGTAGAACATGTGTGCCCCGTCCGCGACTCGAGCCCACGATCTCTTGCTTACATGGCAGACGCTCTATCCATATGAGCCACATACGACACAGAGACTGCAGGACTTATCTCTGGCACTCCTCCCGTGAGACCTACAGTCGCAACTTATTGTCCCGCACTATATTCAGTGCCCCTTCCCTATATACTCATTAGTCGCGGCTTTACTGCCGGTTCCCGTGAGAGTTAGGGCAATTTTTGTGCATCCGCACAAGATGGTCAAATGGCGGTGAGCGTTAACTATATGGAGATGGTATCTGTTCTTTCGGACATTTCAGATATATATATATGGTGTTACAAAAAGGTACGGCCAAACTTTCAGGAAACATTCCTCACACACAAAGAAAGAAAGTATGTTATGTGGACATGTGTCCGGAAACGCTTACTTTCCATATTAGGGCTCATTTTATTACTTCTCTTCAAATCACATTAATCATGGAATGGAAACACACAGCAACAGAACGTACCAGCGTGACTTCAAACACTTTGTTACAGGAAGTGTTCAAAATGTCCTCCGTTACCGAGAATACATGCATCCACCCTACGTCGCATGGAATCCCTGATGCGCTGATGCTGCTCTGGAGAATGGCGTATTGTATCACAGCCGTCCACAATACGAACACGAAGAGTTTCTACATTTGGTACCGGGGTTGCGTAGACAAGAGCTTTCAAATGCCCCCATAAATGGAAGTCAAGAGGGTTGAGGTCAGGAGAGCGTGGAGGCCATGGAATTGGTCCGCCTCTACCAATCCATCGTTCACCGAATCTGTTGTTGAGAAGCGTACGAACACTTCGACTGAAATGTACAGGAGCTCCATCGTGCATGAACCACATGTTGTGTCGTACTTGTAAAGGCACATGTTCTAGCAGCACAGGTAGAGTATCCCGTATGAAATCACGGCGGTGAATCGAGGAAGTACAGTACATACTGGCGAAACTAAAATGAGCTCTAACATGGAAATTAAGCGTTTCCGGACACATGTCCACATAACATCTTTTCTTTATTTGTGTGTGAGGAATATTTCCTAAAAGTTTGGCCGAACCTTTTTGTAACCCCCTACTTCGAAGGAAACGATTTATTAACACATAGTCAATACGGATTCAGAAAATATCGTTCTTGCGAAACACAACTAGCTCTTTATACTCGCCGCGTGGGATTTGCCGAGCGGTCTGTGGGGGCTGCAGTCATGGACTGTGCGGTGGGTCCCGGCGGAGGTTCGAGTCCTTCCTCGGGCATGGGTGTGTGTGTGTGTGTGTGTGTGTGTGTGTGTGTGTGTGTATGTGTTTGTTCTTAGGATAATTAGGGTTAAGTAGTGTGTAAGCTTAGGGTCTGATGACCTTAGCAGTTAAGTCTCATAAGATTTCACACTCATTTGAACATTTTTTCTTTATACTCATTAAGTAATAAGTGCTCCCGACAGGGGTTTGGAAAATTGATTCCATATTTTTAGATTACCAGAAGGCTTTCGACACCGTTCCTCACAAGCGTCTTCTAACCAAACTGCGTGGCTGTGGAATATCGCCTCCGTTGTGCGACTGGATTCGTGATTTCCTGTCAGAAAGGTCACTGTTGGTAGTAACTGACAGAAAGTCATCGAATAAAACAGAAGTAATATCCGGCATTCCCCAAGGAAGTGTTATAGGCCCTCTGTGTTCCTGATCTATATTAACGACATAGGAGACAATCTGAGTAGCCGTCTTAGATTGTTTGAAGATGATGGTGGCATTTACCGTCTTGTAAAGCCATCAGATGACCAAAGCTAATTGCAAAATGATTTAGATACAATATCTGTGCGGTGCGAAAAGTGTCAATTGACACTGAATAAAGGAAAGTGTGAAGTTATTCACATGAGTACTAAAAGAAATCCGCTAAATTTCGATTACGCAATAAGTAACACAAATCTGAAGGCTGTAAACTCAACTAAATACATAGGGATTACAATTACAAATAACCTAAATTGGAACGATAGATAATGTTGTGGGTAGAGCGAACCGAAGACTGTGATTCATTGGCAGAACACTTAGAAGGTGCAACGGGTCTACTAATGAGACTGCTTACACCACGCTTGTCCGCCCTATTCTGGAGTACTGCTGTGCTATGTAGGATCCGCATCAAATGGGACTGACGGATGACATCGAAAAAGTGCGAAGAAGCGCAGCTCGTATTGTATTATCGCAGAATAGGGGAGATAGAGCCAAAGACATGATACTGAGTAGGAGTGGCAATAATCAAAACAAAGGCGTTTTTCGTTTCGACAGGATCTTCTCATGAAATTTCAATCACGTTTTTTCCTCCGATTGCGGAAACATTCTGTTGGCACCCATCTACACAGGGAGAAATGATCATCACGATAAAATAAATCAGGTCTCGCACAGAAAAATTTAAGTGCTCGTTTTTCCCGCGCGCCGTTCGAGAGTGTAACGGTAGAGAGACAGCTTGAAGGTGGCTCATAGAACCCTCTGCCAGGCACTTTATTGTGAATATCAGAGTAATCACGTAGACGTTGATGTATATGTACTGTGTGTGTGTGTGTGTGTGTGTGTGTGTGTGTGTGTGCTGAATCCTCTCTCGACGAACACGTCGGCAACAGTGAAAAAATTCACCGACTGAAGAAGCTGCCGTCTGAAAAGTGATCGGTTTGTATGTAGGCAGCGCTGCAGGAGTGGGTATCCTACTGACAGAACAGCGAGTAAACCGAGACGGGACCCTTTCCGCTGCACAGCCCCAGAGGATCGTGGTCACGCCTGCGGCAGAGCCCGCCGCAACCGCAGCCGATACTCGCGATAACGGCTAACAACGCCAATTGCGGCAGGGGCGGCGGCTCTGCGCCGAATAACCAAGTTGGCCCAGCCGCGGGCGCCGAGGCGCCAGGACGCAGTCTCCGCCAGTAGCTGCGGTCTACCTGTTGCTATCACCGGCCACCGACACCAACTCTGTCTCTGCCTCACAGCTCTCCGCTTCCAAAGGGACCCCGTTCAACTGCAGTCATGATGTTTCAGTTAACATCTGGAAGAAAATGAAATGGTGACCATCAAATGTGGCGATAGCGTTGGTGAAGCGATAAATATTCACCCTACCAAGCGACACATTTTTCTCACTTTTGGCGAATCTTCATTGTAGGAGTTTTTCAATAAACCGTTCTGAACCGTTCTGAAATCGCCTGCCAGGACATGGTTTCTTCGCCTGAAGAAAGGGGAGGAAAAAAAAAAAAAGGTACAAATGGCTCTAAGCACTATGGGACTTGACATCTGAGGTCATAAATCCCCTAGACTTAGAACTACTTAAAGCTGATTAACCTATGGACATCACGTACATCCATGCCCGAGGCAGGATTCGAACCTGCGACCTTAGCAGCAGCACAGTTCCGGACTGAAGCGTCTAGAACCGTTCGGCCACGGGGAGGAAATTACAGGGTTCTGTTTGGGAGCTGTTTCCTTGTATTCTACCAAAGAACGTAAGTCTCCCACTTGCTTTACCTACGACTGACCTATAATCGGTACATCTACAACTGCATCTACTTCTATACTCTGCAGACGACTCTGAAGGAGGTGCGTCCCAATGAACCAGCTATTAAAGTGGTTCCCCCTTGCATTTATTTATGGAGCACGGGAAGAATGACTGCTTAAAAGCCTCCGTCAGAGCTGTAACTATTTTGATCCTGTCTTCACGATCTTTACGGAGGCCATACGAAGTGGGTAGTAAAATATTTCTAGATGCCTCCCTTCAAGCTCGTTCTTGAAAATCTGTGAGCAGGTTCAGATGGCTTTGAGCACTATGGGACTTAACTTCTCAGGTCATCAGTCCCCTAGAACTTAGAACTACTTAAACCTACCTAACCTAAGGACATCACACACATCCATGCCCGAGGCAGGATTCGAACCTGCGACCGTAGCGGTCGCGCGGTTCCAGACTGTAGCGCCTAGAACCGCTCGGCCACTCCGGCCGGCTTAGTGAGCAGGCTTTCGAAATATAGTTTGTGCCTATCCTGGAGCATCCACCAGTTCAGATTTTTCAGCATCTATGTGACGCAGTCACATGGTCAAATGAATCAATGACCTTCCGTGCTTCGCTTTGTATGCTTTAAATGTCGCCTGTTAGTACTATATGTCACGGTCCCACACACGTAAGTAATATTCTGAGACACGTAAGTAATTTGTAAGCTATTCCCTAGTATTCTATCAACGGACCGAAGTCTGCCGTCTGTCTTACGACTGGCCCTTTGTAATCAGTACGTTTAATATCCTTACAAACTTTTAAATTCAGGAAACTGTAAGAGCTGACTGGTTGCAATGGTCAGTCATTGACATTATAGTCTTGGGATACCATGTTTTGTGAACTCGACAATTTATCGTGACTTCGTAGGCTGGATGAAGAGTTTGTGAAGCTTTGTCGTCATATGCTGACATCGACGTATTTTTTAATTTAACGGCAACATTTTTGAACAGAATGACGTAGTGGCTATGGGTAGTCCTTTATCACCCATAGTGGCCAATTTATTTATGGAGGACTTAGAGGAATGGCACTGAGGACTTCAGCTTTGCAACCAAAGTGCTTATGGAGATAAGTAGATGATACCTTTTTCCTCTGGCCACATGGACGTGATGCAAAATGGTTCAAATGGCTCTGAGCACTATGGGACTTAACATCTGAGGTCATCAGTCCCCTAGAACTTAGAACTTCTTAAACCTAACTAACCTTAGGACTTCACACACATGCACGCCGGAGGCAGGATTCGGACCTGCGACCGTAGCGGTCGCGCGGTTCCAGACTGAAGCGTAGAACCATTCGGCCACAGTGGTCGGCGATGTGATGCTCTTAATTATTTTTGGACCACTTTAACTGTCTTCATCCCCGCATTAAATTTACCATGGAGGTTGAAAGTGATGTTATGGTTTTCAAAAGAGCTGATGGTACTTTGGGACGTAGCGTTCACCGAAAGCCACGCACACAGATCGATATCTGCATTCTACAACTTATCCATCACACCAACGCAGTGACGTCTTCAGGAGTTTGTTACGCAGAGCATATGCCATTTCCGATGTGGACGGCTTAACCCAAAAACTTGCGCATTTGATGGCTGTTTTTAAGGAAAATGGATACTCTGAGAAGCAGATTCGTCGGGCTGTGGGATCTGGACCAATACCGGAGGTGCATGAAGAGGAACACAGATCGGTCGCCTTTATTCCTTATGCTGGGGGGATATAGTTTAAGATTGGAAGAATTTTAACATCAAGAGTGTGTTCCGACACCTACCAAGATTAGGGCTCTCCTCGGCTCTGTGAAAGATGATTTGGGGCCTAGGAAACCAGGTGTTTACAAAATTCCGTGTCAGTGTGGGAAGGCTTACATTGCCCGTTCGATTCGCACATTTCATGACAGGTGTGTGGAACATCGCCGTCATACGAGGCTACAACATCCGGAAAAATCGGCTATAGCAGAGTATTATTTAAATAAGGACCACGGTATGAAATTTGGCGAAACAGTGATAGTTGTCAACACTTCAGTTTTTGGAACAGTGTCTGCAAATAGGCAATTGAAATGAAGTTGGCGGATAATTTAATTAATAAATTTCCTCTTGGCAGGGCGTGGAATCCTGTACTATCCCGCATCAAAACAGAAAGTTCTTCGATACGTCCAGTCCGAGTGTTCGATATATCGTGCCGCCTGTGTTCTACTAAGGGCGGCGCTACCTGCCCAGTCTTGGAGGATAGCAACCGTCATGGGCGGCGCATGCACCGTGAACGGTACGGAGGCGTATATAAGACTTCGATTAACAGCCTGTCGTTAGTTCTCAGCGGGACTCATCAGCAGAAGCAGCATTCTCCTGAAGATGGCGACCAGATGGACAGCCGAAATATCGAATCAAGTTGATTTTAGGATCCGGCTTCAAACCCGAAGGGCCTTCATCGACAATTTTCCTTTTTAACCATTTAAATTAAATTGCCGATCTTATTACCACTTCACGATCTGACTCATTAAATTGTAGGTCTTACTACATCATTCAAGATTGCATCATCTTCGAAAAGTATGAGGTTACTGCAAATATTGCCTCTCAATTAAAGTAAACTCCGTCGGAAAGGTCTCGGGAAACCCTAACGCTACTGAACGACCGCCGTGTTATCCCAAGCCTATAGGCGTCACTGGATGCGAATATGGAGGAGCATGTAGTGAGCGCACCGCTCTCCCGGCCGTTGTCGGTTTGGTGACCATAGGTTCTACTTCATAATGAAGCAGCTCCTCCATTTGCCTAACAAGGCTTGAGTGCACCTCTATTGCCAATAACGCTCGGCAGACCGGACGGTCACCCATCCAAGCTTGACGGACGGGAACCAGTGTTACCTCTGCGGCAAGGCCGTTGGCAAACATTGCTTCCTTTGTCTTTAATACACAACATGAACAGCAAGGGTCGTAATGCAATCGCTTGGAATACACCTGACTTTACTGTTTTATCTGTTGATGACTCTCCATCCAAGATAATGTGCTACCAAGAAATCCTCAATCCAGTCACAAATTTCACTTGGTATCCCGTAAGTGTGTACTTCCGATACTACTGGAGGGAGGCAGTTTAGTAAAAATTTCCTAGCCTATAGAAACAGCATGTGTGGCACCTTGCCGGCCGTTATGACCGAGCGGTTCTAGGCCCTTCGGTCCGGAACCGCGCGTCTGCTACGGTCGCAGGTTCGAGTCCTGCCTCGGGAATTGCTGCGTGTGATGTCCTTAGGTTCGTTAGGTTTAAGCAGTTCTAAGTTCTAGGGGACTGATGACCTCAGATGTTAAGTCCCATAATCCTCAGAGCCATTTGAACCTTTTTCTGTGGTACCTTGCTGTGAAGCAAAAACACCCCAAAGTGACAGATACTTGCGATGATTTGTGATGACAGCCCCTCGTCCGTCACCTCGTCAAGTGATTTCGATGGTATTCTCTCTGACGGTCAGTCCCGTATGGCGCAATTTTTTAAACACTGAGTCAAGGCAAT
This sequence comes from Schistocerca cancellata, assembly GCF_023864275.1. Classification (NCBI taxonomy): domain Eukaryota; kingdom Metazoa; phylum Arthropoda; class Insecta; order Orthoptera; family Acrididae; genus Schistocerca; species Schistocerca cancellata. The sequence goes on along the minus strand of NC_064627.1, from coordinate 867,947,214 downwards.
AAAAAAAATGGTTCAAATGGCTCTGAGCACTATGGGACTTAACTTCTAAAGTCATCAATCCCGTAGAACATAGAACTAATTAAACCTAACCTAACCTAAGGACTTCACACACATCCATGACCGAGGTAGGATTCAAACCTGCGACCATAGTGGTCGGGCGGTTCCAGACTGTAGCGCCTAGACCCGCTCGGCCACCCCGGCCGGCGTCAAGGCAATCCCAAAATACACTCGGCATTACCTTGTCCAATGAAGGTTGGTCTTTGCCTTTTTCATCAGAATCCACATGTTTCCACTGCTTTCTTTTCTCCTTTGTCTAGCAGTTATTGTGATAAATATGACAGTCGCCCATGCTGATTTGGTGGCTAAAGAAGTCATCTGGATTTTCGTGGTACAGATGTAACCTTTTTGCTTTTTGAAGCCTAGTCATATTCAGAATGTGGTGCAAGGTGTTGGAAACATCCGTCATCGATTTTTGCCCTTTTTCTATCACCTCGAATGGGAATGCCCCACAAATCGGTATACTACACGATACGACCATCAAAGTCAGGTGCTGATAACGCTGTGTCACACTAGTGTGTGGCTTCCCCTTATCCTTCACAGTGATCACGCAACGCCTGACACGCTTATGCATTTTACATAGGGTGATTCAGCTGTCCCTACCGATGCTTTTTATGCCAAGTACAACGCCTTAAAGTTATAGGCAAGAGTTTCATATTCTCTAGCTCGAAACGTGAAAACTTTTAGTCCTAAAGATAAAATGAATGGGAGCTTTTTGTAGGAAATATAATATAGTGAAAGTTTGCATTGGGAAGCGTTTTCGCTAGAGGCTACGGTTTTCGATTTATTCAAGAAAAACACGTTTGAAGGTCACTTTTGTACGTTCTCGAATTTAGAATACTACAGCCTCTTGTGAAAATGTATCCCAGTACAAAATTTACCTACTTAAATTTCCTACAAAAAGGTCTTGTTCATTTTTTCTGTAGGAGTGACATAGCGGCCAAGAGAGTATGAAAAACTTGGATGTAGTTTTTGAAGGTATTGCGGGTTCCATAAGACCCATCGGCAGGGACAGCTGGTATGGGCAGCTGCCTCACCATGTATAACATACTAGACGTGGTAAGAACACTAAACAAAAACAATACTAATGCACTCTGACCTCTGTATCTTTATGTCTAATCAAATACCTGTCGGTGTTTATACTGACATCCAGTTTCTTCGTCAAGCAATGTGATAGTATGAATAGTTCAGGTACATCTGGTGGATATACCCTACGTCATTTAATTCAGTACATGTACTGCACTATCTGCATTGGAGTAAAATTTCTTGTGTAATAAAATGAAGTGCAAGTCAGACTTTTGTAAAATATTCCACCTGTCATGGGTGATCAAGCAATTGCGTCGCCCACGTCCCACCAAGTGACCTAGTTTACTAATCTGTCTACATTACTCTGAAGTATAAAAGGAATCATCGCTTCAGTTAATAATTTGCGAAATTGCTATTATATTGTGGTGTCAGTTCTTTACACCTCTTGCAGGAATCATGCGAGATGCTGCGAGCAGTGGGGAAAATGGACAGAGGGACACTACGAAAATCGTGCTCGGATAGCCGAAGCTATTAGGAGACAGCTCGTGTAAAGCTGGAAACCGAGGTTTGAATCCGTATGCAGCACAGTTTACAATTGTCGCAACTGAATTATTTCAGTGCAGTCATGTGGCTGAGGTCGGTATTCCTCTTTCATCATACATGCGAAACTGTACCAACGTAATGACTCTTTCAGTCCTCAGCCGACGATGTTGTGTTTTGAAACTTATCGACAGATTACAACTGTGTACCGGATCGGGTTTCGGATTCAGAACCTAGAGTTTCACAAGCCAGATTGAGCTGCCCAGCCACGGATGAAGACTCGCTCTTGCACTGCCAGTTCTAACAGTACTTTTTCTTTCTTACCAAACTCGACAGAAGCTCTCCTCCGTACCTCACTGGAATAACACTACTGCAAAAATGTATATCACGGAGAAATGAATGGCTTAGCCATAGCCTTAGAGTTAATTTCAGAATACATTTTTAAGATGCTTCAGAAGAGATCAGGACTTAAACTGACAATCACTAGAACGAACACCAGCGTGAGAAGAATAAATTTCTAATCAGTAACTCTACATAACCTACTGCAATTAAGGCTATACTTCGGTTTTCGTTCTGTTTTTTTTTTTTCGAGGGACAAAGAAAGAGTACAGCTTTTCGACCCGTCGGTGAAGAGGTCATTTGAGACGCAGAACGAGCTAGGATTAGCGAAGGATGAGAGTGGAAGTCAGTCACATCCTTCGAAGGAACCATCTCGACGTTTCTAAGTTTAGAAAATTCACGAAAAACCTAAATATCGTTGACCATGCGGCATTTGGTCAATTGTCCTATTCCCGTCTGGATCGGTGATTTTCTCCGCTCGAAGACCGGTGTTGTGTTCCCAGAATGAAATTTTCACACTGCAGCGAAGTGTGAGCTGATGTAAAACTTTTCTGGCAGATTAAAACTGTGTGCCGGACCGAGACTCGAATTCGGGAATTTTGCCTTTCACGGGCGACTGCTCTACAATTTGAGCTACCCAAGCACGACTTCCGCCAGTACCTCGTCTCCTACCTTCCAAACTTCACAGACGCTGGAAAAAAAAAAAAGTTCAGTGTCCCACCACCACACCACTGAAAAATCGTGGTCGTGATCTGCTATCGTCTTTGTGTCAATATTCTAGTGATGCAAAGATTACAGCGTCTAATCAAACGATCCATATCCGCTCCTAGTGCTGTATCACCGCTGTTACGTGACCTCGGCCGCGAAAGCTGATAGACTTTGTTCCGAAACCAGGTGAATAATGTGCTGCAATAAGGCAATCGTTAGCACCTGCGTGCAGCCATGCGGAGGCATCCGGCCGCTACCGGCTGGGCAGCTACGTACAGCTAGCGCACCTCCACACGTGGCCGCTGTTGATCCAGCCAGCTATTCGTGGGCCGCGCGCAGTTTAGCGCCGATTGGGCGTAAACAGCGTGCTCTCAAATAAATACGCAGATCTGCGGCCGCCAGTCAGCGGGCGAACTTTCGCAGCGACGCGCCGGCTGTGCCCTTGACGCCCCGGCTCCCTTCCAGCAGCCTTGTTATGTATCCCAATTCCGCGTCACTGCCAGCAGTTAAAACCGCTATATCAAGAAGACGGTAGCAATAAGCGTCAAATTGGCGTGAAGTGTGCGTCGTGCTTGGACATGCAGATGGTTGACATTTCACAGCAATTGTAAAAAGAAGGAATTAGGAACGCCGTCTACGTCTCTATATAAAAAAGGAAATGTCTTAACATTGCCCAGTCCTAACCCAAAAAGACTGAAAATTGACATTTGTAGGATGTATTCATCTTATGTTGTAGACATCGTTTCTACATCTACATCTACATACTTACTCCGCAATCCACCATACGGTGCGTGGCGGAGGGTACCTCGTACCACAACTAGCATCTTCTCTCCCTGTTCCATTCCCAAACAGAACGAGGGAAAAATGACTGCCTATATGCCTCTGTACGAGCCCTAATCTCTCTTATCTTATCTTTGTGGTCTTTCCGCGAAATGTAAGTTGGCGGCAGTAAAATTGTACTGCAGTCAGCCTCAAATGCTGGTTCTCTAAATAAACTCAGTAGCGATTCACGAAAAGAACGCCTCCTTTCCTCTAGAGACTCCCACACGAGTACCTGAAGCATTTCCATAACACTCGCGTGATGATCAAACCTACAAGTAACAAATCTAGCAGCCCGCCTCTGAATTGCTTCTATGTCCTCCCTCAATCCGACCTGATAGGGATCCCAAATGCTCGAGCAGTACTCAAGAATAGGTCATACTAGTGTTTTATAAGCGGTCTCCTTCACAGATGAACCACATCTTCCCATAATTCTACCAACGAACCGAAGACGACTATCGGCCTTCCCCACAACTGCCATTACATGTATGTCCCACTTCATATCGCTCTACAATGTTACGCCAAAATATTTAATCGACGTGATTGTGTCAAGCGCTACACTACTAATGGAGTATTCAAACGTTACAGGATTCTTTTTCCTATTCATTTGCATTAATTTACATTTATCTATATTTAGAGTTAGCTGCCATTCTTTACACCAATCACAAATCCTGTCCAAGTCATCTTGTATCATCCTACAGTCACTCAACGACAACACCTTCCCGTACACCACAGCATCATCAGCAAACAGCCGCACATTGCTATCCACCCTATCCAAAATATGATTTATGTAGATAGAAAACAACAGCGGACCTATCACACTTCCCTGGGGCACTCCGGATGACAACCTCACCTCCGATGAACACTCACCATCGAGGACAACGTACTGGGTTCCATTACTTAAGAAGTTGGGACTGTTAGAAATTGCATTCCTAAGGAGGTGAAATAAGTGATGAGAGGCTATTTGGATTTACTGGGTGTTTCCGTAAGAGCGAGCAAAAATTTAACAGGAAAACTGAACAATTTGAGGTACGGAACCTGGGGTCAGAGAAACCAGCATGAGGAGATAATAAGAATAAATTGACATTAATGTGTACTTTTTTATTTAAGTTAGCTACAGTTAACTGCAGATACCATCGCTGACACAATGAACGTACCATTTGTGCTGTTTCTTACAAAATGTGCTGAAACTGACAACCATCAACCTCAAGCATGACATCGGCAAACAAGATTCTTACGCACACTGAAAAACATCCCTGGGGTGTTTCGAATCACATCACAGGCAGAATAGGTAGGTAACTAATTCAATCTCCGTATCCACTGGGGTCTCGTACACAAGTGACTGTAGATAACCCGATAGGAAATAATTAAGTGGACTCAAGTCAGGTGACCTCGCAGGCCATGGAATAATACATCCCATTCCTGCGATCAGGGAACACTGTACTGCTCCATCGTACTGTACTGTACGCCTCTGGATAGCACTGAGTAATGAACTAGTCTGTCGTTGATTCATAGCAAGTAAATACGATACAACAGAGCCACCTTATGAACAAGTAAAGTAACCAAAATCTGCATCACGACTTCCTGGTAAGAGGCTCGTCCTCCTTGTTTCCTCGCAGGTTCACTGTAAATCAGCGGTATAGTACGGGTAAACTTGTACAAATGTTAGTTGTAAATAATCTGGGAAACAGTAAGGCTAGACAAAGTGGTAGACAAGTTTACTTCCATATCTCCTTAAGCCTGCTACTCCGACTACAGGTTCCCTATCCCAAATTGTTCAGTGAAGCATTCTCTATGTCCTGCTACATTTTTGCGCGCTCTTACAGAGACTCCCCCTATGCTGCTACTAACGTAATATTGAAAGTAGAGCCGGCCGGAGTGGCCGAGCGGTTCTAGGCGCTACAGTCTGTGACCGCGCGACCGCTACGGTCGCAGGTTCGATTCCTGCCTCGGGCATGGATGTGTGTGATGTCCTTAGGTTAGTTAGGTTTAAGTAGTTCTAAGTTCTAGGGGACCGATGACCACAGCAGTTAAGTCCAATAGTGCTCAGAGCCATTTGAACCTTTTTTTTTTTTTTTAAAGTAGAACTACGAAAACTAGTATTATTTGGTTTCTCAGTCAGAAGTAAAAAAGCACGTGTTTCAGTACTTTGGGACATTCAACTACTAAATGAGTTTAATAGTGGATGAAAGCCTTTTTTTCAAATAAATCTTTGTCAAAGAACTACTAAAGTATTTTTTAAGCTACACCTATGAAAAGTGGTGTTTATCTTCTCGGTTAGAAATAAATGAAATATGCATTTCAGTATTTTTTGGAAATTCAACCATTAAACCAACGAAATAGGGCAAGGAAACAGTTATGAAAATATTTCGTTGTGTTAAAACATTTTTAAGGCTTCATGTATGAAAACAGGTATTTTATTTCTTGGTTACAAATAAGAAAATGCGTTATGGAATGAAAGTTTCTATGGACATATCAACACGAGAACTCAAATGGCAGCAACCAGAATCGCTTTTTGGTCAGAAGTACCTTCGGAACAGACCATGTTTCTATGGACTTAATTTGCGAGAGTAGTGCAGGCCAAACAGTCTATGCGGGTGAAGCAGCAGGCGCTGAGATCCCCTACCGCTGTCGTTTCATGCAAATCGCAATGTTACAGGCCTATCTGGCCTTCAAAAACCACGCTCAGTGTTTTCATATTCTCTCGCTCGCTACGTGGAAACTATTAGTCCCACCGAAAAAAAAATAACTGGACCTTTTGTAGGAAATTTCATGTGGAATTTTGTACTGGGATACGTTTTCGCTGGTAGCCACGGCTTTCGAGTTGCTGAAGAACGACGTATAGAAGTGACCGTCAAGCCCACCTCCAGCCCCACACTCATCCCTTACCAGTCATCACGATTTCTAGTATGTTGTTCGTGGCACTCCCTCTAACCACTGTATAAAATTTTCCGATTACACGAATTATCCAGATGTTCGACCTCTTTTGGTCTCTGTTGATTGGACTATTACGCCACCAACACAGTCGACTATTACGGTAACATTATCAATTTAAGCGTGCCAGTGAAGCTAATGAAAGAAAAACGACTTTTATAAACGTTAAACTAAAACTGATTACGTTGTAAATTCGATCAAAACATTGTTAGAGACACATTACTTTCGTAGCAGAATGTCTGACGAATACAGCGATGGAATTGTTTATTTTATGGATTTTATGGTGTTAAAATTCACAAAATTGATAGGTAAAATTTACACAAACGCCAGTTTTACAATGTGTAAGTGCTCGATCAAGCCGGTGGCATAATAACGTCGCTCAATGAAAAACCATAGAAGGCGGAACGTGGGAAATAATTCGTACCGTCACAAAGTTTTGTACAGTGGCAGGACTAACGTGCTCCAGAAGTCCTGACCGATGGGGACTTAGTGTGGGACTGCGGATGCATTTGAAGTTCACTTTAGTACGTTTTCCTTGAATAACTCGAAAACTACTGCCTCTATCGCAAACTTATCCTGGTACAAAATTTAACTACATTAAATTTCCTACAAAAAAAGTACTGCACTTTTTTTTCTTTAGGACTAACAATTTATGTCTAGCCAGGGAGGGAATATGATAATCTCTCGCGTGGTTTTTGAAGGTCGCATATAACATCGCGGGTTGCGTAAAACGACTGTGGTATGGGCAGCTGAATGATCCTGCATAAACAAACAAAAATGGTTCAAATGGCTCTAAGCACTATGGGACTTAACTTCTAAGGTCATCAGTCCCCTAGAACTTAGAACTACGTAAACCTAACTAACCTAAGAACATCACACACATCCATGCCCGAGGCAGGATTCGAACCTGCGAGCGTAGCGGCCACGCGGTTCCAGACTGTAGCGCCTTTAACCGCTTGGCCACACCGGCCGGCCATAAACAAACATTAGGTATTTGTTTTCTCTTTCAGAAATAGCATTTGAGTGTTGGTGGGAGTGAAATCCTTTTTTTTAAACGTATTTTTTACCAGCGATCAGAGCTGGGTGAGCTACAATAGAATTTACCTCTTTTCAGCCGAATATCTCTCTAGGACGGGAATGGGACAGTGGTGTTCCCATTTGTGAATGGTTAGGGGGAAACCCGCAGTTCCGGCATTCACCTGATAAGCAAGGCTAACCTCAGGAAAACCGGGAGGTCGGAACTACACTCATGGGAATGGAAAAAAGAACACATTGACACCGGTGTGTCAGACCCACCATACTTGCTCCGGACACTGCGAGAGGGCTGTACAAGCAATGGTCACACGCACGGCACAGCGGACACACCAGGAACCGCGGTGTTGGCCGTCGAATGGCGCTAGCTGCGCAGCATTTGTGCACCGCCGCCGTCAGTGTCAGCCAGTTTGCCGTGGCATACGGAGCTCCATCGCAGTCTTTAACACTGGTAGCATGCCGCGACAGCGTGGACGTGAACCGTATGTGCAGTTGACGGACTTTGAGCGAGGGCGTATAGTGGGCATGCGGGAGGCCGGGTGGACGTACCGCCGAATTGCTCAACACGTGGGGCGTGAGGTCTCCACAGTACATCGATGTTGTCGCCAGTGGTCGGCGGAAGGTGCACGTGCCCGTCGACCTGGGACCGGACCGCAGCGACGCACGGATGCACGCCAAGACCGTAGGATCCTACGCAGTGCCGTAGGGGACCGCACCGCCACTTCCCAGCAAATTAGGGACACTGTTGCTCCTGGGGTATCGGCGAGGACCATTCGCAACCGTCTCCATGAAGCTGGGCTACGGTCCCGCACACCGTTAGGCCGTCTTCCGCTCACGCCCCAACATCGTGCAGCCCGCCTCCAGTGGTGTCACGACAGGCGTGAATGGAGGGACGAATGGAGACGTGTCGTCTTCAGCGATGAGAGTCGCTTCTGCCTTGGTGCCAATGATGGTCGTATGCGTGTTTGGCGCCGTGCAGGTGAGCGCCACAATCAGGACTGCATACGACCGAGGCACACAGGGCCAACACCCGGCATCATGGTGTGGGGAGCGATCTCCTACACTGGCCGTACACCACTGGTGATCGTCGAGGGGACACTGAATAGTGCACGGTACATCCAAACCGTCATCGAACCCATCGTTCTACCATTCCTAGACCGGCAAGGGAACTTGCTGTTCCAACAGGACAATGCACGTCCGCATGTATCCCGTGCCACCCAACGTGCTCTAGAAGGTGTAAGTCAACTACCCTGGCCAGCAAGATCTCCGGATCTGTCCCCCATTGAGCATGTTTGGGACTGGATGAAGCGTCGTCTCACGCGGTCTGCACGTCCAGCACGAACGCTGGTCCAACTGAGGCGCCAGGTGGAAATGGCATGGCAAGCCGTTCCACAGGACTACATCCAGCATCTCTACGATCGTCTCCATGGGAGAATAGCAGCCTGCATTGCTGCGAAAGGTGGATATACACTGTACTAGTGCCGACATTGTGCATGCTCTGTTGCCTGTGTCTATGTGCCTGTGGTTCTGTCAGTGTGATCATGTGATGTATCTGACCCCAGGAATGTGTCAATAAAGTTTCCCCTTCCTGGGACAATGAATTCACGGTGTTCTTATTTCAATTTCCAGGAGTGTACTTTAATTTATCTCTGGAGCAATGAAAATTGTGTGTGTGTGTGTGTGTGTGTGTGTGTGTGTGTGTGTCTGTGTGTATGTGTATGTGTGGTTATGACCGTTCATGTTATGACCCGTGTAAGAAGGAAAACTACTGCGTGTACGACATTGGCAGAATCGTGGCTTATAAGTCTGCTGTTTACCGTTCAGCGGTATCGCTGCCTGCATTCATCACGGTCCTATGACTGTTAACGTCAATATGGAAGTGTTCAGGATTGTCATATCAACGCCTTGGAGAAACGACCCCACACGACTAATACTTGACAGAGGTAACGTTTGTTCACTAAAAAAATGAAACAGCTTCTTAGGAAACTAAAACTCTAATAGCTACTTTTTCAGATGGATGTACTTTTATCTGGCCAACCGGCTCTTACTTTTCGGATATGTTTCCTATCTCAGTTACAGTTTCTTTTAAGGGGCTTCTTCAGTGGACACACACAAACGCACGCACTCACGTACAAGCGCGCACACATACATACACACACACGTACACACACAAGCATGCTAGCAAAAAGTAACTTGTCTTCTACAGTTTTGCAGTATGTGCTGGGAATGAGCGTCACTTCATCCCTCTTCACCGCGATGTGAATGTGACGCTGCTTTGATCATTTGCATTCCTCTGTCGCTGTTGGGTATGGTCTCGAATGAGGCCGTTGTCTCTTTGTGAAGGTATCGATCCCTACACTCATCAGTACATTATGTCAAATATAGTATATGTTACTATTGCTGTTATATGTATTGGAAGGGAAGGGAAACGAACCCCCCATCTGTATGAACGACTAGATACAGGAGTAACTTCCACACCTCTGGAGCTCTTTCAAGGAAAAAGAAAAAACGTATCAGTTCCACCAACTTGTTTTCGTCTTTCCGTTTCTCCTGTTTCCAAAGTAACCGTTGTGCAGGATTAGTAGCGAGGCCCTTTCACAGAGCCTTTTGTTTTGTTTGGCCCAGCAGGGGCAAAACAACAGCTTTTCTGCTGTGTTTGGCAGCTCCTGCGGGTCGATAGCCAATACTCCTTCCACCGGGAGCGCCGTCCGCCGTACCGTAATTTCCCTCGTTTGCGACCCCGTGCCTCCGAACATAGACAGAATACATCGCGGAGGCTTTGACAATTTCGAGGCTAGTTTAAACCGCTTTCCACAGCTCCCACGCTGGAGCGCGGAACTTTCTTCCCGCACGCTGAATGGACAGCCAATTGCTATTCAGATGTCGCTACTAACTCGCAGACAACTCAAGTTTCTCTTTTTTCCGTCAGACTGTGCTTCTTCCATTTTTGCGGAAAAAGTTGTGACAAAATTTACATTACATATTTTATAAGGTAGAAGGAGTTAAATTTTCTACGATTTCCTAAAAAAAAGGCGAAACTAATTTCTGTTTATTTATTTTGTAAGTAAATATTAGTGAAATAGTGTAAATATTGAGGAAGGAATGCAAGATAAACAACTGTATAGCAAGAGGCAGTAGCTGTATTGAACGGAGCAGCTTTGATTCTAATTTTTCTCTTCTCTTTTGTTTTGATGCAAACAAGATACAGCAATTTTGTGGTAAGCTGAAATTAAAGTTCAAACAAGTGAGCCCTCGGTCACAATTTTTAGTCTTATTAACCAGGTTTCAACACTTCTAAGAGTGCCTTCATCAGAATTTAATTGTTTAAAGTGGCCTATAACATAATGACAAGTTTATGGTAAAAGAAAATTTTTATATAAAGGTGTAAGGAAATGGAAATGTCGTGTGGCTAGGGTCTCCCGTCGGGTAGACCGTTCGCCTAGTACAAGTCTTTCGAGTTGACGCAACGTCGGCGACTTGCGTGTCGATGGGAATAAAAGGATGATGATAAGGACAATACAGCACCGTCACTGAGCGGAGAAAATCCCCGACCAAACCGGGAATCGAACCCAGGTCGTTAAGTATGACATTCCGTCGCGCTGACCACTCAGCTACCAGGGGTGGACAAGGTGTAAGTACTGACTAACAATACAAGACAGAGACAGTACTTAGATGTCAAGTATAAAATAAATAACAGGCGAGAAGGGCTTTAGTTACAATTTTTTTTTAAAAAACCTGCGGCTTTACAGATATGAGCAGTCCATAGCGGCTCGCCTTCATACATTCTGGCCTGTTATTTATTTTATACGTGACGTGTAAGTACTGTCTCTGTCTTGTATTGTTAGTCAGTACTTAAATTTTTGTATAAAAATTTTCTTTTCCCATAAATTTGTAATTATGTTATAGGCCACTTTAAACATTTCAATTCTGATGAAGGCACTCTTAGAAGTGTTGAAACCTGGTTAACAAGACTAAAAATTGTGACATAGGGCTCATTTGTTTCACCTTTAATTTATAAACGGTCACTAAATCAAGCAGCCATGTTTAAAACTTTGCAGTTTTGTGGTAGTTTATTGATATATTCTGTCTACAGAAATAGTCCCTAATAGGAGCAGTATTTATCTATTTTGAGAGGGCTGGAAGCTGTTTTGAATGTCAACCGTTTTCGTACACCGTATTAGACATGACACTGCGTTGCATTTAGGTGTATCCATATTTTGTCCACCCCTGCGTATATTATTGTTAATTTAATATAGAAAGGCAAAATTGTTTGGAGTTAAAAATTAATATAATTCAATATAGTGTTTAATTCTACTATGAAGAACATATTTATATTTCTTGTTCGTGACTTCACATCCGTTAAACTGGAAAGGTATGGAAATCTTATACTGAGACAGGATTGTTAAGAAAAAGCATTTACACATTGAGCCGTTTACGAGTTTTTAGCACCGATGTCAACGAGTCTGATCGATGCACGCAAATTCAAGCAGCGCACCACAGGCTGTGACGCCAAACGTGTCCTTTTGGTTTCCTCAAACCAAACAAATGTAGCTTTTGCTCACCTAGCTTACATATATCACTCTCGCAAAAGTCACATTTTAGCTGGTAATGAGCGTTTCCTGAGGTGGTAACTCACGGGCCCACAGACGTCTCTGCGTTACCGCACTTTAGCCCGTCAGGTACTTGAGTTTGTGCGTGCACGACCTGACTGGCTAAATTCAATGCTAAGTAACTCGGAAACGGTGCAACGTATCGAATTTTTTTCTTAACAGTTATTTCTCAGCACAACCTCCCCTGCGTCCTTACTAGTTTGCTTTTCGGACTGTTTCTGACTTTCCTGCATACAGATTTCTGAGGTGTGCCAGGAGGCTGATGTTGAGGTAGATCGTTAGGCGCCAGTACTTCATTTCTGTGATTACCTTCCAAGGATTGGTTGCCAATACCGTAACAATATGGCCGCTGGTTGTCGTTATTGTGAAAACTGACTGTGAGATGTGTTTACATAATAGGTGCAAACATGTTTCGACTTACGATTTAGTACATGGAACAGAGTGCCTAGAGCAAAGGTAGCCTGCCACCAAACTCATGGAATGGACTGCAGCTAGCTTAAGGAGAGTATAAATGGCGTATCTCACTAATGTTAAATTCAGTACCCAGTTTCTTAAGAACTGCTTCATGCAATGTAATGAAACTTTTGCAGGTTGCTTATTCATGCTTAGTGTACTTACTCTTCTAGTTTGGTTGTAGCATATATTTTAGGAGGCACGACAGATTTTTTTTCTGTTCTATCCTTTCTTTATATATTTATCTGTTTTATATGCATTTTACTGGGTGTATGCAGGCAATCTCTACCATTCTAGAGGTGTGTTATTACAAGGCTGTTATAAATTAACTTAAAGAAACCAAGAGTCTATGTTCTATAGTTCTTTAAAAACGGGTCTTTTGTCAGAAAAATTCAGTTTTTCAGAAACTATAATTACAAACTGATTTAGATTCAAACTCACATTGTAAGAGAAACAACAGTTAAGACGCTGTAGTCTTCATCATCTTCTGCATTGTCTAGATGCATCCTCTGCCTCCTATTCAAAGATCTTGCCTCTTTAGACATATTTTGGGCTTGTAATTTAGCTTTATCGAGTCGCTCCTTGTCGAGTTCCTCCAGCATGGTTAATGTATTCCAAAAAGTCTTCACTCCCAGCTCGCAGGATTTGAGTCTACCACTATTACCGACATTAAATGTGGTGACAGTTTCACACACACCAAGTTTCAATGTATGGAACCCCACCTTTACATTTTTAAGCACTCGTACTTTATTTGTTCAATGACTCATTCACAGCCGTCCGGAGTGGCCGCGCGGTTTGAGGCGACATGTCACGGACTGCGCGGTCCCTCCCGCCGAGGTTCGAGTCCTCCCTCGGGCATGTGTGTGTGTGTGTGTGTGTGTGTGTGTGTGTGTGTGTGTGTGTGTATGTGTGTATGTGTGAGTGTTGTTCTTAGCATAAGTTACTTTGAGTCGTGTGTAAGTCTAGGGACCGTTAACCTAAGCAGTTTGGTCCCTTACGAATTCACACACAATTGAAAATTTTGGACTCAGATATTTGTTGCATAGATCGTGATTTTCCAAATCTCTGTGAATTGTATCATCCTCAGGTAAAGCATTCTTGTGGGATTAAGTTTTTTTTTAATATCTACACCATTCGCCTGAATGAAGATTGCGAATCAGCTTGCCATCTATTGATATTTTATGGAAAAATGTTGCCGACATAGCCTTTTTTTTACCACATACGCTATTTTCGTTGCTTTTTACGGCTTCCCCATAGTATTCTGATAGGTGTTGTTTAGCAGACGCCTCTTAATAACCCTGTGTCAGACAGCTGTCTCTTCAACAGCTCTGCTTCCTCCATTACACCAAGAATATCGCATGCACAACGTAACGAAAAATCACAACTGTTATGCCAGTCATACTAACTTATAGAGCAAGGTTTTCACTAGAATTTAAATCATACCACAGCATTCTAGACCTTAGGATTCTTGAGATATTAATTTTCAACAACAATGATTTAAGATCCTAAAAAGTCCCACAGACCTAATTAAATTAAATTAGATCAAATTTACTTACATTCAAAGAAATTTAATAAATTATATATCACATTAATCATCAAATTACAAATAATGTTTCTGCGTAAGTCAAGAAAAAAATAGAACTTTTTCAACAAAATGACCATTTAATTCGTCAACGATTGTCGACGAAATCCTTGAGATGAATTTTATCGGTTAGAATGAGTCCTCAGAATTTGTTTATTGACCTTCTAATAACCCTACCACAACAAAGGTCAAAATGTATTAATGATTGTGGTGTTGCTCACGGTGCTAAATACTGCATTTTCGGGCAACAACGAAGTTATTATGTGGCAGGTGTCATTAGAGCACAGTTAATAAAGTCATTTCATGTAATAATAAATCAACTAGGCACTCATCTTTTCGTGTTTCCCACGCTGGTTTCGTTGAAAAATCATGGCTCAATTGTCGAAAATATAGGTGGTGATGATTCCAAGCTCGGATGCAAAGAGGCCTAGGTTTTATTCTGCTATATTCAAAAGTTTTATAGATGTGTTTGACAAACCATTCTTGAAGATTAAACCTTTGAAAGTTAGTACAATGGTGATGTAAAGAATAATCAGCACTCCGAATTTAAGTTACACTTCCTTTTTATTGCTTTTGTTGCAATATCGCGTAACACACAAAACATCACTTCACAATACAAAACATACTCGAAAATATCTTCCTCACTGTTAAAGTTCACATTTTATAAGCTGACTACAATATGAGTCTTCCCAACATGACGTCCAAGACTTGACCTTCTCAAGGTCCGACTCTCTAACAAAAAAAAAAAAAAAAAAAAACTGCTTACGCGCCCAAAAATCAAGAGTTACAAGTACGTCAAAGATCATAGTGACAAAAGAAAGAACACACATCAGAATAATATCATTGCATCATAAACATATCGATGTATCAATGTACCTCTACATTAATGAAATCAAATCTGAATGTTGTCTCAGAAACATGTTAACTCCTTTACAGAAACACAGTAGAATATTGCTGGTATCGAGAGGTTCAGGTGAGGTGCCGTAATTGTTGCGTAATTCAAGTACCATTACAACCTCGAGTTTAGAAAACAGTAAACACTGTTTGAAGAGAAAATTTGGGCTAGGTATAGTAAGCAGTACCAGTGCGAGGTGCATTCAAGTTCTAAGGCCTCCGATTTTTTTTCTCCGGACTGGAAAGAGATAGAAACATGCGCATTGTTTTAAAATGAGGCCGCGTTCATTGTCAATACGTCTCAGAGATGGCAGCACCGTACGGCAGATGGAATTTTACCGCCAGCGGCGAGAATGAAAACTGTTTTAAATACTTAAAATGGCGACGTTTTCTTTACTTGAACAGCATGCAATCATTCGTTTTCTGAATTTGCATGGTGTGAAACCAACTGAAATTCATCGACAGTTGAAGGAGACATGTGGTGATGGAGTTATGGATGTGTCAAAAGTGCGTTCGTGGGTGTGACAGTTTAATGAAGGCGGAACATCGTGTGACAACAAACCGAAGCAACCTGGGGCTCGCACAAGCCAGTCTGACGACATGATCGAGAAAGTGGAGAGAATTGTTTTGGGGGATCGCCGAATGACTGTTGAACAGATCGCCTCCAGAGTTGGCATTTCTGTGGGTTCTGTGCACACAATCCTGCATGACGACCTGAAAATGCAAAAAGTGTCATTGAGGTGGGTGCCACGAATGCTGACGGACGACCACATGGCTGCCCCTGTGGCATGTTGCCAAGCAATGTTGACGCGCAATGACAGCATGAATGGGACTTTCTTTTCATCGGTTGTGACAATGGATGAGACGTGGATGCCATTTTTAAATCCAGAAACAAAGCGGCAGTCAGCTCAATGGAAACACACAGATTCACCGCCACCAAAAAAATTTTGGGTAACCGCCAGTGCTGAAAAAATGATGGTGCCCATGTTCTGGGACAGCGAGGGCGTAATCCTTACCCATTGCGTTCCAAAGGGCACTACGGTAACAGGTGCATCCTATGAAAATGTTTTGAAGAACAAATTCCTTCCTGCACTGCAAAAAAAAAAAGGCCGGGAAGGGCTGCGTATGTGCTGTTTCACCAAGACAACGCAACCGCACATCGAGCTAACGTTACGCAACAGTTTCTTTGTGATAACAACTTTGAAGTGATTCCTCATGCTCCCTACTCACCCGACCTAGCTCCTAGTGACTTTTGACTTTTTCCAACAATGAAAGACACTCTCCGTGGCCACACATTCACCAGCCGTGCTGCTATTGCCTCAGCGATTTTCCAGTGGTCAAAACAGACTCCTAAAGAAGCCTTCGCCGCTGCCATGGAATCATGGCGTCAGCGTTATGAAAAATGTGTACGTCTGCAGGGCGATTACGTCGAGAAGTAACGCCAGTTTCATCGATTTAGGGTGAGTAGTTAATTAGAAAAAAAAATCGGAGGCCTTAGAACTTGAATGCACCTCGTAACAAGAAGAAAAAGAAAAGTTAGCTGTAGGGTTTTGCTTCTCACGTTGCATACCAATCAGATGAGTAAGGGAAGAACGAGAAAGTGCAAGTGGTGAGAGCGTGTACCGGGCGGGCTGGAGCAGCAGGCAGCGGCTGCGAGGCCGACACAACCTGTTGGCGAGCGCGCCGCGCGGCAAGAGCGTGATCAATAGCCCGGCGGGTCGCGGCTCGCAGCCGACGCACGGCCGACGGCAGACCGCGTGTCGCCGTGTAGGGCGGGCGCCCGACGCCTCTGCCTCAGGGGAAGCCGCAGCAAAGGTGGCGTCACCGAGCCGACTGCTGGCGGCTCGCGTGACCACTGCCTTATCCATTCTGCATCTAGTTTAATAAGTGACGCAACACATTTTTTCCTCGCCAAATTTCAGTTGAAAAAATGCAGAATTTGTTGAGGGACACCGTGAAATATCCCCGCTTCAGCCTCTACAGTTTCATTACTCGTAAGTTCCGATAGCTGGCAGCGCTGTACAAAGTAGCGTCTGTAACGGAATTGCGTTCCAATCAGAGATATTTTGGCTGAAAACCAAAGCATCTTAAATATTCATAAACGCTTGCAGAATGTCTACGGAGACCTGGCAGTAAGAAAAAAGCACGGTGAGTCGTTGGGCAGGGCATCTTTGTTATTGCAAGGTTGTTCAGACCCGTCCGATGACCTGCGTGTCGGCCGGCTGCAGACTGCTGTGACTCCTGCATTGTTGGAACGACGGAAGCACTCATTCGAGGAGGTCGACGGATCGTAGACACCTCGCTGCTCACCTGGACGTATCTATCGGTAGTGCTGACCGATTCGTCCACCTGTTGGGGTACTCAAAGGTGTGTACCCGCTTAGTTCTTCTCACCTAACAGAATATCAGCGAAGAGAACGCAGGATCATCTCTGCGGAATTGCTTTCCCATTGTGAGGCTGATGGGGCAACGGTCTTGCCGCAGTGGATACACCGGTTCCCGTGAGATCACCGAAGTTAAGAGCTGTCGGGCGTGGTCGGAACTTGGATGGGTGACCATCCGGGCCGCCATGCGCTGTTGCCATTTTTCGGGATGCACTCAGCCTCGTGATGCCAATTGAGGAGCTACTCGACCGAGTAGTAGCGGCTTCGGTCAAGAATACAATCATAACGACCGGGAGAGCGGTGTGCTGACCCCACGCCTCTCCTATCGGCATCCTCCTCTGAGGATGACATGGCAGTCGGGTGGTCCCGGTAGGCCACTTGTGGCCTGACGATGGAGTGCTTTTTTTTACGCTGAGGGTGGAAATTTTTTGTCGAAGATTTTCACAGGCGATGAAACATGGGTTCATTGCTTCTAACATAAAACAAAACTGCAGCCTGGGTCTCGCATCTTTCATGTGTCTGGTCCAATGAGGGATGCACTTGCAGGAAGAGGTTATTGATGATGCAGCAAGACGTTGGTTCCGACGCCGACCAGCAGAGTGGTATCATGGGGGCATACAGACCCTCCCAGCGAGGTGGAATAAGACCGTCGCATTGAACGGAGATTATTTTGAAAAATAAGGTTTCGTAACCAAAAGAGTGGGACATAATGTGCTGTATTGCAGTCCTGAATAAAACCAACCTGCTTTCAGAAAAAAAATTGCTGCATTACTTATTTAACGCTTCTCGTACTTACTCCGCAAACCACTGCCAACTGCATAGGATCGTACCACACGTAGATTCGTAGGGTAGTAGTAGAGTGTTCATTATGGGCGCCACACACCAGTCTCTTTTGTAGAGTGATTGAATTTCCTAGTTATCCTGCCAATCAACCAAGGTCTGCCAGCTGGTTTGCCTATGACTGAGTCTATGTGAGTATTCCGTTCCATATTGTTACAAATCGTTGTATCGAAGTATTTATATGAGTTGATTGATTACATCTGTGATAAATTGACATCGCCATCGTAAGATATTACTCTTCTGTGTTTTGCGCAATGTTTTACATTTTTGTATATTTAAAGTAAGATGGTTGCCTGTGGCATCATTTAAATACCTTACGGAGATCTTCTTGGATATTTGAGCAGCTTTTTTCAGAGATTACAGATAACTGTATCATGTGAAGTATGAGGTCACTGTGTGTGTCATCTTCGAAGTATTTAAAATACAATATGACGAGCAATGGTGTCAGTAAACCTCCCTGTATCACTTCTGAAGTTACTTCTACATGTCTCGGTGACTTTACATCAAATTTAATGTGCTGAGTCCACGCTACCAACAGTTTTTCAATCCAATCACAATTTTGTTTCGATACCCCAAGCATTCGTACTTTTGTTAATTAGTTTTGGTACGGTACCGACGTGAATGCTTACTGCATCCACCCATTTTTTGATGCATAGCTTTCAGTGTTTCATGTGAGATAACCGCTGTTGGGTTTCGCAAGACTGATGATTTCGGAAATATGCTGACTGACATTACAAGATCGTTATTATTGAACTGCAAATATGATTTAAGATCTTTGCAACAGAGAGACTTCATTAAGATTAGACGGTAGCATTGTGCATCTCTCCTGCTAACATTCTTGTACACGGATGTAATCCATGCTCTCTTTGAAAGATAGGCATAGTTTCATGTTCAAGGGATCTTTGATGTATTAAATTTTAAAAAGGAACTAATTCGGATGCGAATTCTGAGTGAAATCTGATAGGGCTCACCATCCATCGGGCCCTACATCTTTTTTCAATTTCTGCGGTTTCAGATGTCATTAATATCTACAGGGTGTGGACAGAAATACAGAGACGCGACAAACATAACAGATTGTCGTACCTAATACGGTGTAGGAAACCAATTAGCAATCAATACAGCTCCCAGTCGTCCCAGAATGGATAAATTCAGTTCCTGCATTGGTTTTCAATGAAATATTACACCATTCTTCCTACAAAATAGCGACAGACTGACGAGTGGGGCATTCAGTTCTGCAATAATTTTGTCCTCTTATTATACATCACAGTCTTCTTCAATGACCGTTTGTCATGATCACTCAACACTTTCACCCTCGTTGTGACTTAGCGGATGATATTTCTTCGGTTTCCTTGTGTGTGGTATAAAACTTCTATGCAATGCCTCTTGGAACACCAAATCATTTCGGCCACTTTTGTTACGAAAGCACTCTCTATACGGAAGCCAACCGTTTAGCTCCGACATAAATTTACTCACTACTTCACAGAACATAGTTCCGCCACGACTGACATTTTCAACATATTTAGGACATAGCACAGTGCCATTTGTGGTAAAGCACAGTAGCACATTATGCAGGCTTGGTTGACATATGAGTTTATGTTCAAGCATGCATTTCTCGCTGTGTTTCCATATATTTGACCAACTTCTGTACATCACCCGTCTATGCTGTGTACCTCCCTGTAAGGGAACATTTTAAGATAAAGTACATGTGTCTTTTATTTTGCTGCTATTAGCTTCAGTTCGTCTTTCATACATGATTATCTGGATGCTAGTTTTAGTGCCACTGATAGTCTTTACGTCTGACGAGGGTTTGGTTTAGTAAGAGCTGTTTCGATAAGTTTGTGCTACAGTAGTCACGGCTCAGTGAAAAGCATTTCATTCAGTAGGTCTCTACCATGGACCTCTGCTTCCTTGTAACTGTATTAAGCATTACTGATGTTTCTATAGTAGTTCCTCTGCACTTACTGTATACAGTGGACGGTCCTTCATATTATGAACTTTTCTACTAGGTATAATTCTATCCAGTGCCTGGCCAACTATTCCTATAACTCTTTAAGGTGTTCTTTTGACTTTGAGCCTCAGTTCCTCTACATGCTCCGGCCGAGAGGTAAATGTTTTTACTTCCGCTTTGAAACGCGACACTGCTGTCGCTTTATCTAGCTTACTCCAGATGTAAATCGTTCTATTTCTTATTCAATAAATTTCACTAGATTCCGGTTTGGTGACAAGTGTGATGTCACATATATAATATTTTTTCTGCAGACTGAACGCACTTGTCACTCTTCCAATGATCAGAGTGATCTCGGTTTGAGAAACGGCGTTGGCGCACGCGGAGGATCTTTTTCCGTTAAATGTTTTGGTTCAGTATGTGTCTATGCCTGTTTTATACAAAATGAGACCCAACTTCAACGGCAAAATTATGGTTGCTGTTCAGGAAAATTTTCTTAATTTTTATTGTAGGAGACCGGTGGTCGCTGGTGGTTCGGTACTGACTAATTGCATTTCATTAGGTTTCTTATCCCCATTTATCTTCATATCTGTATTTCAATGAAAATATCTGCACGATAGTGCAGATGTTGACGCTATGCATCGTGTGTGTGTGTAGCTTGGAAAATATCTTGTTTCATTCAGACACGGTATTTGCTGATGACAACAGTAATGCTCTCTTTACTCTTTCGCCTTCAACCTTGCATTCAGTACCGCTAGACTATGTCTCGTGTTTGCTTTTTCCGGAAAAGTTAATTGTTCGTTAACGGCAGTACATAGCAATATGGGTAAGTTGGAAAGTTGGCCGATATGCACCTCGTGTTTGCATTCACTCAATGCATTAGAAGAGCAGCAAGAGGAAGCAAAGCTGTGTTCTACATTTTGGTGATTTCATTTCAAAGCCTTTTTCACAGGCGTGGATTTTTTCTGTGAAACAAAGGAAATGGGGCTGACAAACCGAATAAATCAGAATTACACTTCTGCTCTGTAAAGAGCTATAGGAGACAACAGATCTCTTACATGCAGCCGGCCATTGTGGCCGAGCGGTTCTGGGCGCTACAGTCTGGAACCGCGTTACCGCTACGGTTGCGGGTTAGAATCCTGCCTCGGGCATGGATGTGTGTGATGTCCTTAGGTTAGTTAGGTTTAAGCAGTTCTAAGGTCTAGGGGACTAATGACCTTACAAGTTAAGTCCCATAAAGCTCACAGTCATTTAAACCAATTTTTCTTATATGCAAAAATTCAGAAAATATTCCTGAACAACCTCGGAAATTTTGTCGGTGCAGTTCTGCTTCATGGTGTATGTAAAGCAATAACGTATATAGGATTTCAAATAGAATTGTAGATTCTTTGTCTGCCGTCCTTCCGTACTCTGTCGAACAAAACGTTGTTACATGCCAGGAAACCAAAAAACTCAACATGAGGAAACAAGATAAAACTCTACGTCTCCTAAAATTTCCAATGTACGACTGCGTTATTTCCTTCTATCTCTAAACAACGGGGACACAACAGAACAAAAATTAAATCCATGATATCAACCCTTGTAAGGTGTCAGGCAAATCCAACACCTTCCATGAAAACCCTGACATGATAAGCAAATCCAGTGGTATGTCACATAGCGCCGAATAAATCGTGATATTAAATTAACGAAAGTAATACGAGTAACGAGTGAGCAAATGGAATACCACAGACTAACACAAGAATGCCTAAATGCATGTCATACCTTCCCACCGTGAGACAGACGCAGTTCCGAGGGGAGAAACGAGAACAGAAGCCGAGAGCAGAACCGTGTTAAGCTGGAAGGCCCTACGGTAAGGGACGGACACCCACGTCGCAGCTAACCGCTAGGACCACCCCAGACGAAAGTTTTAGCATGAGACTTTTTAGCGTCTCTGTTACGTCAGGACCACCCCCCAGCCCGTGTTAAAAGCGAGAGCCCTCCAGAAGAACAGTATAGATCTTACGGTAACACAAAATGGGCCACCCCCAGCCGCAAGTTTTAGCGTGAGACTTTTTAGCATTTCTGTTACGTCAGGACCACCCCCCCAGCCCATGTTAAAAGCTAGAGCCCTCCAGAAGAACAGTATAGATCTTACGGTAACACAAAATGGGCCACCCCCAGCCGCAAGTTTTAGCGTGAGACTTTTTAGCGTCTCTGTTACGTCAGGACCACCCCCCAGCCCATGTTAGAAGATAGAGCCCTCCAGAAGAACAGTATAGATCTTACGATAACGCTAAAAGGACCACACCAACTGCAAGTTTTAGCATGAGACTTTTTCGTGTCTCTGTTACGTTGCAAACTTTAAAAACATTGCCCCACCACGAAAAATATAACGTTTCTCATTGGATAGACAGAATTTTTGTAGGTGGAGCTTAAGGTTAACATTGAGACCCTGATTGGTCGGATGAAAACACAGTCAGATAGTTTTTTTAAACCAACTTCGGTAAATTGTAGTAAGGAGAAGTTAGGAGAGAGTTGCTTCCGAGACGGTGAGATGAGCGGAGCTGTGCTGTTTGCCGCCCCCTGACGAACACCGACAAGGTAATGAACGCATGCCATGCCGCATAACAGCGAATAAACCTTCACTCAGAACTGCAGATGTCTCATCTGTTACACCCCCTTTTTGCGTAATACTAGTGTCGATCGTCAATTAAAGCTCTTGGTGTTCACATTTGCCACTTGAAGTAAAAATCTGAAACGCGATGATTTTTCTGTTATATAGTTATTGAGAAGCCACATCAGCCACTGTAATTTACGACAAGTTAGATAAGCAATTAAAGATAATTGAGGGTCACTGTAGACCATTTTGATAGTTTTCTCTTTTGTGAAACTTAATTTAAACCTAGATTATAGATGTGATATGGCATAGGTCATCCTTCGATCCATTGTAGAACTTGGAAACCCATTCAGGGAATATTCGTTCACGTTTTTGTTGAACGCAGTTGGTTTTTACCATCCTGTATTAAAACATTTCCTTTTATCAATAGTGCAATTTATAAACAGTGTTTTGTGAGTAGAATAAAATTTCCAATGGTAAACATAACTGCTTTTTCGAAGTTATTATACCAGCTAACTAAAAATAGGAAAGCCTTGAACCCCTTCCACTAAATTTAGTTAGCATTAAGATTCTTTTACAGGGAGTGCAGTGGAGCTGACGCTGAATTAATTAAGTATTTGATTATATCGTCGCTAGTCTCACTGAACTCTTCTGAACTCTACATGTCATGTGTGGTCTGATGTCTCCTTAAAAGCAACAGGTCCCAGGTTCAAACTAGTCAATTCCCTAAAAAACACGCTCAGAGCGTCGTTGCGCGAAAGTGGTAGGGAGACACGATATAGAACAAACAGACACCACGCAGAATGTTAGACCCTCCTAAAATCAATGTAACGATTGCGTTTAGAAATGCCATGAGTTGGCGTTCAACATCATCGGTTTCACAGTTCGTTCTGCTGTGTTTTGTGGGATATATTTTTAGATGGAAGTTAGTAGAGGAATTTAAGGCCCAGAAACAATGCAGAACTCGCGACCTCTCGTGGTGCAACGGGCGAAGTGCGCTTTCGCCGCCGTCAAACTCGGCGTATCGGCTAAAAGCAACCGCACTTCCACGTAGCTGGCACAGCCGCCGCTCCTGCAGAAGCTGTCGGATGGGCTGCCGGATCAAAATGCATCCAGCAGTTCCGTAAGTTCCAACCTGCAGCCCATCAATACCGAAGAAATATTTTGCAGTGCATAGATTTTGTATTCGCACTGAGTGTAGGCTCATTGCAGTATCGTAACGAAACCTTATTCGTCAAAAAATACTTAGGGTGAAATGAACTTTGGACGTAATTAGTTCAGCACAAGTAGCGCAAAACATTACCATACTGCTGGAGTAAAAACCGCTAGAAGTGGCAGTTTTTTACGAACCTATATGAATAAAAATTAAATACTCTTCGTTGGTAAGCCCATCATATGAGAACGGCTGAATCGATTTCGCTAATTTATTTAATGTTCGTAATAGACCGACTACAAATTTCAGGGAAAGAAAAACAGAAAAAATTGCCTGGAAAATGGAAAAATTATGGAAAATCTGAAAGTGCTTCTTTCTATGGGATTTATTGTATGAACTCAACACCACAACTCACGGTACGGACGATGGATATGTGCAATTATTTTTATTTTTCTTCGTTCTGATCCTGGGAAAGTTTTCAGGAGAAAACTACGAAGGAAAGTCGGAAAATTCGGGTAAACAGCAAAAATCATGACTTTTCAACGGACCCTCGAACGTAATTGATAATAGGAACGACATATTTGCATGATTTCTTTTTCCCTTTTCTGCATTATTCTTCCGGTATGGAAATAACTCAATTGAATGTTTTCAGTTCAGAAAATAAACCCGGAAGATCTGACAAAATTAAAAAAAAAATAATCTCATGCCAGCCTAAATTAAAATAAAATTACATGTGTTTTTATTTTTGTGGTGTTTCGTGAAATTTATCAGTTGTTTATTTCAAAATTGAACTGTGATTGTGTTGTAAGTTCATTACAGTCGTTTCATGAAATTAATTAGGTTCCGTCGTTTCATCTGAAATAAATTTAGAGATTTATCTACGAAATATTGTGTTTTGAAGAGTCCGACAGATTTATTTAAATTTGGACAGGACAATGTTATCGGTTGAAATCGAATAAAACGTTCTCGGAAGGGAGTCAAAGATGTAGATAACACACGGTTTCTACGATTTGTTTTTCCGGTCTCTAGTGCATATTTCTAGCGATTACAGGCCTTGCCATGGCCAACAAAGTGAAACAGCGATTTTAATTCTCCATGTAGCCTTTGTTTGTCTATATCGTGAGTATATAAAATTATATGATCAGTTTCGGTTGTGCAAGTAATTATTTTCAGATCTTAAAACATCGTTACAGAGTTTAAAGCGTCACATGTTGTATAATTAAATACTGAGTTGTTAAAATAATGTTTTATGACCTGAAGATGACTCCTAGCACAATCTAAACCGGTTACTTTAGAAATGTGTGATCTAGACAAATAAAGGTTACGTCTACCGATTTCATTGGCTGCAGACGAACGGCGATAGATATTCATCTCACGAAGAAAAGACGTCACGTTTTGTGCGCGATTGCGTCTTCCAGACAGCAATACCATAAAACGTTAATTTGCTTTTAGAGCTACTGCTGCGCTTTAAGCACTAAGTGAAGGAACGGTGGAGAAATTGAAGCAAATGTAACTTAAGAAATTGGAGATAGCAAGACTGTTAGAGAAGATGAGATCCTTTAGATGCCGAGTCAGTGAGTCTATCAGTGACCCATTTGGTCTACAGCAGTTGGTCTCACATTAATATGAAAATTTGTCTGTCTCTCTCTCTGTTTCGTCTTTATCCAGCCCTAAGGCAGACACTGTTGCTATTATTTAGCAGTTTCATGTCATTTTTATGGCCGGATCCCTTTCTTGTTCCCAGAGTTGTCAACTAACTAAGAAAGGCAAGTCGTGTGTGCAATTTGTCTGTGATTCGCATGAATTTCGCTCTTTGTGTTATATAGAACACAGAAAAAGAAAAAAAAATATTCGATTGTGGCGGAAATCGGTACATGTGATGATATGATGTAGAAGTGCAGACAAACAGATGATTACAATTTCGGAAAAATTGAATGATTTATTCTAGAGAAAGTGCTTTACAGACTGAGCAAGTCAATAACACGTTGGTCCACCTCTGGCCTCGCGATTTGTGAAGCTTTTTGTCTTGAATAAATCATTAATTTTTTCTGAAATTGTAATAATTTGTTTGTCTGTACAAGTCCATCACATCTATCGATTTGCGTCCGATTTGGATACTTACTTCGTGACGGGTCGTCTCTCTTTTTTTTTCTTTTGTCTTAGAGTGTATGTTAACGTTTTGTGTATCGTAATATTGTGGGGTGCAGATTGTGGACCAGCCCAGCATTTGCGTAAACGATAGTGGCAAGTTGCCAACAAAGACACTCAGGCTGCCGGTGTATCCAGTACGCGGGTTAGGCGCACTTCCCTTTGTTGTAAGTTAGCGTGTGGTGTGTTAAGTTATCTGAACAAGTTCCGAAATGATTATTGATTTTTGAGGTAAAAGTAAAAATTGCTCAATCGTGATTACTTCACGAAAAAACAATTTTTAAAAAATAAAAAAATTATCGCTATTATCACTGTTTTGTTAAATTATTTAGTAGATAAGTAATAAGTAATTATCTACAATTTCAGATGTGGACGTTGCCAAGTAACGCGAAGCGGAGGAAATCACTGTTGTTGAAAGGATTATATGAACGACGTTCGCTTGCAGTCAAAGATGGCCACTAAACATGCCGCTAAATTTAGTTATTCGGTGAAACTCCTTTGATGCTCGACGCAAACAGTGAAAAAAACTTGTTTAGAAAAGAAAAGGTCAGCACTATTCATTAAAACTAAATTATATTGTGTGAGCCCTGATTTGCCTTCGCGGTCCTTGCACGACATGTACTTTGCTGGCAGTACAATCGTTCTTCAGTCCGTCGGAAATACCACTTCTCTAAACTTCCTCAGTAGTGCGTCGCCACGAGAAGAACGTCTTCTTCCCTTCACGGATTCCCATTAGAGATCACGGATCGTTTCCGTAATATTCACTAGTTAATCGAACCTGCCAGTAGCAGCGCCTTTGGGAATTGCTTCTAAGTCTTCCTTTAATACGACCTGGTGGTGATCCAAAATACTAGTACATTCGTCAAGAAAGGACTGCAGAAGTGTTTTGTATACTGTTTATTTCATAGATGAGCTGCCATTTCCGTGAATTCTCTCTCAAACCGAACCGATCGTTCGATTTCCCTACAACCGACATTACGCGCTAATTCCATTTCATATCACTTTGCGGCACGTACTTAACCCATATGACTGTGCCAAGCAGCACACCAATAATATTGTATCGAAAATTACAAGTTTGTTATTTCTACTCATTTTCATTAACTCACATCTTTTCATATCATGAACTAACTGCCTTTTGTCACACCATATAGAAATTCTGTCCAAATCATCCTATTGTCACTCAAGGTCGGCACTTTCCCGTAAACTAAAACATTATCAGCCAACAGTCGCACAATGATGCTCACCGTATCCGTCAAATCATTTATGTACGTAGAGAACAAGAACGGTCCTGTCACATTTTCCTGGAGCACTGCTATCTACGATCATGTGAAACGTAACTCACAGCCTTCACATATGGCTTCCACATGTGGGTAGATGCAAACGCGAGGTTTCGGTGTTTCTAGACTACCGATTCAGTAGTGCACGGATTACGAGGTTTACACTTTTTACGTTAAATTATTGAGAGACGAAGTGTTGCATATTATCCTGAAGAGATAATATCCGCGTACACAAACACAATTTCAGCCTGTATCAGGAAAGTGTGATGGTTTCACTAGCGTTACTATATACATTGCTGTTTATACTTACATGTTGTAAGTTTGAGACAGTTGAAAACAACTTTTGGATGGACGTAAATAGAAATAAACAAAAGAATGAAACTATCTTGCAGTGTTTTATTTATTTATTTTTTTTGTTTATTGTTATTTGATCCCTATAGATCCCTATGGACTAGGGGCTAGGCATAAACACATACGAAAAACAATAAAATAAAAGGTGAAATATTTATAAATGACTTTAAAATTAATAAAAGGATGTATTTAATAAAGGATTTTGTATAAAATAAATTAGACTGCCTTCGGTTTTTAAAATTAAAGCAGGATGATACTAATAGAGAGAATAAAAATAATTACAATAATTTAAAACACGTCGTGGAGAAGATGATCTGAATAAATGACGCACTACGCCTTCAGTAAAAGTTGAAGGACTTATGTTGGTAAAACGTTGTCGCTTTATAACTTATCTGATGTCTTCACCACACTTTTTATTATTTCCAAAATCACCTTAGGGGTCTCGACATTCAGTCATTTTTAAAGGCTATAAAATACAAACAAAATTGATATCAGGAGAAGGAAAATATGTTACATTTCACCATTGATTAGAGACATAGTGTTTTGAGTAGACTATGGCTTACTAGCTCACCAGTGTTACGTCAATCATATAAAACACTTCATTAGATATATTGCATCTCACCAACATTGTCAATCGAGAGACAAGTGAAAATTGCTTCCAAAGGACAAATTGGAATCCAAGGGAAGAAGCCGTTCCTTTCGCGGCGAAACACTACTGAAGAAGTTTGGAGAAGCGGCACTTCCGTCGTTATACTGTATAAAACAATTTACATGGAAAACACTTTACTGTGTTTTGCAAAATGTATTTCTTTACAAAACAGAACTAGTGAGTGGCAGAAATTAATATACTGTAAGAGCACTCTGAGTGGCGCTAGGGTGCATAAGGCCAACTGCCTGTTAACAAAAATTTTTTTCTTTGAAAACTTATAGCGTATAAATTACTAAAATCGGTAAAAGTTCATAAATACTATTTTGTAAATACAGAGTATACAAATGCCATCTGAGGAACGTAGCAGTCACTTATGAGGGAGAGAAGGCGCCCATGCATTGCTATTTAGGCCAATGGGGGCAAATACATGTATACAGAAAATACTAGCAACCATCCCAGATTGCCTTATCGACACTCCTTAACCCCCAAAAAACATCAATTTATATAAAGCACCATCCAAAATACTATCATGTAAAAATTAGTGCAATATTACTGCTAGTGGTATATTAGCAATTGATGTTAGAAGAATTCCGCTCACAGCTGGTAAAACTGTTGTTAATTAAAACACGACCGGTTTCTCGGCTTTAAGCCGCATCATCAGGTGAACAATGTTAAAACATCATAGGCATACCCATCGCGCCTAGTCAAAATTTACTATTCAGAGAATGTTGACAATGTTACGGCGAGCGAAAGATAAAGAAGAAGTGCTCCATTCATTAAAATTTGCCTGCATCAATATGGCAGCAGGGTAGCTCAGTATAGGGCAAGGCAAAAGCAGCAAAGAGAGAGACATGTGTTGCCTTACATAGCTTGTTGTCTTTTACTTATTTGACAAGTTACAATTTCTCTCCAGGAATAATGTTGCTAATGGTATATTGGCAATTGTGCTATCGTACATAGCTTGTTTCTTTTACTTATAAGTTCTCCAGGAATCAAAGTTTTCGGAGGAGAAAAAAAGTATTTAGTAAGGTAGGAGGGTGTGGGTACAAATATAGGGACCTTTAGGTAGAATGGATGTTGTGAAACTGGACGGGAATAGAGGCTTGGAGTGTGGATATGACAATAATATGGAAGGAAGAAAGGGTGAAGAAACATAAGGAGAGAAGTGGAAAATACATAGAGAGAGATAGGCAGAGGCAGAAAGATAGGAGGTCTAGGTGGCATGGAACTGTAATTCGTAGAATAGTAAATAATGGGACGGATTTCATTGTATGCGAGAGTGTGATGGTTTAAATTTTGTTGAAAAAGAATTTCGAGAGTGTGTAGGTGTATCGTTGGTTGAATAGGTCGGTATAGGTACTGGAGCCTACCACGATTGGAAATTATTAAGGAGATAATGGTATTCTTGGAGTCAAGGCCCAAACTGTGTAGGTTGTTCGGGAGAAGTTCATTGGGAATGAGAGGAGCGAATTTGATGAGCTGCTAAAGAAGACATATTAGGGAAGTAAACGGACGCTGAAAGCGTGGCGGAGTGCATAGAGTTCAAGGATTTCGAGGCTGTAATAGAACTTAGGTGGAGCAGAAATCCATGTAAGATTTTATTATGAGTGGGTAGATCAGGTCGAGGTTTTGTAAGTGTGGAGGACAGCAGTGTACTTCGAAAGTTCGGTGGATTAATAATAGTTTAAGTCTACAGTGGACATTCCGTTTATAATTATCAAGATGGGTTTCTATATATTCATTGCCAGTCGAGTGTTAGTCCCAGTTATTTTAATATGATTGTAGTGCAGGATTATTATAAGTGGTCAGAAATAAGTCATACAAGCTGAGGACGGTTCGGCGTGTAATTGTCGCCAGGACTTTGGAAGGTTTATCTTCAGGAAACATTGGTTACACCAGGACGCAAACTCCTTAGGATAGATTTGAACTTCTCAAGACAGATATGGAATGCCTGCACTGGTTTTGGGAAATAAAATAACGTTTTAAACAGTAAGAGGAAAGAAAGATTAGAGTTTAATGTAATACTGACTACGTGTCATCAGAGACGGAGCATGAACTCAGATCATGGAAGAATGGGAAAGCAAATTGATCATGTCCTATTTCAAAGAGACAACCCTGACATTTACTCTGAGTGCTTTAAAAAACATGGAAAACCGTAAATGTGGATGGCTTGACAGGGGTTTGAACTGTCGTCCTCCCAAATGCGAGTCCAGATTGCTAAACCCTGCGACACCGCAATCAGTGGTTGGGAACCACTGACTCAGGGAGATTACATTCCGTGGAAAAGTTTGGTGTTTTAGAGCTGGAGTTAGTGAGCACTAAAGTTGAACTGCTGGAGCTGTGCTGGCGTCCACAAGTCTCGTGACAAAGTGGCGTGACGCAGACCGGCTGTAGTGTAGCGACCCCTGCCGGGTGCCGGGTGCTGCTGCCCGCGCGACAGCAACCTGTTGTGGCGCGGGCCGTCGTGCTGCCCCTGCCGTATGTCGACCGCTGCGTGACCGGCTCTCCCCGTGCTGCGCGCCGTGTGCGTGCCGTGTGCGGCGAGCGTGCGCGTGCCTGCGTGGGCGGGCGGGCGCGATCAATAGCGTGACCGCGGCGCGCACAGCCGTGCCGGTGCCGGCAGCTCCGCCTGCCGTGTCCGTGTCCGTGTCCTCACCACCGGCCGCTTTGTCCCTGCCGACGGCACGCGAAACGAGCCGATAAGGCCGCAGTTATTACCAATGTTCTGCCCTGCTTTCGTTAATGACCGTCATTCATTCATACTCGCGTCCCGAACATCCGCTACCACTGATGTCGATCTTACTTCGTTCTAGAGTGATAGTCGAGGTGAAACAAATTTTGCAACTGCGAGAAGTGTACACTGTCCAAGTTCCATCAGGACGGTGGCTGTGAAAAATAAGTCACTATGTTCACAATATCACTGTATTTATTCAAGATAGTGATGTCCCTATCTACAACACTTTACTATCAGAAAGATATTTTATATTACTGGACAAAATATCGAACCCAGTGTGCCATTCAGATACTTGTTGGTCATTTACACTGGCCTAAGCTAGATTAAAGAAAGGCAAACATTTCTAGCATTTGTAGACTTAGAGAAAGCGTTTGACAATGTTGACTGGAATAATCTCTTTCAAATTCTGAAGGTGGCAGGGGTAAAATACAGGGAGCGAAATGCTATTTACAATTTGTACAGAAACCAGATGGCAGTTATAAGAGTGGAGGGACATGAAAGGGAAGCAGTGGTTGGGAAGGTAGTGAGACAGGGTTGTAGCCTATCCCCGATGCTCTTCAATCTTTATATTGAGCGAGCAGTGAAGGAAACAAAAGAAAAATTCGGAGTAGGTATTAAAATCCATAGAGAAGTAATAAAAACTTTGAGGTTCGCCGATGACATTGTAATTCTGTCAGACACAGCAAAGGACTTGGAATAGCAGTTGAACGGAATGGATAGTGTCTTGAAAGGAGGATATAAGATGAACATCAACAGTAGCAAAAAGAGGATGATGGAATGTAGTCGAATTAAGTCGGGTGATTCTGAGGGAATTAGATTAGGAAATGAGACACTTAAAGTAGTAAAGGAGTTTTGCTATTTGGGGAGCAAAATAACTGATGATGGTCGAAGTAGAGAGGATATAAAATGTAGACTGGCAATGACAAGGAAAGCGTTTCTGAAGAAGAGAAATTTGTTAACATCGAATATAGATTTAAGTGTCAGGAAGTCATTTCTGAAAGTATTTGTATGGAGTGTGGCCATGTATGGAAGTGAAACATGGACGATAAATAGTTTGGACAAGAAGAGAATAGAAGCTTTCGAAATGTGGTGCTACAGAAGAATGCTGAAGATTAGATGGGTAGATCACATAACTAATGAGGAGGTATTGAATAGGATTGGGGAGAAGAGAAGTTTGTGGCACAACTTGACTAGAAGAAGGGATCGGTTGGTAGGACATGTTCTGAGGCATCAAGGGATCACCAATTTAGTATTTGAGGGGAGCGTGGAGGGTAAAAATCGTAGAGGGAGACCAAGAGATGAATATACTAAGGAGATTCAAAAGGATGTAGGTTCCAGTAGGTACTGGGAGATGAAGAAGCTTGCACAGGATAGAGTAGCATGGAGAGCTGCATCAAACCAGTCTCAGGACTGAAGACCACAACAACAACAAAGCTTCACATTGAAGACTAAGCCAGCAAGTATCCACCCACTGAAACTACTCACGCAGACTGACTCATTCCATATCAGTTCCCTAAAAAAGAATCATTCAAGTGATCTATGGAGCATGTAACTAACTAACTAATTATACATTGCAGGAAACTATCCAAGGTGGTTTTATCCCCGTTAGAATACTCCATCTCCTGCAAAAGACACAGCCACATGGCGTTTATTCCATAGGCTTCCGGATATCGAATTTTGCCTCCCCCTTGCATTCTCCTGTCACGGCATCCAGTGCCTTCTTCTTCTTTGCTCAGATGAAGAAACCGTTCCCCAGTGAAGACTAAATGATTTTCGAAGTGTAAAGTTTCCTCTGCAGCCAAAATGTAGATTTCAGTAACAAAGACCTCTGCCAAGTCATCCATCGTTAGGAAAAATGAGTCGCATTGCAGAGCCAAAACGCGGAGAAAGATTAATACCATCATCACTTTGCATGAGCGCAGCTTCGTTCATTGTGGCGATAACTTTATGACTACACAGGGTGTCCTAGCACTGGTTACTTGTTTTACTTAAAACTTATTTCATTAGCAAGTACATATATTGCGAACATGCAGTTAAAATACCTAACATTGAAAAGGTAACTCAGATGGGCACCACATTCCATTGCTACAGCTGGCTTTTATGCATCTAATAGAGCTAAGAAATGAGCTACTCCAGAAAATTACTTCAGAAGACAACTATACAAAATTTGTTAGAAGATTGATCCATTTGTTTCCAAGCCTAGCAACTACATGAAGAAGTAACTGACATAATTGTTGACCAGTTCAGAAATATGTTTCTTCCAGTTCCAGTTTTCATCAATATGTATACCCAAAATTCTGGGACAGTCTGCTACGTTCACCGATTTCCGTTTATGTTCTGTATCGATCAGCAGCTGATCATCATATCATATGTAAGTATCGTAAGCCGAGAGAGGACATACGACGATAAAAATGGTCTCATTCCTTGTGGTAGTGACATTTGTCATTCTCTCTGAGCCAGAATCAAGTGATTTGCTAGCTTAAGGGTAGATGTGTGTGAGACTACGACATAACGAATTGGATCGCGCCATATGGACATTTGATTGTGACAGGAAGCCTGCATGGATAGCCAAAACTTAGGTGGAAGGTAATTCACACATATAAGGAGCAGGAGTGGACCCAAAATTGAGCCCTATGGAACTCTCCTCGTGATTTCTTCTCACGTGCTAATATTTAGTCTGCTTGTAAAATTTAGCACAACTTCTTACTTTCTGCTTGCTAAGTATGTTTCGGATCAGTTGTTTCTAAAGCTATTAATTTCTTAAAAGTGTAGCATGATCTAAAGAACCAGACGCATTCAATTGACCACAAAAATAGCAACTGGATTCATCCTAACAATCTACCGTAACTTCACCGGAAGATTTCTGGTACGTTCCTGTGATGGTTAGTCACTTACAAGAATAATCTGTTATCACCCAATAATGACAGTCCAGAAGAAAGTTATTCAGGATCACTTTGTCCTATGCTGACTGGGACTACATGTCTTTCGGCGGTTGTAAATTCATATATTTTCACTGATTGCGCTGCTCTATTGTCCTAGTTCTTCAGTCGTTCAAACTTGTTACACCAGCTGACAGCGTCTGTGCCACCAAACCATTATATCGTATGATGCTGCAATGTTGCTGTGCACTTCCACCATCTCATCATGGATCGTTGCAGTGTTGTTGCCCTTGAAACGCAGAAACTTACGTCAATGATGGCCTGCAACCATTATTTTCTACGTCTTCGTCCAATAAACAACATTCACGCTGTGCTTGATATTTTCACATTGACACACAGTGTTCTTCATTACTATTACTGACAGTCGTTGGACTAAAAAACAAATTATTTAATAAAATGGAACTCTTACAGCCGTCCTTACGATGGTATTTATTACGCAGCTATCAGTTTCGGTGCTTCAGTAAACCTTCTTCAGGCCTTAGCTGACCCTGAGGGGATTAACTCCAATCATATACACAATTCTTCAGTGGCCAATATCTATGAACTGGTTTTTGCAGACTACCTGCAACAACGAAGCTGTGTCTCCAGCCATCACTACCAACTCGGCATATTTGTTACTTGTAGTCTGCAAAATCAAGTTTATAGATGTTGGTCATTGATGAATCGTGTATACGATTGTAGTTGACCCCTGAGCGTCAGTTAAGGCTCGAACATGGAGTATTGAAGCACCGAAACTGGCAGCCGTATAATAAATAACATCATATGGATGGCTGTAGGTGTTACATTTTATTTTATTACATAAGTGAATGGCTCAACTACCTCAAACCTCCAGTCAGAAGGTAGACATATAAAACAAATTGTCTAGACGCAAGCAGTGTTTCGACTGACTTGCCTTGTACTAGTAGTTGCGAGGTATCTGATAAGAAAATATACTGGATCATAAGATACAGCACGTTTATGTCTCTTCAGTATAATGAGGAAGCTGACACTGAGGTTGACATTGTAGAATAAACATATACGTTGGGCAGGGAGCGAGAGAGAGAGAGAGGGAGAGAGAGAGAGAGGGAGAGAGAGAGAGGGAGAGAGAGAGAGGGCGGGATGTTCAAAGTGATTTAGGGATTTACAGCTTTTCTAACTTACTTTACAAAATAATTTGTGATTTGAGAACGTATTGACTAGAGTAAAGACAAATAAAGGGTGGTCAAATGAAAACAAGACAGTTGGAAAAATATTAAGCGAACTGTTTATTATTTGAAAAGTAATCGGCACCATTGTTAATATATTTATCCCATTGTGAGACCAGATGATCAATGCCTTCAAGAAAAAAAAAAGTTTGCGCTTGCCTACGGAACTATGCCAAAGCGCGCACTTCATCGTCCAAAGGAACTCGACGGTCACGGATGCCTTTTTTCAGACTTCCAGAAACAGAGAAGTCGCATGGAGAGACATCGGGGCTGTATGGAGGATGTGTAAAGGCTTTCCAGCGAAACTTCTGCACCGTAGCCGATCGACCTTGGCAACATGTGAGCGGGCATTTTGTTGCCAATTTTCCTTTGACTACGCTGCAGAAGTTTCGCTGGGAAACTCTTAAACAACCACCATACATTTCCGATCTCTCCCAAAGCGCTTTCCACATTTTTGGAGACCTGGAGAAAGACCTTGTGGCCGTCTATTCGCTTCAAACGAAGAGATGCACGCCTGGGTACAATAATGGTTCCGTAGGCAACCGAAAACACTTTTTTCTAAGGGCATTGACCTTGTCTCACAGTAGGGAGTAAATTATATAGTTTTATCTGTGTGCTTTAGTAGTTTACTTTTTGAATTTCTGCGTGTTAATTTAATATTTACCAGACACAGGTCTCGGATGCCGTTTGTGTCGGAAAGTGACCGATTTTGTGACATTTTACAAGTTCCTAATCGTGAGCGAATTTACACCTGCGAGCTTTGGTAGTTTGGTTTTTGAATCTTTGCTTCTTAATCTAATTTACCAGACACAGTTCTTGCGTTTTCGTTAGTGCCTACAATAGCGTTCCGCAGCGCTCGTCGATAGTCGTTTTTTTGTATGTGAAGTGTAGTTTTTCAGAGTCTTTAGTATGGACAAGGACTGTGATTGTTGTGTGCGGATACGAGCTGAGTTGGTGACACTTTGATTTCTGCTCCAGGCTGCGTTGGCTTACGTTACACAGTTTGAGTCTTAGTATCACTATTGTGGACCGGCCGCGGGGATCCAGCGGACGTCTAGACGGCCCATGAGTCCACTGCTCGGTCCACACTGTTGCCCAGCGCAGTTACTCCTCGCTTTGAGGTTGTCTCCTCACCAGTGGGTCAGTGGGATGTCGCCTCGAGGCGTGGCAGGCTGCGAAAACTTGCCGGGTGGCAGTACGGAAGGGCTCACCAGGTAGTCCGACAAAAAGTTTCCAGGTGCTATCTGTGGCTGGCAGTGTTCCTCAGCCAGATACAGTCGCTTGTTCTGTTTCAGAGGAAATCTCTCAGCCAGCAATTTCCAGGCAGTCACAGAGGGTAGGATTATTGGTGGTTAGGAACTTCATTGTTGCTGGCCGCTGTGGCCGAGCGGTTCTAGGCGCTTAAAAAAAATGGCTCTGAGCACTATGGGACTTAACATCTGAGGTCATCAGTCCCCTAGAACTTAGAACTACTTAAACCTAACTAACCTAAGGACATCACACACATCCATGCCTGAGGCAGGATTCGAACCTGCGACTGTAACGGTCGCAGCGGTTCCAAACTGTATCCTCTAGAGCCGCTCGGCCACTCCAGCCGGCCTAGGCGTTTCAGTCCGGATTTTAAATAATGAAGAGTTTATTTAATTTTTTTCCATGTGTCTCATTTTCAGTTGACTGCCCCTTCTCGATTCAGAACAGCAGCAGTCCTATAATACTTTCTTGTGGAGCACCAGATATTACTTCGGATATACAGGATGACTTCATGTCTATTTCTACGAATTGTGACCTTTCTAGAAAGAAGTTACGATTCCAGTCGCACAGCTGATACGATACTGTACATGTACGCAAGTTAATTAGGAGTAGCTTGTGAGGAACTGTGTAAAAAGCCGTCTGGAAATCTAGAAGGGTGGACTCAATTTGAGATTCCCGGTCGATAGCACTCGCCACTTCGCAAGAATAAGGCGCCTGTTACGTTTTACAACAATGATATTTTCTGAGTCCTTACTGGTTATGTCAATAGATCGTTTTCTTCGGGGTATTTTATGATATTGGGACACAGTAGATGTTCTTAAATCCTTATAGATGTAAAGAACGCAGATGTAGAGGTACAACACGACGTCTGAAATGCCCAGTCTCTTTGCGATTTCGACGTCGCCAACTGTGTCAGGGCGCCGGCGTCGTCCTTCGCCCCGGGCGTCGTAGGGGCATTGGCCGGCGGCGGTGGCGGCGGCGGCGGCGCGTCCGGAATGGGTCACTAGCTCGCAGGACACGGCGGCGGCGGTGGTTATCGATTGCAGAGCGGCACGGCCCACGGCTGGCTGACATGCGCCGTGTCCAGCCGGATGTCACGCAACACAAACGCCAGCCGCTGGGCGCCGCACTCGCCAGGATGACGGAGGGTCGCTGCAGCGGCGGCACCAGCCGTAATCCGCTGCTCGCAAGCTGAGGAGCGACACAGGTGTAAATCAGCAGAAAGTTCGTTGGAAGAAAACGGCGTCTCTCCACATTTATTAATCTACCATCAGAGAAACGGGGCGTTACTCAAGTACGAGGCGTATTCGGAAAGTAAGGCCCGATTAGGCGCAAAATGGAAACCACTGTGAAAATCCGATGGACCTTTGCACATATGTTTTGGGCAGTGACTGTCGACCGCTTCAGGTCGCGCTCTTCAGTTCAGAGCACAAAGTGATCACTTAGAAACGCCTAAAATAACAGTGTCTCCCATCAAGTATGGTGGATCTGGTGAGAGATTTCGCCTGAAGCTATGCAGCCCACATAACATACATATCGTGTTTCTTTCTTCAAGATACTTTTCATCCGCATTCTGGAGGGGCAATGAAGACGCGCCTGCAGCTTTTTCGATGGGAAGTGTTTGATCACACGCAATAGAGCCCTTAATTGGTTGGCTCCCCCTGTTGTTCATCTCTGCTCCCATGAACCGCTGGGTACGGAGACAACATTTTGGCACAAACATCGAAAGGCAGATCAGCGTAGAGTACTGGCGGAAAGCACAGGCGGCTGCTTTCTGTGATGAGGGGACTGGAAAGTTTGTACAACGGCGAGACAAATGTTTAAGTCGGAGCGGCGACTACATAGAGAGGTAGCTGGAAGGTGTGGCTAACTGTGGGGAATAAAAGATTTTTGATTTTCACTGTGGTTTTCATTACTTTCGGAATAGCCCTCGTATTTATTTACAGCTATGCGTGCACGCCTGTACCACGCACCGTCTGACCTTGTGTTTAATGTTTATGACGTCATATCTCGTGAAGTATGTGCCGTACAAAGATACTGTAGGTACAGTCAGTGGCATTTGTGGATACTGTCTGCGAAATTTACTGTGAACAGAGTTGGCAACAAAGAAATAATAAACTTAAACGTCATGCAAGATACGGAAGTTTTTTACGAATCTTAAATGGCTCTAAGCACTATGGGACATAACATCTGAGGTCATCAGACCTAACTAACCTAAGGACATCACACACATCCATGCCCGAGGCAGGATTCGAACCTACGAGCGTAGCAGCAGCGCTGTTCCGGACTGAAGCGCCTAGAACAGCTCGGCCACAGCGGCCGGCTTTTAAGGATCTCTTTGTTTATGACGTCATATCTACTGGCCTTCATGTCATACAACGATATAATTTTGAAGTTATATTACGTATCGTATGTGTATACCGTCTACAAAATGTGTCGCGATTGCAGCTAGTAGTAAATAAGTAATAAATTATAACGTTATGCCTCATGCGACACTTTTACTGCATAAACAGCTGAAAAGCAATAAACGATAAACTTTTTTCCTTTCGTCATTTTGTAGGGGACGTCAGCGAGAAAAAATTATCGAACGTTTGAAATTATGTGTAAAATTTGTTACAAGTCGTTAAGAGGTCTCATTCTGAAATAATGGATGATAAAATCTGGGAATTCATGTGCCGCAGGCTATGGCTCTTTTTCACTTCCACCCCTACCCCTTTGACAGATAGGTGGTTATTGCCCCCATAATGACTGTAGCCTGAAAGTAAGGTGTATACAGCCCAATTTGGATGAAATCTGCCCAGTGGCTTAGCAGATGTGGAACATACAAACACACTCAAACGCACACATTCAGAAATACACATCCACATTAACAAATGCACACACACACATACATCCCTTTTGGTAGTACGTGTGGATTCTGCATTTACCGCAGTTTCGCAGTAAGTTTGAACCGTAGCGTGATTTTAAATACGACTCCCACTACCATTGGAATGACGCTACCATTCTTACATACTAGTAACTTCACAGGGGCTGATTCAATAAAAGTTGTACAGTTAATTCTTTATAGAGCAAAAATTTAATTTTAAAAGGAGCACTGAAATGTAGCTTGTTGGATTACTTATCATACCCAGACACATAAAAAATATTTAAGATTTGAAATATCTGGTTATTAGAAATCTTTTTGCTTGGTAAAATATCGACCACAATCAGTTCCTCAGAAGTGCTGTTTTTGAGGCTGACAATTCAACCACTTTGTGAAAATGGTTTTTAATTAAAATAGCAGTAAACAGAGGAAACGAAAGCTTTATTTGTTGTTATGTTTTGTTTCTTTACTTGCAGATTAAATGCTTGCAAATTATAGACACAGTAAATTATAAGTCATAAAGCAAATGTGTTCTGTTACCTAGTTCAGCTGACGGAAGGGTACAAACCAATATCTGTACGAAGCTACATTTGAAGTAGTGCATGCTAACATACAACGTTTAGGTTTGCTTCATGTGTTGGAATACTCACACCTCCTTGATGTACCTGCTGTAGGTATACGTCAAGTCACATTGCTAAACTGCATCACTTGGAGTCCTGTAGCTCTTTTCTGAAATGTTGACCTATTAATTATTATTTTTTGGCTGGGTGTTCGTTTCATTTTCCATTTTGAGCACATGTCTCCAATTAGAAATTAGAAATTTCTTAAATTTTAAATGTGAAAGAAGCTTAGTATTCCCGGCAAGAACGCTGGTCTCCTTATGAAGTACTTATTCATTTGTGGTTGCAGCATGAATGAAGTAACTGAAAATTTCCATTCAGCTCAACCTAGAGGGGAACGCAAATTCACTGGAA
Organism: Schistocerca cancellata; assembly: GCF_023864275.1. Taxonomy (NCBI): domain Eukaryota; kingdom Metazoa; phylum Arthropoda; class Insecta; order Orthoptera; family Acrididae; genus Schistocerca; species Schistocerca cancellata. The sequence continues at coordinate 867,906,933 of NC_064627.1, read as the reverse complement.
CTCTAGGACCAAATGGTAGGAAAAATGTTTGAGTGTAAAATGAACTTGAATTCATTGGCTGTTTAGAAAACTTCAGCTGATATGGAATAACTACAGAAATATTAGAAATTTCGAAATCTGATTCTGAACTAGAAATATATTCAAATACTTCATCACTAAGTGACTGGACTTTATCAGAACCCGTCACTGGTGCCTCTGTAAGTTCCTACTAGAACATTCTCTGCATCTGAGACTCCTCCATACTCAGAATTATAGCCGATGTCGTCAAACATATATCCCAAGAGAAGATATTACTTTTCAGATGGGCTCAAACCTGATTCACCCCACGGCATTTATTTATATTACGATACTGTAACTGTTGTACAAGTACGTAAAAATACGATCCAGAAGCAAGACTGCAGAATTAAATTATTTAATGAGTGTAATACTATAATTATTAAAATATTTGCTAAAAAATCAAGTAAATACTGAGGTACCATAATTACATATAATAACTTCCAGAGATGTATTTGTTTGCAAGGTAAATACTACAATAAATATGCGGGGAATTAATATTATGTGCGTATTGTTGCCGACACTAAACGGAAGATCGATTTTCATGGTAATTTTCGAAGGTACAGAGAAAGTTGAGGCAGATTATTGTTAAAATATCTATATTACACTATAATATCACGATAAATCGATTTAATTTTGTAAATATAAAGACTTACAGGCAAACTACGACGCAGTCCGTGTACTGAAAATTTCTACTTCGGATTCCCGTGTTCTATTGAGCTCACTGCTGATAAAATGTTGACCTTGCTATACTAACGTGCGAGTTAGCTTCTGTAGGACTGCCTATAACATCTGAGCGCACTGCTACATTGTATAAATTGTTTGATAAAAGTGTCAAGTAAAGGCTAAGGAACCACAATTGCATAATATAAGTGTGCGGGTGTATTTTTTACAACCGGAATATTAGGTAAACATGCGGAAAATTGAGAGTATTTACGCCTTGCACACGTGAGACAAAAAAATCATTTCTCTGCGGTTTTCAGTAGATACAAAAAAACTGTAAACATATTTATATTACACTATAAAATCATAATAAATCACTAAATTTTGTAAATATTAAGACTTACAAGCTAAACTACGACGCAATCTGCGCATTGAAAGCTGAGACTGCTTGTGGTTACTTTGTCGACCAGAAAGTACAATGAGTTCTACCATCTGTTGACGAAACAATATAAGCTTATTGTGGTTTCTTTGTTGACCACAGATTTTTCCTATGAAGTAGCTAAAAGTGACAGGGTCGTTTTCAGGCAACAGATTACGGAGATTTTTAACTTAAAATATCGAGCCCAAACCTATGAAGGGTTAAGAAAACAACTTTTAAATACATAATAGCATAAAAATATGTCAGTGAAAAAAATTGTTCAAATGGCTCTGACCACTATGGGGCTTAACTTCTGAGGTCATCAGTCCCCTAGAACTTAGAACTACTTAAACCGAACTAACCTAAGGACATCACACACATCCATGCCCGAGGCAGGATTCGAACCTGCGACCGTAGCGGTCGCGCGGTTCCAAACTGTAGCGCCTAGAACCGCTCGGCCACACCGGCCGGCTATGTCAGTGAAGTTAAGTAACTTATACACTGTTTTAGTGTAAGCTACCTGTGATTACGTATGAAATATGATATTACTGAGATGGCATCCACGACTGCGTCGACACATTCTTTTTCTTTCGCTGAATCTTTTCGTAACGTATCGGCACACTTGCACCTTTAGTTCCGAAATGATACCTGAATCTCGGTCTTAAGCATTGGAAGTGATCACGTTTGTTAGTGTACACACGAGATTTCAAATACCCCAATAGAAAAAAAATCACAGGTGACAAATCGCAAGATACGGGTCCCAATTCACGTCAAGAAGGGGACCCCTCTCGTAACAAGCCCATTACTGCAACCGATGTATGACAGGTCGCTCCATATTGTTGAAACTAAACCTCTCCAGCATTCTCTCGTTGGAGCTGAAAGCACAGAAACTGCAATATATTCCGGTAGCGGTCACCCTCCCCTGTTAACTCGTTCCCGGTGCCATGTTCGAAAAGGTACGGCCGAGTTACACCCTCAGTCCAAATGCCACGGTCATTCATTGTGGTTCTAGTGGCATCTCCGCATTTACTTGAGGTTGCAATTACAAAAACGATCGACTCCTAAATTGCGAGAGTACACGACAGACGTTGATCTGAGCAACCGCCTTCCCGGCGTATCTGTCTCTGAGATTGTTTCCTTCTCCGTTGAAATGTGGAAAGCAACAAATTCAAAGACTGCCTACCATCGCCAAGTATTTTAAGTCATATTTTCATTTTCGTCAAAAAATGTTGTTCTAAATATTTAAGCTGCGTGTCCAAGCCCGAGCTAAAATAACCTCGAATAGTTCTCGACATGTGGGTATTGTTTCATCATTAAGAAGATCTAAACTACGAACATAATACGATATAATATTTGTAACTGGTCTCCACCGTAACAAATAGGCACTAATAAACCTATTTCCTGCTGACCCCGTTAGAGTTACGGCTGTGCCTGAACACGACTCAAACTGGTGGAACAATTTACATCACATTTCAGGAAATCTCGGTTTCTGCTGGATCTTCTGATTGGCTTGCAGCCTAATGATTTTTGTTGGTTGTCTTAGCGTTTTTAATGTACTGTCGATTTTAATAATAAAAATAACAGTGAAACACGGACTGAAATTTCTTCTCGGGTGCAACCATGCCTAACCATTGCAAATATACAAGATTGCAATTGTGATACTGTTCAGTTGTCGGACTATTGAGCTTCCCGTGATCTAGTAACGTCTAATGGTTTTATCTCCAAGACGTGTCTTGCCGCTGTAATTCATTCTTTCGATGAAAATTACAGTCAGTTTGTTACGATAGATTTAGTTTGCTCGGCTTTCAATTAATGATTAATTGCCTTGATTGTTTCATCTGAACGTCGGCGTGGTGTTTTCAAACTAATTAAAATCTGGTAACCTTTATTATCTGTTATTGTAATATGTGAACAGAGACTGAATTGCTCCTTTCCCAATTACTTCGTAACTCAATAACGCCTGTCATAAACAAACAAAATATTATACGTTGTTCAATCAAGTATCAGCTAGCATTTTTTGGAGGACAACATTTTCGTCTTTACCTGTTACTATCAGCATAAATATTTATGTATCGATGTATACCAGTACTCTGAGAACACGTATTGTAAATTTGTTCAAACACAATTGGAGTGTGTGCAACAGTAGGATTTAAGGCTGTATCCCCTGTATTTCGCGAAACTTTGAAGAAGCTCGACACTGTAACGAACGCTGCGGCGTATCGGGAAATCTCGGGCATATTTGAAAGCTAGAATCATTTTCCCAGCCCTAGCTGGAAGGCAGCATTCTAGAGGCCAGGTACTACACGTTTCCACATCAACAACACGCTTCCAAATTTGCAAAATAACCTCTATTCCGATTATTAGTTACACAAATAATAAAAATTAATAACACGTTAAAATAAAGCTAACAATATACTCATAAATTTTTTTAATAAAAGGCAGCAGCGGTCTTAGCAATCGACTCCAAACTATCGAAACAACTGCCCAGCTTGACTTGGCGTCATGTGTTTCAAACTTCAAAAGTACAGTCAGATGCGGGAAAAATTTTCTTTCCAATTCTCTTGCAAAGCATCATAAGCTAAATGCTCCATGTCGTAAATTTTTTGCTAATTTTCGGTAAAATTTTTAACAAGGAAAACCATTATGTAGACGCATTGGTTTCTAACATACAGTATTTTTAATTCATGAAAACGTTATACACAGTAAAATTCTACGTAACTTTCTTAATACACTAAATCTGATAGAAATGAAATAGGACATTCGAGAAAAAACATTCAATTCCAAGAATTGTGATATTTCGAAGCCGCTACACGTCTTAACGCTACGCTGAGAACAGTGACATTGAACTGACGTAGCGTCTCAAATATCAAAGACATCCTATTTTCCTTTCGGAGTAGCATGTACCAGAGACTTCTTTACAATATTCTGTTGTAATCAACTTATTCGGTATCTATAACTTTTTTCGATTTTTGAACATCTTTTTTCATATCCAGACTACTGTGCAGCGTGGCACACTGAGCGTGGTTGCATAGCTGCGAGGTACGCGGACTGATATGGCGCTGCGGGTTACTATGTCTCAGCGATGCGACCATAGAACGTCGTTGGGCTCCCGCTGCCCAGTTACATATATTTCGAGCCGATTGTTGTTCGAAGTAATCTGGCTGATAATGTCGACTCCGTTTTTCACCACAGTCACCAGCTAACGTGTAGACTACAGTAACAGTTCCCTGCCATAATATTGCTTTGGTGGAATTTTGTTTGTGCCCTTGCTGATCTGTTTTATAACGTCTGTAATTAAGATGTTGCCCAGTGCATAATGATATTTTGTACCCGTGAATCATTATTCATTTTAAGTTACTTGTTTTAATATTTACAAAAGTTAAACTCTAAGGTTTGAGTAAAGAAGGTTTGTTGGAATCTATGTTTTATTTGTCTTTTGTAATATTTAACGTCTAATTAATCGGTTCTGAATAACTGTAAAAAAGTGTTACAATCGCCTAGTTCTGTGTTACCTTCTGCTCGATATGACGTATTTCTGTAGATTATTTAGTTTGGTAGCCACAAGGGTAGGGAGAGTTAACGTTAGCTAGAATACAACTGAAACGCAAAACAAAAACGTGCAATCCCTAACTGTAACTAACACACGGGACTTTCCACATTTCCGATAGTGTGTAACATGCTCATAAACCTCCCGCAACAAACTCTTTCTAGCCTGCGTATTCTGGAAATATTATCACAACAGAAAACACAATTTAATAATGCGTTATTAGGCTGTCACCACGTTGGAAAATTAAATAATATCGGGAAACTCGCAAATACAAAGTTAAGTACAGAAATTATTTACCCAATCTTTAGTTGCAGCATCATGATCTAGAAATGCGAACTGGTACCGTTGTTTGAATATACGTGGTGGTAAAATTATGCTGTTTCAAAGTACATTCTCTAATCCACAACATACGCACGCATACATAAGCATGTAATTACAATTTTTTATCAATGCTCGGACACCCGACATATTTGAAGAGAGTGATGTTGCAAAACCGGCCAACACCTTGTCATGAAATAACTCTTTATTAACCACCGCCTTAGATCGAATTATATTGCAAAAATATGATCAGATGGTCGAAATCAGCAGTTAATAAAGTTTTATTTCATCACCAGCGGTTACTGTTCTAAAATACGATTTTTGATTTGAAAAAAAATATTGCTTTCAGTCTTTATATTAAAGCTATTTACCAGTAGAACTTGGTAATGACTTCGTAAGTACAACGAAACGTTGTACGTAAAGATATAATGAATATTTAAATACCTTGTATAACAGGAATGTAGGAGTTTCGACATGAAAAAACTTGAAATTTACAGACCTACAGTGAAAGAACAGAAAAAAGGAAGAGGTGAAGCAAAGTGAATGTGAAGTCGGAGATACTATAGAAGACATTACTGCCAAAGTAGAGTTACTAAACACAGCCTTCCGAAATACCTTCACAAAATAAGACGAAGTAAATATTCCAGAATTCGAATCGAGAACAGCTGCCAACATGAGTAACGTAGAAGTAAATATCCTCGGAGTAGTGAAGCTGTTCTAGGCGCTGCAGTCTGGAACCGAGCGATCGCTACGGTCGTAGGTTCGAATCCTGCCTCAGGCATGGATGTGTGTGATGTCCTTAGATTAGTTAGGTTTAATTAGTTCTAAGTTCTAGGCGACTGATGACCTCAGAAGTCAAGTCGCATAGTCCTCAGAGCCATTTGAACCAACTTCACAAAAGCAAGTCTTCTGGTCCAGACTGTATACCAGTTAGGTTCGTTTCAGAGTATGCCGATGCAATAGCTCCGCATTTAACTATCATGTACAACCGTCCGCTCGACGAAAGATCCGTACCCGAAGACTGGAAAGTTGCACAGGTCACAGAAATATTCAAGAAAGGAGTAGGAGTAATCCACTTAATTACAGGCCAATATGGTTGACGTCGATATGCAGCAGGATTTTAGAACATACATTGTGTTCGAACATTATGAATTACCTCGAAGGAAACGGTCTATTGACACACAATTAACATGGTTTAAAAAACATCGTTCTTGTGAAACACAACTAGCTCTTTATTCGCATGAAGTGTTGCGTGCTATTGACAAGTGATTTCAGATCGATTCCGCATTTCTGGATTTCCGGGAGGATTTTCACACTATACCACACAAGTAAGTGACATTGCGTGCTTTTGGAATATCGTCTCAGTTGTGTGACTGGTCTTGTGACTTCATATCAGGGAGCTCACAGTTTCCTAGTAATTGACGGAAAGTCATCGAGTAAATCAGAAGTGGTTTCTGGCGTTCCCCAAGGTAGTGTTTTAGACCCTTTGCTGTTCCTTATCTATATAAACGATTTGGGAGACAATCTGAGCAGCCGTCTTAGGTTGTTTGCAGATGACGCTGTCGTTTATCGACTAATAAAGTCACCAGAAGATCAAAACAAATCGCAAAACGATTTAGAAAAGGTATCTGAATGGTGCGAAAATTGGTAGTTGACCCTAAATAACGAAAAGTGTGAAGTAATCCACATGAGTGCTAAAAGGAATTATCCCGAAATATTGGAGAGAGTGTCACAGAAAGGCGTTTGTCGTTGCGACGGAATCTTCTCAGGAAATTTCCATCACCGACTTTCTCCTCTGAATGCGAAAATATTTTTTTGACACCGACCTACATAGGGAGGAACGATCACCACGATAAAATAAGGGAAATCAGAGCTCGTACAGAAAGATATAGGTGTTCGTTCTTTCCGCGCACTATACGAGATTAGAATAACAGAGAACTGTGAAGGTGGTTCGATTAACCCTCTGCCAGGCACTTTAATGTGATTTGTAGGGTATCCACGTAGATGTATGATGTAGATGTACACTTTAACTCAAGTAAAAATTGGGTAGATTTGAAAGTGATTTGGTCAAAAATTTCGCAGTGGAAATGGGTGTGCCACGATTAAGAAAACTGTCATTTTGTTACATGAAAAGTATTGGTGTGCTTTAGGAGTAAGAGAAACGTTTTTCTCATTTACGGGAGCAACTCAAACAATATTCATGAATTATCAACAGGACTCAAAGCCAATAGAGAGACATAACTGTGAGACAAAGAATTTTACCAATGAAACGTTTACCAACCGGTAAACTAACATAGGGGTTAACTCAAGCCTATAACACATAGTATAAAGGGCCCTAGAGTAAGGCGGATAACTCCGAATAGCAGTCTACGTACAAAGGCGCTCACCAAACAAGTTCATAAAGCGTTCAGCACTCGCACTGTGCCCGTGATTTCCATGTCCGTAATTTCTGTAGATGCCAAATAATAGACGAAGTGGCATGTCCGTCGCCCATCAAATCGGAGCGACGTGTTTATCGGGCACTTAGGTTACCAGAATAAAACACACACAGTTGCTCAAAATGATATTCAATTGCAGCAGTCGTTCGTAGCGTCCATCTTCCACATAACTGTCGGGACCTGTCCATGGACGGCGATTCTCCAGTTATTGGTGGTCAACGATTGAGGGCAAGCTTACTCGCATTGCCATTAAGTCGGTGCAGTAGCGATCCACATGCCCGCTGGCGTGACGCTGAGGAGGGGGGTGGTTGCTTACGTACGCATGTAAAGAATACACTGCGGTTTACATATCATACTGAAGCCACGTACTTGCCAGTTAGGCCTCCCATTCCATTTTTCACATTCGAGAGCAGTCAATCAGTAACAAACACACTTTTTTGTGAAAGTAGATCGGTTTTATTCAGGACTGCAATACACAGTATTATTCGCCACTCTTTTGGTTGCAAACTTTTCAGCATAACCTCAGTTCAATGCGACGGTCTTACGCCACCTGTGTGGGAGGTTCTGTATGCCCGCATGGTACCACTCTACTGGTCAACATTCTACATCTACGTTTATACTCCGCAAGGCACCCAACGGTGTGTGGCGGAGGGCACTTTACGTGCCACTGTCATTACCTCCCTTTCCTGTTCCAGTCGCGTATGGTTCGTGGGAAGAACGACTGCTGGAAAGCCTCCGTGCGCGCTCGAATCTCTCTATCCTCGGGAGGTATAAGTAGGGGGAAGGAATATATTCGATACCTCATCCAGAAACGCACCCTCTCGAAACCTGGAGAGCAAGCTACACCGCGATGCAGAGCGCCTCTCTTGCAGAGTCTGCCACTTGAGTTTGCTAATCATCTCCGTAACGCTATCACGCTTACCAAATAACCCTGAGACGAAACGCGCCGCTCTTCTTTGGATCTTCTCTATCTCCTCTGTCAATCCGACCTGGTACGGATCCCACACTGATGAGCAATACTCAAGTATAGGTCGAAGGAGTGTTTTGTAAGCCACCTCCTTTGTTGATGGACTACATTTTCTAAGGACTCTCCCAATGAATCTCAACCTGGCACCCGCATTACCAACAATTAATTTTATATGATCATTCCACTTCAAATCGTTCCGCACACATACTCCCAGATATTTTACAGAAGTAACTACTACCAGTGTTTGTTCCGCTATCATATAATCATACAATAAAGAATCCTTCTTTCTATGTGTTCGCAATACATTACATTTGTTTATGTTAAGGGTCAGTTGCCACTACCTGCACCAAGTGCCTATCCGCTGCAGATCTTCCTGCATTTCGCTGCAATTTTCTAATACTGCAACTTCTCTGTATACTACAGCATCATCCGCGAAAAACCGCATGGAATTTCCGACACTACCTACTATGTCATTTATATATATTCTGAAAATCAGTGGTCCCATAACACTCCCCTGTGCACGCCAGAGGTTACTTTAACGTCTCTAGACGTCTCTCCATTGAGAACAACATGCTGTGTTCTGTTTTCTAAAAACTCTTGAATCCAGCCACACAGCTGGTCTGATATTCCGTAGGCTCTTACTTTGTTTATCAGGCGACAGTGCGGAACTGTATCGAACGCCTTCCGGAAGTCAGGGAAAATGGCATCTACCTGGGAGCCAACGACTTGCTGTATCAATAACCACTTACTGCTTCCAGTGGAGTGTATCCTTCGTTGGGCCAAACAGATGGATGTCGGAAGGAGCGAGATCCAGATTTTAGGGCAGATGAGGGAGAACGGTCCAATGAGCTTTCCTTGAACTACTCTCGGGTGCGCAGATTTGCATGATGCCAGTTGTTCAAGCGAGGTCTTCGATTGCGATTCGTCAGTCACCTCGAGTGAGAGTATCCGCACGTTCGAATCTTGCAGGAGTCAGAGCTGCGTACGGCTGGCCACCTCGCAGGATATCGGATAGGTCTGCGTGACCTTTTTGAGATGATTGCCCAACTACCCACCGTGCTTTTGTTGAGTGCCTGGTCTCTGTAGACATTCTGCAAGCGCCTATGAATACGAGTATCTGCTTTGTTCTGTTTTTTTTTTTCTCAAAAGAAGCACAATGACAGCTCTCTGCTTAGAGCGCGCCTCCGTTAGAGGCGGCATTTTAGAGGCTGTGTAAAGCATCACCACCTATCGGAACTACATAAAATCATAGGGGTGTAGAGGGAATATTACACGATGTTCCACAATAAATTCCACACTTTTTCAGCCCAAATTGGCCAGAAAAAAGATACGTTTATAGCTTATTGAACGCACCTTGTACACTACTGGTCATTTAAATTGCTACACCAGGAACAAATACAAATGATAAAGAGTTATTCATTGGACAAATATATTATACTAGAACTGACATGTGATTACATTTTCACGCAAATTGGGTGCATAGATCGTGAGAAATCAGTATCGAGAACAACCACCTCTGGCCGTAATAACGGCCTTGATACGCATGGGCATTGAGTCAAACAGAGCTTGGATGACGTAAACAGGTACAGCTGCCCATGCAGCTTCAACACGATTACACAGTTCATCAACAGTAGTGACTGGCGTATTGTGACGAGCCAGTTGCTCGGCCACCATTGACCAGACGTTTCCAATTGGTGAGAGACCTGGCGAATGTGCTGGCCAGGGCAGCAGTCGAACATTTTCTGTATTCAGAAAGGCCCGCACAGCACGTGCAAAATGCGGTCGTGCATTATCCTGCTGAAATGTAGGGTTTCGCAGGGATCGAACGAAGGGTACAGCCACGGGTCGTAACACATCTGAAATGTAGCGTCTACTGTTCAAAGTGCCGTCAAATCGAACGAGAGGTAACCGAGACGTGTAACCAATGGTACCCCATATCATCACACCAGGTGATGCGCCAGTATGGCGATGACGAATACACGCTTCCAATGTACGTTCACCGCGATGTCGCCAAACACGGATGCGACCATCATGATGCTGTAAACAGAACCTGGATTCATCCGAAAAAATAACGTTTTGCCATTCGTGCACCCAGGTTCGTCGTTGAGTACACCATCACAGGCGCTCCTGTCTGTGATGCAGCGTCAAGGGTAACCGCAGCCATGGTCTCCGAGCTGATAGTCCATGCTGCTGCAAAAGTCGTCGAACTGTTCGTGCAGATGGTTGTTGTCTTGTAAACGTCCCCCATCTGTTGGCTCAGGGACCGAGACGTGGCTGCACGATCCGTTACAGCCAGGCGGATAAGATCCCTGTCATCTCGACTGCTAGTGATACGAGGCCGTTGGGGTCCAGCACGGCGTTCCGTATTGCCCTCCTGAACCCACCGATTCCATATTCTGCTAACAGTCATTGGATCTTGACAAACGCGAGCAGCAATGTCGCGATACGATAAATCGCAATCGCGATAGGCTACAATCCGACCTTTATCAAAATAGGAAACGTGATGGTACGCATTTCTCCTCCTTACACGAGGCATGACAACAACTTTTCACCTGGCAACGCCTGTCAACTGCTGTTTGTGTATGATAAATCGGTCGGACACTTTCCTCATGTCAGCACGTTGTAGGTGTCACCACTGGCACCAACCTTGTGTGAATGCTCTGAAAAGCTAATCATTTGCGTATCACAGCATCTTCTTCCTGTCGGTTAAATTTGGCGTCTGTAGCACGTCATCTTCGCGGTGTAGCAATTTTAATGGCCAGTAGTGTATTTTTATTGAACTTAAGATGCACCAACACAACCAATTCCATCCTACAGGGCTGCCTATCCACAAATTGGTAAGTATTTCAAAGCGTAAGTTTCACTGACAGTAACAACAACACATAGACAAGTACAGTGGCTAGAACGCCTCTGCAGCTTAGATGAGCCTGCCGGAGAGACGAGGCGGTGTCACTTGCTGGTAGGAAAATGCGTTCCTCTTTAAGAGATGAATACGGCCCGTGATCGATATTTGGCCACAAAAGGCCGTAATCTGGGGACAGGACAGTGCGTCGCGCCGCGCCACGCACTGCGCCCTTATCGCCGTTCTAAGAGGATTGCGGGCGAGCCTGCTGGCGAGAGGCGCAGCGTCACAGGCAGGCAGCAGGAAGGGGCCAGCTCGCGGGGTCATCTGCCGAAGCGAGCCGCCACCGCGGCTTTTGATCCGCTGCCGGATCTACTGCACCACCCGGAGCAGATTCGGGCAACCACTGCTTCACAGTCCACTGCGCATCCCGCGGTTGTGCCTGTTCTGTGTTTCAGCAGTACAAAGACTCGTGGTTGTGTCAGCTGACATTGCTTCCAGAGTATGGTCGTCTGTAGAACAAATTCAGCATGCAGAAAAACTGAAATACACTACTGGCCATTAAAATTGCTACACCACGAAGATGAGGTGCTACAGACGCCGACAGGAAGAAGATGCTGTGATGTGCAAATGATTAGCTTTTCAGAGCATTCACACAAGGCTGGCGCAGGTTTTCGACACCTACAACGTGCTGACTTGAGGAAAGTATCCAACCGATTTCTCATACACAAACAGCAGCTGACCGGCGTTGCCTGGTGAAACGTTGTTGTGATGCCTCGTGCAAGGAGGTGAAATGCTTAACATCTCGTTTCCGACTTTGATAAAGGTCGGATTGTAGCCTATCGCGATTGCGGATCATCGTATCGCGATATTGCTGCTCGCGTTGGTCGAGTTCCAATGACTGTTAGCAGAATATGGAATCGGTGGGTTCAAGAGGGTGATACGGAACGCCGTGCTGGGTCCCAACGGCCTCGTATCACTAGCAGTCAAGATGTCAGGCATCTTATCCGCATGGCTGTAACGGATCGTGCAGCCACGTCTCGAGCCCTGAGTCAACAGATGGGGACGTTTGCAAGACAACAACCATCTGCACGAACAGTTCGACGACGTTTGCAGCAACATGGGCTATCAGCTCGGAGACCATGGCTGCGGTTTGACGCTGCATCACAGACAGGAGCGCCTGCGATGGTGTACTCAACGACGAACCTTGGGGTACGAATGGCAAAACGTCATTTTTTTTCGGACGAATCCAGATTCTGTTTACAGCATCACGATGATCGCATCAATGTTTGGTGACATCGCGGTGTTCGCACACTGGTATCGTGTATTCGTCATCCCCATACTGGCGTATCACCCGGCATGGTGGTGTGGGGTGCCATTGGTTACACGTCTCGGTCACCTCTTGTCCGTATTGAGGGCATTTTGAACAGTTTACGTTACATTTCAGATGTGTTACGACCCGTGGCTCTTCCCATCATTCGATCCCTGCGAAACCCTACATTTCGGCAGGATCATGCACGATCGCATGTTGCAGGTCGTGTACGGGCCTTTCAGGATACAGAAAGTGTTCGACTGTTTCCCTGGCCAGCCAATTCTGCAGATCTCTCACCAACTGTAACGTCTGGACAATGGTGGCCGAGCAAATGGCTCGTCACAATACGCCAGTCACTACTCTTGATGAACTGTGGTGTCGTGTTGAAGCTGCATGGGCATCTGTACCCGTACACGCCATTGAAGCTCTATTTGACTCAGTGCCCAGGCGTATCAAGGCCGTTATTACGGCCAGAGGTGGTTGTTCTAGGTACTGATTTCTCAGGCCCTATGCACCCAATTTGAGTGAAAATTTAATCACATGTCAGTTCTAGTATAATATATTTGTCGAATGAATACCCGTTTAATATCTGCATTTCTTCTTGGTGTAGCAATTTTAATGCCAGTATTTTAGCTTTTGGAGAAATTGAACATTACTAGTGCAAAAGGAATTCCACTGTTAGCAGATGGCTGGAAAAAGTATTTACATCTGCAACAGGAAGGAAATGCATCAACATTTTCATCCCACAATCCTATCTACATATATATCAGTACCCAACAATCCACCTGACGGCGTGTAACGGGGGTACTTCCAGCAGCTCCAACTGATCACCTCTTTGCCTGCTCCATTCGCGAATGACGCCTAGGAAGAATGAATCTCGGTAAGCCTCGACATTAGCTCTAATTTATCGAACTTTCTCCCTGTATCCATTTCGCGAGACGATGGGGGAGGAAGCAACATGACGTTCGACATTCCCCGGAAAGTATTATTTCGAATTTCCAATAGTAAATCCTTTCATGATGCACAGCGCCTGTCTTGTAGTGTCTGCATTGGAATTATTTGATCATCTCTGTAACCCTATCTCGCCGAATAAACGATCCCGTGAGAAATGGGCCACTCTTCGTTGGATCTTTATCTCCCAGTCCTACCTAGCAACGGTCACAGACTGATGAACAATACTCTAGTATCGGTTGAACAAGAGCCTTGAATGCCACTTCTTTCGTGGATTTTTACATTTCCTTGAGATTCTTCGTTGGAATCTTAGTCTGGATTTTGATTTTCTGCTATTTGTTTTATTTGGTCATTCCACTGATGATCGCCCCAGATAGATTCTCCTAGAAATTCTACGGTAGTTACTGTTTCCAACAATAGTGTAGTTGTACAGTACTAGATTTCTTTTGCTGTGTGTGCGCAGTATGTTACATTTATTTACGCTCTGGGTCAAAGGCCAATCCCCGCATTATTCATCAATGCTCTACAAATTGTTGGGCCTACTGTCGTCTGACGTTGCTGTCTTTTTGTAGACAACCACATTCTCAGCAAAGAGCCTGGAACTTCAGACGCATTCTACTACATCAATTACATAGGGTGGTCCATTGATCGTGACCGGGCCAAATATCTCACTAAATAAGCGTCAAACGAAAAAACTACAAAGAAAGAAACTCGTCTAGCTTGAAGGGGGAAACCAGATGGCGCTATAGTTGTCCCGCTAGATGGCGCTGCCATAGGTCAAACGGATATCAACAGCGTTTTTTGAAAATAGGAACCCCCATTTTTTATACATATTCGTGTTGTACGTGAAGAAATATGAATGTTTTAGTTGGACCACTTTTTTCGCTTTGTGATGGATTTAGCTGTAATAGTCACAATCATATGGCTCACAATTTTAGACGAACAGTTGGTAACAGGTAGGTTTTTTAAATTAATACAGAATGTAGGTACGTTTGAACATTTTATTTCGATTGTTCCAATGTGGTAAATGTTCCTTTGTGAACTTATCATTTCTGAGAACGCATGCTGTTACAGCGTGATTACCTGTAAATACCACATTAATGCAATAAATGCTCAAAATGATGTCCGTCAACCTCAGAGCATTTGGCAATGCGTATAACGACATTCTTCTCAACAGCGAGTAGTCTGCCTTCCGTAATGTTCGCACGTGCATTGGCAATGCGCTGACGCATGTTGTCAGGCGTTATCGGTGGATCACGATAGCAAATATCCTTCAACTCTCCCCAAAGAAAGAAATCCGGGGACGTCAGATCCGGTGAACGTATGGGCCATGCTATGGGGCTTCGACGACCATTCCACCTGTCACGAAATATGCTATTCAGTACCGCTGCAACCGCACGCAAGCTATGTGCCGGACATCCATCATGTTGGAAGTACATTGCCATTCTGTCATTCAGTGAAACATCTTGTAGTAACATCGTTAGAAAATTACGTAGGAAATCAGCATACGCTGCACTATTTAGATAGCCATCGATAAAATGGGGGCCAATTATCCTTGCTCCCATAATGTCGCACCATACTTTAACCCGCCAAGGTCGCTGATGTTCCACTTGTCGCAGCCATCGTTGATTTTCCGTTGCCCAATAGTGCATATTATGCCGGTTTACGTTACCGCTGTTGGTGAATGACGCTTCGTCGATAAATAGAACGCGTGCAAAAAATCTGTCATCGTCCAGTAATTTCTCTTGTGCCCAGTGGCAAAACTGTACACAACGTTCAAAGTCGTCGCCATGCAATTCCTGGTGCATAGAAATATGGTACGGGTGCAATCGATGTTGATGTAGCATTCTCAACAGCAACCTTTTTGAGATTCCCGATTCTCGCGCAATTTGTCTGCTACTGATGTGCGGATTAGCCGCAACAGCAGCTAAAACACCTACTTGGGTATCATCATTTGTTGCAGGTCTTGGTTGACGTTTCACATGTGGCTGAACACTTCTTGTTTCCTTAAATAACGTAACTATCCGGCGAACGGCCCGGACACTTTGATGATGTCGTCCAGGATACCGAACAGCGTACATAGCACACGCCCGTTGTGTATTTTGATCACAATATCCATACATCAACATGATATCGACCTTTTCCGCAATTGGTAAACGGTCCATTTTAATACGGGCAATGTATTACAAAGCAAATACCGTCTGCACTGGCGGAATGTTACGTGATACCACGTACTTATACGTTTGTGACTATAACAGCGCCATCAATCACAAAGCTAAAAAAGTGGTCCAACTAAAACATTCATATTTCTTTACGTACTACACGAATATGTAATAAAAATGGGGTTCCCTATTTTTAAATGGCTCAAATGGCTCTGAGCACTATGGGACTCAACATCTTAGGTCATAAGTCCCCTAGAACTTAGAACTACTTAAACCTAACTAACCTAAGGACATCACACACACCCATGCCCGAGGCAGGATTCGAACCTGCGACCGTAGCAGTCCCGCGGCCTATTTTTATAAAACGCAGTTGATATCCGTTTGACCTATGGCAGCGCCATCTAGCGGGCCAACCATAGCGCCATCTGGTTTACCACTACAAGCTAGACGAGTTTCGTTCTTTGTAGTTTTTTCGTTTGATGTTTGATGTGAGATATTTGGCCCTATCACTATCAATGGGCCACTCTGTATATGTTGTAAACAGCAACGGCCCTATAAGTCTCTTATGGGGTACTCCCGAAATTAATTTTACATTTCCAATTGATTTTGTCCCGTTAAGAGCGACGTGTTGAGTTCTGCCTGCAAGGAAGTCCTGAATCCAGTCGCAAATTCGATTCGACACAGGTTAAGGTCGTATTTTTTCACTAAACGGCAGCGCGGGACATTGTGAAATACCTTCTAGAAAGTTGAGGACCATGGAGTCACCGTGAGCGTCGGTGTCTACAGCGGTATGCAGAAACAGAAAGAGCTGAGTTTCGCAAGATCTCTGTTTGCGGAATCCATGTTGATTTTTAATTTCAGTAGAAATGTGTAGCATTGGTGTTACTGAATTTCTTTCTTATTGTATTATGTAATTCTGGACGAAAAATGTTTTCCAGCATTATTGTTTACCATATTCTCACAACCCCTACGAGACATCTACGACGGTGGCAATATAACGGCCCCACAGCTTCTCTAAATCTCCCAACGGGTTTTCGCGAGAAATGTGCCGTTTTTATTCCGCTACGTTCTTAGCAGCGTCGATCGACATCCGTTGTGACGTCTACTTCGTAAGGACTCCAAATACTAGAAGAAAATATATGGTCACAAATGAATCGCATTTTCCCAAAACCCTCTCAACAATTATCAGGATTCCATTTGCCTTATCTACTATTGATTTATTTCAGTTCTTAATTTTACACCTAAATGTTTATACGATATGCCAATAAGCACAATACTACATTTAACCACATTTAAAAGGTCTATCAGTCATTACGTGAAGTAGAAATTTTGTTCACGTCTTTTCCTGGAATTCCTATACATTTTAACATCGTCACCAAACAGTCTTACAGAGCTGCCGATCGTGTGTGATAAATTATTTACGTATATCGAAAACATCAGAGTTCACACTACGTTTTCTGGATGCACACTCAATGTTACTTTCGTTCCTGTGGAATTTTCACCTTGCAGAATAAAATACAACTCTCTGCTAATATAATAGGAAACTAAATAGGTGTTGATTCAGAAGACATAGTGCATCCAGTATCAGAGCGGAAGTTTGACATTTAGAAGACTGGCGATCAAACGAAGGAGATGATGATGATGATGATGATGTTTGGTTTGTGGGGCGCTCAACAGCGCGGTTATCAGCGCCCGTACAATTTCCCAACCTTTGCTCAGTCCAATTTCGCCACTTCCCTGGATGATGATGAAATGATGAGGACAACACAAACACCCAGTCATCTCGAGGCAGGTGAAAATCCCTGACCCGGGAATCGAACCCGGGACCCCGTGCTCGGGAAGCGAGAACGCTACCGCGAGACCACGAGCGGCGGACTCAAACGAAGGAGAAAGGACACATAATATTCACGATTATTCAGGTTAATGTGCAGTGCCCGTGAGACTGGAGACACGCTTTAGGACTTTCGGAAGGGTGCAATATAAACAATCTCGAACACTGCAAGAACAGATGAACCCTAAAACTATCGCACAGTCAGCATGTCAGGTCATACAACTACGTTGCTAACGACAATAATATACACAGAAATGGAAAACAAACCGACGGTGAGGATCAGTTTGGCTTCAGGAAAGGTATACGTAGCAGAGCGGTTGTTCAGATGTTACGCTTGATAATTAATAAGTTTTCGTGAGTTTTATCGAACTTCAGAAAGGTGTTTTCTCACTCTCATTCTGTGTCGTCGATGGAAATATTTATCTAGTATTGAAAATGTACTAAACGTTACTCCTCAGACAACGACATTCATACCCGCCTGGAATATTTCGAATTTGTGAATTTCACTGATAGTCATACAACTGGATGCCGTTTGGATTGTGGGAACAAAGCATAAGGCCAAGCATAAATTTGTACTTAGACTGTCAGTTCACTTCTACTTTTGTCTCACAGTTCAGCAACTATCGTAGCTATAAACTAATGCGGATAATCAGTGATCCACAAGGATCAAAAGAAAGTTGTTGGTGTATGTCTTTCACCTACAGTCAAAGTTTTTGATGTTGTGTTAGTGTTTTAGGCTATTCATTAATAAGTTCACATACACATGCGATTGTCCACGAGTACAGGATTTTACACTGGTTGTTAAACGTTGGTCAACTGAAAATGCAGCATCCGATCGTGTGTGGAGTACCACACAGACGTATATTCTGTGTGTGTGTGTGTGTGTGTGTGTGTGTGTGTGTGAGAGAGAGAGAGAGAGAGAGAGAGAGAGAGAGAGAGAGCGAGAGAGAGAGAGACTCCAAAATGTCTTTCTAGCGTATGTTAGCGTATATCTTATTCTCAACCCCAGCTTTCATAAACTGTATTTTCTTCGATATTAATTTTCTCGTCTACTACACGTGTTACCACGCATAATAAGGTTCGGGGTGCTGCTAGGGCTATCAGCACGCTTTGTCAGTTGTGTCTCCAGAAGTCTTTACTGCGACCGTGTGTGACAGAGAGCGGAAACTGTAATTGAAGGCCCCAGTTAGGGTCTGTGTCTTTATTTTGTATTGACAATAGAGATTAGAATACTTAGCTCTTCACCGGAGTCATTGGATAACTGTTGATCAGGTTTTTAACTAAAGGAAAAGTGACAAGATAAATTATTTTGCATCAATAGAGCTTTTTAGATGGATCAAAGCACATCACCAGAGGGTCCTCTCAGACGAGTGAGAAATTGTTCGCCGCAGCCTTGATGGATTTTCGCAGGCGATAAACTTTGATTGGGTGCTGGCCAACGATATTTCTGATCGAAAAACATTGCCGAGATCGATGGCCTCGTACACCGGGTGCCAAGCTATACGCACAACCGAACGAAAGCAAATATTGAACTATAAGGCCTTCTTTCCACAAATAAAGGATTTAAACTTCTGGCAGGGGAACATCAGACTATTTCTATAAGTTTATGTGACTCAGTATTGAAACCTAATTCGTCTGTCTGTAGTGAGCACGTAACTTTTGTAAATTAAATGTACTGAAAATCTCCTTTACATCTGCGTTCTACTTGACCTGCATGGTGAAAAATGGCGCAGGAGTTTTACCTAAGATCAATACCGTAAATTCTAGTCAGGTGTGCAGTTTCTTTCAAATACATGTATTTCTGAAAGCCGTTTAGTCATATCACACTAACATCAACAGAGCTCAATGTAAAATTATTTGAGACCAGTAACTGAAACGAGTTCTAAATATTAAATGAATTAAGTAATAAAGTTTCTATACCAGCTTCGTATTTCCATGCGTCGGACAACTCGTTCGGAGAATTTATTCCCATTTTCAGGTGGTGTGGGAGATAACAAAATTTTTGAACAGACTGTCTGTGGGTGTTTTGTTCTGCTTCTCTTTCCTTGTAGTCGTCTTTTTATAGTGTCATGAATTATTTAACGTAAGTAAACACTGTGAATAATGTGGTGCTGGTATGTGAATTTCCGCGTGGTAAAGTAGACGCAATACCTTGAAAACATGCCGATTGCATGGAAAGAGAGATATGACAACAAATGCACTCAGGTACTATATTCCCACGGCATTCAAAAATGCGAATTAATTCATTACCTCTAAGCATCTTATCAATACATTTATGACAAATAAAAGCTACTATGGATTAGTGTTAACAAAATACTCGCATTTGACTCGTACAAAATGCATTGCTATAAATTTCGAAATATCTTTAGAAGAGTCGTAATAGAAAGTTTTAGAACTGAAATTTCGTAATGTGTACTCATGAAGTGGAAGGTACTTACAGATAAGCTAGTTGCGATAAAGATTTACTAGATGATAAGAACATAATAGCAGTAATTAAATTATGTCAGACTGATGGCCCTTCTATAAGATTTACAGGCGCAGCAGGAATGTCCAGTACTCGGTGGGGCCATGTTCTATTGTGGATAGTTTCAATTACATTCCTCGAGCGCACTAGCTGAAGCGGAACCAGGAATTTACTCAGTGGCCAGTGGCACGGAGGAATCCGAACTGCGCGCGTTTCCGCCGTACTCACATTCGAAAAACGTCCTGTGGCACACGCCAGGTACAGTCTAAAGGCTTGTGGAGGTTGTGATTGGATTGCCTTCAAGCTGATGTCAGCCAGCTTTTTCCCTAGTCGGTCCTACTGCGCTACTCGTAACGCGTCATGTCTTCATCTGAATTAAGAAGCAGTGAACTGTGAAATATTCCTCGCGCATTTGAGTTTCTAGTGTGAAGTCCAGTATGGGACTGATAGTGTTAAAGGTTATGCAGTTGCCACAACCTTATTTCCAACTGCAAGTCCTTACACCGAGATTGAAAGAGGTTGCCGATGGGTCGAGAGAACAAATACTTATTACAGTCGGTTGATATTGAGGTGACGCGTTTAACAGCGTCCTTGACTTCTATCGCCATCACTTTGCCAAAAAACCGTCTGAAAACTTCTCTGCTGGGAGTTACGATATGTGTGGGACTTAACCCGGCACACTAGGGAAATCATGCCCTCTCTTTCATTTAACCAGGCATACTGTCTAATTTACATAACGTTCATTACGATACAGAAAAGAATTTTTGGAAATTACTGTAATGTAGAAATAAAATACAGTTTATATTCGTTCATGAAAAAAAAGTACAACAATACAGATTCTAGGTATAAGCACTAGCAGCAGTGGACATGAGAAAAGGGAGGGAAAGAGGAATATGAAATGAAATGAAGTCCCATGCTTCTTTACAGAGCGTAGGGGAACGATGCGGGACACCCGCACCGCTTTACAAGGCAAGGTCGTAATGGAGGTGGTTTGCCGTTGCCTTCCTCCGACCGTAATGGGGATGAATGATGATGATGAAGATGATACAACATAATTAATGAGGAGAGGGGAATCGGATGCGACGTGATGAAGTGAGGAATGAAAAGGGGAAAATGCATAAAAGGCGGAAGATGGGAGCATTTGCTTTACAGTTTCACTGGGGGAGAACTGGACATATGCGTTAGTTTTTAGGGAAACGTTAATAGGTGGACAAAAGGAAGTGCTTCAGCCTATTCTTAAAAGCAACAGCGCATTCAGTCGTTTAGGGCAGACGGACACAGCTAGGGATGTAAATAAGGGAGACTGAGTACTCTGAGTACGATGAGTTGACAGGTACTTATCTCTATTGCGAGGTACTGCGGTGCTTGTGTACGTGAGTTGAAGAGAGTTGCAAAACAAGAAAACTCTTAGTGATTTGCATTCCGGCTCCTGGCTCTGCATCTGTACGGTGAGATAATTAACAGCGAATCGAGATTTAAATTGTACAATTAGGACGTTATATAGGAGTTACAGGAAGATCAGCTTTCTATGAGGAAGGGAGAAGGTAGTGCAAAAGTAATTTTGACATTTTGCTTCGTAATGGAGTGGTAATTGAAGAAAAGGGTAATCGCAACCGTTGACTTACAAATATTTATCTCAAATGAAAGCTGATTTTCACAGTTCTTAAAAGGGTACGGTTAGAGAAAAGAGACAAACGGACGTTGTATAATACCTGAAAACATATGGACCAACTGGAAGTAATAAAAGCGGAACGTAATGAAAAACAAGAAGGCTGTGAGGTGGAGTAGCAGAGAATCACCATTGTTGCTCAACTTGGACATCGAAGGAGAATTACAATATTATACTACTCGTATCATTCGGTACATCTTTAGCGAAAGTACCTTATCTTTTAGTACCTAGCGTTGAAGAAGTACTCATTATAAACCTTCAATTCTAAAGCTTTCTATTATGACTCCTGGGAAGATATTTCGAAACCTGAGCAATACATTTTGTACATGGCAACTTTAATTGTTTTGTTGACACTAAAACATCGCAACTTTTCTTTGTTGCAAATTTTGTAAGATGAGGAAGCAGTGAATTAATTCGCATTTTCGAGTGCCGTGGGAATATGATGACTGCGTATGTGTGCTATCGTGCCTCTTTATTCCTTGCAGTAGACTTTTTGTGTTTTCAAGGTGTTGTGTCTGTTTTACCACGTGGAAATTCGCATAGTCGCACTGCAGTATTCACAGTGTTTACTTACGTTAAATAATTCATCGTAACATAAAAAGGTGACTGCAAGGAAAAAGAAGCAAAACAAAATAAATGCAGACACTCTCTATTAAAAAATTATGTAATCTCCTGCAGTACTCGAAAATGGGAATACATTCTCGGAACCCGTTGTTCATTGCATGAAAATACGCCTCTGGTATAGCAACATTATTATTTAATTCATTAAATGCTTAACTCAATTGCTTGTCTCAAATAATTTGACATTCAATTGTCTTAAAGTTAGTTTCACATGACAAAATGTGGAAGAAAATTCCAGAAGAGGAATGGAAGTTCAAACGGAACAGATATCAGCTGAGGTTCACATAACTGAGTGTTTTTACATTTGTGTTACTATCAGCTGAAGTATATATGTAAAATCTTTTAAGTAGGAAAACAGAATTATGGATTGGCTTTTCCTAAGTTGATTCTAACAGTGATTAAAAGTCAGTAAATATACTAATCTTGATTTTCGCAGTTATTCTTGTCTCGGCTCGTAGTCCAATAACATTAGGAGTGTGGTCCCTTCAGACGCCCCGGTCTTAACAGGTATACGGAAAAACATT
This sequence comes from Schistocerca cancellata, assembly GCF_023864275.1. Lineage (NCBI taxonomy): Eukaryota > Metazoa > Arthropoda > Insecta > Orthoptera > Acrididae > Schistocerca > Schistocerca cancellata. The sequence continues at coordinate 867,884,152 of NC_064627.1, read as the reverse complement.
AACTCGTTAACGATAATTATCGTAGTATTTTCTTGAATTAAACTTTGTCAGTTAATAGGATTCTCTTCATTCACGTAATAAAAATAACTGCTGCGGCAACACTGACCTCAGTGCCGGGCAGATCCAGCGTTAGAAGCAGAGGCTCGCCCGTCATGGGGGCCTCACGATATGTCTCAAGAATGTCCGTCTCCGTGTGCTTGTAACATCCCGAAAAATGGTAGCGTTTCTTCGGTGGTTGGCTTCAGAGATCTGCTGCAGTGGTTCCTGCATGGATCCCAATCCAATTGGCACCGCAGGCTCGCTCTTTTCACAGGGACAACAGAATAAATACTTCGTCCATTAAGAGTCCTGGTAAGGCCTATTTAGCACTAGGCCTGAGACAGACACTGTGAAAAATCGCCCCAACACGGATGTTTCACTGAATGTGCTCCTTGCTCTAGTATCTTCCTCACTGATATCATTGACAGTTTGGAGAACACATCCGTAAATACATAAAGTTTCCTCACGCCCAGCGGCTGTGCTCACGAATCAAAATATTCTTACGATGGCCTAGTTAATACCTTGTCATTCATGACAGTGAAACTACACTACTGGCCATTAAAATTGCTACACCAAGAAGAAATGCAGATGATAAACGGGTATTCATTGGACGAATATATTATACTAGAACTGACATATGATTACATTTTCACGCAATCTGGATGCATAGATCCTGAAAAATCAGTACCCAGAAAAACCACCTCTGGCTGTAATAACGGCCTTGATACACCTAGGCATTGAGTCAAATAGAGCTTGGATGACGTGTACAGGTACAGCTGCCCATGCAGCTTCAACACGATACCACAGGTCATCAAGAGTAGTGACTGGCGTATTGTGACGAGCCAGTTGCTCGGCCACCATTGACCAGAAGTTTTCAATTGGTGAGATATCTGGAGAATGTGCTGGCCAGGGAAGCAATCGAACATTTTCTGTGTCCAGAAAGGCCGTACAGGACCTGCAACAGGCGGTCGTGCATTATCCTGCTGAAATGTGGGGTTTCGCAGGGATCGCGTGAAAATGTAACCACATGTCAGTTCTAGTGTAATATATTTGTCCAATGAATACCCGTTTATCATCTGCATTTCTTCTTGGTGTACCAATTTTAATGGCCATTAGTGTATAAATGCCAGTAGCGGCCATCACCCTTCCTTAAGACCCTAGTGCATCAGGCGCACTGTATAACCGATAAAGATAATTTGCAAGATGAGCTCACACATCTCAAAAGTATTTTTAAAGCGAATAGATTTTCTCCGCAACATATTTGTAGAGCATTCAATGGACAACCTCGAATGCGGGTACGTGATGGGGAAGAATATATTAAGTCCTTCAGATCAAGTACGTTTCTGCCCTATGTGGGTGTTCTTTCCTCGAAGATAGGCGGTATTCTCGAGAAACGCTGTGTTAAGGTGATCTTCCGGTCACGAAGACTGCAGCTTGACTCGGCTCTGTAAAGGACGATTTATTGCTTTATTAGGCGGTTACGTATCAGGTTCCTTGTGAAAATTGTGAGAAGTCATACATAGTTCAAACAACACGCATGAGAGATGGGTGGAACGTCGAAGATACACACGCTCATCACAGCCAGACAAGTCAGCAATGGCCGAACGTTGTATTGACATAGGGCACTCCATGAACTACAGTGATGTGAAGATTTTAACATCCACCTGTTCCTTTTGGGATTCTGTCTTCAAGGATGCTATAGAGGTCGGATTAGCTAATAATTTAGTAAATAGAGATAATCGTTTTAATTTGGACAAAGCATGGAATCCGGCTCTTGGGTAATAAAAGTGCAGAGAATTCGTCATTGTGTCATTTCTGCCGAATATACATAGATAAGCGAATCGAATGTTTGTACGCCTTCGCCACAGGCGGCGCGTATCTTTTTGTCGCCGACCAGCATCTGTGACCCACATGCGCAGTACTGCAGCGGTGGAGCAAATAAGGCCGCGCTTGGAACCTTGTCGTCAACCTTGCGACTCCTTATGAGGATTATCGGACGATACGGGGCCGAAATATCAGTGGAAGAAATTTTATTTGCGTGGCTGCATGCCCGGAATTTAATGGACTATGATGTTAAGTTTCTCGGTGTTCTCATTTCTGCTATTTCTCATTACTTTCGTCTTTCTTCGCTTTATTCTCATATCACAATCTGTGCTCAGTAGACTGTTCATTCCATTCAACAGATCCTGTCATTCTTCTTCACTTTCACTGAGGATAGCAATGTCATCCTAACACTATGACTACAAAATAATGACTTTCACAGTCATTCACATAGCACAGCACACAGTTGAAACTTCTTAAAAGGTCGGACGAAGTCAATGGCAAATCACCTCCACGAGGACGCTGACAAGAACGGCATCTGCTCACATACGCTGTTTCGAGAGTGTGGCACAAGTTTGACATTTTGGTCTACAGATGACATTTTGGTCTACAGATAGTAGCTAGAAGATCGACAGACAGTGTTACCTCCCATAGTCTTCCCGCGACATGACCACGACGATAAAATTACAGAAACTAAAGTTCACACGGAGGTGTAGTCTTCCCATGCACCATTCGCGAATGGAACAGAGAAAGGGCGAGGGGAAAGAAGATAGTGGGGCAAAAAGTACTCGCCACTATACACGCTGACTTAAAAAAAAAGTATTTTTCGTGTCAAGAAATAAGGATCTTGGCTTACTCGTTACTGAACAACATGCCCAGTTTCGGAAAAAGAATTATTTTTGACGCCCTTTTCCGTTCTCGACAGAACGTTACGCGACAAGTGTGGAATCAAGTATCCATTGTTACATGCGAAGTTTAAGGGTTAGTAGGTACAGTAGCAGCTTTGGACTTAGTGTTCACTACGAGCTCCATTGTGTTGTCTGCGGATGTTGTGTGGAACTTCAGAGGCAGGGGAGCGTTGTTGGCGAATTTGGGCCGAGCGGCTGGAGAAGGGCCCACCGGCCGTATCTATTCTGCCTGGCGCGATGTCCACGGCCGAGTGCGCAGGCGCGGGGGCCGCTCGCTATCGCGCTGCTAGCTAGCTAGCACGCCGGCAGCCGAGCGGCTCACGCCCCAGTTGCTGGGAATTAAGCTTCCAGCCCCGCCTCTGTCCAGGCGAGCGCAGCCGACCAGCCAGCGCTGCCACTGCCTATTGCTGCTCCTTCTGCACTAGCTTTATTTAATTTTTATATTAGAAAAGGCCCAAACTGCTATAGAGACATTAGTGTCAACTGTACAATGAGCCACTTATTTTTAAAGATAATGATTGAAAAAATTGGACAAAATGTTGGCCACCGTACTGGGGACGACCAGAGCGCGTTTAGGCAGAACAGATCATGTACAAATAACCTACATGGAGAAATTTATAGCGGCCGAGGTGGCCGAGCGGTTCTAGGCGCTACAGCCTGGAACCGCGCAACCGCTACCGTCGCAGGTTCGAATCCTGCCTCGGGCATGGGTGTGTGTGATGTCCTTAGGTTAGTTAGGTTTAAGTAGTTCTAAGTTCTAGGGGACTGATGACCTCAGAAGTTGAGTCCCATGGTGCTCAGAGCCATTTGAACCATTTTTAGAGAAATTTATAGCAGTAGGAAAGGAGCTACACAGTGCCTTCGTAGATTTAGCAGAAGCTTACGGTACAGTCCCTAGATCTAAGCTGTGAGAAGCTATGAAAGATATAGGTATTGATGATCACATTTTACAAATTATTATTGGGGTTGGGTTGTTTTGGGGGGGAAGAGACCAAACTGCGAGGTCATCGGTCTCATCGGTTTAGGGAAGGACGGGGAAGGAAGTCGGCCGTGCCCTTTCAAAGGAATCATTCCGGCATTTGCCTGGAGCGATTTAGGGAAATCACGGAAAACCTAAATCAGGGTGGCTGGAAGCGGGATTGAACCGTCGTCCTCCCGAATGCGAGTCCAGTGTGCTAACCACTGCGCCACCTCGCTCGGTAATTATTATTGAAATGTACAGAGATAATGTGGTACAGATTAAACGAGGCTGAAAGTTATTAGAACCTATTAATGTCACTAAAGGTTTGCGACAAGGCTGCAGTACGTTACCCACCTTGTTCAATTTATATGAAGGAGTGGCTCTCCGAAATTGGAAGAACAGCTACAGGGGAATGGGAATCACTGGCAACAATATACAGATATTTTCATTAAGTTTTGCTAACGATCAAGCTATTACAGCACAAGATGTTTATGATACGACGTTTATATCAGGAATACATCAGATGGGGACTACAAATGAGTCTAACAAAAACAGAGTATCTGGTGGTGACTAGTGATGCTAAATTTGAAGTACACATCAATGACAAAGCAGTTATGAGACAGGTAGAGAAATTTAAATATCCCTGGGCACATATTGATAAAAACGGATCGGGCCATACAGAAGTAAAATATAGAATACAGCAGAGCAGAAAAGTGTTACGGTGTATGAATTCTTTTTTTGCGGGATAAGAATATTTCCTACAGCAATAAGAAAAGAGTAGGTAAGATAATGGTTGAATCAGTGCTATGCTATGGATCAGATAACGAATCTTCAATGTGGATCTCAAAAGAAGAGTAATAACTGTATACTCGGCTACGGCAGTTGTAGGATTTTTTTTTTTGTAATGAAACAAAAATAAATCCATACATACAGTAGCCGGCCGGACTGGCCGTGCGGTTCTAGGCGCTGCAGCCCTGAGCCGAGCGACCGCTACGGTCGCAGGTTCGAATCCTGCCTCGGGCATGGATGTGCATCATGTCCTTAGGTTAGTTAGGTTTAATTAGTTCTAAGTTCTAGGCGACTGATGACCTCAGAAGTTGAGTCGCGTACTTCTCAGAGCCATTTGAACCATACATACAGTACAAAATAAAGATAAAAGAATTAAAAATGTTATAAAAAATTACCCGATACATTCTCTTCATGATCCTTCGATCCTCGAACACTTTGCTTGGGCACGGCGGCGGGATGGCCAGACCTCGGGTGTCAACCCCTTCCCCACCCATCTTCCTGCTCCTGCAGCGGGTCATTAAAAAAAATTGATAGAGCGTCTCACATGTAAGCAGGAGATGCAGGAGATCCCGGGTTCGAGTCCCGGTCGGGGCACACATTTTCAACATGTCCCCAATGATGTTTATCAACGTCTGTTTGCAGCTAGGGTGTCCATTTAATTACCATTTCATTTTTTTATTGTGTGCACATTCATCGACATTGCACTGTGCTTGTCAGGTTGTTATCAGAAACTGATGATTTCTCAAGTTAGCTCTTTTTTAACGTATCGCTAGTGTCCATTCAGAAAGCTGTTGCACCCAGCGACTGTTATATTGACTTGTAAATTACAGATTTGAGCGATCAGTCGTCCTTTTTAAATTTTATTGTGCAGATCTAGATTTCGGATAGACGCTAGCCATTCTCAATGCACTATTATTTTCGCTCAATGCCTGTAATTCCCTGTTGAACTGTAGATAAGGCCCGGCCAACAGGGAGTTACATGTATTGAGCGAAAATAAGAGTGCATTGAGAATGGCTAGCTACTATCTGAAATCTAGATCTGGACAACAAAATTTAAAAAGGACGACGGATCGCTGCAATCTATAATTTTCAAGCATCGCTAGAGTTTCTAAAAACCCTACCACAACAAAGGTCAAAATTTAATAGTGATTGTGGTGTTGCTCACGTTGCTAAATATTGCATTTTCGGGCAACAACAAAGTTATTGTGTGGCAGGTGTCATTAGAGCACAGTTAATAAAGTCATTTCATGTAATAATAAATAAATTAGGCACTCATCTTTTCGTGTTTTCCATGCTGGTCTCGTTGTAAAATCGTGGCTCAATCGTCGAAAATCTAGGTGGTGATGATTCCAAGCTCGGATGCAAAGAGGCCTATGTTTTATTCTGCTATATTCAAAAGTTTTATAGATGTGTTTCACAAACCATTCTTGAAGATTAAACCTTTGAAAGTTAGCACAATGGTGATATAAAAAAGTAATCAGCACTCCGAATTTATGTTACACTTCCTTTTTATTGCTTTTGTCGCAATATCACGTAACACACAGAACATCACTTCACAATACAAAACATACTTGAAAACATATTCCTCACTGTTAAAGTTCACATTTTATAAGCTGACTACAATATGTCTTTCAAACATGACGAACAAGACTTGACCCTCTCAAGGTCCGACTCTCTAACTAACTAACAACTAACTGCTTATCGCTTACGCGCCCAAAAATCAAGAGTTACAAGTACGTCAAAGATCATAGTGATAAAAGAAAGAATACACATACGAATAATATCATTGCAATGTAAACACATCGATGTATCAAAATACCTCTACATTAGTTTAATGACATCTGAATGTTGTCTCAGAAATATGTCAGATACTTTACAGAAACACAGTAGAATATAACTGGTATCGAGAGGTTCAGGTGAGCTGCCGTAATGGTTACGTAATTCAAGTACCATTACAAGTTCTACACAACAGTACCAAACGGCACGGATGGACTGACCGATCTAGTTGCTCCCAAAATCAAGTCATAAACGTGAATACTGAAGATTAGTGTTTTGCAATCAGTCGCCTTTAAAAGGTAAACGTGTGTCAGAGGTCAATTCTAATTACTGTAATTAATGACTGGTACGGGACACGGAGTGAATCTGCTTTCGATGTTTTCTTGTGTGTGTTTGCGAGTGCCTATTAGGGTAACGTACAGCGCTTGGTGATAATTGAAGGTGGCTGTTGCGACGTACCCCGACACACAGCCAGTCTCAGTCACAGAGGCACAGCGCCGACCTGGCCGCCTGAACGCCATCGCCAGGCAAGTCACGCGCCTTCCTGCAAAGTGGCCGGCGCCGGCCTCGGCGGTTCCATCTCCATCGCCGAGTGTGCTGCGCCTCGCTCCGCCATTGGCGACCTTCGCACCGCCCCGTGTCGCCCCTGCCCAGCTGAACTCTCTCTCTCTCCCTCCCTCTCTCTCTCTCTCTCTCTCTCTCTCTCTCTCTCTCTCTCACACACACACACACACACACACCTCGTTCTCCAACCGCTCACGACTTCGACCCGTTTCCTTCGTTAATATAACTGCTGACATCAACCTCTTTCTCGCCATAGTTTGCAGCATTCCAACAACGTAAAATCATTTCGAACAAAGTGATGATCATACACTCAGATGACATGTCATGAGATAGTGATTTGCACATACAGAAATGGCGGAATTATCGCTTACACAAGGTATAAAAGGCCAGTGGATTGGCTATTATGTCATCTGTACTCAGGAGATTCATGTGAAATGGTTTGGGATGTGATTATGGCCGTACGACGGTATTATAACACTATTCCCTACTAATTGAACCTATAGTTCTGTCACGGGAAAAGCTACGTATAACACTAACGGGCCGTGAAACAAGCTTATGCTACCCTCTGAGACGATTTCAAAGTTCGACCGTGCGTGTGTCTAATGGGAAAGGGTATCAGAGTTTTTGTTGTTGTTGTTATAGTCTTCAGTCCTAGGACTGGTTTGATGCAGCTCTCCATGCTACTCTATCCTGTGCAAGCTTCTTCATCTCCCAGTACCTACCGCAACCTACATCCTTCTGAATCTGCTTGGTGTATTCATCTCTTGGTCTCCCTCTACGATTTTTACCCTCCACGCTGCCCTCCAGTACTAAATTGGTGATCCCTTGATGCCTCAGAACATGTCCTACCAACCGATCCCTTCTTCTACTCGAATTGTGCCATAAACTCCTCTTCTCCCCAATTCTATTCAATACCTCCTCATTAGTTATGTGATCTACCCATCTAATCTTCAGCATTCTTCTGTAGCACTACATTTCGATAGCTTCTATTCTCTTCTTGTCTAAGCTATTCATCGTCCATGTTTCACTTCCATACATGGCTACACTCCATACAAATACTTTCAGAAACGACTTCCTGACAGTTAAATCAATACTCGATGTTAACAAATTTCTCTTCTTCAGAAACACTTTCCTTGCCATTGCCAGTCTACATTTTATATCCTCTGTACTTCGACCATCAACAGTTATTTTGGTACCCAAGTAGCAAAACTCCTTTACTACTTTAAGTGTCTCATTTCCTAATCCAGTTCCCTCAGCATCACACGACTTAATTCGACTACATTCCATTATCTTCGTTTTGCTTTTGTTGATGTTCATCTTATACCCTCCTTTCAGGACACTGTCCATTCCGTTCAACTGCTCTTGCAAGTCCTTTGCTGTCTGTGACAGAATTACAATATCATCGGCGATCCTCAAAGTTTTTATTTCTTCTCCATGGATTTTGATACCTACTCGGAACTTTTCTTTCGTTTACTTTACTGCTTGCTCAATATACCGGTTGAATAGCATCGGGGAGAGGCTACAACCCTGTCTCACTCCCTTCCCAACCACTGCTTCCCTTTCATGTCCGTCGACTCTTATAACTGCCATCTGCTTTCAGTACAAATTGTAAATAGCTTTTCGCTCCCTGTATTTTACCCCCGCCACCTTCAGAATTTGAAAGAGACTATTCCAGTCAACATTGTCAAAAGTTTTCTCTAAGTCTACAAATGCTAGAGTATAATTTCGAATTTTGTAGAGTTGACAGTAAAACCAATCATGCCTTAACCTTGGGAGTTAGCAAAAGTGGTAAAATTACAAGTGGGTGAAAAAAAGGAACGGTTGCATGCCTAATTAGGAACATTAATTTGGAAATATATATTTGAAAAAAAAATTGGATATTAGTTATTGAAGTTATTTTTATTGAGACTTCCCTTTGAATAGCAAACAGGATATAAACTGACACAGTGCACTCTGTACTTTATGTAGTAGAAGTTACCAATAACACTCACATCAATAAATTATGGGAAGCAAAATTGCACCGAGGTCATACAAATGATAGCCACAATCAAAATACTGAAACATCACTGCATGAAATGCAGAACTAATTTTGGACGTGAGGGGCTTCTTTCTCGACTGACACGAATAACACAAATAAAGATGAATAATATCTTAAATACATTGTTTAAGCTCCTATGCAAGCAGCCGTTTTCCTTAGTAACAGCAATAGTTCATTTTTTTCTCACTAGGAATGCAATATGATGGGGACCCATAAACTGGTATAATTTCACTAGCCGACGTTCCTTGATTATTGCAAAAGTAAACAAACTATCTTTAAAAGCAAACCATTACCCTAATTACTTTTCAAGGTAATGAAATGCAACACTGGGCTTAATTAACTTCAAAAGGAACCATTGATGATGGATACCATAACTACACTATCTTTGAAAATGTGCATAACTTCACTTGTAACAGTACCACCGCAAATCGGTTCATTAAAGATTTATATGTACTTGTACTTTAATCACCTGTGAAGCAGGTATTCTTGGCAATAATATTTACACAACTTTGCACTGTAACCCTGCAAAAATATATTTTATAATAAACGTAGGGTACTTTAGCAAACGTCTATCCAACTTCACTTTTATGGTTTTTACCCATAAAATAATTAAGGTTTTCACTTTTCTATTGACTGATTTTTAATTTTTTGTACTTAAACTTCCTACCTAAACAATTTCACTTGGATTAGTCCATAAACATAGCATCCAAATTTTACTCGTACTTTAACGTTTACTACTCTTTTTACTTTAGACAAAAAATCACTCTTAAAGACAAGAATGCCAGAATTGTTCATTTAAATCAAGATACTCGGTTTTAGTAGTACTTAGGTGAAGGCCCTGCGTAGGTTCGTGATCAGGATTGGAGTTATGGTTTCGAACACGAATTGACGTTTTATGTGATTATTATTGGAACAACACACAGATTAACTGGTCCATCCCAGTATACATTACGTAACTGAATGTATGAAGTCTCTGAAGCAGTGGCGAAGATTAGTATCTGGCGAAATGGTGGCTAACTGTGCTATCGACTCTCGATGTGCGAATGCTCTATAAAATCTATTCTTGGCGTCCGAGTTTAAACATATTAGAGCCATTCCATTATTCCGTGAATACGAAATAATTGCCAGATCCACACCCGAGGCAAATTGCTCCTAATGCAGCTTCCAATGTCCTCTCTTAGCACCGTCGTGGTGTACCGTGCTAAGACTTGCCATAGAGCGCGTGCTGTTCACACAAAGGAGCCGCTGAGTTCGACCGCCAAACCCACCTTTTACATCGCGTGATGCCGCTTTCGTTGCGGAGGGACTTACCTACAGCGTTTACGTGTTACAAATACAAGTGTCCTAAGCATGAACCAGCGATTAACAAACATATTTTTTTCATAAACATATTCATATTACAATAATTTAAAATTTCAGCCTATTCTTTTGCTTTTCTCATATTTTCTTGCTATACATCAAGGAGTTCAAACAACACAGAATGCACGCTTCATAAATTGCAGATACACAGTTACTTAAAATAAGCCTACTGCTAATCGATAAAGTGTTATAGTATTAAAAAAATTTCAACGCGGAATGGTAGTTGTATCTAGATGCCTGGAACATTCCATTTCGGAAATCGTTAGGCAATTCTGTATTCTGAGATCCACAGTGTCAGGCATTAGCTCTCACCACGGACAACGAAGTGGCCGACAGCCATCACTTAACGGCCGCTAGAGACGGCGTTTTCGCGGAGTTTGTCAGTACTAACAGACAAGCAACACTGGATTAAACAACATAACAGCAGAAATGAATGTGGTAGTATGAAAAAAGAATCCTTTACGACAGTGCGGCGCTAATGGACAGCAGACGATCTACATCATTCTCTTTGCTAACAGCAACACGTCGCCTGCAGCGCATCTGCCGGGATCGTGACCATATGGGTTGGACCCTAGGCGGCTGTAAACCTGGCCCCATTTCAGTTGGTTGGAGCTGATAGTATGGTTAGAGCGTGGAGCAGAGCCCACGAAACCATGGACCCAAGTGGTCAACAAGGTCTTCAATTCCCAATCAACAATAAACATCGTTCAAGGTCAGAGAGAGGGGGAGGAGTAGGAGGAGATGAACAAAGAGAAGTGGGAGGAGGAAATGGACAAAGATAGTGGGGAGAAAGAATCTAACAGAGAGAAAAAGGGGGGGGGGTTGAAGAGTTTGGGATGTGTATCCAATTTCCGTACATATACTCCTGGAAATTGAAATAAGGACACCGTGAATTCATTGTCCCAGGAAGGGAAAACTTTATTGACACATTCCTGGGGTCAGATACATCACATGATCACACTGACAGAACCACAGGCACATAGACACAGGCAACAGAGCATGCACAATGTCGGCTCTAGTACAGTGTATATCCACCTTTCGCAGCAATGCAGGCTGCTATTCTCCCATGGAGACGATCGTAGAGATGCTGGATGTAGTCCTGTGGAACGGCTTGCCATGCCATTTCCACCTGGCGCCTCAGTTGGACCAGCGTTCGTGCTGGACGTGCAGACCGCGAGAGACGACGCTTCATCCAGTCCCAAACATGCTCAATGGGGGACAGATCCGGAGATCTTGCTGGCCAGGGTAGTTGACTTACACCTTCTAGAGCACGTTGGGTGGCACGGGATACATGCGGACGAGCATTGTCCTGTTGGAACAGCAAGTTCCCTTGCCGGTCTAGGAATGGTAGAACGATGGGTTCGATGACGGTTTGGATGTACCGTGCACTATTCAGTGTCCCCTCGACGATCACCAGTGGTGTACGGCCAGTGTAGGAGATCGCTCCCCACACCATGATGCCGGGTGTTGGCCCTGTGTGCCACGGTCGTATGCAGTCCTGATTGTGGCGCTCACCTGCACGGCGCCAAACACGCATACGACCATCATTGGCACCAAGGCAGAAGCGACTCTCATCGCTGAAGACGACACATCTCCATTCGTCCCTCCATTCACGCCTGTCGCAACACCACTGGAGGCGGGCTGCACGATGTTGGGGCGTGAGCGGAAGACGGCCTAACGGTGTGCGGGACCGTAGCCCAGCTTCATGGAGATGGTTGCGAATGGTCCTCGCCGATACCCCAGGAGCAACAGTGTCCCTAATTTGCTGGGAAGTGGCGGTGCGGTCCCCTACGGCACTGCGTAGGATGCTACGGTCTTGGCGTGCATCCGTGCGTCGCTGCGGTCCGGTCCCAGGTCGACGGGCACTTGCACCTTCCGCCGACCACTGGCGACAACATCGATGTACTGTGGAGACCTCACGCCTCACGTGTTGAGCAATTCGGCGGTACGTCCACCCGGCCTCCCGCATGCGCACTATACGCCCTCGCTCAAAGTCTGTCAACTGCACATACGGTTCACGTCCACGCTGTCGCGGCATGCTACCAGTGTTAAAGACTGCGATGGAGCTCCGTATGCCACGGCAAACTGGCTGACACTGACGGCGGCGGTGCACAAATGCTGCGCAGCTAGCGCCATTCGACGGCCAACACCGCGGTTCCTGGTGTGTCCGCTGTGCCGTGCGTGTGATCATTGCTTGTACAGCCCTCTCGCAGTGTCTGGAGCAAGTATGGTGGGTCTGACACACCGGTGTCAATGTGTTCTTTTTTCCATTTCCAGGAATGTATTTAGCAACTGCGAAACATTCCCGGGTACGCTAGTTATTTATAGATTTATATTCGATACAATACTCCAGTAGGTATATGAAACACGAGTGTATTTCAGTGTAACGATGTCTCAGAATTTCAAAGCGATCGGTGAAGAACTTTCGGAGATTTACGATTTTGAACAAACGAGTATTTATTTTCATTTATATAGCTTTCATTCCCGTACTAAACTATGTGATATTAAAATCGTATGACTGCCTCTCAAATATTTTTTTGTTTATTTAAGGCTTCTCTCATCATTACCGTGTTGCAGCGAAGTAATTTACAAACAGGGCATACAGTTTCCTGAAGAGTGTATCTCCCATCGACACCAACAGAAATTTCAGCTACAACCGTCGACTTATTATCGAATTATTCATTTCATCTGTTATTAACATTAAGTTATGGATGAGGGTCAAACGTGGGCAAGAAGAGGCTGGTCGACTAGTTTTCAATAATCAAGCATCCTATGAAATTTCCGGAACTCGGCTCAATTACAAAAAGAGTTTGTGCAGTCTGTAATAACAATCGACTTCCAGAGCTTACTTCCAGAGGAATAGCAGTCCTCATTTAGCGGTTTCACGCAGTCTTAATGTCGTCTTGCTCCCACATTACAATGCCGCACTCACCTGATCCCCGTCCTTACCTTCCAGACTGGATAATGAATGAGACGTTGTTGCTATTAAACTTCAGTGCTGTCACATGGCGATCTTTTGTTTGGGCTACATACCTTTACTCTGAGACGTTCCTTCACGGCTTCAGCACTACGTGTTTCCACATCTATTTCCTAACGAAATATTTGCTTTGTAAAAATTAATAATCTTGAATAGGATATTTTCAGGAACTTGTTCAACAGCCAACTGAAAGTAAATTATGATGGCTAAAATGGTTCAAATGGCTCTGAGCACTATGGGACTTAACATCTATGGTCATCAGTCTCCTAGAACTTAGAACTACTTAAACCTAACTAACCGAAGGACAGCACACAACACCCAGTCATCACGAGGCAGAAAAAATCCCTGACCCCTACGGGAATCGAACCCGGGAACCCGGGCGTGGGAAGCGAGAATGCTACCGCACGACCACGAGCTGAATTATGATGGATTTTCTATGTTATTTGTCATTTATCGATTAGTTAAATAACTGAAAATATCAAATAGCATACTGATCGTATTATCGCAACTTGCAGTTTCTACTCAACAGTATTTAGGAGCCGCATTTCTCATAATGCCACAGAACTTCGTGGTTAGTAGCATAAGGATTTTTTTAGTAAATAAGCTGCTGTAAAGCTGAAATGCTATGAGGCACAATGTTTCCCAAAAACGTTTACGGCCACTGTTTATGTCTACGCAAACAAGAGTTTCGGATTTAAATTTAGACTGATTATACTAACATCAATATTTTGAATTCTATAAACGCGCAAATAAAATTTTAGCTATGAGAAATTTTCATTTCTCAGATGCTGTTTAGAGGGAAATATTTTTCCGATGCCCCTGAGTAACTTCTTTTCTGAAAGCAGGCGAGCGCTTTTCTTCGATAATGGACGGCGCGGGACGAAGAGAAGCGGCGCCCGGAGGCGAAGTAATCGAAAGAGCTGAGAAAAACCGATGCACGTTAGCGCGGAGGTTCTTTGCAGGCTCCAAAAGCACATTAAATGTGTTATATAGAGTCTGCAAGTGGCAGAACACTATCGCTCGTTTCAGCAAAGTGTTCCAGGTGACGTGCAATAAAAGTGAAGAAGGAGGTGCAGCAAAAAGAATAGCATATTATTATGGTATTGGAAATAAAAATGAGAAACGCAGGAGGGATAAATAAATATAATTTATTCCTATGGGTAAATCTCGTTTAAAATGTAGTAGATGAGAGTGTACATGCAAGAATAAAGAACTGAACGCCTTACAAAACTCGTTCGTTTCTGTTAACCTGCAACTTACTTTGCACGAGGAAATGAAAATAAATGTCGCAGTTTGGATTCATCAAGCATACTTGTGCGGAAAATCAGGGATGGGATCCGCTACCTGTACAGATCTTGAGTGTTACAAGCAAGTTAGAGGCACTAGTATCAGCTATTATAATGTGTGTGGAAAAGTTTTCTAGTTTCTTGATATTTTTATTCTGATTAAGAACTGCTTTCATCACATATTCTGAATATTATAGCATAGTGATCGTGTTTACCTTTCTCAGACAACTTTCCAACATGCAGTCCATAAGGAAAAATATTTTCATTTCTTGATCGTAAGATGTCACTGTAGTGTAAGCGTTCTGCTAGGATACCATAAAACACAACACAATAGAGAGAGAAAGATACCAATCTTATTATTTACCAACAGTTAATATTTGCGGCCATCTTTCCACAATTGCTACTTCAGTGATGTTTATGTTGTAGATAATGAAACATTTTAGTAATTTTTGGAAGTAAATTATTATTACTGTTTTCACCAAACATGTTCAGTGATCTACACAGAAATAGAACAGACAATTGTTCGTTGCGAATGGACACATATAAGGCACAGAAAACATATAAGTGCAAAATAAAAATCCTGTACTTATAAAGAACGTAAATATTACGATAGGCTAAATGTGTCGCTTTGAAACACTACATATACCGTTATCATAACAAAATAGTTATAGTTAAATAATTATTGGATTTATTACCTTTTACGCAACTGAATATGTCTTAAACAACTAGGTGAAATATTCGTTTTGTAAATTTAAAGGCCTCTTTCCTGGCTACAATATCTATTTACTTTGCATACGCCTTTCGCCTTTTACATTATAGGCGTCTTCAGTCTATATTTTCTAGAATAATAAGGTTTCGTTCGTACACATGATCCTTACAGATTGTAAAATTTAATCGCAGTATACATGACAAAGGCAAGGGAGTCCCAATAAAGAAAGAGTTCTTTCTACAAAATCGCCTCGTTCCACGTACTATAAATATGAAGACTTTGCAAGGTTAAGTCAGAAGCATTTCACATCACTTAGCCAACGAAAGTCTGTGAATATAAACAATCTACAGAGCTTGATGCAAATATGTGCCGAACTTTCGTCACTGCGGTGGAAGACCAGATGAAGGCAAACGTAGGTTTTGGCAAGACAGCGAAGTAACTGTTAAGTAACATAATTTACGTAAAAATTGAGGAGTGAGCCGTAGATATTGTATGTAAAAACAAAACTGTGTTATTCCAGAAAAAAAACCTCACTGAGGATGCCTGTAATGCAAGAGGTGAAACTGTCTGGAGAACAAGTATTGTATCATAGTAAAAAAAGAGGCGTTTGAATTTACGAAACGCATATTTCACCTAGTTATATGAGTCATAATCAGTTGTCTACAAGGAAATAAAAGCTATAATTGTTTAACTGTAAGTATTTTGTTGAGAGTTACATAGTGTTTCATAGAAGTGCAATTTGATTAGATTAATATTTACGTTATGTACGGGATTATGATATAGCACTACTAAATATTCTAGCATCTATGTGTGCTCATTGGCGCAAGTGTAAGCACGAGGGGAATTATCGCTAAGTAAGCTATGAACTACTGGACAAATTACTATAAAAAATTTAAAAAAACTTAAAATAAATACGTAAGTCACACACATACACACACAACTATAACAAGAGTACCGCGTATTATAATATTCCCATCCATTCTCCTCTGTCCAACATACCACTGCAATTCTACCCTCCACAGTTTTCATGCTTCTTCAGCTAACCCAGCAGATAGGGGCAGTATAGGACAGAGTATGGCTGACTCTGCGAGGCTATGTGCAGTGACATGTAAAACTGTGACACGTAGTTGGCTGAAAACTTATATGGTATTTTATCTAGTGCTGGAAGACATACAAGTAAGTGCTGAAACACAGTACTCTACTTGTATCAGTGAGAAGAAGGTGTCTGAATTTGTAAAACAAATGTTTATGCATGTTGTATCCATGATGTTACAAACTTTCAGGGGTAATGGAGAAGGTTTGAGGTAAGCAGCCCTGGTCCAGAAACGGCCGAGTCTAAAGTTATAAAAAGAATCATTCTGATACCTTTGAAAATGGAATACATATTCCAGTACTGTTGTTACCAAGATTGTAGGGAACACAATTTTAATAGGTGGTAGCATGGAACGAAGGAAAACAATTACTAGTAAAAAAATCTCCAAAATACGTAACTTAAAAGCTATGGGTACTTGTTCATCTTCAGTAATAGGAACAACATCTTCTCTAATGCCAGCTCTTTGGTTTCCATATTTTTGGAGGAGATAATATTAACGAAAAGAAGAAAAAACGTCCAATAAATATGGGCTCTAAAATGCATACCATAAGAGCTATTGGCACTTGTTCAGTAGAACAGATGCGTTTCACAGTGACGAAGATGAACAAGTGATCGTGATTCTTCAGGTACATATTTTAGATCCCATGCCTAGTAGAACTTTTTCTTTTAGTCCATGTTACCACCTCTGAGATCATATACGGCAGAACTGACAGATAACGTTACATCGGAATTTCTGAAATCATTGGGGAAGTGCCAACAAAATTGTTAAAGAATTACCGCATGGTCAGTTTAACAGCTAATGGTTCCAATTTGCTGACAAGAATAACATAAAGCGGAATGGAAAAGAAAATTGAGCATGTGTTAGATAACTATCAGTGTGGCTTTAGGAAGAAAGCTAAAGACACCAGAGAGGCAGTACTAACGTTGCAAGAATTAAGGAAAATTAAGACATGTTCGTAGGATTTGTCGACTGGTCGACAATACCGCCTTGGAGGCGGTTAAGTGGGAGATGTCTCTCAGAGGTGGATAGTGACAGATAGTGACGCGAGACTGCACGCGCACGTAGTTTATGTATCAGCCGATACAGGACAATATTGGATAGGGGGACTGTGATTTTAGTTTCGATTGTGCCCACTACAGTGCACTAAACTAATAGAATGTTTTTCATACTGCTCTAGTATTTTCATAAAGTGTTATAATGTCTTTTCTTGTATGTAAAATGTTATAAATGTGTTTTAGCAGTATGAAAATGATGCGTGAGTGTGGTTGAAGGTCAATATGAAGATAATTGTTTAACGAGTTATGTAGCAGGATTTAGTGTGGGAACATTTCGAAGAAGTGTGAATATGGACAAAGGGGATTTTTGTAGAATAGATTTGTAAAGTAAGTTTATGGTAAAGGGAAAGTTAATTCAGGTATAAATAACAATAGTAAATAACTTTATGCATAAACAAAATTTCAACGTATAAGATAATTACGTCAGTAAAAAGCGCAGTCGTGAGGTTTACTATTTTGCGATTGGTTATGGATGAAAAGCGCGGACTGACGCGGGAGAATGTTGTTTTGTTATTGGCTGTTAAGTAAACTGACCAATGGTAAAGCAATATTCTTCGCGCGCCTTTCTCTGCTGGTAGAGAAGACTTAGAATATTCTATAAAAGAGTCGAAGCCTAGCCATGAAACAGATCAGACGTGTGTAGTAGTAGTTCCGATGGAAACGATAAGTTGCCGGATTTAGCAATGTTTCATACATCAAAAGTGTTGGAAAGTGACGGCATAATTATTCCGATGTGTGTGTAGAAATTTCGGAATTTTTAAGTGAATTTTGTGACGAGAAAAGACATATATTCCGCGTGGCGTATTGAGCAGGTCGGTGGCTAAAAACTGTGACTGCATTTGGTACCGACAGACTTAATATTTGGCGAGCATTAAGGCTGTGTTAAGACTAGCAGGGGCTTGGCAGTGATACTTGTTCACCTAAGTTTCAGAATATATTAATTGAGGACAAAATTTCCAACCTTTCATTTCTTCTGAAAACTTTCTGCCGAAACGTAGATTGGTGACTTCAATTGCAGCCTGGTTCACGTGGAAGTACAGTAGGTTTCATTCGGCTTTCATACTGATGATCCGCAGAGACGATGTTCACAGGTAGGTGCAGGTCCGTCGTAAAGGGACGGAAAGAAACGCGCCGCCGTAGCCCCTACTGTTCAACCTATACATCGAAGAAGCAATGATGGAAATAAAAGAAAGGCTCAGGAGTGGAATTAAAATTCAAGGTGAAAGGCTATCAATGATACGATTCGCTGGCGATATTGCTATCCTGAGTGAAAGTGAAGAAGAATTACATGATCTGCTGAATGGAATGAACAGTCTACTGACTACAGAATATGGATTGAGAGTAAATCGAAAAAAGACAAAAAACTGAGAAGTAGCAGAAATGAGAACAGCGAGAAACTGAACATCAGGATTGATGGTCACGAAGTAGATGAACTACCTAGGCATCAAAATAACCAGTGATGTACAGAGCAAGGAGCACATCAAAAGCAGAAAAGCACTGGAAAAAAAGGGCATTCCTATCCAAGAGAAGTCTACTAGTATCAAACATAGGCCTTAATTTGAGAAAGAAATTTCTGAGAATGTACGTTGTGAGCACAGCATTGTATGATAGGGAAACATGGGTTGTGGGAAAATCCGGAACAGGAGAGAATCGAAGCATTTGAGATGTGGTGCTACAGACGAATGTTGAAAATTAGGTGGACCGATAAGATAAGGAATGAAGAGGTTCTGCGCAGAATCGGCGAGGAAAGCAAAACATAGAAAATTCATCTCTTAAGGCATCGCGGGAAAGCTTCCATGGTACTAGAGGGAGGTGTAGAAGGTAAAAACCTCAGAGCAAGACAGAGATTGGAATACAGCCAGCAACTAATTGAGAGAAAAAAAAAAAGGTAAACCTCTGAAGGTTGCCTACTCTTCGTAACGGTAGTACCGGCACATGTATTCCATTGTAACCTTCCACTCGGTTGCTTCTGGACCAAGCCCTTACATAAAATTTGTAAATTTACCCCTTTCGATCATCCCTGAAAGTTCTTAATATCATCACGGAAACGCTATAGATACTCGTACTTTGTGTGTTCAGTGACTACAGCAACATATTTTTTAGACATGTTTGGTAGCAAAACGTTTCAGTGGCAAAAGACGGCGTTTGGGGGGAGGGAAGGTATTTACTCTTTTCTAAAAGTTAAGCATCATATAAGGGTTAATTTCGGCCACTGAGTTTGTCTCAGCCGGTTTTCACGGAAGTATTTTCAAATAACTGCCACTACTAGTTTCTCGCTACAAATTCATCTGTGAAAGGCAGCAGAGGGAGTCGCAGCGAATATTAGCGCCGCTAATTAATTACGCGTCTCTGAAACTGTTCCACCCACCTGCCGTCTAAAGACCAGCACGTGCGCTCACAGAGAGGCGATGCGCTACCCTTTGATTGCAGCACGGAGCGCAGGCACTGAGAGCGACCAGGGAGGCCACGTGCGCGACCTCTTCGATGCGCCCTCGAGATTGCGCTAACTGCGGCCCCGCTATTCCGAGACGCTCTTCGTCGAAGCAGCAGCAGCAGCAGCAGCAGCAGCAGCAAGGCCTCTCAAAGCTCTCACCGGCGGCTACGCATAAACGTGTTACTCTTTATCTCCCCCGGAAGCGCTCTCCCTTTCATCCCTGTAAGTGCTCCTCCTTGCCGCTGTCTTTTGAGGAGACGCGCGTTTCTGCGGCCGTCTCAGGGCCACCTCTGTTGTAGACCCTGAGAATGGTACCTGAGCAGAAGGTTACACAGTGCTATTTCTTAAAGGTTGTCGGAGTAAAATTCGATCAACTAAATATTCTGACGCATTATTTCTGATAACCAGATTGCAATTTTCTAATCACCAATGGTAACGTTCGGTATGTTTTGTGTTTTTAATTCCCACTAATATTACTTATCCAAATTAATTGTTCAGTAACTTTTCGTAGCACATGTTAAGCAATACCTTGGGGCTATAGAAACAACGTCTTCGATTATCAAACGCTAGTCATCATGTACATCTACATCCATACTCACAAGGGAACCTCCCTATCGCACCCCCCTCAGATTTAGTTATAAGTTGGCACAGTGGATAGGCCTTGAAAAACTGAACACGGATCAATCGAGAAAACAGGAAGAAGTTGTGTGGAACTATGAAAAAAATAAGCAAAATGTACAAACTGAGTAGTCCATGTGCAAGATAGGAAACATCAAGGAGAAGGTGAGCTCAGGAGCGCCGTGATCCCGTGGTTAGCGTGAGCAGCTGCGGAACGAGAGGTCCTTGGTTCAAGTCTCCCCTCGAGTATAAAGTTTAATTTTTTGATTTCAGACAATTATCAAATTTCAGGTACTCACACATAATCAACTTCGCTCTCCAAAATTCCAGGACATGTTCAGATTTGCTTGGACATATGCAGGATTTGAAGGTCTACACACGGAAAAATTTGAAAACGTTAAAAACATGTGTTTTGACAGAGCACAGGGAAAACTGTGCGACTGTGAAACTGTTGCATTGATTTGTTGAGGTTTAAGTGACAAACGTTTATGTTTTCATCACTTTTTTGTGAGTGATTATCACATCTACAAGAAAACCTAAATCGGGCAAGACAGAAGAATCTTTTAACCCATTCGCAAATTGTACAAGTCAGGTGGCTCGACTACATATTCCTGTCATGTGACGCACATGCCGTCACCAGTGTCGTATAGAATAAATCAGACGTGCTTTCCTGTGGAGGAATCGGTTGACCTATGGCCTTGCGATCAAATGTTTTCGGTTCCCATTGGGGAGGCACGTCCTTTCGTCTACTAATCGCACGGTTTTGCGGTGCGATCGCAAAACACAGACACTAAACTTATTACAGTGAACAGAGACGTCAATGAACGAACGGACAGATCATAACTTTGCGAAAACAAAGAAAGTAAACCTTTCACTCGAGTGAGGACTTGAACCAAAGACCTCTCGTTCCGCAGCTGCTCACGCTAACCACGGGACCACGGCGCTCTTGAACTCACACAGTTCTTGATGTTGCCTATCTTGCGCATGGACTACTCAGATTGTATATTTTCCTTATTTTTTTCATAGTTCCACACAACTTCTTCCTGTTTTCTCGATTGATCTGTGTTCAGTTTTTCAATGCCTATCCACTGTGCCAACTTATAACTAAATCTGAGAGGGGTGCGATGGGGAGGTTCCCTTGTCAGCAAACCACCATACGCCATACGGTAGTGCTAGTCATTCTGGGGCGAGGAAAAATGACGTCAATATGCTTCTGTACGAGCCTTAATTTCTCTTACCTTGCCTCCGCGGTCTTTACACAAAATGTGTCCGCCTGCTTAGCTGGGTGGGAAGGTGCTCGCCTCGCATGCAAGCGGGCCCAGGTTCGATTCCTGGGCGGATTGGAGATTTTCTCCTCTCAGGGACTGGGTGTTGTCCTCATCATCATTTCATCTTCATCACCGGCGCGCTAGACGCCCAATGTGGCGTCGACTGAAATAAGACTTGCACTTGGCGGCTGAACTTCCTCGGATAGGGCCTTCCGACCATATGCTCATTCACGCCAAATGTACAGTGAAGATACTGAAAGTGTGCTACTGCTAAAGACTGAATATCAGTCCTCATTCTATGAATGCTGTAATTTATGACTGCAATTATCTATCACCTTATTATGTCATGTCATTGTAAGATAGCAATTTTTGTCATTGTTTTTGTGGAATAAAAAATAAAGCTGTCAAAGCGTAAAAAAGTACTGTGGCGGCGGCAGAGTCGTTCTGCATTCTTCCGCAAATGACGCTTCTCCATTTTTTCACCTAAAAAACGACGTCTTTCCTCGGGGATTCCCATTCGCGTTCAAGAAATATCTCTGCAATGCTCTCGTGTTGATCGAACCTACTGGTAACAGATCAAGCGGTACGCCTCTTCATTGCTTCTATGTCCGGTTTTATTCGATCTGCTTGGGATTCGAAACACTCGACAGGTACTCAGAATGAGTCACACCTGTGTCCATCACCATTTGAGAAGAATAGTGTTATCTATACGTACAGCACTACAGAAAAAATTTATTATCCACTATTAAAGCTGTCAGTGGCTCAGAAAAAAATCCAGTATGCGACAACAAACATTTTTGATCATTTGGCCACTACCGTAAAATGTCCGATAGGTAGCAAAATAAGTTTTAACTCTGACCTAAAATCATTTCACCTCAAAGAAAATCTTTTATTCCATGGACGAATCTCTGTTTATAAACAGGTAATTTGAAAAACTAGTGTGTTAAGTGTGGTGACAAGCGGAGGACCAAAAAATAATGTGTTCGTTGATGTTATCACTAATGATGTATACATATCCTGTAAATTGACTCGTTCCAAGTCCCATATTAGTTCAATTAAAAATCATTCAAATTTTGTATGGAACATATAATTAACTAACTATACGAGGCCTCCTTCATAGAAGAGATATAATTTCCTAGAATTCTCCCAATAAATCGAAGTCGACCATTCGCTTTTCCAACTGCCGTACTCATGTGCTCGTTCCATTTCGTTTTGCAACGTTACGCCTGCATGGCTAATCGAAGTGTAAGCAGCACACCACTGATATAATATTCGAACATCAAGGCATTGTTTTTCCTATTCATCTGCATTAACTAACGTATTTCTACATGTACAACAGGCTGTCAGTTTACACACTAAATAGAATTTCTAAGTAGTTCTGGAACCTCCTATAGTCACTCAATAACGATACTTAACATCACACTACAGCTTCATCATCACCAATCATCATCATCATCCTCGTTATCAGCAACATCAACAGCCATTCCAAGTTAACTGCCGGATGAAGGCTTTCGTTAAGCTTTTTCAATGCACTACCGTGTTCATCCACATCCATGTTGTTCCCGCATCTATTCTTCCAACATTTGTTCATCTGTCGTTAGTTAAGTCATCGTCTCGCTCTTTTCCTATCTCTTAGAATCCATCAAAGAACTTTCTTAGGCTACCTGCCACCTACTGACCCGGCCTCTTGCCTGATCATATTCATTTCATTTTCATTGCGTCTTTCGCTCAAGTTTGTTCCATGATTCATTACTTTGTTTTACTTTCTCTGCAAGTAATTCCCAGTATGCATCTCTACGTTATTTTCTGAACAAATTTCAGTTTTTGAATGATTTTGTTGGATTTAAAGTGTATGTTTCAATGTTGTCAGGCAAAACTTGTAATAAACATTGTAAACCTTTCTCTTCAGTCACTTCGGAAGTTTACTTTTGAAAACGTTACTTCGTTTTGCAAAAACATTACAAGTTTTTTTTACTTATTGTTTGTTTTGCTGTCCATTTAGTCACTGCATTCGAATGTACTGAATGAAAAATTTAATGAACTGGCTCTGTGAGTTCATTAAAAATAACGTACTTCTTTAAATAAAAATAATGAGCAAGAGAAGAAATATAAACATGAATGATCTTGAAGTTGCTAGTAGAGTGTAATGATCTTCAGCAACTGTAGTTGTATATACGATATAATTAGGATCCATCTTCAGCAACTGTAGTTGTATATACGATATAATTAGGATCCAATCTTGAAGTTGCTAGTAGAGTGTAATGATCTTCAGCAACTGTAGTTGTATATACGATATAATTAGGATCCAGGTGCATAAAAGATATTTTCCTTCTATATTTTCTTTTATGGAACTAGTTGCTGATTACTTCGATAGATTCAAAATATATACAGGGATGTGCTCAATGCATTCAGGCAATTGGATGCACGTTCTAAACACAATCAGAATTTACTCAAATACGTCAAAAGCGAAGGAGAAAAGTATCGAAGGGAAACAATCAGTACATTGTTATAAAGTTTTATGTTGTTTCAGTGTTCGAGATAACGTCTACGAAAACGGACATAGTATGATATAATTACCAAAATACTGGACGAAATATAGGCCCACTGTTTCGATTTTAGAACTAATATCAGTTTCAAATCTATATTAGATAAAATATTTTTGAAACTGAATGTGGTGGCGCTGGTAATATAGTTCAGTTTAGGCAGCCGTGTACATAAAAACAGAACAAACTAATATTTTCGAAAAATTACTTTGATGCCTCAATAGCTGGAGTCAGTTACTGATATTTCCACTTTTTGTGGCCTAAATCCGGTCCTTCCCTGTAATTTAGCTATAGAGAAAGTAGAATTCACTCACTCACAATCAAGCAAAAAATTATGGCCACTGCCAGTCGGGTGATCAAATACTGTCTTGCAGCGTCATGGGAATATGATGCTCTAAGGAAAGTATATAAAATGAGCAGAGACGAAAAGGGGATGATTCTAGCAGCTATATGTGCTGCAAATGGATGGGGAAATCCACCAACGTAAGCGACTTTTGCGAAGGACACATTCTTATGGCCCTGCGCAGGGGAACAAGTATCTAGTACAGTGATCCCCAACCGTCGATAGGTACCTACCAGTAGCTCGCAGGGACATTTTCAGTACATCGCGCTAACGCTTAAGTTGACTAACCTGGGCAGCTCCACTGACCTCATATCGCGCTCACGACAACAATGCATGTTTCTCCTGAGTATCCGGTATTGTCAGTCAACAATACTACACTCACGCTCATAAATTAAGGATAATTGCAGAATGTGGTGCCACACAACGTGGCAACACAAAATTGTGGCTAATAACATAGGCAAATAGGGAACACATACGACACAGATCCGTAAGTCCACGGTATTGGTGATAAGTTGAGAAAACCGTCCCGAAACACATGTGCTACAAAACTCCACTGTTTCCTGCGTGTGTACCCCGACATCAATATGGGATACTATCACCATACACAAGTACACAGGCCGCACAACGGGTTGGCATACTGTGGATCAGGTGGTCGAGCAGGTGCTGGGGTGTAGCCTCCCATTCTTGCACCAGTGCCTGCCAGAGCTCCTGAAGTGTCTTAGGGGGTTGAAGACATGCAGCAATACGTCTACCGAGAGCATCCCAGACGTGCTCGATGGGCCTTAGGTCTGGAGAACAGGAAGACCACTCCATTCGCCTGATATTTTCTGTTTCAAGGTACTCTCCACGATGGCAGTTCGGTGGGGCAGTACGTTATCATCCATCAGGAGGAAGGTGGGACCCACTGCACCCCTGAAAAGGCGGATATACTGGTGCAAAATGACGCCCCGATACACCTGACCTGTTACAGTTCCTCTGTCAAAGACGTGCAGGGTGAACGTGCACCAATAATAATCCCACCCCACACCATCAAACCACGACCTCCATACAGGTCCCGTTCAAGGACATTAAGGGGTTGGTATCTGGTTCCTGTTCACGCCAGATGAAAACCCGGCGAGAATCACTGTTCAGACTATACCTGGACTCGTCCGTGAACATAACGTGGGATCACTGTTCCACTGACCCAAGTACGGTGTTCTTGACACTAGGTTTTACGGTCTCTCCTGCGAACAGGGAAAGAGGAATGCGCCTTGCAGGTCTTCGGGCGAATAAACCGTGTCTGTTCAGTCGTTTGTAGACTGTGTGTCTGGAGACAACTGTTCCAGTGGCTGCAGTAAGGTCCCGAGAGCCGAGCGATCTCAGTGCTGTAGTCATGGACTGTGCGGCTGGTCCCGGCGGAGGTTCGAGTCCTCCCTCGGGCATGGGTGTGTGTGTGTTTGTCTGTTTGGCCAGCCCCCAGTCGCCCTAGTATTCTACCCCTCATAACGTCATCAATATGTGTTCTTTGAGCCATTTTTAACTCATAGCCACCACTAGCACGTCTGAAAACGTCTGCACACGTACTTGCTGCACTGTACTCTGACATACACCAACACACCTCTGCGTATGTGGACTGCTGCCAGCGCCACTGTACGACGACCGCAGGTCAAATGCACCGTATGGTCATAGCCCGAGGTGATTTAAACTCGAAAACCGCCCACCAGATCGTTGTTTCACCGTGTATCAGCATTATTCTTAATTTATGAGCATGAGTGTATAAGGGGCGTTCAGAAGGTAAGGCAACACATTTTTTTCTGAAAGCAGGTTGGTTTTATCCAGGATCTGAGAACACTACATTATTCGCCATTCTATAGAATACAAAGCACAATTTTTCTGCGTAATCTTCGTTCAATGCGATGGCCTTACGCCACCTTACTGGTAGGGCCTTATGACCGCATCCTTCACTGGGACAAACAGGTGGAAGTCGTAAGGCGCGAGATCTGTTAGGTGATGAGGAACCAAGCTGGCACACACCTTTCAGTACCCCAACTGGTGGACGAGTGTGTCAACGCAACCAACAGAGCCTTGAAGTTGTGTAGCGAGGTGTTTGCGATCCGTGGCTCACTTCGAATGAGGGTGTCTGCACATTTCAACATTGCAGGAGTCACAATCATATGCTGTCGGCCGGCAGGCGGGAGATCAGACAGGTTTGCACGAACTTATGACGATGATGAGTGTCGGGGAATGAAGACTCCTAGGCCATCTGTTGGTGTTCTGTTAAGTCTGTACATTGTGCTGCCCTCTGCAGTGGATATATTTTAACTATAACTGTAAAATGGACGTGTGAAAATAAAGGTGTATGTGAACAGAAGTTTTACTGTGTCCTTGATTTCACTAGTGTGTAGCAACAATGAGAGACACTTCGCCCAACGAATTCAAATGGTTCAAATGGCTCTAAGCACTATGGGACTTAACATCTGAATGCAACAGTTTCACAGTCGCACAGTTTTCCCTGTGCTCTGTCAAAACATATGTTTTTAACGGTTTTCAAATTTTCCCGTGTGTAGACCGTCAAATCCTGCATATGTCCAAGCAAATCTGAACATGTCCTGGAATTTTGGAGAGCGAAGTTGATTACGTGTGAGTGCCTGAACTTTGATAATTGACACACGATCACGTAAATAATACTGCTCTGTGTACCTGTGCAGCTTCGCAAAATAATTGTCTGAAAATAAAAAATTAAACTTTTCACTCGAAGGAAGACTTGAAGCAAGGACTTCTCGTTCCGCAGCTGCTCACGCTAACCACGGGACCACGGCGCTCCTGGGCTCATACTATCCTTGATGTTGCATATCTTGCGCATGGACTACTCAGATAGAGTATTTTGCTTATATTTTTCATAGTTCCACACAACTTCTTCCTTTTTTTCTCGATTGATCTGTGTTCAGTTTTTCAAGGCCTATCCACTGTGCCAACTTATAATTAAATCTGAGGGGGGTGCGATGAGGAGGTTCCCTTGTTAGCAGGTCGGCTCAGCATTCTATTGCTCAGTACTTTCCACATTTTTATTACTTATTGTCCTGTAACGCCGGGCTGCAACGTGTCTTATTTCGACAGCATTTATTTTTTAAACTAATCGGCCACAAACTGTTATTGTTTGTCCAATCTGTCGGCTTACAGGAGGTGCGATGAGTAACGAGAATTTGTTTTGCTACGAGCCACTATCTTCCGGCGGTGGGAGCAGGACAGAGCCGTCGTGACGACGGACTAGCACCGTTCCCCCCGGTTAAGAAGATTACAGGCTCCGAGGCTGTAAATGCGGCACGAGATGCTCCCAGCACACCCCATACAGCAAGGACTGAGGGAGGGGCGGCTGTGGGGTGGGGGGGAGGAGGTAGCTAGGGGAGGAGGCTGAGATCAGAGCGCCAAGTCGCTGCCTGTGCCTCTACTGCTAATGGTACCAGCTTACTGCCTCTGCAGCGGTGGGGGGTGGGAGGGTGCAGTAACTGTTCTTTGCCATCCCGCCCCCGGTTCTGCCGTCGCCCCGCCTCCAACACGACTCGGACAAGCTCTTCCAGCGGACAGTTGTCTTCAAGTTGCCGCTCGGAACAAGAAAGATTCGGAACCCAAAGACAAAGGATAACAGAATCAAGATCTCTTGGTGGGCCAGTGAAAACGGACTTCCACAAAGGACCCTTCCAACGGGAACAAAAACTTAATATCAACTCTGCCTTCATTTCTGAGCTGCTTCTAAACGCTGAGAAAGTTCCTGAAGTTTTCAGTTGTTTGAAATCGTTTGAGCCGTATATCGCCTTCAAAGCGTATCTGAGCCGTTTCTACCGACTATTCTCCAGGCGCACAACTTGGAAATCTTTCTTTTTTGTACATGTTCTTTTTACGTAGTTTTTTCCCCGTTTTGATCCGTTTGTTATTTTAGGAATGTCAACCTTTGCTACCGCACTTATTAATTGATTTCGTTGACGGGCCATTCTTAAGTAACAATTGTAACAACAGTTTTCGGGATACAGTCTGTTTTCAAAAATTTCGTACATACATTGTTAAAAACCAGTTCGGTTTTAGGAATACTGTCTGGTATTAAATATTTGGTAATATCCAAATCTGATTTTGAATAATTTATACTGCTTTCCATATCTTCCACGTGATATGCATAACGTAAATTATAGATTTATTTTTAATTTTCGTTCCTTTTCCGACACTGTGTGGAAACGAAAATTACGAGATCATTCTGCAAGGTGTAATAGGAGATATTGTTCCCCTTTCTAATGTCCCGCCAAAGACTACATCTACCGATATAAGAACTCCGGGAGTAACGAAACACTAATACTGGAAGTGAACCAAACGAATGTATGATGGCAAAGATCTAAAATATACAAAATCGTGGCACACCTGAGTCAAATGAACGCTACTGGTGCTTCTTTAAGATATTTCTCCTAATCGCACGTTTTTGAACAGAGTAACGGGAATTTTACTTTCACCCCACACTAACATTTGAAAACAGAATCAAAGAATATTGCGTGTCGCAAGCGTGGAGAAAAGCAGGACACGTTACCGAGTTTTGTCAGAATGACGACTTTGTTAAAAGAAAAAGAAAGGCATAATTATTCCAGCAACTCTATTTGGTGAAGTAAGTGTTTCAGTTAATACTAAAGGATAGTTTCGAGCCTTAGCTCATCCTCCAAGCGCGTATAATCAAAAAATACGGCAATGGGCTACGAAAACAGTTAATCTATAACATTTTTATTTCTTCCAAAGAGTTTGTAGCAATGTACCGAGTTTTCCACTACATTACAAATAAAGCTTTACTGTCTTTAACTTCGCTGGTTAGCTATGAGTAAGAAGTATGATTTAAAATACGTTGGTTACTTGCAGGGAAGAGCAATGATATAAGGTAAACAATGGTCTAATAAGCGTTCCTATTATATCTACTCCAGATGCGAAGCTCTTTAAGAAATATTTATCCAATTTTTTTGATAACACATTCCAAGACGTGAGTATAACACAGTGACAAAATGAGCCGATTTCTGACGGCAGCGGAAAAGATCACAAATGTAGTTCGTCTTCAAAGACGATTATGTACCGAAGCAGAAACTCTCCAAGTCTTAATTACCATGTACGGTGCTGGAATGACGTTGGCGATAACAGATTTCGTAAGTACGTGAGTTAAAAGACCATTGCAATACTGGAATATTTTATCGGCCTTCTTTACACAGATTATTCATTATTATTGGACTAAAAATATGATTTCCGATTTTTTTTTCCTTTTGAAAATGCTAGAATATTTTCTCAGTCATGGTTATTCGCAAATATTTCTCATTTTCTCGTTCGGTGTTCTTTGTTTGCATTTTATCATACAATACACGTGGGTTGTTTCTCGTACAAATCATGAGGTTGGGGGAAAAAAGTTTCCCCGATGGCAGCGCACAGCGTGAAGGGAACTGTGCGTCTTCTTGTTTGTGGAGAAGCCACGGGCAACTAGGTCGCTCCGGCTTTCCTTTATGCCGCCATTTATTCTCGTGAGCCCATCGAACATACTTTACGGAGGGCTTAAATTCGATTAGTTCTAGTGAATTATATTTTGAATCTCTTGGCAAAGAACTGCAGCCGAGCGTTTAAAGGACTGCACGAGTTCAGGAACTTCAGTTAGATGGAAACAGATAGGTTCACTTATAGGCTAAAAGGTTCTTCACAACATTACCTATTACCTAATTATAAAGGTGGTTATTTCTTTAGGGATCCTCAATAAAATGTTTCTATGTCAACATTCGAAATTCAGTCGACTCAGAGGCGATTACTGGCAGAGCGATTACTCAACAGGCTGAGAAAGGAAGCAGAGCTCTTTGAAAAGCAGTGCCGGAAAGTATTAAACTTAAAAACAATATAGAATGACATCTTTCTGTTTAGTTTCCGGCTCTGAAATATAGCCTCGTCGAAACAGTCACATTTGACTCTACTTTTAAACTGAAGCTTACGTTCAACCAAGAAGATACTCGCTTTGAAGGTACACTCCTGGAAATGGAAAAAAGAACACATTGACACCGGTGTGTCAGACCCACCATACTTGCTCCGGACACTGCGAGAGGGCTGTACAAGCAATGATCACACGCACGGCACAGCGGACACACCAGGAACCGCGGTGTTGGCCGTCGAATGGCGCTAGCTGCGCAGCATTTGTGCACCGCCGCCGTCAGTGTCAGCCAGTTTGCCGTGGCATACGGAGCTCCATCGCAGTCTTTAACACTGGTAGCATGCCGCGACAGCGTGGACGTGAACCGTATGTGCAGTTGACGGACTTTGAGCGAGGGCGTATAGTGGGCATGCGGGAGGCCGGGTGGACGTACCGCCGAATTGCTCAACACGTGAGGCGTGAGGTCTCCACAGTACATCGATATTGTCGCCAGTGGTCGGCGGAAGGTGCACGTGCCCGTCGACCTGGGACCGGACCGCAGCGACGCACGGATGCACGCCAAGACCGTAGGATCCTACGCAGTGCCGAAGGGGACCGCACCGCCACTTCCCAGCAAATTAGGGACACTGTTGCTCCTGGGGTATCGGCGAGGACCATTCGCAACCGTCTCCATGAAGCTGGGCTACGGTCCCGCACACCGTTAGGCCGTCTTCCGCTCACGCCCCAACATCGTGCAGCCCGACTCCAGTGGTGTCGCGACAGGCGTGAATGGAGGGACGAATGGAGACGTGTCGTCTTCAGCGATGAGAGTCGCTTCTGCTTTGGTGCCAATGATGGTCGTATGCGTGTTTGGCGCCGTGCAGGTGAGCGCCACAATCAGGACTGCATACGACCGAGGCACACAGGGCCAACACCCGGCATCATGGTGTGGGGAGCGATCTCCTACACAGGCCGTACACCACTGGTGATCGTCGAGGGGACACTGAATAGTGCGCGGTACATCCAAACCGTCATCGAACCCATCGTTCTACCATTCCTAGACCGGCAAGGGAACTTGCTGTTCCAACAGGACAATGCACGTCCGCATGTATCCCGTGCCACCCAACGTGCTCTAGAAGGTGTAAGTCAACTACCCTGGCCAGCAAGATCTCCGGATCTGTCCCCCATTGAACATGTTTGGGACTGGATGAAGCGTCGTCTCACGCGGTCTGCACGTCCAGCACGAACGCTGGTCCAACTGAGGCGCCAGGTGGAAATGGCATGGCAAGCCGTTCCACAGGACTACATCCAGCATCTCTACGATCGTCTCCATGGGAGAATAGCAGCCTGCATTGCTGCGAAAGGTGGATATACACTGTACTAGTGCCGATATTGTGCATGCTCTGTTGCCTATGTCTATGTGCCTGTGGTTCTGTCAGTGTGATCATGTGATGTATCTGACCCCAGGAATGTGTCAATAAAGTTTCCCCTTCCTGGGACAATGAATTCACGGTGTTATTATTTCAATTTCCAGGAGTGTACATTGGTAAATTTATTTGTGTTGGAAGCTGTAGAACCCAAGTGCGATAGTGCAGATTAACATCTGACACGGAGTTACAGGAGTAATACAGAGAAGAACTAAATTTTCTTAGTTTATTTTACATTAAGGAAACTAGGTAATCATTTATATCTAGGGAAGGAGAGGGGGGGGGACATTGTTAATTTAAACAATCTCTCTCTCGGCGACAGGTATCTTTGAAAGAAATAATATGACTTTGTCTCAGAGCAAATTTTGAAATACTTGTCCTATATCATCCTACAGTACCATGCTTCTGTCAACAAAATGTACAAGTATGCACCACTACGGTCGAACACAAAGTTTCAGTGCACCGCCTAGCAAGACTATGGCTTCTTTCAATAGACAAAGTTCTGTATTATGTATTCTATCCCATCAAGACTTGTGTAATAAAGGTTATATCAGTGGCGTAAGAACACAATTTCATATACCGGACAACATCAGAATTAATAGCACGCTTTACGAACGTACGTTTCAGACTCTGGTGAAATCAAATTGCGTCCACGTGGAATTGTAAACATAATTGTGGTGTATTTGCAACAGTGGTAATCTATGTCTGCCTCTTGACTCACAGGCAAAGTTCAACATGCACAGGGCGTTAGAGAGGGGCTATTGAAGGGAAACACTCAGGCTTTACTACAGCGTGCAGTGTTTAAGGACGAAAGTAACGCTCTCATTATGTGTCACTATCAAGTAACATGTCTGGATGAAATTTGCACTGTGCATAGAATGAACTATAAATGTAAATGTCATGTGACTAGGACCTCCCGTGGAGTAGACCGTTCGCCGGGTGCAACTCTTTCGATTGGCACCACTTCGGCGAATTGCGCGTCGATGGGGATGAAATGATGACGAATAGGACAGCACAACACCCAGTCCCTGTGCGGAAAAAAATCTTCGACCCAGCCGGGAATCGAATCTGGGGCCTTAGGATTGACATTTTGCCGCTCTGACCACTCAGCTACCGTGGGTGGACGTAACAATAGAATGAAATTGGTTAAAGTTCTTAAGTAGTTTTACTTGAGACCTAAGCTCACCAACACTAGGGTTCATCATTTTACAAGCTTTTCTGTCTTTCTCTTTAAGTAAAAACGTAGAGTTGTCTACATTTTTTACGTAAGAATGAAAATTTTTAACTGCCACAGTATATTACAGAAGATAACAAAAAGAATTACTCAACGGGATGAGCAGAAATGACACTTTTATTCAAAGTCATTAATTACAGTGGAGTCACTGCGATTCATTACAATCCCCTAGGCATTATAATATGGTCGGGAAATTGTTCTTAACAGGATGTCTGATGACCATGGACTGCAGTGCTTGCTGTACAACGTGTTCTCATGCTGCACACAAGTTTGGTAAGCAGTTCTTGTGGTGGGATGTTCCATTTCTCCAGCAGTGCGGTCGACAGCTGCTGGATGGCGATTTATGCATGTGGTCGTGCTGCAATACGTGCTCCCAATGCTTTCCATGTGCGATCCATGGTCCAGGCCAGTCCATTCGACGAAAATCCTCTCGTTCAAAGGCTTCCTCCATCTGCGCTGTTCGTAGGAGTCGCGCATTGTCACCCGCAAAAATGATGTCAGGACAGAATGAAATCCTGACAAGACACTTGTCTACCGCGCTGGTGGACATATGGAACGCCCTACTACAAGGAATCCTCACCAAATCGTTGGTCAGCATGAGAGCACGTTGCTGGATACATTGCCTTCGCGGTTAACGCACACCCTATTATAAACACGTTCCGCCGTTTATAATGACCGGGGGACCTCCTTGAATCACGATGACTTCAGTGATATTCTTGTCTTTTAACAGCAGCGCCTTTTCTGTTCGTCTCATTGCATATTTGTTTCAGTTACTTTCCGAACTATGGCGTGTCAGTTTTTTCATGTACGGCCCAAGTTTTATCGAGGTGTCCTATGTATTGCACATCAGTGAAATTGTGTATTTTTTTCTTGGCTGATTTTGGTAGAAAAAAGGCGGCACTTCTTGTTGGAGAC
Organism: Schistocerca cancellata; assembly: GCF_023864275.1. Classification (NCBI taxonomy): domain Eukaryota; kingdom Metazoa; phylum Arthropoda; class Insecta; order Orthoptera; family Acrididae; genus Schistocerca; species Schistocerca cancellata. Next base: position 867,850,110 of record NC_064627.1, on the reverse strand, counting down.
CGTGGAATATTGTCGTGTCCTGACATAACTGGGAGAGGGAGAAAAGGGTTTACTGGTCAGTCTGCACTCCCGAACGGTACAGAGCAGAAGGCAGAAGGACAATTCACAGTGGAGGCATTTGAGTGTTTTCTTTTGAGCTAAGACTGGTACAAGCATATACTAGAAATGCAGGTGGTGAGACTTGGTGGGGAACTCGTGGAGACTCTTGGAATAACAGGGTTTTGAAATAGTTGTTTATTCCAGACAGGACTAACTAATAGACTGGAGGCTAATTCTAGGATTAGAAAAAGAATGAATAACACTGTTACAACAGAAGCCAGTGCAGAAGTCCCAGGAGTGGATTCTAACCACAGTAGCAAACACTATCAGCATCTTAAGGCAACAACTTTGTTTGCAAGACAAAACATACTGAATGTGACACTGTTCACTGAGGCACTCCAAGTGAGAGAGCAGACTTCTACATCTACATCTACATCTGCATACATACTCCGCAATCCACCATACGGTGCGTGGCGAAGGGTACCTCGTACCACAATTAGCATCTCCTCTCCTTGTTCCACTCCCAAACAGAACGAGGGAAAAATGACTGCCTACATACCTCAGTACGAGCCCTAATCTCTCTTATCTTATCTTTGTGGTCTTTCCGCCAAATGTAAGTTGGCGGCAGTAAAATTTTACTGCATTCAGCCTCAAGTGCTGATTCTCAAATTAACTCAGTAGCGATTCACGAAAACAACGCCTCCTTTCCTCTAGAGACTCCCACCCGAGTTCCTGAAGCATTTCCGCAACACTCGCGTGATAGTGTATCCCGCCTCTGAATTGCGTCTATGTCCTCCCTCAATCCGACCTGATAGGGATCCCGAACGCTCAAGCAGTACTCAAGAATAGGTCGTATTAGTGTTTTATAAGCGGTCTCCTTTACAGATGAACCACATCTTCCCAAAATTCTACCAATGAACTGAAGACGACTATCCGCCTTCCCCACAACTGCCATTACATGCTTGTCCCACTTCATATCGCTCTGCAGTGTTGCGCCCAAACATTTAATCGACGTGACTGTGTCAAGCGCTACACTACTAATGGCGTATTCAGACATTATAGGATTCTTTTTCCTATCCATATGCATTAATTTACAGTTTTCTATATTTAGAGTTACCTACCGTTCTTTACACCAATCACAAAGCCTGTCCAAGTCATCTTGTATCCTCCTATCATCTTGTATCCTCCTACAGTCACTCAACGACGACACCTTTCCGTACACCACAGCATCATCAGCAGACAGCCGCACATTGCTATCCACCCTATCCAAAAGATCATTTATGTAGATAGAAAACAACAGTGGACCTACCACACTTACCTGGGGCACTCCAGATGATACCCTCACCTCCGATGAACACTCACCAGCGAGGACAACATACTGGGTTCTATTACTTAAGAAGTCTTCGACCCACTCACGTACTTGGGAACCAATCCCATTTGCTCGTTCCTTAGTTAGGAGTCTGGGGAGCTGGACCGAGGCTGGAGTCGACGGACGCGGATTCGGCTCCCAGATCGTCTGACTGAGAACTCCGCCAAAATGCGGAATCTAGAGGTTCTAAAGAGTGGGGGCCACCCAGCCAATCCCGCAGGTCTCTTACAGGCGCCTGCCAATCACGGTTCATTTAAGACCCCTCTACTGCTCCTAGGGCGGGGATGTTAATGCATTTGCACTAGCTAAGTCCGTATTTGGTATCAACATTGTTCAGCTGAAAGCTAAACGTAACTGCTCTGCCAAATTAGGCTTGCAACATTATTCTTATACGTCATTTAGCCCCGCCCCTCGGGCTCCCCGGAGTAGTGACTGCTAGGTCAACAGCTTTTTGGCCTTTTCACTCTCTTTCTAACCCTTGTGAGCCTACTGACGTTGCTGTTCTCAGGGCTGGTATCAAGTTGGATTTATACGCTAATACGTGCCTGTTGGTTACAAGGCTCTACGGTGGTAACCTACCACAGCCTCTAGAAGACATATGAAGTTACATGTTAATTCCTTGAAGAGTAACTAGCGCCCTGGACCCGCGTCTGGGGGCGTCTGCATTTTCGCAAGGCTCTCCCCTTACCGTTTACTTCATGTAACAATATCTCTCCTAGTTTCGTCTGCCCTTAGCATTGTCTCTGCTTCCGCGCCTTGGAGCGCCTGTCCTCCTTTCTCACAGCTTCAAGATAACACTACAGTAGCAAGGAATAATCAGTGTATTACAATATTTCCGCTTCTGTCCCTATAGTTTCATGAAGCTCCGATAGGTGCCCGCGCTATACGTAGCATTCAAAGTGGCGTCTATAACGGAGGCGCGGAGCTGTCATTGAATTTCTTTTTGCGGAAAACCAGAGCATCGCAGATATTCATAGGCGCTTGCAGAATACCTACGGAGACCTGGCTGTGTACAAAATAACGGTGAGTCATCATCGCATCTGTCATCGCGTCCATCATCATCGCAAGAAGGCCCGATCTCCCGCGTGCCGGCCGCCTGCACGCAGCGGTCTCCAGCAACGCTGGAACGTGCGGACACTCTCATTCGATGTGATCCTCGGATCACAATCAACAGCTGCCTGCGCAACTGGGCGCCTAGTTGATGGGTGGGGTACTCAAAGTTGTGTGCCCGCCAGATTCCTCGTCGCCTAGCAAAAGACCACAAAGAGCAACTAAGACCATTCGTGCGGAATTGCTATCGCGTTACGAGGCTGAAGGTGATAATTCTCTGTCGACCATCGTGACAGAAGATGAAATATGGAACCGTTAGAGAGGTACCATGGTGGCATACGCGCTATCCCAATAAAATGACGTAAGGTCGTCGCATTGGAAAGAGATTGTATGAAGGAAGGGGTCTGTAGCCAAAACCAACCTACTTCCGGAAAAAAATGTTGCATTACTTATTAAACGCCCCTGCTACAAACTATGCAAGTGTTAAACTCATTTTTCTTCAGGAGTTTATACATAATAATGATGGTATAGCCGATCGTTCAGGCGTTGTTGTTGTTGTGGTCTTCAGTCCTGAGACTGGTTTGATGCAGCTCTCCATGCTACTCTATCCTGTGCAAGCTTCTTCATCTCCCAGTACCTACTGAATATGCTTAGTGTATTCATGTCTTGGTTTCCCTCTACGATTTTTACCCTCCATGCTGCCCTCAAATACTAAATTGGTGATGCCTCAGAACGTGTCCTACCAACCGGTCCCTTCTTCTAGTTAAGTTGTGCCACAAACTCCTCTTCTCCCCAATTTTATTCAATACCTCCTCATTAGTTATGTGATCTACCCATCTAATCTTCAGCATTCTTCTGTAGCACCACATTTCGAAAGCTTCTATTCTGTTCTTGTCCAAACTACTTATCTTCCATGTTTCACTTCCATACATGGCTACACTCAATACAAATACTTTCAGAAACGACTTCCTGACACTTAAATCTATACTCGATGTTAACAAATTTCTCTTCTTCAGAAACGCTTTCCTTGCCATTGCCAGTCTACATTTTATATCCTCTCTACTTCGACCATCATCAGTTATTTTGCTCCCCAAATAGCAAAAATCCTTTACTACTTTAAGTGTCTCATTTCCTAATCTAATTCCCTCAGCATCACCCGAGTTAACTCGACTACATTCCATTATCATCGTGTTGCTTTTGTTGATGTTCATCTTATATCCTCCTTTCAGGACACTGTTCATTCCGTTCAACTGCTCTTCCAAGTCCTTTGCTGTCTCTGACAGAATTACAATGTCATCGGCGAACCTAAAAAGTTTTTATTTCTTCTCGTTCAGTCATACGTTTACGTAACAGTGGAACGTCTGCGTCCTTCTAAGCTACCCGGCTCACAGGGATTGCGCGCTAGGGCAGCGGAGAGCCCTGTAGCCCCACGATAAGCGGCCGCCATCAGCTGTCTCACGCGAACGGTAAATCTGGCCTGCGAAACCGGAGAAGCGAGGAGTGCAGTAGCAGCAGCCGGCCCGGCGCATGGCACGGAGGGGGTGGCTTAAACGCCAGCCAGTCGCCGCCAGCCGTGTCCGATAATTGAATTCGAAACAGACTTGCGCGCGCGAAAACCTGGCCGGCAGCGAATAGAATAAATAGCGCCGAGCGGGGAGGCGTAATCGCGGCCGACCGCCGTGTTGATTCTCTGGAGTGAAAGCAAACACGGCGGCCGCAAGCGAAACATCCGCCGAGCACGCTGCCAATCATCACACCTTTCTGCAGTCGGCCGCCGAACTTTCCGGACCGCGGTCTAGTGGGGAGCGGGGCCAGTTGCTTAACGAGCTCTCCTTAAACTCGACGGTTGCGTCCTTAATGTAATTACTTACTGAAAACTATGTTACGCTCGTAAACGGTTTTACTTGAGCGTGTAACACAACATACTTGATCCGGGCAATTATCTATTACTCTCTGTCAACGTCTCTAAAATCAGACTTTCAGCTTGCCACAGTTTCTGCAGCCTCGTTTCGGATTTCAGTAAGCAATTTTCATGATCATCAAGTCATAAACTTGACACTCTTCAATTTATTCTGTATTAATTTTTTGTGTCATCACCACTGAAATTGGCAACCCATGATTCACTCCCATGTGTCAATCGTTCTCAGAGGGGCCCTTATACCCAACGTCTTTACATTTTATCCGTATTCTGATCTACGTAATCTCCAACAATTTGGGTTTTCTGCGGCTCTATTATTGTGGAAGCCATTTCTTGATGTATACATATCCATCATCCTGCCCTTTCAGTACTGTTATCAAAGTATTCCTGTACACTTATTACTCGTAAATTATTGCAGTCCGTTATAACAGATAATTTCAAGGACGAACCTTGTTTCATCCTCATCTGCCGAGAAAATCTTCAAGGGGATGTAGCTGTTCCACCAGCACTCCCCCCCTCCTCCCCCCCCCCCACCACCACCCACTTTTTTTTCTTTTGGACTTTCCAGATGTTATAATCAGACGAAACTACAATCGTCCGTCCAAAATTGTGGGTTCTTTAATTGCTCTGGGAGATGCCTCATCTGAACTACTGCAAATTAAATATTAGCTCACTTTATTATGTGAATGATACAAATATTACTTAATCGGAGTGCTTGATAATTTTCAGTTGCTATTGACTATTAAAGAATCACTTCGTGCACTAATTAACACACTATTCTCTTGGAGTATAACATTCAACATTACAAAGGAACATTTCCATCGGACTTTTGAATAACATTTTAATCCTACTCGACCATGTTAGTTGCTTCAACTGAGGTCGCGAACTGGACAGAGCGGCTCCATGCTCAGCTGTATATTGACCTCCGTGTGAGGGCATTGCTGTGCTGAGAGAGAGGGAGTATTTTCTTCAGTCTCTCCCATTCATCGTAGTGTATTGCAGCCAGATATCGCTCTGGTATCGATGAGCGCTATCGACTTCGGTGTGACGCCGCTATCTTTGGACGCTAATAAGGAAGATATTTCTTTCCTCAAAGATTCCGTAGAAAACCCCCTCATTTCTTATATTACTGCACCACTTTTTATGGTATTTTTGGGTCTCTACATCTCAAACGCTTCGATTCTCTTCTTTTCCCACTTTCTCGAAGTCCAACTTCCACTTCTATAGAGTGTTGTGCCTCAGACCTACACCCTCAGAACTATATTTACCACACTGAGGCCTGTGTTTGGTACTGGAATACTTCTTTTGGGGAGGAACACTCCCTTTGCTGTGTTCACAACTCTCGCCCTGCCTTGCTTAATGCTCTGTCTACATCCTATGCTCAGTGGACAAAGAACTACTATCGATAATAAGCAATTTGGACATAGTATCATTTTTCAAAAGAATAAAAATTATTGTCAATAGCAGCAAGAGAATAGACAATGTGACGAAGAACAATGTGGTGAGAACAGACTCAAGAGATTCGCTAAAATCAAATACTAGCTGTGAAATGGAGAATAGTCCTCTTATCTCATTATACAGACAATTATGGAACACCAGAAATTCCGAATACCGTACTTCCACACTATTTACAGTCCTATAAAGTTATTTCCCTGCTTCCTCAGTCTTTTTGCTTCTGAGTTATGATATGATAGCGAATTATGATACCTTTTTATATTACAGTATTGAACTATTATATTACGCAAAGCCAAATGGATTGTTTCAAGAATGACTCATTCATAAATCCTGCGCGTGTGCTGATTTGGAACTTACTTGCAAATTAAAACTGTATGCCAGACCGGGACTCGAACTAGATACGCGGTCTTTTGCATGAGGTTTAACATTTCACTGACGATAATGCTGTTGTACTCAGGCTACTTACTTTATCAGACAGGTTTTATCAGGTTATTCGTCTGTCCTGATTTGGAGAAAAAGCGAAGAAGCTCTTTCAGCAATTCCAAAAGGAGATTTCATTGTCAACACTCTCAAGTACGCTTCCAGTTTTCTACCGATCTCGCCACCTCACTCGTTAGTTTACATCGAGAACAAAGAGAAGCTGCATTTAATCAGTATCCGTCTTTTATTACTGGATTTTCCGCCTATATCCTGCAGCAAAAGACTCAAATATCAGTAAAATACCTTTGCTAAAACGAGGACCAAAATAAGTAAATGATGTGTTAATGAGATGAACACATGTTTCACAAGCCAAATACTTCGAAATTAATATTCTCCAGAAAAAGAGTGAACACTAAAGCCATTCTCAAGCATTATACATGTATAAAAGGATGAATACGAAACTTTGTTCCAAATTGGATCTCAAATGTTTACTAAAGGTGTATATAAAACACAGTCAATGCAAGTAAAGGGTTACAGCAAAGAAGCATACAAAATCTGACTTTATCGGGTGACTTACCCCAAAAACCATGCTTCACGTTGTAGTAGACTGTCGACTTTTTTGCGCTTGGTGACTGATGAAACATGTATAACAGAATCAAATGCTTCTGACAGACGCTGCAACTAAAAATCTTTTAAGTACCGGGTGCTTATTTCCCGAGTACAGCAGTGCGGGCTGTATATGTCACAGTATGCTGAAAGATCGTAGGTATGTTCATTAATCGGCGCGCTCGCGAAGTATGTTGAAAATAGTTCGAGTTCCTACCACCAGGTGGAAATGTGACGCTGTAGCAGTCAAAATGTGGTGTGGGTACTGGAAAAGTGGAGAAACGGCCAAACACGTAAAGAGATGGGTTATGGCTCGTTTATTATGATATGATCGCGAGTTACAACATGAGTCCAGCATGGTCTGCCGACTCAGCAACTTGCTACACCTGTAACAGGGCACGGTCAACAGATGTTCGCAGTATACCCGGGGATGTAATCAGAACGATTTGTTGTATGCTATCCTTCACATCAAGAAGAGTCCCTGATACGCCCGAACTTTCAGATATCCCCGTAACCAGAAATCACATGGATTTAGGTTCAAAATGGTTCAAATGGCTCTGAGCACTATGGGACTTAACTTCTAAGGTCATTAGTCCCCTAGAACTTAGAACTACTTAAACCTAACTAACCTAAGAACATCACACACATCCATGCCCGAGGCAGGATTCGAACCTGCGAACGTAGCAGCCGCGCGGTTCCAGACTGTAGCACCTAGAACCGTTCGGCCACTCCGGCCGGCATGGATTTAGGTCTGGGGATGTGGAAGGGCACATTTTTGAAATTGCTGTCATCACTGAAGGTTTCCCGCAGCAAATTGTTTCGCTTGTCAAGCGACATGTGATACCACACCATCTTGAAACTACTGATGCGGACACAGTTGCGATCTTGTAAAGATGGAACACGTGTTGCACAAGGAGAACCTCATAACGCGCTGATGTCATTGTGCACCTAATTGATCTGCGACATTTCATCTCCTCGAAGAAAAACAGACCGAGGATGAAGGAGCTTTTGAAACCACACCATACAGTCACATATGCTAAGTGTAGTGGACGTTCCTGCACAACACGTGACGGAGTAGAACGCCATATGCGACAGTTCTGTGCATTCCGTCCAAAGATTATTACCAGGCAATATATCATTCATTTCAATGTTGCCAAAAAACGAAGGGGAGTCACGGAGTCAAAGCTTCTCTTGAGGTTTCATTTGGTGCACATTCTGGTGTACATCTTGCACCGCAAAATCTTTTGAACTGTTGACCAAGGGAAAGACAATTTCCGTAACACAGCTCGAGCACTGAGTGCAGAATTTCAGGCGTGTGCTGCATTGTCGGCTGTAGATAGAGTAAGTTCGTCAAAAACTTCCGTGGAATGAGCCGTTTCCTTCTCTCTGCTGCGCCACCTAATTCACCTTTTCGTCAGATTTCGTGGTCATATTATTTAGCCCATTTATTGACACGGGTCCTCTTCACAGCTACTAGTGTCGGCATTGCAGCAATGCTATTCTGATAGAACAACTTGACAGCAGCTCACGGTCTTTCTTCCCAATAGCTATTGCATCTCGTATGAAAAATTTCAAACTTCTTAACCCTTCACGCCAACAGTCACCTCACAAAAGCATCTAACGGCATACTGACGTCAAAACAGGATTTCACATAGTGGCTGCTTATAACGCCATATTTTCACCTGTCGGCAGAATGTGGAAATATTTTCAGCATACTCCGCGAGCGAACCAATTAATGACCATACCTACGATGTTTCAGCGTCCTGCAATGTATACAGCCTGCACTGCAGCTCTCCGAACACCGTAAGTTTAATTATAACCACCCAGTATTTGGAAGGTCCCTTCAATTTGAAGTAGTATTGATAAGTGACTCGAAAATGGTTGCTTGACCGAATCTGAGCTTACCAGACTATATACTAGTCACCCTCTTAAAGAAGCACACTAATCGCACTAATCGCTTTGATGCCCTGTTACCAAGCGGTCATACGGCCTTCCGACACTGAAGGAAGTCACGGCAGTTAAGTGAAGTATATGTTCCACGTACTTCGACGTGCCAATGGCCAAACTACGAATGGTGATGTTCGATTTGTTTGTGTATAAACGTGTAGTGTCCAACATCTTCGGAAGGAGTAGTGCACTAGTCGCAGCCAAGGAACGTGGCCAGTTTCGTGGAACGTGGTGTACGAATTGGACCTAACCGCCTAGTCAATGACAATCGGTTTCAAAATCTTACAGGAAATGTTGCTGTCCGTGAATGAACGTCCACTCCAACGCGTTTCCGAATGACCAATACTAATAGGTACTTCATGTATACGACATTTTGAGTCGAGTACCTGTCAAAAGGCCATTGCTGACAGCAGCACATGACACTGAACGCCTTCGGTAGGCCAAACTGCAAAGTTTGACTGTAGCTGGATGGCGGCGTATAGTGTGGTCGGACGATCGTAATTTTGCCTCTTTCCAAATGATCTAGTGCGTCGATTGGACCGATGGTTCACTGAGTCATTTACCTCACAATGAATGGACGGTGCAGTTCAGGCTGGTGCAGCTTTGCAACTATTTTAGTTTTTCGCGCTATGAATCGGACCCAGTCATTCAGATTATCGTGAACACAAACCAGATTGTTTACTGCAACACTATTTGTCAACAACTTTTGCTAATACGTCTATATTTTCATGAACAGCATTTTGTAGACACTGTCGTCTTCAAGTGTAACCGAAGATGTGTTCAAAACGCTGTGTGCATGCATTATTGGTTTGAAAAATAGTCAGACATACTACTGTACCTCGAATGGACCATTAAATCATCCTGTCTTAATCCCACAGAAGATATGTGGAACTATTTGGAATGATTCCGCAGTTTTGTGGCTCTGCAGGATCCAGTCATCAATAAGTGACTGCAACTAGATATCGCATACCCGCAGAGTCTTTAAAAATTCTTTGGATGGATGACATATGAACTAAATTAAAAAGATAGTAAAGTAAGAAATCTCTTAGACCTATATACTGTATTTCTAAACGAAATTGTTTATAGAGCAAAGCCTTCGACATGTGGGACTGGACAAGCTGCAAAAAATAAAAATCAGCAGAAGTATTAGTGAAGTTACTAACAGCGTAGTTTATAAGAAGTGAGTGTATGTGCCGTGAACTGCATAGGACAGAATGCATTGCAGAACTCTGCTGCGTAACTCGTGAAACTGACTGCAAAGGAAAGATAAAGTCCATAGTTATATAAAGTAAATGTGGTAGCTGAAACCTCTCCTGCCTATGGTAACAGCAGTCACAGCATGATACCATTAATCAAAATTAAGTAGATATACTGCTGCAGCCTACAGAATCTTCTTTGGAAGCTTATCTGCAATAGGGTCGAGTAAACTAGACATGAGTCTAGTAGCGGGTCAAGATGTCTGTACTCATTAAGCAACCCACTCATAAATAGAGTTTTGTCAATCACCACAAAGATGAAGATACAAAACACTATCATCTGCCCCATAGTACTGTATGGTTCAGAAAGACGGACGCTTAAAAAGAATGAAAGAGAAAAACTGAATGTTTTCGAAGGAAAGTAATGAGAAAAATCTGGGGAACTGTGTTGGAGAATGGCGTATGGAGAATTCGAAAGAACAATGAAATTTATCAGCTAATGAAGCAACCCACTATCATCCAGAAATTAAGAAGTAGGAGAATGCAATGGGCTGGACGTGTGGCTAGAACGGAAAACAACAGAATCACCAAAAAAGCATTTGAAGGAACTCTCCAGGCAACAAGACAATTGGGCTGACCTCGTAAAAAGCGGAAAGATGACATAATGAAGGACATCGCAGCATTAGGAATTTCCGCAGGGTGGAGAGAGACTGCTAGATATAGAAGGCGGAAGCAGACAGTTGATGCAGAGCGTGGTCTACAGGGCCTGTGATCGCTGAGGAGAAGAAGAAGAAGAAGAAGAAGAAGATTAGCTCTCATATACCGGATAATAGGATACAGCGGAATACATTACATAGACAGATTCCGAAGGTCACACAACTATTGCTCATGTTTGCACCACCTGTGTACTCACAATACCCATACACTACAAAGACACACAAAAAGCTTACAGACCTCGTTGTTTGTCTGGAACTCCAAAGCTCTGACGAATGTACCTTTCCAGAGAAGTAGTGGGTGAAATGCGAACAAACAACATGTCGCCGTTACTACTTCGTGAGTCCACATATCGTACCAGCAGAGTGAACGGTATGTGGAGACGTATGGAAAGTGGATATAATAATACATTTATGATGCATATATCGTAACTACTGTAAAGAATAATTGCCCCTCAAAGCATTTACGCGTCTGGATGACTAAATTTCCAATAGATCTCAGGGCCATATACAGGGTGGTCCATTGATAGTGACCGGGCCAAATATCTCACGAAATAAGCATCAAACGAAAAAACTACAAAGAACGCAACTCGTCTAGCTTGAAGGGGGAAACCAGATGGCGCTATGGTTGGCCCGCTAAATGGCGCTGCCATAGGTCAAACGGATATCAAAAGCTTTTTTTTTTTTTTAGTAGGAACCCCCATGTTTTATTAAATATTCGTGTAGTACGTAAAGAAATGTGGTTGTTTTAGTTGGACTACTTTTTTCGCTTTGTGACAGATGGCGCTGTAATAGTCAAAAACGTATAAGTACGTGGTATCACGTAACATTCCGCCAGTTCGGACGGTATTTGCTTCGTGATACATTACCCGTGTTAAAATGGACCGTATACCAATTGCGGAAAAGGTCGATATCGTGTTGATGTATGGCTATTGTGATCAAAATGCCCAGCGGGCGTGTGCTATGGATGCTGCTCGGTATTCTGGACGACATCATCCAAGTGTCCGGCAGTTCGCCGGATAGTTACGTTATTTAAGGAAACAGGAAGTGTACAGCCACTTGTGAAACGTCAACCAAGACCTGCAACAAATGATGATGCCCAAGTAGGTGTTTCAGCTGCTGTTGCGGCTAATCCGCACATTATAGGCACAGAAATTGCGCGAGAATCGGGAATCTCAAAATGCTACATCAACATCGATTGCACCCGTACCATATTTCTGTGCACCAGGAATTGCATGGCGACGACTTTGAACATCGTGTACAGTTCTGCCACTGGGCGCAAGAGAAATTACTGGACGATGACAAATTTTTTGCACGCGTTCTATTTAGCGATGAAGCGTCATTCACCAACAGCGGTAACGTAAACCGCCATAATATGCACTATTGGGCAACGGAAAATCCACGATGGCTGCGACAAGTGGAACATCAGCGACCTTGGCGGGTTAATGTATGGTGCGGCATTATGGGAGGAAGGATAATTGGCCCCCATTTTATCGATGGCAATCTAAATGGTGCAATGTATGCTGATTCCCTACGTAATGTTCTACCGATGTTACTACAAGATGTTTCACTGCATGACACAATGGCGACGTACGTATGTCCGGCACACAGCTCGCGTGCGGTTGAAGCGTTATTGAAGAGCATATTTCATGACAGGTGGATTGGTCGCCGAAGCACCATACCATGGCTCGCACGTTCACAGGATCTGACGTTCCCGGATGTCTTTCTGTGGGGAGAGTTGAAGGGTATTTGCTATCGTGGTCCACCAACAACTTCTGACAACATGAGTCAACGCATTGTCAATGCATGTGCGAACATTACGGAAGATGAACTACTTGCTCTTGAGAGGAATGTCGTTACTCGTATTGCCAAATGCATTGAGGTTGACGGACTCATTTTGACCATTTATTGCATTAATGTGGTATTTACAGGTAATTACGCTGTAACAGCATGCGTTCTCAGAAGTGATAAGTTTACAGAGGTTCATGTATCACATTGGAACAACTGAAATAAAATGTTCAAACGTACCTACGTTCTGTATTTTAATTTAAAAAACTACCTGTTACCAACTGTTTGTCTAACATTGTGAGCCATATGTTTGTGGCTATTACAGCGCCATCTATCACAAAGCGAAAAAAGTGGTCCAAGTAAAACATTAATATTTCTTTACTTACTACACGAATATGTAATAAAAATTGGGGTACCTATTTAAAAAAAACGCAGTTGATATCCGTTTGACGTATGGCAGCGCCATCTAGCGGGCAAACCATAGCGCCATCTGGTTTTCCCCTTCAAGCTAGACAAGTTTCGCTCTTTGTAGTTTTTTTCGTTTGACGCTTATTTCGTGAGATATTTGGCCCGGTCAAGGTCAATGGACCACCCTGTATACCGGGTGATCAAAAAGTCAGTATAAATTTGAAAACTGAATAAATCACGGAATAATGTAGATAGAGAGGTACAAATTGACACAAATGCTTGGAATGACAAGGGGTTTTATTAGAACCAACAACATACAAAAGTTCACAAAATGTCCGACAGATGGCGCTTTATTTGATCAGAATAGCAATAATTAGCATAACAAAGTAAGACAAAGCAAAGATGATGTTCTTTACAGGAAATGCTCAATATGTCCACCATCATTCCTCACCAATAGCTGTAGTCGAGGAATTATGTTGTGAACAGCACTGTAAAGCATGTCCGGAGTTATGGTGAGGCATTGGCGTCGGATGTTGTCTTCCAACATCCCTAGAAAGATCGGTCGATCACGATACACTTGCGACTTCAGGTAACCTCAAAGCCAATAATCGGACGGACTGAGGTCTGGGGATCTGGGAGGCCAAGCATGACGAAAGTGGCGGCTGAGCACACGATCATTACCAAACGACGCGCGCAAAAGATCTTTCACGCGTGTAGCAAAACATTTTTTTTTTTGTTTTTTTGGTTCTAATAAAATCCCATGTCATTCCAAGCATGTGTGGTGTGTCAGTTTTTGCCTCTCTATCTACATTATTCCGTGGTTTATTAAGTTTTCAAATTTATACTAACTTTTTGATCAGCCGGTATATAGGGCGATTCAGCTGCCCCTACCTACCGGTTTTATGCAACCTGTAACATCAAAAAAGTATCGTACGAAATTTTCACATCTTCTAGCTCGCTACGTACAAACTATTAGTCCTACAGAAAAATGAACACTACATATTTGGAGGTAATTTAATGTAGTTAAATTTTCTACTGGGATACGTTTTCCCTGTTATTCAAGAAACACGCGCTTGAAGGACACTTGTACGTTTCTCTCGAATAATGTGAAAACTGAATCTCAAGAGGAAATGTATCCCAGTACACAATTTAACTACACGAAGTTTCCCCATAGAAAGCTTAGTTAATTTCTGTAGGACTGGCAGTCTGCGTGTAGCGAACGAGAGAATCTGAGAACTAGCGCTTGGTATTTGAAGGGGTTGCGGGTTGCATGAAACCCATAGATATTGGCAGCTGAATATCCCTGTAGAGACTGTGATAGGCATAATTTCATCTGGAATGGTTATCGGAGGATGAAGTACCTTTACCTTGCTTCAGCTTTCTTTACGTGCAATAAAAGCTGTTGCCTCTATGAGTTTTAGAATTGCTGTGCCCCAGGAACGTTAATGTTTAGCGAAGGCGAGGGGAGGGGCGGGAGGCGTTTGAAAGCGCGGCAGTGTGTGTCGCTGCTGGGGCTGGTAATGCATTTACTGTAACGGGCCGGGAATCCGGCGCATTTCCCCCCAGCGTCTGCTACGCCATCCGCTGCCGCTGCCGATGCTCGAGCCGCCAGCTTTTCCGGGGAGATTTATGTGCCCCGGGCCGCACGTGGAGTCCCCTTAGATTATTTACGAGCTTATTCGCTTTGTGCACGGGCAATTTAACTGGATAAACTGATACATTTTCTGAAGGGTTTATACGCCCGCCGGTAAGGCCGTTTCTCCGAGAATACCGTATTTCACCGGTCGTAGACGGCTGTTCTAACGTGTCCATTGCTGCTGTTATTTGCTCACTGCATTACTCGGTGAACTGTGTAGTTCTGTTGCTTTAGGGACAGCTGTTTGCTTAGTTTATCTCCCGTTTTCTAACGATAATATGTCGCGTGCGTTACCAGCACACAATCTACATCTTAACTTAACTCAAAGATATTACACACCAATACTCTGCTCCTGTGGTTCGCCTCTCGAAGAAGCTGACTTGCACTCCGTGCATAATAAAATGCCCTGCTGCGTTTAGGATGAAACTGAAATACTTTCTCCTGTTAGCCTCGTAACTGGTTTCCAAAAGTTAATGCGTATGACCAGTTTACCCCTATGGACCAGCTTTCCCCTACGACGAACATTAAAGCAGATGCTCATATCTTCGTCCATTTATGCACTTTGCTCTTTTCATTTGTCACTCAATGGCGTCACATTCTCTCATGTCCATTGTTCCTGACCTTCACAGTTTAAAACCACCTGTCTGTAACTTGTACTCATAAACGAATGTAAACTATGTTTATTTTTTTCTTTCTGCACTGTAGTAATTGCTAAATCTTTTATAATGTTGTACAATAGATGTAACTTATGCATAGGTCTATCGTAATGAATAAAGTGGAAAATATGTAGTACATCTGGTTAGGTGGGAGAGAGGGTCAGATGGTCATAATCTTACCAGATTAAATAAATAAGTAAATGAACATCAACGCATCAGTGCAGTGTGTGTGTGTGTGTGTGTGTGTGTGTGTGTGTTTTTGGCGTTCAACAACGCGGTTTATCATTCACACAACAAAATAGTCAACTTACGCGTTACTCCTTAAAGTCCTTTAAGGAGATTTCTTGCCAAATGAGCTGCATCATTTGCAATCGTTTTATCAGTTCAGATTTTCCATGCTGCATGTGATACTGACATTTTATTGTAATTACAATTGATAAAATTAATGCAATTTCTAAGTCAAAGACTGAAAAAATTACAGCGATGAAGAAAAATCGAAGAGAGAAAGGTATTCGTGCTGATCTTTCAGGATCTCGATCATTGACGTTTCACGAATATCCTCCATATTCGTCCATATTCCCAAGTTATTTTGCTTCCAGGGAGGTAGATTCCCTTCAGTTAGAGTACTTCGTGGACCAAAATTTTTGTGTTAAGTTAATCGCGAACGTAATTTCTGCTACATCTCAATACTTTCGTTGTACTTTGATCTACTCTCAATAGTTGCTCTATACTCAATAAACTTAATTCCATTCCAAACGTTCTGTACTGCTTCCTCACTTTCACAGAGGATAGCAATATCATCAGCGATTCTTGGTAAAATCTCGCCAGCGTGAGTGTTAATCCCACTTTTGAAAATTTATTTCAAGTCCTTCATTTTTGTTTCGTTTTCAGATAAGACGGTATAAGAAACAGACTACATCTCTACCTTACACATTTGTAGGTAGACTGCCTCAGCCGCTAAAATCGGAACCCTGAAGGGATCGCTTTGTTGTGCGCCTCTTTTTCCGATTGTTAAAAGCCCTTTTTCTACGGAACGGGTAAACGTATCAAGTTGATCTTTATGTCACATACTGAGGTATGTGGTCCCTTAATTGTGTAAAACATTGAAGCTCCTAAGGCAATGCAGTCAAAAAATGTGCTCATTTGTGTCACATATTTTGACACTGACGCTCGCAAACTCACTCAACAAAACCTGTGTACTGCCCGATGGCCTAGAATGATGAAATTTGGCAGAGAGGACAGTTTCACAGTATAGCCAAAGGAAAAAATCCGGAAACTTTAAATTTATATTTGTATCAAACGAAAAATACCTTTTTCCTTTTTATTTGGCGTCAAACTTGAAATTAAACAAACAGTAGTTTCTCTATTCAGACTGACTGGATCGCAACGGTAAAAGTTAAATGTATGCAAAGAATGACTTCATAGCTCATGTGTTCCGGAATTTATCCATCGTCAGATATCCAGGAGCAGTTACTGTACTTGGTATGGTGATTCAAGTTGTATGTGAAACAAACATAGCCACAATTACGTCATTCCTTCCCTGATATTCGACTTTGAACATTGCAGCCCGGTCAGCCTGAATAGAGAACTGCCGATGATTATAAAAATCGTGACCAGCCTTCTGCATGGTTCTATGTCACATTTACGTTATTAAAATTAGAACATTCTCGAAAATCTTGGAAACTCTGGGATCAATATCTTACCAGTATCATTGCCAGACAAAAACAGTCAAGATTCGCGATTCCCGGAATTGGTGAAATATCTATATACATAATTAAGTCTGTACGGAACTCTCGGCGCGCGAGTCCTACTCGAACCTCGCCAATTTTTTTTATATTCTCTTTTTGCAGCTGCTCTTCTCAGTTATTTACATCTACTACATATACATACATACTCCGCAATCCACCATACGGTGCGTGGTGGAGGGTACCTCGTACCACAACTATCATCTTCTCTCCCTTTTTCACTCCCAAACAGAACGACAGAAAAATGACTGCCTGTATGCCTCTGTACGAGCCCTAATCTCTCTTATCTTATCATTGTGGTCTTTCCGGGATATGTAAGTTGGCGGCAGTAAAATTGTACTGCAGTCAGCCTCAAATGCTGGTCCTCTAAATTTCCTCAGTAGCGATTCACGAAAAGAACGCCTCCTTTCCTACAGAGACTCCCACCAGAGTTCCTGAAGCATTTCCGCAACACTCGCGTGATGATTAAACCTACCAGTAACAAATCTAGCAGCCCGCCTCTGAATTGCTTCTATGTCCTCCCTCAATCCGACCTGATAGGGATCCCAAACGCTCGAGCAGTACTCAAGAATAGGTCGTATTAGTGTTTTATTAACGGTCTCCTTTACAGATGAACCACATCTTCCCAAAATTCTACCAATGAACCGAAGACGACTATCCGCCTTCTCCACAACTGCCATTACATGCTTGTCCTACTACATATCAAAAATGTTCAAATGTGTGTGAAATCTTATGGGACTTAACTGCTAAGGTCATCAATCCCTAAGCTTACACACTACTTAGCCTAAATTATCCTAAGGACAAACACACACACCCACGCCCGAGGGAGGACTCGAACCTCCGCCAGGACCAGCCGCACAGTCCATGACTGCAGCGCCCAAGACCGCTCGACTAATCCCGCGCGGTCACTACATATCGCTCTGCAATGTTACGCCCAAATATTTAATCGACGTGACAGTGTCAAGCGCTACACTACTAATGGAGTATTCAGACATTACAGGATTCTTTTTCCTATTCATCTGCATTAATTTAGATTTATCTATATTTAGAGTTAGCTGCCATTCTTTACACCAATCACAAATCCTGTCCAAGTCTTCTTGTATCCTCCTACAGTCACTCAACGACGACACCTTCCCGTACACCACAGCATCATCAGCAAACAGCCGCACATTGCTATCCAAACTATCCAAAATATCATTTATGTAGATAGAAAGCAACAGCGGACCTACCACACTTCCCTGGGGCACTCCGGATGACAACCTCACCTCCGGTTCTAAGCGCTACAGTCTGGAACCGCGCGACCACTACTGTCGCAGGTTTGAATCCAGCCTCGGGCATGGATGTATGTGATGTCCTTAGGTTTAAATAGTTCTAAGTCCTAGGGGACTGATGATCACAGCAGTTAAGTCCCATAGTGCTCAGAGCCATTTGAACCATTTTGAAGCCGGCCGGAGTGGCCGAGCGGTTAAAAGTGCTACAGTCTGGAAACGCACGACCGCTTCGGTCACAGGTTCGAATCCTGCCTCGGGCATGGATGTGTGTGATCTCCTTAGGTTAGTTAGGTTTAAGTAGTTCTAAGTTCTATGGGACTGATGACCTCAGATGTTAAGTCCCATAGTGCTCAGAGCCATTTGAACCATTTTTGAACCATTTTGAACCTGGGGCACTCCAGATGATACCCTCACCTCCGATGAACACTCACCATCGAGGACAACGTGCTGGGTTCTATTACTTAAGAAGTATTATGACGCCCAAATAGCAACTTTCGTGTATTACTTCAGCGTCCCATTTATTCTCTCTGCATCACCAGATGTGATCCGAATATTCTCTCTCATCATTGTTTCATTGTTCTTATTGTTTATCTTGTAACCCTTTCTTAAGACCTATACATTCCGTTAAACTGCTCTTCCGGATTCCTTGCCGCCTCTGACAAAACTGTGATGTTATAGCCAAAAACTTAAATGTTTTTAGTTTCGAACCGGAATAGGACGAAGAAATAGCAGACTTGGGGTCGGCACACGGCGTGCCTGTGTGTGTCGAGACGAGGCGCCCTCCTTGGTCAGGGTGCTGGGTCGGCTGGACGCGTGTCACGGGTCGTGCGTGCTAACAACCTATTGATTCAGTTAGCACGCGCGCGACCGCAGCGCCGCGCGGCCGGGACCCGCACTAGGGCGGGCCGTGCGCACGCCCGTGCTGTGGCACGCGACGTCACCAGCTCCACGGCGGTCTCCCGTCCCCCGACCGTCACGCCAACTCCACAGCTGCCCACTTGCTCTTGTATGGGATGTTCTTCATTAACATCTCCTTTTATTTACCCCTTGCTTAATGAACTGTCCCTCCTAGCTACCCGCTGCATTTTCCTCGCATTCGCTTCGGCCTGCACACATTTTCTTTTTGTGTTGGGAGGCCATTTTCGGCTGCCTCTTGTAAACACATGCAGTGCGCTACAGAATGCATCACTACAACCTGCTTTTCCTTTGTTTCTGTAAAGCATATATTTAGAACACATCGCTAGGGGAACGATTGGTAGTGATGCGCGACCGTTCTGCATTTCAGCGGTTTACTGTTCATTCGGAAGTAATTTATTTACTCGTGGGACAACATCGATGACAGTGCGACTTTGAATGAGGCTCAATGTTTGAAGTGACTGCTCACAATAAACAAAATCATAAAGTAAGTCTCCACATCATGCTTGCTTTAAGACTGGACTTAGTTTCGCGAGGAAGATTGTCTGTAAGTTTCTTCGATATGCCATATGCAGCTGAGAGCCGCTGATTGACGGTTCTATCATATAAAGTTACTAATAGACTTGCGACATCGTCAGCGAGGGGGCGATCTGTACAATAAAATTATTTATTAATATGTTCATACTTCTAATCTTAGATTGGTAGATCACATAACTAATGAGGAGGTATTGAATAGAATTGGGGAGAAGAGGAGTTTGTGGCACAACTTGACTAGAAGAAGGGATCGGTTGGTAGGAAATGTTCTGAGGCATCAAGGGATCACCAATTTAGTATTGGAGGGCAACGTGGAGGGTAAAAATCGTAGAGGGAGACCAAGAGATGAATACACTAAGCAGATGCAGAAGGATGTAGGGTGCAGTACGTACTGGGAGATGAAGCAGCTTGCACAGGATAGAGTAGCATGGAGAGCTGCATCAAACCAGTCTCAGGACTGAAGACATTAACAACAACAACAACATGTTCATACTTACTCACATTATGTTACTTGGCCAATTCTCTGTTGCTATCTTCGAATCTATGTTTACCTCATTACACAATATTATCCTTCAGTACAATACGTTTTTGCAATACAGTGTATATATCCATGTTGGTGTCGTGAGCTGTACTAGAAGTCGGCATGTCAGTTTCCAAACAATCCGACATTCCGACTTCTAGTGTAGTTCACGATACCAATATGGATATGTACTCCATAGCACAACATACTGTACTGAAGGAGAAGATTGAGTAATGATGTCAACAAAGATACGAAGATGTCAACAGAAAATTGCCGAAGCTGTCAAAGATGGTTCAAATGGCTCTGAGCACTATGGGACTTAACTTCTGAGGTCATCAGTCCCCTAGAACTTAGAACTACTTAAACCTAACGAACCTAAGGACATCACACACATCCATGCCCGAGGCAGGATTCGAACCTGCGACCGTGGCGGTCGCGCGGTTCCTGACTGTAGCGCCTAGAACCGCTCGGCCACCCCGGCCGGCCCAAAGCTGTCAATCTGTATAAATAAATGATATCAGCGACCTTGGCAATTGAAAATATACTCTGTCTTCATAAAGTTACTAAATTGCGAAGATGTCGATTGTTAATTTTTCATCCGCTTCTACACATAATCCCAAAGATTTTCTTTGGACGCAATGGTTAGCACGCTGGATTCGCATTCGGGACGACGTCGCTTCAATTCCGCATCCGGTCATTCTGATTTTGGGTTTCCACGATTTCCCTAAATCGCTTCAGGTAAATGCCGGGATGGTTCCTTTTACAGGGAATGGCCGACTTCCTTCCCTAATCCGATGATATCGCAACTCTGTCTCCACCCCCAAATCAACCATCAATCCATTTTCTGTGAGACTAGGATCCTATGATTTTGTGGGCCAGTCTCGGTGCAACTGTGTCCCCGAGTATTCAGCAACGGATGTGTGCCGTCATTTGGTTCAAATGGCTCTGAGCACTATGGGACTTAACTCCTGAGGACATCAGTCCCCTAGAACTACTTAAACATAACTAACCTAAGGACATCACACACATCCATGCCCGAGGCAGAATTCGAACGCCGTCATTTGGGGGACGTGAAGTTCCGCAGCATACCTATGAAGATGTAGAAGAAATGGCAACACTTAATCACAAAAACCTGGAAGTAAATAACCTAGCTAATGTTGAAGATAATCAGAATGACTGGGCCCAAGTTGTGCTACGAGGGAGACTCCCAAAACTACGCACAGCCATCTCCACCCACATCTGAACAGGCCGTGAAGGCCCAACGGCATCAACAGGCCACCAAGTCATCCCCAGCACTTAGGTGTCAGTGGATGCGGGTACAGAGGGTCATGTGGTCAAGCACACCACTCTCCTGGCCGTTCTCAGTTTTCGTGACCGGATCCACTACTTCTCAATCAAGTGCTTCTGAATTACCCTCAGAAGGGCTAAGCACATCCTGCTTGACAACAGCACTCTGCAGACCCGGACTGTGACCCATCTAAATGCTAGCCAAGCCCCACAGTGCTTAACTTTCCCGTGATCTGACGGGAACCGGTGTTACGACTGTGGCAAGGCTGTTGGCAGAATCACCTCCGGCACTACAGCCTAAGAGTCTCATTTGCCCATAGGTGTAATCGCCTTACATCATTTGATAAGAAGCAAACTTCAGCTTGTTAGGCTATACAATAAGCCTCTAGTATCTACGATACTCGCCCCAATGAAGTACAGCTTTGTATGCCATTGTTAGGAATTGCTTCTTGCAACATAACTGGTTCCAAATCATTGCATGTACCTCTACTCCCAGTGTTCGCTCAGAAACCAGGTGGAATGGACCTGCTTTCACTAACAGCAAGCATTTCTGCCGTGCCTGAAACCGATCTTCACCGATTCCTGTCGGTTGCGGCGGGTCGGGGTTTAATTTCTAGTCTTTATTTGTCGTTGTCACTGTGCAGGCTGCAAATTAAAATTTACCTACCTCAGAACGGAATTTGCACATGTCCCTTCACTCGGTTACGTAGATACTTACAAGATGATGTAAAAGCAGTGTTGATAAAAAACACCACCTAATATCTACAATTACTGAGGCCACGCAACTATAGTTATGAAAGAAAGTTCTGTAGAAATACTGTCATCCAATTTTATCGGGCAGTAAGAAAATGTATTGGCTTCTGAAAAATAATGTCCGAAATTTCCACACGATAACGTTTATTTTGTCCTTGATAATCAAAGAAAAGGTACTACTCAGTCCACATTTAAACTGTTGGCTATTTCCTTCCAATTTATGATTCATAACATATTTGGATTCCGTAGAAATGTTGGGACACGTGAGGCAATACTGACCTTACGACTTATCTTAGAAGAAAGATTAAGAAAAGGCAAACCTACGTTTCTAGCATTTGTAGACTTAGAGAAAGCTTTTGACAATGTTGACTGGAATACTCTCTTTCAAATTCTGAAGGTGGCAGGGGTAAAACACAGGGAGCGAAACGCTATTTACAGTTTGTACAGAAACCAGATGGCAGTTATAAGAGTCGAGGGGCATGAAAGGGAAGCAGTGGTTGGGAAAGGTGTAAGACAGGGTTGTAGCCTCTCCCCGATGTTATTCAATCTGTATATTGAGCAAGCAGTAAAGGAAACAAAAGAAAAATTCGGAATAGGTATTAAAATTCATGGAGAAGAAGTAAAAACTTTGAGGTTCGTCGATGACATTGTAATTCTGTCAGAGACAGCAAAGGACTTGGAAGAGCAGTTGAACGGAATGGATAGCGTCTTGAAAGGAGGATATAAGATGAACATCAACAAAAGCAAAACGAGGATAATGGAATGTAGTCGAATTAAGTCGGGAGATGCTGAGGGAATTAGATTAGGAAATGAGACACTTAAAGTAGTAAAGGAGTTTTGCTATTTAGGGAGTAAAATAACCGATGATGGTCGAAGTAGAGAGGATATAAAATGTAGACTGGCAATGGCAAGGAAAGCGTTTCTCAAGAAGAGGAATTTGTTAACATCGGGTATAGATTTAAGTGTCAGGAAGCCGTTTCTGAAAGTATTTGTATGGAGTGTAGCCATGTATGGAAGTGAAACATGGACGATAACTAGTTTGGACAAGAAGAGAATAGAAGCTTTTGAAATGTGGTGCTACAGAAGAATGCTGAAGATAAGGTGGGTAGATCACGTAACTAATGAGGAGGTACTGAATAGGATTGGGGAGAAGAGAAGTCTGTGGCACAACTTGACTAGAAGAAGGGATCGGTTGGTAGGACATGTTTTGAGGCATCAAGGGATCACAAATTTTGCATTGGAGGGCAGTGTGGAGGGTAAAAATCGTAGAGGGAGACCAAGAGATGAATACACTAAGCAGATTCAGAAGGCTGTAGGTTGCAGTAGATACTGGGAGATGAAGAAGCTTGCACAGGATAGAGTAGCATGGAGAGCTGCATCAAACCAGTCTCAGGACTGAAGACCACAACAACAACAACATATTTCACATGCATAGCAGCCAGAAATCTGTGCAAACCCGACCCAAACTAAACAACGTTTTCACAGTCATTAATTTCACCACTGATATGAGTTATTACATTCGGTCTTTCTTGTGGATTTGTAAAAAAGGAACTGCTCGCCAAAAATACTCAGTAGCTGAATACTGAAATATGCCATGTGGATTCTATGAAGACCAATATCTCACACGTGAATATCTGTCCAACAGATCTAGTCAAAACCTCTGAAATTTCGCCAAGCAGTGCTCAAAAACTGCTATCGACTCACCAATAACTAGACACTGAGTAATTCCTCATCTTAGACATTATTTTTACTGGCACTAGTAACATGACCGTCCGCATTCAAAGCTAGCGAGTGACTACCGTCTTCCAGCCTCACTCCCAGTGTAACTATCAGATAACGTAGGGAACTGTCTCAATTCTGATTGGCTGACCATACTGACTGCCAGTCAGAATACTCGCTCATGGTCATACTCGTGCCAAAACTAGTCTGCACCAATCCTTATAAACAGACACATTTACGTCAATCTGACATACAAATATTATAGTAATGTTTAATAAACAAAAACGAAAAGAGAATAATTCTGGAAATATTCTTTAGATACAGATTTTACTCCAGCTGACTTTCTGTCTGCTCTGTTACAATAGCAATCACACCTAGGCATACGTCATCAGCAAAGTGGGTAAATACCCTAGGATCATTTTCCCACGACAGGCTTGTGTGACTCTTTCACATTACTTAAAACACTATATAACGCAATATTGAAATTTGATGAATGTCCCACATACACACTCTCATTTACTCACAGGCTCAAATAACACATAATAACATAAATATTGATTTTAATTGTTCTTTCTGAAGTTATTCTAGATTTCATACTACGAAAATTGTAAGGTATTTGAAATTTTTTTATTAAATTTCAGTTAAATAATTCTATACCCCGATACTTCAGGTGAGTATTTCAACTGACAACCAAAAGCAAGTCATAAATGTTCCCAGGCGAATTTCCTTTCTTAATTGTAGTTTTTCAAACTATAAAGTAAATTTTTCTATCTCCGAATATATGGCCGCTAGGAAGCTGAAATTTTCACACAACCTTTCTATTAATAACAAAGTGCAGCATACAGATTTTGAAAGCGATTCATAAAAACTACTATCCTTTATTTAGATTCTTATAGGTGGTGAACGTACGCATTCAGTAAGAGACATTGAATAGCTTTCCCACGGCAGGCAGTGACAGATGCACGTGTGTCTCCCAGGTAGGCCGCTAGATGTCAGCCCCCGAAGTTACATAAAGCAAACTATCTTAAAGCAAACGTTCGCTCGGAACAACTTGCGACGGTACACGGTGAAGATATTTTTGCGACCAGTCTTCTTAGCGCGTATTACACGGGCTCCGAGTAGCTCACCAATCCTTATTAACAGGTTCGATACTCCAGAAAATCGATTAACTTCATTCACTGTATTGCCAAGGACACTGCCATACAGGACAACACCTTTCTTCCGTTCTCCCGCCGAAGTCAACCTATTCTCTGCCATGATTCCATGAAACAGACTACTACTACATACACAACGCTTCACTAATTTACGCCACTGGGCAACTGGAACCAGTTCTACATCATTTAAAGCGCTGCAAAACTACCAGTGTGCTCTTTTCGGAAAGTGACTAGGGTTTTTAATAGTTAAATAATCCATAATTTATACGTGGTGGAAAGGGAGGGGAGCGCATTTTCACATCTACCCACCCAGATACATGATGAGTTACTGCATCGCCTCGTTTAGTGCTTTGTCACCAATGAACTCGACATCGACAGAAGATTAAAGTGTAATCTCAATGAAATTATTATAGATTGAAAATTTGCGTTTTTCGCTGTGTTTCTAGGATACAACAGCGAGCTATTAATTTGGCTAACGTAATAGTGGTTTCGGGCACCTATACGAGGTGTGTGAGAAAAGTAATGAGGCTGATAATACTGTGATCCATCTGGTAACATTGTCGAATTCTACTCGTGTGGCCCGGTGTGCACATCCCTTCCTGACGCTCAGCCCGAGTTCCAGCTCCGTGCAGCCATCAGATTATTTTTGAGGGAGCCGTCAGTAAAGCTGTTTTTTGTTGGTGTTACAAAAAAGGATCAGCGGAATTTTATGCAACGTTATGCCATCAAGTTTTCTGTTAACCTTGTGGAATCCGCGAGTGTGACCACTGAAAAGTTTAAAAAGTCTATGGGGAAAATTACTTATCAAGAGCACAACTTTTTGCCGGCACAAATCATTTTCGCGAGGCCGAGAACACGTCGAAGATGTACATGGCTCAAGGGAGACCTTCAACTTCAAATAGCAACGAAAATGTCGACCGTGTGAGTGCTCCTGTGAGATCAGACCGACGATTGATAATAAGGATGGTTGGTGACCCATCAAACTTAAACAGTTTCACCGTACATCACATTTTGACCGACGTTTTGCACGTGCGTAAGGTTTTTGAGAAAATGGTCCCGAAAAACCACACAACTGAACAAAATAAGACTCGAATAAACGTGTGCGTTGATCTTCTTGAGAGCATTACCAATGACCACCAATGGCTGAATCGTGTGATCGCAGGCGATGAATCCTGGATTCCTGAGTAAGATCATGAGACAAAGCGCTGGAGTGAGGAGTGGCACATTGAGACACTTCCTCGACTAGAAAAAGATCGAAAGATCAAATCATATATCAAAACAACGCTGGTTCACTTTTCTGGTGGAAGGGGTATCGTGGATAGAGAATTTGTTCCTCTAGGACAAACACTCAACCACGCGTTTCATAAAGATGTCCTTGAAAGCCTCAGGAAAAGGGTGAATCAAGTGAGACCGGACATTGCAGATAAATGGATGCTGCATCATGATAACGATCCATGTCACATGGCCACTTCCATCACGAAATTTTTGCCGCGCGGGATTAGCCAAGCGGTCAGGGGCGCTGCAGTAATGGACTGTGCGGCTGGTCCCACCGGAGGTTCGAGTCCTCCCTCGGGCATGGGTGTGTGTGTGTGTGTGTGTGTGTGTGTGTGTGTGTGTGTGTGTTTGTCCTTAGGATAATTTAGGTTAAGTAGTGTGTAAGCTTAGGGACTGATGACCTTAGTAGTTAAGTCCCATAAGATTTCACACACATTTGAACACTTGAACGACATTTTTGAACTCAAAATCTGTTCTTCTTGTTCTACAGCACCTCAATCAACTGACTTTTCTTTTCCCGAAATTGAAAAATGTCTTAAAAGGACGTCTTTTTTGGACTCTGGAGAACAATCAAAAGAATGTGACTGACATCTTAAAGGCCCTATCAGTCGAAGCCTTTCAGCGTTACTACGAAGACTGGGAAGAACAACTCCGCCGCTATATACTTGCCGAAGGGAACTGCTTTGAAGGGCGAAATATTGTCATTTGAAAAAAATAAAAGAAAGAACAACTGCCAAGATGAGAGACATAGAAGTAGATATTCTCGGTGTAGTAAAGCAGCTTAAATCACTTAATAAAGGCAAGGCCTCCGGTCCAGATTGTATACCAGTCACGTTCCTCTCAGAGTATGCTAATAAAGTAGCTCCATATTGAGCAATTATATACAATCACTCGCTCACAGAAAGATCAATACCTAAAGACTGGAAAATTTCTCAAGTCACACCAATACCCAAACAGAGAAGTAGGAGTAATCCGCCGAATTACAGGCCTATATCACTAACGTTGATCTGCAGTAGGGTTTTGGAACATATACTGTATTCGAACATTATGAAGTACCTCGAAGAAAACGATCTATTGACACACAACTAGCTCTTTATACTCATGAAGTAATAAGTGCTATCGACAGGGGATGTCAAATTGATTCCATATTTTTAGATTTCCAGAAGGCTTTCGACGCCGTTTCTCACAAGCGTCTTCTAACCAAACTGCGTGCCTACGGAGTATCGCCTCAGTTGTGCGACTGGATTCGTGATTTCCTGTCAGAGAGGTCACAGTTCGTAGTAATAGACGGAAAGTCATGGAGTAAAACAGAAGTATATCCGGCGTTCCCCAAGGAAGTGTTATAGACCCTCTATTGTTCCTGATCTCTATTAACGACTTAGGAGACAATCTGAGTAGCCGTGTTAGATTGTTTGCAGGTGATGCTGTCATTTACCGTCTTTTAAAGTCATAAGATGATCAAAACGACTTGCAAAATAATTTAGACAGGATATCTGTATGGTGTGAAAAGTGGCAATTGACCCTGAATAAAGTAAAAGTGTGAAGTTATTCACGTGAGTAGTAAAAGAAATCAGCTAAGTTTCGATTACGCGATAAGTCATACAAATCTGAAGGCTGTAAATTCAACTAAATACTTAGGGACTACGATTACAAATAACCTAAATTGGAACGATCACATGGGTAATGTTGTGGGTAGAGCAGACCAAAGACTGCGATTCATTGGCAGAACACTTAGAAGATGAAACAGGTCTACTAATGAGACTGCTTACACCACGCTTGTCCGCGCTATTCTGGAGTATTGCTGTGCGGTGTGGGATCCGCATCAAGTCGGACTGACGGATGACATCGAAAAAGTACAAAGAAGGGCATCTCGTTTTGTATTATAACGAAATAGGGGAGATAGTGTCACAGACATGATACGTGAATTGGAGTGGCAATCATTAAAACAAAGGCGTTTTTCTTTGCGAAGGGATCTTCTCATAAAATTTCAATCACCAGTTTTCTCCTCCGACTGCGAAAACATGCTGTTGGCACCCTCCTACATAGGGAGAAATGATCACCACGATAAAAGAGGAGAAATCAGGGCTCGCACACAAAAATTTAAGTGCTCGTTTTTCACGCGCGCCTTTCGAGAGTGGAACGGTAGAGAGACAGCTTGAAGGTGGTTCATTGAACCCTCCGCCAGGTACTTTATTGTGAATATCAGAATAATCACGTAGATGTAGATGTAGAAAGATTGGTAGATAAACAATTTTTTTCATTACCTTTCTCACACACTTTGTAGATTCACTCAAGTAAAGATAATTGCAATTTACTAGAATTTTCCACCAGTAGCAACGAGGACGGAAAGGTAGTTCAGCGTGTTTTTACGAACCATTGTTGCGATTTTATTTGGCAACAATTCCCCGCCGCAGCACTCTTCACTCCTCGTCTGCGACTAGCAGTGCTCTTTCTCTCTCTCGTTTGTATACTTATTGCACTGTAAGGCCTCCTTATAATTAAGTCAGATGTTTACGTCAAATATTCTCTTTCCTTGGATTAGAGAGCATAATTCATACCTACATTAGAGTGTAGCAATGTTACGGCAGTGAAGCGTGCCAGGACTGTAACTACAGGAATGGGAGTCAGCGCACTTCATTGAAAACAGTGCTGCGTGGGCACCGTGTGTACCTTACGAAGGTATATACAGCCATATACCGTTGTATCAGTGACTATTTGGGAAACATGGATTTGAACTGCACCTACACGCTACGGTCGCAGGTTCGAATCCTGCCTCGGGCATGGATGTGTGTGATGTCCTTAGGGTAGTTTGGTTTAAGTAGTTCTAAGTTCTAGGGGACTGATGACCACAGTAGTTAAGTCCCATAGTGCTCAGAGCCATTTGAACCATTTTTTACTTTGAAGACATTCTCGGAGTGCATATACACAACTTTGATACTGACATTTTCTACACCAGAGCCGTACACTGTTCTCATACTTAATCAGGCACACTATATGGTAACAGTTAAGATATTTAAACCGAATTTACATAAAACAGTGTTGTCTTTCAGGGGAAAACCACTGGAAGTCCTAACGGGTATGCCCTCTTTATGCTACTTATCGAAATCCAAAAATCCAACTACCCAGATTTAGAGTAATTTCTGCTGATCACCGTGGTGACAAACCTAACGAGATTTACGTGAAGTATAAGAAGCTTCGGCGCTAAGGAAACGAATCTATTGGCCATTCTTCACTCCCTCCTGTTAGCTTCGGAAGAGATTTTAATGTTATTTATTTTTCAGCTAACTTAACTAATTGATCACTCTTATTAATGTCAGTACGTGGTCGTAATGTTAAAGAAACCATTTAGATTAATGACTTATCACTTTTAAATTTTGAAAGAATCTATAAACGAGAGCATCTTTTACACACAGTATGCAATAAGTCACTCCTAAATGATTACATAGTGCCTATAAGAGTGACGCAGATAACACTTAAAAAATTTGTATTCGAAGGCGCAAAAATTACACTTTAAATTGGCCGCTAATCAACAGCAACACTTCCTATCTGTTTTTTCTCCTTGTTGTGGAATTCATTTTTGGCGACTACAGCACACACAGTTCAGACATAGACCAGTACTTACCGTTAAACAATCCACATGGAAGTATAATGATGCTAATGATTTTGTAGAAGTCTTTAATTTGAAAGCTAGACTGCCACGATCTGATTCAAGTAGTTTAATTTTGAAAATTAATAATAGCTTTGAGGCAAAAAGCGTAAGGTCTTACTGAGATGGAAAACTATTGTGTGTTTTTCAAAGAAGAGAACCGTAATTACTGTGTTTCGCAGTAAAACAAAAGCTGTGTTAACTGAAATTTTTGTAAGGTTTAAAGTTTACATTCAGTCTGAATGTAAGAAACTATTTAAGCGAAGCATCTACTTGCAAAGCTAACAACATGTGTGATCATCAAATTTCGCCTGTCTACTACAGATTACTACCACTATTCTTGTGTAAGTAAAGATAACAGTCATTTAATTACTTGTAAATATTTTTATTAACATTATTGCTATAACAACGACGTTACATTTATTTCTAATGTGTGATTATAATCATTTAATTATTTCGCTGTGGTGTCCAAGTTCGGCCAGTAAATTTAGAAACATCATATTGTTTGTTATTTAATAATGTATGCAGTCCTTACTGCTTCTATAAGCAGTCCTAGTGTAATGAAAATAACGCAGTGCGAAGAAGCCACTGTCCCTATTACTTAGTTTCACTAAATAATTAACTACTGTATTTGCTAACTAAATATTTATTCCTTATATTTCTAGTTCAAAACAAAATCGTTGTCTTTCTGGTTGACTGAAGGCCTTTAGTATTTGCATCAAAGCATGTTATGATAACGACACTGATAACGGACACTGTTGCTTCAATGTGGAACAGTATTAATAATCACTTCTTGTAAAGTTAATTAAGCAATCAGTCAGGATCTTTACATATATACAGTGTTATTACAAATGATTGAAGCGATTTCACAGCTCTACGATAACTTTATTATTTGAGATATCTTCACAATGCTTTGCACACACATACAAAAACTCAAAAAGTTTTTTTAGGCATTCACAAATGTTCGATATGTGCCCCTTTAGTGATTCGGCAGACATCAAGCCGATAATCAAGTTCCTCCCACACTCGGCGCAGCAAGTCCCCATCAATGAGTTCGAATCGGCAAGGCTTCTGCTTTAGCCTTTTCCGTAAGATTTTCCAAACCGTCGGCTGTGGTACGTTTAGCTCCCTGCTTGCTTTATTCGTCGACTTCCGAGGGCTACGCGTGAAACTTGCCTGCACGCGTTCAACCGTTTCTTCGCACACTGCAGGCCGACCCGTTGATTTCCCCTTACAGAGACATCCAGAAGCTTTAAACTGCGCATACCATCGCCGAATGGAGTTAGCAGTTGGTGGATCTTTGTTGAACTTCGTCCTGAAGTGTCGTTGCACTGTTATGACTGACTGATGTGAGTGCATTTCAAGCACAACATACGCTTTCTCTGCTTCTGTCGCCATTTTGTCTCACTGCGCTCTCGAGCGCTCTGGCGGCAGAAACCTGAAGTGCGGCTTCAGCCGAACAAAACTTAATGAGTTTTTCTACGTATCTGTAGTGTGTCGTGACCATATGTCAATGAATGGAGCTACAGTGAATTTATGAAATCGCTTCAATCATTTGTAATAGCCCTGTACACACTTAATAAAAGTGGAAGGATTGTCTGTCTACTGATAGTCATTAACAAACAGAATATCAGGACGATTTATATTGTTCGAACTTGTAAATCAGATTTTCTTCCACCTTGTCACAAAGATGCTGGAGTCCAAGGTTTCTGTTAATCTTGAGTTTTGGGTTCTTGAGGCGATATTTCCATAGAAACATTCATCCTCTACCACATATATCTTTATATCTAGCCGAGAAGTAAAATACCAGTTTTCATAAAATTAGCTGTCAAAATTTTTTAATATACGGAAATATTTTTTCAAAAAATTTTGTTCCCTGTTTCACCGTCTTAGGAGTTGCATTTCCAAAAGAGCAGTGAGATACTTATTCTTTATTTCTAAGACAGAAGACAAATACAAATTTTCACAGATTTAGCTTTAAAAAAACTTTCATAATGAAATAGTTTCTTAAAACATTTCATTCCGATTTTCACTCCCTTAGTGGGGTTGAATTTCCTAAAACACCGAAACATTTGTTTTTTTTATTTCTAACTGAGAAGTCATATACCAATTTTCATAGATGTTGGTCTAAAAACGCCTTAGTAGTTCTTTAATAATGATTTATTCAAAAAACTTACACCGACTATTTTACCATCTCAGTGGTTGAATTTCCAAAAAATGCTGAAAGACGTATTTTTTTACTTCTCACTGAGAAAACAAATACCAATTTATGTAGTTCTAGCTTCAGAACTACCTTAATAGCGACCCATTTTCAAAATTCCTTTCATGTCTTATTTCACCCTCATAGCAGAGGAATTTCGACCAATCCTTTCTAAAATATGCCTTAAGTATAAGATCCAAACCCTCTTAAATTTCATGTTTCTTTCCTTAGCTGTTTGTGCTGGGCGATGATAAACCAGTATAGGAAACTAACCCTATTTCACTTTTATCTATATAGATTACAAAATCTCCTTGTAAGCACCAGATCCTATAGAGGTTACTGGTGAATTTAAGATGGTAGCATACCAAACTAATGACTGCAAAAGCATACAGAAAATGGTACGGAGATGATGAGCTCTCTGTATGAGGGATAACGTGGAATTACATCAAGTTTAGCACTGACTATTTAATAATATTACTAAAAACCAATTTAGGCGTCAGTACTATTTCAGTTAGATTCATCTTCGTAGTTGAGCCGAATGAGTCATTGGATCGTGATGTTTTTTTCTTTTGCTTATGGAGGTAGACATTTCTAATATACCCGATGAGTGTACTTTCATCCGCGCAATTTTGGCCAATGAGAAGTGATAATTGATACAGTGTACGGTGTTTGATCACTACTGCTCCAGAGTGTGGTAAGAAGTGAAGGCACCTGCTTATTATGGGTATATGTTCGGTCTGATTGCTTCCTTTGCGGTTTCCAGGAGATCCAAGCTGTGTGTCAACAATACTGCTAGTCATTTTCTTGAAGCCACTGTGACAATGAGCAATGGACTGAGGATCGACGGTCTACAGACAATAAAGGTTTACAGTTAATACGAGACAGTCTGAGTGACATCTGATGAAGGATTTCTTTCTGTTTTGTTACTTTATAACTGTATTGTGCACACTGTTGGGAGAGGAAAGAGAGTAAAATTCCGTGTTGTTATGTAGCAAACTCACAAATATTTTACGTGTATCTACGATACTCTAGAAAATACTCTGCTGTGAACTTTCTGTGGTAGTATATGCCGTTCCATCTTTCTTAGTCTCCCAGCAGCCCTTTCAGCTATTGGTAGACGCACGAGATACCTCACATGCCTGGGGGTAATTACCCTACCGCGCTCCCAGCTGCCACAGGAATTCCCTCTCCTTGGGTTTTCCCATTACCCCTCATCCACTTTCTTTCTCGAGCGCACGTTGGAGCGTGCCTCATAATTACGCAGTCTTCCTCTGAACATAATTTCTACTTACGCTCTTTTTGCCGTGGATTCGTGAAAAGAAAGATCGAGGCTCGGGCAGAATTCAGAAGACGGGGGAGAAAAGACGAGAAGCGTGTGGCTATGATGTTCAGCATTCCTTCTCCAAAGAGGAATCCACTATATCTGCTTCAGTGAAACGTCTTCTTTCATATCTCTCAGTATAGCTAAACACGGAGGATATAAAGACAAGTGCTTGAATTTGCCACTGGTCTTCTATCGTATGTGGTTCTTACCACTTAGTGCAGACTGAGTGCGTTGAGTAAAACACATCAGTGGCAGTGTGTTGCCAAGACGGAACTGAACCGGATAATGTTTCATTAACTTTGAGATAAGCAACGAAGCTTACGTCATTCGTCCCAGTTGCAGATGATTTATGCTGGATGCCTGTCTTAAAGTTAATGAAGTATTTTCTGGTCAGTTTTCCTGTGATCACACTGTGTTTCATGATAGCCATAATGATTATTCTTGGAACAATTGAGACAGTGAAACAAATGGGAAATGCAACAACAGTATCCGGCAGTTTGGTTGCATATGACATGTCTATGAAGTGACTTTCACTGTTACACCGGCACATGCAACATAGACGAATACGCGTTTCTGGCACATGGATATGGCAATGAAAGTCCTTCACTAACCAGCTGAGTCCTGACAGTGAATTTTCGCTTCAAGATTTAAGAGAAAGCAGTATAATACCTTACTCTTAAACTTTTTTGTTAAATATTTCTTATTTTCGGAACTTAAATCAAATGTTTAATCGTCTTCCTTTGTCAAGCAACAATTCTCTGCAAGTTTTTGATTTGATATTTGGAATATTAAGTCTATTTATATTTCTACAGTTATTTTACAGAAATGTTGCCCTTCACGGTATTGTCCCAAGGGTTTGGGTAACAACAGGCGCTATGAGAGGCAATATAATGTCATACAGAGAACAGCAAAAACTGAATACAAACAAAGATATTGAACAAATTAGTACTTATTTAGAACATCAAAAAGTGAAACGTAACTACTTATTGAACATCGGATGGCGAACAAAAAATTTTAAATTTTCTTTTTCTAGGAAAATTAAAACATAAACAAAATGGACTGAGGTTTTCTCGGTTGACAGTTAGGGCCCTAATATAAACGTCAGTAGTCAGAAACATACTTCTCAGCAGTATCACATCCACTAGACTTGTAACGGCCCCATCCACTACGAAACACACACCTTGGCGACTGTTCTGTTATCTCCAAACTCTCCACATAGTTGGCAAACGGAATCGTTGCCAGCAAATGTTGTGTCACCCATCTCATTGTTTAGTAAACTCTAATTAATACCTATATAGAATCATATCGAACTGTTAGCTAGCTGTCTGCGTACAATGAAAATGTTTTCAGAGTAGGAATCAAGTAAATTGTGACCTACATAGTGAATCGAGAGCTACTTAATAGATCTAACATGCATACAATTCACACAACCTACACTCTCTTAAACGGTGATCACGGTGAAAATTACGTGTAGTTCGAGGAGACACAGCAGGCAGCAGGAGTGTCTACCTGCATATCTGGTGTTCTTATAACGGTCAAATTATTGCCGAAACTTTATTGCATCTTACCGAAATTATGACATACAAAAGTCAAGAGCTTAAAAATACGAGGTAATTTGTAAAGCAGCTACTAATATCAAAAGAAATTAGACGAATTTTATATATTGTTTTGCTTTTCTATTGCTGCGTTCTGCTATATTTGCGAAAGTCAAATGCATTTTGGGAACTTGGGAGTACTTCAGCGTCGCATTCCTCAAAGTTCTGAAAACACGGCTGCCCGGAACGGGTTCTATTACGAAGTTGGCACTCTTGTTTCCTCGCGCCATCGGCGAATAATTTGCAGCCCTCCCTATATTGGCTGCCACTTTAGTAGGAGAGTATCCTTGTCGGAGCCTTTGAAGACACAGTGCGGAGAGATGGTAGTACTTATCTTAACTTTAAATTGGACTATGAGAACACGTAAAGAGAGGAAAGCAGACTGAGCGCTACCTTGTTCTTTTGAAGTGGTAGCAGACAAAGGGTTCGCAGTTCGTTTATGCTCTCATGAGTGTCAAAAATGCCTACAGTGCGTGCTCGGACTGTCTAATCATTGCTTCATCTTTTTTCTCTCTTTATAGCTAGACTGTCATAGCCCGTATAATTTTCTCTTTTGTAGGAACGGAGAAATTTGCTCTTTCCTACAGTGCTGAAGAGTGATAGCTCCTTACACAAACGTTTCAAACATTCTGCTACTTACTTGCAATAACTACTGTCTTCTGTGCTAGTTTCGAATTGGCTGATTTCTATCTAGTGGAATACTCCAGAAGTATAGAGGAAGTTTGAATAATATCGGACACATAAGCGTTTCTGAAATTATATATTTTTTGTGGTTGTCATACAATGAAGGTTTTCACGATCGGATGTTTCAGCTGCCGAGAATTCTTCCGGGTTGTATGGCCGTGGTTGTGTTGGGACATTCACACTAAACAATTCTGTGACACATTACGTAGTAGAATTATACAACTCAGTTAGCAGATTTTTGTTTATATTTTTGCCATCCTTTCCTTTCCAATTGGAGGGCAGTATTGGATATGAAATTATAGAGCGAAAAAGTAGTTTTTGTTACGAGAAGGCTTTAAATGGATTTAAATGCTTCTAAACATTAAACTACAGAAAGTACCAGCTATACATCTTAGGACTATGATTCTATATCAGGAGAAAGTTGACTGAAATAAGCAAAACTTCATACAAAGCTACTAAGATAAAATTTTGAACAGAACGGGTTACATCAACATAATGGTTTAACCTTTAGAGAAACATTTATCG
Organism: Schistocerca cancellata; assembly: GCF_023864275.1. Classification (NCBI taxonomy): domain Eukaryota; kingdom Metazoa; phylum Arthropoda; class Insecta; order Orthoptera; family Acrididae; genus Schistocerca; species Schistocerca cancellata. The sequence continues at coordinate 867,813,762 of NC_064627.1, read as the reverse complement.
TACGTGTATTAAAGACTGATTTAGCTGTATAAGGGCGCAGTTACTATCATAGGGCCAACCCTTACAAATGTAGTATCGAATCTAGTCGAAAGTTTCACTGATGCAATATGGTTTTCTGTCCATTATTAAATGTTCTCGCAGACCTTTTTTTTTTTCTAAAACAGGTTTCATGGTACCTTTTCCCCTACAGCTTTAAGTGTACCCTCTCACGAAGTTCTTGGAATTGAATAGTTCTCTCTCGATTCCCTGATTGTTATTTCAAGAAGTTTGACGTTTTTTCCACAACTTTCTTTTTGTTATTTTCAGCCAATTTACGACCTGACCCCACATTATTTACTGGTAATGAAAAAAAAGGAAAAATGTGAGATTGTAATGAATCTGTTTTTCTCAGTACGACTTGAAAATTCCTTTGTCCATTACAACCCGAACGAACCACTGTAACAGTTTTACATTCCCATTGTTATGACTTGGACTAGATATTGCCACTGTCCACAACACAGATACTAAATCAGTTATATCTTAAGGTATAAGAAAAATATAATATTTCTTTCCTGTAAACGAAACAACACTTCAAAGTTAAATTCATCCAACAAAAACAAACAAGGAACAGATTACTTGTGCCACTGCTGAACGCACTGTAGCCTTGATTAAAAGACCGGAGACGCGTTCTGCACCTCCATAGTTCGTACTGTAGTGGCGCTACATGAGCCTCCACTTATGCTAAGATTTAGAAAAGCTCTGGAGCAATACAATTCGCTGTTTGATATTACTCTGTCTTCCCTAAGGTCGCATTGTACAGGTTGTATTACATTAGTCCTCCTGTCTTACGGAGAAGGGACAGAAAGGTTGGTCAATACGTTCCAGGTCTACATCGAATTAGGATACAAGATTTAGTTAAAAACATATCATCGTAATCTTTCTCAATATCCATCCCTCTCTCGATACATAATTACAGCATCGGTCGTTGAGGCTGTGGAACAACTCGACGAAAGCTTCAACTGGAATGCTGTTAAGAAACGACGTCACATTCCTCAAACTGCTTCCGTTAGAGGGGAGATTCGCGTCTGGTGTCAGTATAACGTCTGGTGGGGCAAAATTGTGCTTTTCAAAAAATCTCACGTACATGAAGGCCACTATAAACAGACGCATTGTCGTGCGGAGTCTAATATTTCGGAACGGATAGAAAGAATTCTTGCGAAGGAATTTGAGAATTCCATTACAGAACGTCCGTATCATAGTCTTCACAAAGAGGAAGAATTCTAGATGTGTAACTTCTCGAAAAAGGAAAAAAAAAAACAAGTACGGTCTTCACATTTCTTGGTAGCCATAGTGGCTATTCTAGGCAAAACCGAGACAGTAAACAGATGTAAAACTTAATAATAAAATCCATCTACTGGGTCTGAATAACGTTTCCACTTCTTCAATCTGCCTTTCGAAACATAGCTTCACCATCAGAGCTTCGGTGTTTACAGAAAGACCTTCTTTAATCCTATGCATCCACTCCCACATCTATTGCAAATTGCAATTAAAATGCACTGTAGCTACTACAGATAGGAGAAAGCCTGGAATAACGGTCACCATAAGGGTGGAATTAATCTAGAAATTACTGTCATTCCATTCTCCAATCAAATTGTAGTTGTCAGCATCATATTTCTAGAAACTAGGAGACTGGTTGCAGAGTTTTGAAAATCATGCCGTCCTTACTGCCTCTATTGCTCTCTCCGTCTCACATGGATCGCATAACTGCCTGTATCTTTGGAGCTTACCGTTGTAAGGAAAATATAACGTTTTACAATTCAATAATAATTATTCTTTATCTTTATTATAGTAACTAATTTACTTACTAATTATTATTAGGACTATTATTATTATTTATTTTGATGCATAGTTTACTATAATTACTTTCTGTATCTGTACATATAAATAACATCAAATTCTGAAGGAAAGAAAAATATTAGTTCAGGTCGAATATATCGGCCACAGCAGAGGATATGTCGTCCAGGGGCTGGCCACTGCGTCCGCCTAAACGCCATTTCAGAAAAGTTGTTGTCAGTTGAAAACATGCCGGCCGCTGTGGCCGAGAGGTTTTAGGCGCTTCAGTCCGGAACCGCGCTGCTGCTTCGGTCACAGGTTCGAATCCTGGGTCGGGCATGGATGTGTGTGATGTCCTTAGGTTAGTTAGGTTTAAGCAGTTCTAAGTCTAGGGGACTGATGACCTCAGATGTTTAGTCCCATAGTGCTTACAGCTATTTGAACCATCAGTTGAAATCAGCCTCTGATTTAGTAATAGACTACATAGGAATTTGTCGCCGTTTAACCATTACTTCAGTTATGTTAGGAAAATGTAACTTGTAATGTAAATCTGTAATAATATCTTGATATGGGCGTCTCAAATCAATGCAAGACAAGGCGATGTCCTGGTTCCCTCAAATGACAGTGCCGAATTGAGTAGTTTTCGAGTGAAACCTTTATCAAGTTGCAGTGTACAGGTGCACAAATTCATATGACCGTCCTGGCTGCATTCTCCACTAAATCTACCCTTACTCTAAGCGTTACCGACATGTTAACATCACAATGAAGATCCTTCGGAAACATATAATGCACTACTGAGGAACCTAAGCTTCGCTATATACGCTGGATAAACAAAGACGCTGTTCAAGAGATTGTATACGGGTTTTACTGTCATGTTTCCCACGGCCTTCGCCCTTAATGTCGACGAATGCAATGTGTACAGCCCGCCTTCAGTTGGCCACCATTCCTCCATCTTGTTCCTTTGTCGACAGGTCGTATCCAAAGCACCAGGTTCCATCCTCCACGACGATGTCAAAATGGTCTGTCTCTATACATTTCTGTGCCATCTGCACGTGCTCCACATTACAACTGATCTTAAAGAGTAATGCGCAGCAAACTACGCACGCATCTTTCTCACGGATAAAAATGATCATTTCATCACTTCGACCGGTTACAGGCCTGCTGTCAAGATGATCGTGTTTTATGGTCTCGGCATCTTAAAAAAGAAAAAAAACCGAAAAAGTTGCCTCAAGTCAGACAATCATACTTATTCGCTTGTTGCACCATTCTACATGTTTCAGTCAAGGTTTTACCACTTTTGAAAAACAGTTTCAGTGCTTTGCTCCATTTTAATCAGTTACCAAGAACAAACACGCACAATCGTAGATATGCTGTACTGATAACCGGTCGGTCCATTTTGTGAGAAGAAATGGTAATCTCAATTGATATCGATCACATTTAGAGTACTGGTGCTACTGGTTTGTCGTGCAAAACTCTGGTCCCGTAATCTCTTGAACCGTATTTGTTTCCATCTGAAACACATGCGTTTGACTACGTCTATACTCGTGAAGCCACATTACGGTGAGTGGCGGAGGGTACTTTGTGTAACAGTGTCAGCTCCCCCATTTCCCGTTCTAGTCGCGAACGGTTCGTTAGACGAACGATTGCTGGTGAGCTTCTGTGTGGGCTCGAATTCTATCGTAATGGTCTTTTAGTGAGATATTCATAGTAGGGAGCAATATATTGGTCGACTGTCCTATGAATGTGCGCTATCGGAAGTTTAACAGTAAACCACGCCGATATGCAGAACGCGTCTCTGGCAGTCTGCCCCTGGAGTTGGTTGAAGGTCTCAGCGACGCTTTGGAGCTCAGTGAAAAAAACCTGTAACGAAACGTGCCGCTCTTCTTTGATTTTCTTCATTTCCTCTGTCAATTCTATCTGGTACGTATCCCAGACTGACGAGCAGCATTCATGCATTGATCGAACGCAGGGTTTGTAAGCCACTACTTCACTGATGGACCACATTTCCTGAGGATTCTTCCAATGAACCTCTGTGTGGCATCTGCCTTACTTGCAATTAATTTTATTTGGTCGTTTCACTGCAAATCACTCCGTACGCATACTCCTAGGTATTTTGTGGAAGTAACAGCTTCCACTAATTGTTCGCCTCTCCCGTAATCATACAATAATGGGTCTTTCTGTCCATGTATACGAAATACCTTGCATTTGCTTATATTGCTTATGTTAAGGACCAGTTGCCAATCCAAGCACCAAGCGTTGTTCCTCTGCAGGTCCTCCCACACAAACAACACTATAATCCGCGGAAAAACCCTTTTAACTTCTGATATCATGTACTAGGTCATGTATACATATTGTGAAAAGTAATGGTCATAAAACAGTCCCTTGGGGTACGCCAGAAGTTACTTTTACTTTCCAAGACTTCTACCCATTCCAAAAACATGCTGCGTTCTGTTTGCTAGAAACTGTTCAATCCAGTCACACATCTGGTCTGATATTTTGTTCATTAGATGGCAGTGCGGGGCTGTACCGAATGCCTTCCGGAAGTCAAGGAACATAACCTCTACCTGTGCGCCAGTATGTACTGCTTTCTAGATCTCGTGGAGGAACAGCGCGAGCTGGGTTTCATAAGTTTGTTGTTTTCGGAACCCATGTTGATTCACACAGAGGACATTAACCGACTACTAGGAAGACCTGGCACTGAATCGCAAGCAAATATAGCGTTTATACTTGGCACCACCTGAGATTTGATTTCTTCCGTAAGGCAGAAGTATCGCTTAAATAACTATAGTTACTAAGACTGTTATCTACGAAAGACAGTAATCCTATTCTCGCAGCAATTTGGATTTGTCAGCAAGTTTAAGAGCATCGTACGCTCTGCTGCAAGGGAAAGGTCATCTAGTGGGATTTAACACCATACTGTGGCTAGGAGATTCTTTTTCTTCTTCTTGTTCTTCTTCTTCTCTCTCGCTCTCTCTATTTTTTGAGTCATCAGTCTTGTGACTGGTTCGATTCGGCTCGCCGCGTATTCCTCTCTCCTGCGCCAACGTTTTCATCTCGTCTTGGAGTAGCACTTGCAACCCAAGTCTTCAGTTACTTGCTGCATGTATACCAGTCTCTGTGTTCCTCTTCAGTTATTACCCTCTACAGTTCGCTGTGGTACCATGGAAGTTATTCCGTGATGTCTTAATAGATGTCCTACCAGTCTGTCTCTTCGCCTTGTTAGTGTTTTCGACATGTTCATTTCCTTCGGAAAATCTCTTCATTCCTTATCTTATTAGTCCACTTAATTTTCAACATTCTTCTTTAGCATCACATCTCAAATGTTTCGATTCTTTTCTGTTCCGGTTTTCTCACAGTCCATTCTCAATTCTATACAATGCTGTGCTCCAAACGTACATTCTCACAAATTTCTTCGTTCAATTAAGACCTGTGTTTGATTGCAGTATTCTCTTGTCCAGGTATGCCCTTTTTGACAGTACTAGTTCGCTTTTTAAGTCCTCCTTGCTCCTTCCGTCATGAATTATTTTGCGGACTAGGAGGAGAATTCCTTCACTTCACCTACTTCGTTATCACCAGACCTCATAAATTTTTCGCTATTCTTATTTCTGCTGTTTCTCATCACTTTCGTCTTTCTTCGATTTATTCTCAGCCGTATTCTGTAGTCATTAGACTGTTCATTTCATTCTGCAGATCCTGTAATTCATCTTCACTTTCACTGAGGCTAGCAATGTCATCAGCGAATCTTATCATTGATATCCTTTCACTTTGAATGTTAATTACGCTCTTCAACATTTCTTTTATTTGTGTCATTGCATCTTCCATGAACAGATTGAACAGTAGGGGTGAAAGGTTGAATACCTGACTTACACTTTTCTTGATCCGAGCACTTCGTTCTTGGTCTTCCATTCTTATTGTTTCCTCTTGGCTCTCATACACATTGTAGATTAACCGTCTTTCCCTATAGCTTACCCCTATTTTTCTCAGAATTTCGAACACCTTGCACCATTTTACATGGTCGAACGCTTTTTCCAGGTCGACAGATCCTATGAACTTCTCTTGATTTTTGTTTAATCTTCCTTTCATTATAAACCGCAATTTCAGAATGCCTCTCTGGTGCCGTTACCTTTCCTAAAGCCAAAGTGGACAGTTTATCTCTCGGGATATGTTAAGGGTATACGGAATGAGTTTTTCGATGAAAAAATCGATTTTTGGGTAAATGCATTTTCGAAAAATTTAGACTCTCCCGTTTAATACCACGTATAAAATATTTGGATGACGTGAATAGAACTATTTTAAATAATTTTTTGAAATAATTTCGACACACGATGTTCCGCACCTTGTATATGAGACACGAAATATACCTGATATAGACAGCCTTGCCAGAGATATAATTGAGCACAAGAGAGTTAGATTTTCTGTTGGCTACACTGCTAGACAGTTGACAATAGATTCTGCACCATTTGTATTGTTTCCTTTGTGAGTACATCCATGTCATTGCTGTGAAAGTCGTATGAGGAGAAGTCATTGAGTTTTCTTTCCTTCAACATGCCAAGACCTAGTCTGAAGGTATTTAGAAAGCGTGTACATTGGCGCAAGAAAGTAAAGTGTACTAAAAATTCGTCTGATTCATCTTCATCAGTATCTGATGTCCCAGTAGCTACTAACCTCAACACTGGTAGTGATACATTGAGTGATGCTGCTGCCACTACACCGGAAAGTGCTTCAAGAAGTAAACTAGCTGGAATTGCAGAAGAATACAAGAAACTAAATGCTGGGACTAAAAAATATGAGGTAATTAACGTCTCTTTATTATCAGACTTTTGGAGAACAATGTGTGTTTGCAAACAATGTGGAAAATGTGGTGTTTCATTGAAAACAAACTTACATGTAGGACTTGCTTGTGAATTAGAGTTGATGTGCAGTTATTGCAAACACAGTGTTACTTTCTTCAATTCCTCACATGTTACTGCAGATACAGGTAAACTATATGATATAAACATTAGACTGGTTTATGGATTACGGTGTATAGGAAAGGGCAGGGCTGCAGGTGCCATGCTGTGTGGTGTGATGAACCTCCCTCCTCCACCTTCAAAACTTAATAAACACATAATTTCAACAGGCTCTGCTGTAGAAGATGTGCCACAGGAAAACATGAAAGATGCTGTTGAGGAAGCAGTTGTTGAAAATAATAATAGCAGAGACTTGTCCATAGCTTTTGATGGAAGCTGGCAGAAGAGAGGCCACACATCTCTGAATGGTGTAGTAACAGCTACAAATATGGACACTGGTAAGGTAGCTGATGTGGCAATACATTCCAAGCATTGCAGGTGCAAGGAGAAAATGAAAACTAAACATGAGAAGGAGTGCATGGCAAATTACTATGGATCAAGTGGTGGTATGGAAGTTGCTGGTGTAAGAAGTATTTATCAACGCTCAGTAAAATGGTACAACGTTAGACACATAAATTGTCTTGGAGATGGTAACTCAAAGGCTTTCAAAGAAATTGAGGAACTGAGACCCTATGGTAACGATGCGAAAATTTCCAAACTAGAGTGTGTTGGCCATGTTCAAAAAAGGATGGGATCAAGACTTAGATGGCTCAAGGCTAGCTTGAAAGGCAAGAAATTGACGATGGAAAAACTTTAGATGGGAAAAATAGACTGACAGATGTTACATTAGATCATATTCAGACGTGCTATGGTCTATCAATAAGACAGAATACAGGAAATGCAGAATTAATGAGAGGAGCAGTCTGGGCTCTGTTTTTTTCATACAGCTTCAAACAATGAGAATCCCCAACATGGGCTATATCCAAAAGCAGACGATAGTTGGTGCAAGTACAACAGAGGCAAGGTAACTAAGAAACAATACAATCACCCTCATCACCTGCCACGTGCCATAATGGATGAAATAAAACCAATATTCCGAGACCTCGCAGATATTAGTCTACTAAAGAAATGTCTTCACGGCCGCACTCAAAATCCAAATGAGTGTGTGAACCATGTGATATGGAATAGACTACCTAAAACTGTGTTTGTGGGTATAAACACACTTCACTTTGGCGTTTATGATGCTGTTTCATCATTCAATCAGGGCAATATAACAAAGTGCAAAGTTCTGCAGAAGTTGGGGCTCTGTGTAGGACTACGAACTGCCACAGCTATGCTTTGTTTGGACAAGGAACGGCTCAGGTCTTCAGATAATGCCATAAAAGTATATTCAAATATGGCTAGAGAGCATAGCAGAGCCATCAAGAGGAAGCTGTTGGACGATTCTGATGATACAAGCTATGGGGAAGGCTTGTACTGAAGTAAAAACTTTGAAGCTAATTTCCCGTAACTTTAGTTTTTTTGTGTCTAAGGTACATTTACTCAGAGCCTGTTTATAGTAGAAAGATTAAATTTTCTGTAGTTGTTCCTTAAGACCTTCTAATATATCTGAATTAAAAGATATGTGGAATTATTTTGTATTAATGGATGTAAATTTTAAAATACTTGTTAAAATGTATAACTTTTTTAACATTTACAAAAAATAAAATATCTGAAAAACTATACATTATTTTTTCAAAATTAATAATTCAGCATAAAAGCAGAACATCTCTCTGCGTTCTGTGAAAAAATCAACAGTATCGTACAAATAACAAAGGAGAAAATGTTCCTAACTTTTAGCTCAATTTAACATTGTAAGCATAGGGCGTTCCGTATACCCTTAAAGGAGTACCACCAAATATTCAGAGTGGAGTGAGGAACCGGCAGAGTGAAGAATGCGGTAGGTTCACAATGACGGTATTGTCTGACCCAGTTGCTATGATAGACTCCGTGATTGCGAATTGTTTCCAGAAGAGCGAGCTCAGGAATATTCCATGTGCCGGTGTCTCGATAAGATAAACTTCTGTTTCCAAATGCGCTCCAGTTATTCTTCTACTGTACGTATGTAAACTGAAGTTGCATTCTAGGGGAAGTGGAGGTCTGCGTTTTCTACCGTATTCACATGAATTTCAAATTGATCGCTGCGTTACGTAAAGAGGGGGAGAGCTACCTCGCTCGAGAGCTGGTTGCATAACGCAGCGCAGAGCGAACAGGGAGTTGCGCGCCTGCGAGATGCCGCCCGCCTTACATAAGGCTCCCGAGGTCACGCAGGCAGCGGTACATACACAAGTAAAACGTCGCCCAACCCATAACAAGAGTTACTGTGTTGTTTGTACTACGAAAACTAAAGCGGGGGAAAATCGATCCACTGCATCAAGTAATTATGTGTTTCGATCAGTGTGTTTTGACACTGTAGGTAGAAAAACCTCTAAAACAAATTTACGAGTTGATAAAACACACGTCTCTCCGTGTTTCAGAAATCAGCATCATCACATATGTGTGGATTGTTTCCACATACATTAATATTCCTAAGACGATGAACCCGTATTTGCCATTATTTTCACCAGCCATGATCGACAAGGAAAACATCGAAGTGTCAATAATTTGGCGCTGGATGGGTCCACCCTTCATGTAATTATTAAACTTTAGTTTCCGCCTACTGTCGTAAGTTTATTTTTTATTTATTTTGATTGCTGTTTCAAGTACTACCGCTCACCATCAGGTCTCAAATAATATCCATACAGGCATAAATACAGCCATTAGGTGAAACATCAAGCGAGTACGAACGGTGTCCAAGGCGCACCAACGAAAGGCGACACCTTTTTGCAATGGCTTGGTTGGCGTGAGAGCATTTCTGAGAACCTTAGACTCCAGTGGCAGTCCCTAAACACCGATGTACTTAATATACACATAATATCTCATATCGGCTGCTGTGATTACCTAATGACTTGGAGATCATTTTAAGGTGAAATGATATGAATTTAAGGTGAAATAATACCAATGATAAAATTCGCTGATAACACTGGTGTCGTCAGTAAAAGTAAAGAAGGATTATAGGATATATTGAACTGAATGAACGGTATAGCAAATCGAAGAATGGCGAAACTAATGAGAAGAATCAGAAATGAGAACATTGAGAAACTTAACATCAGAATTGGAGCTCACGAAGTAGATGAACGTAAGGAGTTTTGCTACCTAGGCAGCAACTCATAACGGACGGGACAACGAGGACATAAAAAGCAGACTAGCGCTTGCAAAAATGGCATTCCCGACCAAGACAAGTCTACTAGTATCAAACACTGTACTTTATTCGAGGAAGAAATTTCTGAGAATGTAGGTTTGGACCACAGCATTGTACGGCAATGAAACATAGACTACGAGAAAATCGCAACAGATGAGAATCGAAGCATTTGGGATGTGATGCTACGGAAAAATTATGAAAATAAGACGGGCTGATAACATTAGGCAAGGAATAAGTTCACTGCACACTCGGCGAGCAAAGAAGTACATGGAAAACACTGACAAAAAGAAGGGACAGGATGACAGAACATCTGTTAAGACATCAGGCAGTAACTTCAATGGTACTACAAACAGCTACAGAGAGTAAAAACTATGGAGGATGATAGAGTTTGGAATACATCCAACAAATAATTGAGAACGTAGTTTGCAAGTGCTACTCTGCGATGAAAATGTTAGCACAGAAGAGAAATTCGTGGCTGCCCGCATCAAACCGGTCAGAAGACCGTTCGTTCTAGCTTGATATTTAAACTATTGACTGTGTTTGTACCTGTGCGGCATTTGTAGTTGAAACTTCTGCCTGATGATTAGTAATACTCGAAACTGCAATTGAAATAAATAACAAATGAATTATTTGGGAGCTGTATGTCGGAACAACCATGTTTCATTAACAAATTCAGTTGATAGCCGACCTTAAAATAAATATGTGTAAAGTATTTCCCATAGGTAGCTGAAGAGATCCACTACTGTTCGATTAAACAGTTTGTGATAAATCATGGGAACAGCAACGACTGTAAGATACACACAAGCAATCACGCAGGACGATCTGAAGTACAGGATGTCCCAAAAGTCACTTAACATTCGAAAATTGAATATTTCATGTAATAAAATAGGCAGAGAGGTAAAAGTTGATACACATGCTTGAAGAGGTAAAAGTTGATACACATGCTTGAAATAAAACGGGGTTTTATTGAAACAATTAAAAATACACAAAACGGTACTGCATGTGATATAAAAACGATAATTAATGTAACAGTTGTTTTTTTCAAAGACGATGTTCTTTATAACATATGAACAAATGGTCGGCCGTCACTTATCTACAACACCTGTAGTCTAGGAACAATGCTGTGAACAACATTATTCAGCGCATCATAGGTATGGTGAGAAGTTGTCATCGGATGATGAAGATTCGCATCGTCAATGAGGTCGGGCGATCGCGGTAGACTTGCGACGTCAAGTAATCCTACAACCGGTAATGACACGGAGGTCTGGGGATCTGGGAGGCCAAGCACGACGGTAATGGCGGCTCAGCACGCGATTCTCACCAAACGATGTGCGCACGACGTCTCTGTCGCTTGTTGGAAACTGGGGTGAAACGCCATTTTGCATAAAAGTCGTACCTCCCAGCAAGTGTTTGTCAGCCAAGTTAGAGATAAAGTGATTCTGTAACATATCAGCATACCTCTCATCTGTGTCATTGACAGTTTGAGAAACACCACTCCGCATTTCCTCGAAGAAAAAGGGTCCGATCACGGTTGATGTGGTAAATCCACACCACACCGTGACTTTTTTTTTCATACAGTGGGATATCCGCGACACTTCTAAGATTTTTCGGTAGCACAAATTATGCAGCTGCGGGTGTTGACAGACCCTCGAATATTGAAATGGGCCTTCGTCGCTTCACAGCACTTTAGGCAATCAACCGTTATCGTCACTCATTTTTTTAAGTGCCCAATCCAATAACGCTCTCCGCTTCACGAAATTGGTGGCTAATAGTTCATGATAACGCTGAATTTTGTACGAATAGATTTGGAGCGTAAGCTATAGTGCTCTCCAGACAGGAGTGGTAGTGGTTCTACATCTACATCTACATCTACATTTATACTCCGCAAGCCACCCAACGGTGTGTGGCGTAGGGCACTTTACGTGCCACTGTCATTACCTCCCTTTCCTGTTCCAGTCGCGTATGGTTCGCGGGAAGCACGACTGTCTGAAAGCCTCCGTGCGCGCTCTGATCTCTCTAATTTTACATTCGTGATCTCCTCGGGAGGTATAAGTAGGGGGAAGCAATATATTCGATACCTCATCCAGAAACGCACCCTCTAGAAACCTGGCGAGCAAGCTATACCGCGATGCAGAGCGCCTCTCTTGTAGAGTCTACCACTTGAGTTTGTTAGACATCTCCGTAACACTATCACGGTTACCAAATAACCCTGTGACGAAACGCGCCGCTCTTATTTGGATCTTCTCTATCTCCTCCGTCAACCCGATCTGGTACGGATCCCACACTGATGAGCAATACTCAAGTATAGGTCGAATGAGTGCTTTGTAAGCCACCTCCTTTGTTGATGGACTACATTTTCTAAGGACTCTCCCAATGAATCTCATCCTGGTACCCGCCTTACCAACAATTAATTTTATATGATCATTCCACTTCAAATCGTTCCGCACGCATACTCCCAGATATTTTACAGAAGTAACTACTACCAGTGTTTGTTCCGCTATCATATAATCATACAATAAAGGATCCTTCTTTCTACGTATTCGCAATACATTACATTTGTCTATGTTAAGGGTCAGTTGCCACTCCCTGCACCAAGTGCCTATCTGCTGCAGATCTTCCTGCATTTCGCTACAATTTTCTAATGCTGCAACTTCTCTGTTTACTACAGAATCATCCGCGAAAAGCCGCATGGAACTTCCGACACTATCTAGTAGGTTCAAATGGTTCAAATGGCTCTCAGCACTATGGGTCATCAGTCCCCTGGAACTTAGAACTACTTAAACCTAACCAACCTAAGGACATCACACACACCCATGCTCGAGACAGGATTCGAACCTGCGACCGTAGCATTCGCGCGGTTCCAGACTGAAGCGCCTAGAACCGCTCAGCCACACCGGCCGGCCAGCAGTGGTAGTGCATGGAATGCCGGTGCGACGTGCGACCTAACGAGTGGTGACTCCACCATGCGGAGATGAACTCCCTAAAGTCTTCCTTTCTTCCTGAGCTGTTCGAGAAGCAGTAGCACATGTGTTTCATCGACCGCTACGGGCCCGATCGTCTAAACAATCTGTCACTTCGAACATCGTAATCATTTTCTTCACAGCAAAAGTTGTCACAGGACCTTTACCCCTTCGAACATCTTCTGACATGGATAGGAGCGTGAAGCTGTAGTAACGGATTCTCCAGTCTGATAGTAAGGTTTCAATAACAGTACCTTTTCTGGGAAATTCAACATGCCGCGATTACTGGTGCATCTGACACCATTTCTCTCTACAGCTCACGATTCTCATGCGGCGTCACTAACTTGTTGGTGTCCACCGCCTTCTTTCTGCCAGCGCACTCGGTTTCAGTATCGCTAAATCTTCACATCATTTCAGGCGAGTATATTATGTTTTACCTCTCTACCTACATTATTCCGCCAATTAGCGCATTTTTTAATGTTAACTAGCCTTCGGGTCCTCTGTACAATGACCATATAAAACAAATTGCTGGAAAAGCAAATTTTAGGCTGATATTCATCCACAAAGGAGGTGGCTTACAAAACACTTGTTCGAACGATTCTTGAATACTGCTGATCAGTCGGGACTCATATTGGATTAACAATATGAATAGAGAAGATGCAAAAGCGGCCCCTTTCGTCGTGGGATCATGTGCTAAGCATGAGAGCGTCACAAAGATGGTCTCAACAAACGCCTATGGCAAACGCTACGAGACAGACTTGTGTGTCTGATGGGTTTATTGTTGAAATTCAGAGTGAATGCGTTCCAAGAACGTCCGGACAACGTAATACTTCCGCCCACGTGTCTCACCATATGAGCTCGACGGAAAATTAGAGAACTTAATCTCACAAGGAGGTTCGTCGAGAGCCTTTCTTCCCATGCTTCATTCGCGGATGGAACAGGGTAGGGTGCGATTGATAGTGGTACGAAAGGTACTCTCCCTCACACACCATAAGGTACTAATAAAGGTGTAGGTGTATTATAGCTTTTATTTAATTCTACTGTAACACTAAAAATAAACTATACGTAAGTCGCAATACCTATAATTGATAATCCAGAGAGTATCTTATAAATTAAAGAGAGAAGTACTTGGTTTGGTATTGGGGTCTGACTGAGGCCGACGCGAATTAGTTTTTCTCTTTCAGGATAAGCGGATGATACGCACATGGAATGGTGTAACGCCTCCTGGAACGACATTAGGGGAGGGGACAGGAAGGAAAAAGTGAGTTCGTTGAAGGGCGTTTGGGAAGGGGACGCGGCGGTAGCAACGGGTGCGAGTACCAGGCTTAAGGAAAGTGTTAGATATGAAATAAGAGAGCAGCAATGTCTATACTGGAGCGAATTTTATGGTAGAGGTGGGGTACAACTCTCTGAACATTTCTCGATTTTATTCATTTCTTTCATGAAGTACCGTTGATCGATAAACATAGTGGATAAATTAGTCACATTCAGGAGATATCACGCTAATACCATGTAAAAGTACCTCTAACCTTACTGTGCCAGTTCGGCGAGGAAGAATTTCTTCAGGAATGCCATATCGAGTGACAATTAGTTCTCTTAGAACTAAGAAAACCAAGCATGTACGAGTAGATCTCGCGCTCTGAGGGTTCCGTGCAAACTTATTTATGTATATACATAGTTCATTAGTTCATCTATAAGTTTTGATGAATGAGTTTTGCGAATATCAAAATATCTGACATAAATTGCTGCCCTTCTTTAATCACATTGACTCAGAAGCTTAAATTTTCACACTGTCAAGACCTTAGTATGTGGTACGAATTCAGTTTAATCCTTCATCCGTTCCTGAGTGAAATGAGTCTTAATAGAGGGACAGACAGACGGGCGAGAAAATGATCCTACAGGGGGTTCGTCTTTACCGACAGAGGTATGGAATCCTTAAACGTGTCTGGATATAGACTGCTACGTTTAACCAGCTGTTACGAATAGTGCCAGATATTTTTATGGTGGTATGGTCAAGTGACTTAGCGGGCCAGTCCAAGTGCGGTAAGATTGCTAAGGAAACTATAGGAGGAGACCTTTGCAAACAGATATTTTTGTCTCGAAAGAGGGAGTGCACTCGCAGCATATTCATAATGAAGATGCAGAAGAAAGGGCAACATCTGATTACCGAGAATGTTGAAAAACGCATCCTGGTTCAAGTTGAGGTTAACCTAATGAGTGCACTCAAGTCATGTCACGAAAAATCCTCCAAAACAGTAAGGAACCACCTCAGGCCTGAACTACAACCTATACGCAGAGCGGGTTAAACAGCATTCTGGGCCATCTATGCACTCGACGGCTTGATCATTTGAAATAAGATAAAATCATGCCGTTACACGTCACCAGCGGCTGGTGTCCACTTTCTGTGCTTTTGGTCCATTATAGACGTGCAGCTCCGTTCTCCACTGCGAGCAATGTCTTTTTTGAGAGATATCCTACAGAAAATGTTAATTGCATCCAGCTCGTTTCGAAATTTTCGACCGGAAACTGGTGTATATGGACCTGCATTTACTCATAGCAGCAATTCCTCTAGCGTTTGATATCTATTGTAACTGGCAAGGTGTGACATCTCTGCTCCCTGTCGGTTGGGATCTTCTTGTGGCCACTGTACTTACGTCGTATTACAAGGTCGCGAATAGAGTTGTAAAACTACCGTAGGGTACTGTAGACTGTCATAAGTAAGTGTAGACTACGGTAGTTTGCCTAATAACATTTATCAGTTAATGTAGTACTCATGCTGCCTCTGAGTCAGGTCGGGTGTTACCTTTTCACGATCACTTTCGTTACGTATACGATCAATGTCTTACTAGATTAACCCAAAATCTTGAAGTGTCTAGAAACTGAATGAGAATATGTAAAGGGCCACATAATCTACAGAACATTTTTGTTCTATATAGTTATTCTCCAGACAGTTACTTAAGAATAACTATTATTTGTAATAAAATTGAACTTTACAATGTCTAATCAGGTTTTGTTCGAAAATTGTTGATTTGTAATGTGAAACTGAGGGGTAGTGTAGTAAAAGTAAAGAAAAAAAATAGGTTTATCATATGATGGTGTCCAACATAGCTTCAACACTTCTTTGAACTTATATAAAACATGTTTCTGTTATTCATAAACAACTTTCACATTTATCTATAATAAAGGAAACTCTTGCCTTTATCATGATGAAGAAAACAACAATAAGTATATAAAATTTTTTTGTTTGTGGATGTAAACTGTAATCTGGGTACATAAAAGTGTAAAAGTTATGCGAACAACTATTTTTTATTACTTAGAAAATGCAATTTATATTCTGTAATGATATCAAGTACGTAACGGACTAGGAATGAATTATGTGCGGTTCTAATTATGTACAAAACAAACAACCAAACAAACAAAGGGAAAGCGTCAACCCCCAGTTTCTCTCTCACACATTCACTTAGGTTTTTTTTCCCTACCAAAGCTACAGATTCTGCCTGTAATCCTGCCATTTACTACGTCATTTATGCAGTGCACAAAGACAACCAAACTGTAGTTTGGTAGCGCGTAGCTCTAGCTGCAAGTGATACACCATACCACTTAGATACGGTGATCAGGCTGTACTGAAACAGCCTTAAAGCGTGTAACCATACTAAAGGTGTTTTCATGTCTCCACATCGGCTGCGCTGATTCATACAACCGATTGGCACATACTCAGTCTTCAGTGCCATGATTTACCTCAGAAGTGTAGAGTGTACGATGTCATGACTTCCTGGTACCACTTTCGTATCATTGCTGGGTCTGCAAGGTAACCCGTGTGCTCTTGTGTCAGGACGGCTAGCATTTCATCACGTGAGCCCAAATTCTGACGATTTTCACCTAATTGAATGATGGATGAGTTAAATAATAGTTATTACGAATGGTTATTCACGAACCCCCTTTAGAAAATTGACCCGCGCTGTAGTGTTACTGACCCAGAGTGGCTCAACACTTGGAAGGACGTGACGTCACGCTATATCCGGCCCGCGGCGCACGCTAGCGACACCTGTTGAAGCGGACTCTTAATAAAACCCACTGGCGTGGAACGTCCGCCGCTCACTCCACGAATAGCGGGCGACATCACACGCGGACAGATCTGGGCTGCGGGGGAAACATCCGCGATTTACTCCTGTCACTCATATATTTGCTTGCGCGCTGTCCCCCTGGGCGTATACTTCCATAATTTATGGTAACAGACCGCAAAGTAATATCACTGCCATGTGGATGTTTACTTGCTACAGTCACTGAAAACATTTTTAAGTTTAACCTAAAAGGTTCGTTGACCTCAAGCAAGCAGTCCTAAAAAAATGAATAGTCTATACCAAACATCGTGTAGTGTCATTGTATCTGAACCTGACAAATACGACTGCAGTTAACATTTTGAAATAATTGTAGTTAAATCGTGCAAGTACTGACTCCAAGTAACCTCCGTTTTCTCTACCTCTTACTTTCCCAGTTTTTACCTAATCTAATCCCTGCTCATCCCATAATTTATAAACTCCTCGACACGCTGAATGTCTTACTTTCCGCGTTCAGCTGCGCTCACAAGCACATCACTCCAACTAATCAACTTCCCGCACTCCTTCTCTACCTAGGTCACCTCCACATTCGTTCATCAACAGGAAAATCAGTCACTTGATATTTCATCAAAAAAGTCAAAAGCTCTGCAGACAATATTTTGAAGATGTTTGTTTAAGTTCATCATATTCTATGACTCATCAACTGCTGCTTCGGACATTATGACGCAGCCAGTGATCAAGATTCATCAAATGAGTCATTAATAATGATTGTAAATCAGTATAGCCAAAATATTGTTCTGAGAACTTTTGACTGCAACTGATTTTATTATTCCAACTGTACTTCCGAATGCTATTGTCGAAAATTGTAAACACGAATGAAATCCCGCCATACACTCACCAAGACTGACATCACATATCGTTGTAGACTCTTTCGCACTTCCATAGACCTCGTCCATTGTTTGCTGTAGTAATTTCGGCAACCTATCGCTTCCCAATTATCAAATCCCTCCTTACGTATACACTATGTATTATTAAAACTTGGCTAACGATGATTCAAATGTTAAGTACTTGAGGAGAATAAGGGAACAGAAAAATGCAGCTGCGACGGTAAAGGTCGATAGCAGTAAAAGTTCCACTCCGACGAGGTGTCTGAGGTGCTTCTGTGATTATTTGTATTTGCAAAATGGTGCAAAGGCAGGCAAATTAATTTCGATGTCCAGAAATATAGAGCCATGTACTTCAAAAACCGAAGGAAAACATTTAAGCCGGCCGGAGTGGCCGAGCGATTCTAGGCGCTACGGTCTGGAACCGCGCGACCACTACGGTCGCAGGTTCGAATCCTGCCTCGGGCATGGATGTGTGTGATGTCTTTAGGTTAGTTAGGTATAAGTAGTTCTAAGTTCTAGGGGACTGATGACCTCAGACGTTAAGTCCCATAGTGCTCAGAGCCATTTGAACCATTTTTTTTTTTTTGAAAACATTTAAACCACCACTACAACATCAGTGAATCCCGTTGTAATGTATAAGTTTATACAAATTCCTGGGTGTAACAATTCGTAGCGATATGAAATGTAACGATCATATAGGCTCTTTCGTAGATAGAGCCGGTGGTCGACTTGGAACCATAGGTAGGATGTTGGAAAATGCTGTTAATCTACAAAGTACATCGCTTACAAAAATCTCCAGCGACACATCCTAGAATGTTGATCAAGTGTGTGGGACCTGTACCAAACAGGAGTAACGGATACTGAACGTATGTAAAGAAGAGCAGCAGGAATGGTTTGAGGTTCCTGTCTTCCATGGAACAGCATTGTACAGATGCTGAAAACCTGAACTGACACATGCTACAGTTTACACGAAATCTATCGCACGAAAATGTCTAAGCCTCCTGTTCTTGTATTAAATTCGGAGTACATACAAATTTCTATCCTGAATATGCCCTGAATTAAAATACCCTCTCATATATTTGGTTTAGGCCCATGAACTCATATAGCAACACTATATGATACACAGGCATAAGTTAACTGAACTGCGTTAATAAGCTTTTTTTAATTCTGAAATCTGAGATTCCATGGAGTAAAATAATCACGCCTTATATCAAGCGATGAAGTGTTTTACCTTCTGTTCTGTAAAAGTATACAGAGAAAAAGATGGAGCTTATTGCCCACTTTAATTACTCTATTAAGGACAACTATTATGTTTACAAAAGGCAAAATTCGGTTTATGTGCCGGCCACTGTGGTTGAGCGATTCTAGGCGCTTCAGTCCGGAACCGGGCTGCTGCTACGGTCGCAGGTTCGAATCCTGCCTCGGGGATGGATGTGCGTGATGTCTTAGGTTAGTTAGGTCTACGTATTTCTAAGACTAGGGGACTGATGACCTCCGATGTTAAGTCCCATAGTGCTTAGAGCCATTTGAACCATTTTCGGTTTAAGTGGAATTGCTTGATATCGACTGCCAAGAGCACTTCGGCCGTGAGGGATCATAATTTCAAAATAATGGCAAGGAGTTGCGAATGACCTTTAGAAAGCCTGAGTAGAAATCACATAATTGCACTTAAAGTATGATTTAACTCCCAGCCACACACAATACACGTGCACAAATCGCATGTTACAAAAGCGACATCAAGTGAAACGTTCGTCCTAAAGGGAATGTGTACATATTAGAAAATATTAAGAGATTTTGTACGAGCTATAAAAATCATCCACTTTACAGGGCCACGAACGTAACATCTCTGCAAAAGAAAGCAATCACTAAAGTTGTGAAAAATACTGTGGATATCACCACTCCAAGAACCCATTACGAAGCAGGAAATAGGTACAGATTATACGGCACGATGTCTGCAAGTAACTAGCAGACTCCGACTTCAACTGTACTCAAATATTATACAATTGGAAAGCAACTTGCCGTACTTGCGCTATCAAGCCGCAGCGTCCAGCTAGACTCTACAGCCGGCCGTAGTGGCCGAGTGGTTCTAGGCGCTTCAGTCTGGAACCGCGCGACCGCTACGGTCGCAGGTTCGAATCCTGCCTCGGGCATGGATGTGTGTGATGTCCTTAGGTTAGTTAGGTTTAAGTAGTTCTAAGTTCTAGGGGACTGATGACCTCAGATGTTAAGTCCCATAGTGCTCAGAGCCATTAGAACCATTTCGGATATTTTCTCGTCTTCTTCTGACGTTTCACGAAACGGAAAATTAACCCAAGGCAACGAATTCGTCGTATTATTCACACATACGTGGTACTCACTCAAACACTGAGCTGAAGACTGAATCACCGGTGTGCACTTTCCTTGTGTTTCCAGTTGTTTGGTGTCAACTTTAGCTAAGGAACAGTCAATTTCGAATTGCGTTTCTAATAAGGTAATGTTTTAGTGAATCTTACAATGTGATACGTTTTTGAACAGATCTTGGAGAGAGGAAATGGATTACCGAATAAAAAGTGCAGGGTAGCATTCAAAAAAGAAGTAATACTATTTATATCTTATTAACGAACAAAGGTAGATTAAAAGAAATCCTGCTGGTTAATGTCCTCCAGATATTTAAGTAACATTTGCACCATATATTTTTATTTCGCTTATGTAGAAAAACTTATTTGGGACCCCGCACGGTTCGCGAACAATTAGACTTACTATAACGAACATCGAAGCGTTCAAGCATCACTCCAGACGTCGATGGAACGCGAAGAAGCCGTGATAACTGGCACAATGTGAAGTTCCACCTGCCATTCATTTCACAGTGGTTTGCATAGTGCAATACGCGTTCCCGCCTCTCGTCATATGAGGGTACGTCGAGAATCGTCGGCCTGAGTGGCCGAGCGGTTCTAGACGCTTCAGTCAAGAACCACGCGACTGCTACGGTCGCAGGTTCGACTCCTGCCTCGGGCATGAATGTGTGTGATGTCCTTAGGTTAGTTAGGTTTAAGTCGTTCTAAGTTCTAGGGGACTGATGACCTCAGAAATTAAGTCCCATAGTGCTCAGAGCCATTTGAACCATTTTTTTGAACGGTTCATGGTTCAAAATGGTTTTGAAAGACACATCTGTTTCATAATACCGCATCTTCTACACGAAAGGAATATAAACATAGAATGGATTATAGCTTACAAAAAGGATTACAAAGATTTTCTTCAAAACAACCAGTCGACTTTACTAGGGCGTACCTTCTACCTTCATGCACATACAACCATGGACTGGATTCAGGTTTCGTTGCTGTGCTGCTCATCTTGGTGAAAAATGACTTTTTCAGAGTGTTCTTACAATTATTTGATGGAGAAGCTAGCTTCAGAGGGAATCCCCTACCAGAAACCGCATCAACTGGAAAATTACAAATAGTGCCAAGATAAACTTTCATATGTTATGGGTAAGTTAAAAATTACCTCAAGTTTCTAACTTCATTCACGGAGAGGGTCAAGTTCTGTGGCATCCGATGATTGTTTTAGAAACACTCTGTGGCTTGAATGTTGTTATAATTTACAATGAAACATAATTTCAACAGTTCCGGACATATCTTAGACTAACAGATAAGGTATTCTGGCACGTTCAATTACATACCACGTAGAGTTCGGTAATTTTCATCCTTTAACAACGTATGCTTGCTGTTTGTTTCTGTTATGGTTGGCTTCACTCAATCGTCGTCTTCCTGCAAACAGCAGAAACAAACATGAAATTCACCCGCACCTGCTACACACGACGGGGATTTTAATAGGAGTTGTCCCTTAGAAATTTGCAACCGAGTGAATCACGCAGGGAGATTTAAATAATGCGGCGCCGTTAGAGCAGCCGTTTTAACCACGGCGCTGATTCCGCTGTGTAAACTAATTAATTGCCCTCATTAGTGAGAGTAATGACGTGACCATCATGCAGAGCAATTAGGTTAACGGCGCCACATTACATCTGCTCCGATAAAACTGTACGGATTCCACTGCTAACACTTCTGAAGGCTTTCGGAGGTCTCTTTGTTTCTTGTTGTTAACCGTGTGCGATGTTCTTCATTTACTTCCATCACGTACTGTCTTTCGTTGCAAATAGTACAAAAAATGTCCTTAGAAATTCATGATAATGTTCACCAATAACGTTTGACCTCTATAGTCTGAAGTGCCCCACTCAGAATTCAGGGTCACAGAAATAGGAAATAAAGAGCTTGGAAAATGCGAGTTAAACTAGCAACTACTTCTTCACGAGAGTAGCGGTAGAGAATACAAACAAATACCGTATAAAACTGCATCCAGGTACATCTTGGTTTCGGAGCGTCAAATAATATTGTTTTAATGAAGGGATATTCTCATTCGGTAACTGAGCATGCTCTGTTATTAGCCCTAGTGGCTTGAAATTTAATCCGATACACCATGCGGGAGAACTTGGTAGTTTGAATAGTAGGGGAGGAGCACTGGCAGGTTACAGCAACGTGTGTGTCAGGAGTTCATTTTTAAACCTCGGTCGAGCGTACAGTTTTAATGAATCACCACTTTTAAAAAGTTCTTTATTGCACATGCGTCATGACGCACCCTACTGTACGCCACCATTGTCGTATAAAGAAAAATGATAAATGGGCAAAATTTATTCTGACAAAAAGTTGTTGTGATAAAAATATTTTGGTTGTTTACCACAAAGCTGGAAATGTTACGCTGAAACAGTAATAGATACATACATTTCTGAGAATGTACTTTTGGGGCACAACACTGTATGGTAGTGGACCATGGATTGTGTCAGAACCGGAAAAGATGGGACTCGTAGGATCTGAGATACGGTTCTATAGAAGGATGTTGGGAATTAGGTGGACTGGTGAGATAAGGAATGAAGAGATTATCCACGTAAGCGGAGAAAAAAGGAACATACGGAAAACACAAACAAGAAGAAGAGCCAGGATGATACGAAACTTGTTAAGACAACGGGGAACAAATTCCAAGTTACAAGGGTATGATGATGATTGACGTGATCGCTGTAGCAAAAATTTACAGATACCAGCATCTGAACGCTGGTCCCTGTTTTGACCAGAACCGTGGCGGAATCTTCCTACAAGTCTGTCAGGGGCCTGAAGATGGCGTAGAAAACCGCCGAAACTGGTAGCCAAAAAAAAAAAAAAATTTTGAAAACTTGACGGCTGGAAGGTGGTTGATTTGATCTCCTGACACAAATAAATAGTTCATATTGAACAGACACGAAAGAGGCAGCGCGGGAGCTAAGCTACTAGGTAGGAGAGAATGATTCAAAACCGCTACCTGCCATACATAGGTTTCACGGATCGATTAACACATATTCCAGAATGGTTCCTTCGTAAAGTACATGGACGACTTCCTTCCTTTTCGAATGTGGGTTTGTGCTCCTTCTCTAACTATCTCGTTATCGACCAGACGGTAAAGCTAATCTTCAGTTTTTTAAATGCAGCGTTATCACGGATTTTTAGTGTTGTTCGTATTCCTGTTCCTGTTCCTGTTGTTGTTGTTGTCTTCAGTCCGAAGACTGATTTGATGCGGCTCTCCTAGCTGCTCTATCCTGTGCAAATCTCTTCAGATCCGAGTAATTACTACAGTGTACATCCATTTAAATCAGCTCGTTGCATTAAGCCCTTTGTCTCTTCTTTTAGTCAAGCTGTGCCATAAATGTCGTGTTTAACCAATTTGATTCAGTGAGGATAATGGAATGTAGTCGAATTAAGTTGGGTGATGCTGAGGGAATTAGATTAGGAAATGAGACACTTAAAGTAGTAAAGGAGTTTTGCTATTTGGGGAGCAAAATAACTGATGATGGTCGAAGTAGAGAGGATATAAAATGTAGACTGGCAATGGCAAGGAAAGCGTTTCTGAAGAAGAGAAATTTGTTAACATCGAGTATAGATTTAAGTGTCAGGAAGTCGTATCTGAAAGTATTTGTATTGAGTGTAGCCATGTATGGAAGCGAAACATGGAAGATAAGTAGTTTGGACAAGAAGAGAATAGAAGCTTTCGAAATGTGGTGCTACAGAAGAATGCTGAAGATTAGATGGGTAGATCACATAACTAATGATGAAGTATTGAATAGAATTGGGGAGAAGAGGAGTATGTGGCACAACTTGACAAAAAGAAGGGACCGGTTAGTAGGATATGTTCTGAGGCATCAATGGATCACAAATTTAGCATTGGAGGGCAGCGTGGAGGGTAAAAATCGTAGAGGGATACCAGGAGATGAATACACTAAGCAGATTCAGAAGGATGTGGGTTGCAGTAAGTACTGGGAGATCAAGAAGCTTGCACAGGATAGAGTAGCATGGAGAGCTGCATCAAACCAGTCTCAGGACTGAAGACCACTACAGCAACAACAACAACTGCTCATTATTTAGTTTATCTACCCATCTAATATTTGGCACCGAAAACCTTCTATTCTTTCCTTGCCTGGACTGCTTGTCGGCCACGTTTCCTTTCCGCACAAGGCTACACACCAGACAAAAACTGTCAAAAAATATTTCGTAACACATTAAATTTAACTTTTTCGGAAATGCTTTCAGTGTTATAACAAGCCTGTATTTTAAGTCATCTGCTTTATTCCTAAGCTTGGAGAAAACTTGTTCTAATCCCGACAAATTATCAGTGGACTTGTAATTTGCAGACAGTTTAAAGCTGTATGCCAGATCTGGATTCCAATCCGAATCGTTCCCTCTCACGGGCAGTGCTCTACCGACAGAAGTTTTCAGGCACGTACAACGTGTCCTCACAGCTTCAAATCGGCCCGTACCTTTCTTCTGCTTTCCAAAGGCATGGTTACACGTTCACAACACGATTTGGTACACATAAACTTTTAGAAAGTCTCGGAACATTACACTCGGCTAAAAAGCGAAAAATTCTTTCGTGAAAGACTATTTTTTGTAAATCTTACTTTGTGTTTTGTACTGTCCTCTACCGCCATACGTGTATTATACACGAAAGTCTTTCTAAAAATAAATACGTATGTTTCTCCAACAATTTTGTTCAACTTTATGGAAGAAAACTCATCTTACAACCTATTTTGGTTTCTTAACTATTTTTCTACGGAGAGGTGGTTAAAATTCAAACGATTGTCTTAGCACTTAACATACAAGTAGATACCCTCGGTGTAGCAAAGCAGCTTAAATCACTTAGTAAAGGCAAGACCTCCGGTCCAGACTGTATACCAGTCAGGTTCCTTTCAGAGTATTAGCACACTGGACTCGCATTCGGGAGGACGACGGTTCAATCCCGCGTCCGGCCATCCTGATTTAGGTTTTCCGTGATTTCCCTAAATCACTCCAGGCAAATGCCGGCATGGTTCCTTTGAAAGGGCACGGCCGACTTCCTTCCCCGTCCTTCCATAATCCGATGAGACCGATGACCACGTTGTTTGGTCTCTTCCCCCCCCAAACAATCCAATCCAATCCTTTCAGAGTATGCTGATACGATAGCTCCATATTTATCAATTATATACAACCACTAGCTCACAGAAAATTCCGTACCTAAAGACTGGAAAACTGCTCAAGTCAAACCAGTTCCCAAAAGTGGAAATAGGAGTAATCCGCTGAGGCCCATATCACTAACGTCGATTTGCAGTAGGGTTTTGGAACATATACTGTATTCGAAGATTATGAATTACCACGAAGAAAACGATTTATTGACATATAGTCAGCACGATTCAGGAAACATCGTTCTTGTGAAACACATCGAGCTCTTTATACGCATGAAGTATTAAGTGCAACCGACAGAGAATGTCAAACTGATTCCATATTTTTAGATTTCCAGAAGGCTTTCGACACCGTTCTTCACAAGTGTCTTCTAACCAAAGAGCGTCTTCGAACCAAACTGTGTGCTCATAGAATATCGCCTCAGTTGTGCGACTGGATTCGTGATTCCTGTCAGAAAGGTCACAGTTCGTAATAATAGCCGGAAAGTCATCGAGTTAAACAGAAATAATATGATGCGTTCGCCAAGGATGTGTTATAGGCCCTCTATTGTTCCTGATCTATATTAACGACATAGGAGACAATCTGAATAGCCCTCTTAGATTATTTGCAGATCATACTGTCATTTACCGTCTTGTAAAATCATCAGATGACCAAAACGAATTGGAAAATGATTTAGATAAGATATCTGTGTGGTGCGAAAAGTGGCAATTGACTCTGAATAAAGAAAAGTGTGAAGTTATTCACATGAGTGCGAAAAGAAATCCGCTAAATTTCGATTACGCGATAAGTCACAAAAATCTGAAGGTTGTAAATTCAAATAAATACTTAGGGATTACAATAACAAGTAACCTAAATTGGAACAATCACATAGATAATGTTGTGGGTAGAGCAAACCAAAGGCTGCGATTCATTGGCGGAACACTTAGAAGCTGCAGCAGGTCTAATAAAGAGACTGCTTACACTAAGCTCGTCTGCCCTATTCTAGAGTATTACTGTGCGGTGTGGGATCCGCATCAGGTGGGACTGACGGATGACATCGAGAAAGTTCAAAGAAGAGCGGCGTGGTTTGTATTATCACGAAATAAGGGCGATAGTGCCGCAGACATGCTACGTGAATTGGAGTGGCAATCATTAAAACAAAGGCGTTTATCGTTAGGACGGAATCTTCTCATAAAATTTCAGTCACATTCTGTTAGCACCCACCTACATAGGTAGAAGTGATCATCACGATAAAATATGAGAAATCAGGGCTCGCACAGAAAAATTTAAATGCTAGTTTTTCCCGCGGGCCGTTCGAGAGTGGAACGGGAGGGACAGCTTGAAGGCGGCTCATTGAACCCTCCACCAGACAATTAATTGTAAATAGCAGAGTAATCACGTAGATGTAGATGTAGCTCTCCACAAACTTCCTTATGCCTTTTGAAACCTCAGTTGCTGCGAAGTCGTTTAACAGGTGAATAACGTCCTCGTCAGCTCGCTATCATTTCCGTAGTGGTTTCCATGCAAAAAAGTCCTTCAGTTTCGAAAGAAAGATGACGATAACTTGAGGCCAAGCCCGGACTGTAACACGGATGCTCACGAACTTACCACTTAAACTGAAGAAGCAAATTCTACATAACACAGCAGAATGCGGGAGAGCATTATTGTAAGGAAGCACAGTGAGGCAGTCAACGAAGGTTCTAACTATAGGCATGTGCAGCTATGGTAGATCCTATAGTCATAAAGTCGACGAGAAGGACACACTTTCGATTCCAAAACACTATGTTCGTAACGTTTGGGTGCTCAGACTTTGTCTGGCCGTTTTTGGTTCGTTGGGGATCGTGAGCGATAGTATTTCACCAACTGGCGCTTTATTTCTGGCCCTTGATGCGTGGCGCAGGTTTCGTCACCACTAATCATGTTTCTCAGAAACATCTAGTCGTTCTGACTCTTGTCACAATCGTTAATTTTATTACATATTTTAAAATTCCGCAAATAAACGTAGACGACAGTTCCTACTCGCTGTTAGCGTAATACCGGAGCAATCGATTAGAAAGGTCTATGACGTAGCGGTTGGGAAACAACTTTTGTGAAGCTTGTCAGATCAAAATGTTCTTCACTTCGGAATTATCCTCGTATATCAAAGACTCAAATATTAGGACAGTCACAGAAAATACACCGTTTATTGTGAAGCATATATATAAAGGTCCACTGATGATGTCATACCAGCAATAAAACATACGTTCTTGCGTGAAGACGGAATTTATTATTCACGACTTTTGTTAAATAATTGAAAAACAGTTTACAGTTTGGAGTCACTGTTTCAAAGTATTACGAATGAACAGAATTTAAATAACTTCAACATTTTGCGGCCCTGTCAGCAACTGTATAAATATTAATTTTAATTTTAAAAATGAACAGCCTCAGTTGCACCGTTTACCTAGAATTTACCTAGGTTTCAGTCGGGATAACCCAACCTTGTTCAGAATAACAGTAACCACCGTTTGTCCATAGTGGACATTGTCAAGCTAAAACTACAAATCCATAAATTATCGTCAGACTATAGAACTTACCTGGAACTGCCTCGGCCCCACTTCGCGACCGCGATGCGGCAGCCACGAGTGCTGTACTGGAACTGACCGGAGCGTCATGAATCCTAGGCGGGCCTCATGACCCTACGGTCAGTTCCAGTACAGCACTCGTGGCTGCCGCATCGCGGTCGCGAAGTGGGGCCGAGGCAGTTCCAGGTAAGTTCTATAGTCTGACGATAATTTATGGATTTGTAGTTTTAGCTTGACAATGTCCACTATGGACAAACGGTAGTTACTGTTATTCTGAAGAAGGTTGGGTTATCCCGACTGAAACCTAGGTAAATTCTAGGTAAACGGTGCAACTGAGGCTGTTGATTATTAAAATTAAAATTAATGAGTAGAGTCTTGAATAGTAGTTCATTAACAGAGCAATCAAAACCTGTAAAATAATATAAAGCTGTTCATAATGAACACAATTGCACTCTGTCTTTTCTAGAGTTGATGCTGTCGCAAGTGATACACTGTTTTCATCATTTGGTAAATTTCTTTCGTGGAATACCATTGCCTTCAAATGAAGTAGTGGAAGTACGGTCGTATCGTCATTTCGTGATTCATGTAAACTTTGTCGTGTGTGTTTCAGCTGTTTTAGTACTGCATTTTCCGAGGCATGCATTTGGCTAAAATCGCCCGAAAACAAGAGACTGACCGGAGTAATAGGCGAAAGGTCGTTATTTTGACTCACAGATTCGATACAGGTCTGGCCTATTTCTGCGTCTCAAAAAGGTTCAAATGTGTGTGAAATCTTATGGGACTTAACTGCTAAGGTCATCAGTCCCTAAGCTTACATACTACTTAAACTAAATCATTCTAAGGACAAACACATACACCCATGCCTGAGGGAGGACTCGAACCTCCGCCGGGACCACCTGCACAGTCCGTGACTGCAGCGCCTGAGACCACTCGGCTAATCCCGCGCGGCTATCTCTGCGTCTCGCAAACATAGATAGATGTCGGAAATGGTACGATTTCTCCACTTGGCCCTCGATTTTCTTGTGTCCGCAACTCTACTCTCTATCTCCAAATGCACAACACTTTAAGCTATGTGACCACGTAAACCAAAATACTCAGCAGAATTTTGTGACTCTTCCCAGGAAATAAAGGCCTGTGAGTATTGTGTACAAATGTCTGAAATAATGACATTGAGAAAAATAATAATACGGATACAAAAAGGAAAAGTATGCCATTTTCAATACTCTAATTGGATCCAGTCACACTGGGAACTTTTATCGATAGAAAATATCCGAGCTCAAGTTCTGCGAAAACACAGACAGAGAACACTATCCAAAACAAAATCGAACTGAAATAAAAAAAAAGTGAAAGCGGAGCGGTGTGAAACAATTTCCACTTTGGGCTGGTGACGGAGCGCACAAAAGCTGGCGCCGGCGGCAAATGCGGCGCCCACAGTGCGGATTGATAGCCTCTTGCCGCGGAACGGCCACCAGTTTCCGATTTAAAAAATAAAACCAAGCGAAAATAAAACGGCCCGACTGGAGTGGCACAAGCGTTCGGCAAGTGCGCTCCCGACAGCGCGGCGCGGTATAAATTAACTAAGTTGTGGCCGCGCGACCAGGCAGCTAGCTTGCTAGGCGGGATATAATTTATCAGCGGCAGGAATTCCAGCCAGTTTGTCGCGTGGCGGGTGATTGATAGCGGCCGGAAGGGCTGCGGCGCCGGTGAGGCACGTCCGCGGCGCCGCGGGATTAGGCGGCGTAAACAATAGGGCAGCGCGGGGCAGGCGGGCGCGTAAATCAGCCGCCTAGTGGTGACGTCAGCAGGATCCGTCCAGGATGCGGCGGCGGTAGGTGGCTGGGGGTAGGCAGCTGCTGCCGGTAGGTGGCTCGCGGTAGGCACCGGGCGGAGTTCACGCGTCACTCGCAGGTTCTGCTTCCGGTCTTACTGCGCAGCCTTGGCAGGGGTCGTGGCTAAAGTTACAAAAGTTTTACAGTACGCTGAGTAGGACAGGGGAACGGTAGCACATGCTACAACGAACACCAACTACGCTTATCCTTTTTTTTTATGGTAATACTGCACTGACACATTCATTAATTCATTTGAAAAATGTCCAAATGTGTGAAATCTTATGGGACTTAACTGCTAAGGTCATCAGTCCCTAAGCTTACACACTACTTAACCTAAATTATTCTAAGGACAAACACATACACACAAATGCCCGAGGGAAGACTCGAACCTCCACCGGGACCAGCCGCACAGATTAATTCATTTATTGAGTTACTAATTTGCAAAATCGGTTTTCGCATTGTCCACAACAATCACATTATTGATACTGACACCGAACGCTGGTTTACAAGTTGTAACCTTTTACCTGACGATGGCAGTAGCCGAAAGACATAATAAATAAAGATACTTATTGGGTTGGTGTATAAGTTAGTAGCATTTTTCCATAATTTTAATTAACACAACAGGTACACATAACTGAGATTTTAGTCATCAACAAGATATATGAACGGAATGGACAGTGTCTTGAAAGGAGGGTATAAGATGAACATCAACAAAAGCAAAACGAGGTTAATGGAATGTAGTCGAATTAAGTCGGGTGATGCTGAGGGAATTAGATTAGGAAATGAGACACTTAAAGTAGTAAAGGAGTTTTGCTATTTGGGAAGCAAAATAACTGATGATCGTCGAAGTAGAGAGGATATAAAATGTAGACTGTCAATGGCAAGGAAAGCATTTGTGAAGAAGAGAAATTTGTTAACATCGAGTATTGATTTAAGTGTCAGGAAGTCGTTTCTGAAAGTATTTGTATTGAGTGTAGCCATGTATGGAAGTGAAACATGGACGGTAAATAGTTTAGACAAGAAGAGAATAGAAGCTTTTGAAATATGTTGCTACAGAAGAATGCTGAAGATTAGATGGGTAGATCACATAACTAATGAGGAGGTATTGAATAGAATTGGGGAGAAGAGGAGTTTGTGGCACAACTTGACTAGAAGAAGGGATCGGTTGGTAGGACATGTTCTGAGGCATCAAGGGATCACCAATTTAGTACTGGAGGGCAGCGTGTAGGGTAAAAATCGTAGAGGGAGACCAAGAGATGAATACACTAAGCAGATTCAGAAGGATGTAGGCTGCAGTAGGTACTGGGAGATGAAGAAGCTTGCACAGGATATAGTAGCATGGAGAGCTGCACCAAACCAGTCTCAGGACTGAAGACAACAACAACAACAACAAGATATGCTTCTTCACTATTTACAATAGTCTACCAACACTGGCGGGAGTTTTCGATTCCGTGACTAGGAATCACATGGCACTGAGGCAAAGCACTCATTGAGCCATGTTCGAAGCATATTTTCATCCTTAAAGGAAGTTCTTCCTTCAAAGTTGTTCGATAGAGTGGAGAAAAGATGAAAATTTGAGGGCTCAAGATCAGTTGAATAAATTGGATGCAGATTGACTTCCCAATTCAACACCTGTACAGTGTTTTTTGTCAATCTAGAAGAATGCGGGCTGGTGCTTTGGCTAGAGTAGCATCACTTCTGCAGTCTTCTTGGTCGTTGTTCTTGGACTGAGTCAGCAAGACGTTTGTCTGTTAACAATAAATATCAACAGTGATGGTTAGAGCATGGGGAACCATTCGTGGTAAACTACACCATCGCTGCTCCACCGGAGACATAGCATTATCTTTTGTGGAAGTGCACTGGTATTTATAAGGGGAGTTGCTGCTTTGTTTGAGCTCAACCATTCATTTCTTTTTCTTATGTTAGAATAAGGCAAAAATTCTTGTCGCCATTAGCAATACAGGATAGGAATGGCCGGTGTTCATGAACCAATTGATGATGAGCAGAAATTTTTTTGTGATTTTGGCTCAGGGCATGTGGTAGACATACACCCTATTTTTAAACTTTCTGAATTGCATGCAAATGTTGTGCGATGGTGGAATGATCACAATTCATCATATGTGCCAGTTCTCAAGTACACTAAAGTGGATCATTGTGGATTAATGCGTTTAAACGAACCTCAGCAAACTCCAAAGGTCTTCCTGAATGTGGAGAGTAACTAATCTCAAAACGATTTTCCTTAAAACGAGAAAGCTATTTTCTTGCCATGCTCTGTCCAATGGAATTATCCTCTTACACGGCACAAATGTTTCTGGTTGCCACTGCTGCTGTCACTCCTCTTTTTAAATCAGACAGATGTCGAAAATGGTACGATTTCTCCACTTGGCACTCCATTTTCTAGAGTCCACAGCTCCACTCAGTATCTCCAAATCACAAAGGGATAATATGTAAACTCAAACAGCAACTGTGAACTACAAGTTAAAAATGACAATCATTAAATTAACCCACAGCAACCGTAATACTAACGTGGGAATCAAAAGACGCTAGGAACTTATACACCAATGTAATATTAAGTCCTCTAGAAGGTTTTAACAACTTAGATGTTGTGACGGATCATGGTACCTAAAATCAATTTAGAAGCTATAAATAATCGCATCCTTAGAATGATGTTTATGCGCATTATGAGACATGTTTAGTACCCGATGATTTGTGGTGGATTGCCTGTAGCTAGAACTGAGACCATGCGACGGTTACAGAAAGAAAGGA
Organism: Schistocerca cancellata; assembly: GCF_023864275.1. Classification (NCBI taxonomy): domain Eukaryota; kingdom Metazoa; phylum Arthropoda; class Insecta; order Orthoptera; family Acrididae; genus Schistocerca; species Schistocerca cancellata. The sequence continues at coordinate 867,781,308 of NC_064627.1, read as the reverse complement.
AAGGAACGTAAGGGAGCGAAAAGGGGCCTGATATGGGAAAAGTTTGGGGAGGATGAGTTAAACGTGACAGAAGTTTGCAGAACTCGCATCGGCTGATGATATAAAGCGTTTATAGATGTAGCATCGAGGAAGTATGTTGTTACAGCCCCAACGTTGCTCCAGTGGTCGAAATAGGCAATAGGATTTTTCGAGATGAGTGTGCAGGACACGTTGAAAATTTAAAGGAGGTCACACTGAAAGCGAGGAGGTAGAGGGATTTGTTATGCTGGAAAAGGCTGCAGGGTAGGGTAACTGGATGCAGAAAGCAACGCTTTAGATTGGAGAGAGCAGACGTTCAGGCAACATTTAAATACGAAAAAAATATATGTGCTCATTCTGTAGGTGTGCCCAACAGTGGGTGACTGCATCCACTCTCTACGTATAGCTCGGTTGTTAGCCTTCCAGTAGTTAATTAAGGTGTGGAGTTTTGAAGGAAATTCGCAGTCCGTGATTAGAAGGAGATATTTTGGTTTGTTAGTTAAATAAAGTGGTTGTAAATTGCTAGATACAAGTTACCGAAAATCAAGAAATAGTTCAAAGATGCATCACCGGAGTAATCTCTGGAGATGGAATACAAGCTAGGACATAGCAAATATCGTGAAGGACATCACTATTACAATTTTAAAAATAACCTTTCCACTACTTGCTTTAATCGATTTAGCAAAACAACGAAAATTCAAAACAGCGTAGGCGGATAGAGATTTCAACCAACATTGTCTCGAGTAACAAGCTTAACCATTGCACCAGATCACCTGGTAACTCACAGTAGTAGATAGTGTAAATGGTTCACGTTACGTCTACTGCTTGGTTTCTGGAAAGTAGGAGAATGCAAATACGGCCGCCGCAGTGATACTCTCTGCAGATTCGGCGAGGGAAGGAACATTTGGCAAACACTGACAAGAAGAATGAACAGCGTGACAGAAAATGTGTTAAGACATCAGGGAATAATTTACATGGTACTAGAGGGAGCTCGTAAACTGACATACGGCGGTGTGCTGACCGCATGCTCCTCCACATCCGCATCCAGTGACGCTTGTGGGCTGAGGATGACACGGCGGCCTGTCGGTACCGCTGTGCCTTCATGGCCTGTTGTGGAGGAATTTATTTTCTTAGAGGGAGCTATAGAGGGTAAGCACTGCAGGGGAAGACAGAGATTGGAATATATTCAACAAATTTGGAGAAAATGTGAAGGGGTTGGCCCATGAGAAGAACTTGTGGCTAGTGGTATCAGACCAACTGCATTATTTTTTTATGAGAGATCATGGCAGTTTCAGAACCGCCACCTTCAGACACTAATATTAAGCTCGCTGAAATGACAACTGACACGATAAGCGGTGCTTTTTGAAAGAAGAAGTAAAAGAAATTATAATGAAGGGCAACCAAATAAGTAGATCAGCTAAGAAAAACTGCAGGAAATTCAGAAGGCTGTAGGTTCGGCACATTCAGAGCAGACGATCCTACCGGAGGTAAATTGTTTGAGATAGTATTTTTGTGGGTTTCTAAAACTTTTAAATTTGGACGTTGATTATACACAGGCCTGTGGGACGCGAGCAAGACTGCAATGAATCGGTAGGGACTGATCTTCCCCAACCGTAAAGCTACCACTCTGCCATCGCATCAGCTCAACGATTTCCTCGCTAAAAGGGACGTATGCGATTTCAGTCTTTCTCGGCGTATTCCACTCATGAATTCTTCTCAGGTTATCAGCCGAGTGGTGGCGTCGTCTTGTCGCAACGTTTCAATGAGTTTCGTACCCACCATCTTCGCCAGAAGATGATAGGTACGAAACTCATTGAAACGTTGCGCGCCGGCCGGTGTAGCCGAGCTGTTCTAGGCGCTTCAGTCCGGAACTGTGCTGCTGCTACGGTCGCAGGTTCGAATCCTGCCTCGGGCATGGGTGTGTGTGATGTCCTTAGGTTTAGGTAGTTCTAAGTCTAAGGGACTGATGACCTCAGATGTTAAGTCCCATAGTCCTTAGAGCCATTTGCAATTTTTTTTTTTTTTTTGAAACGTTGTGACAAGATGATTCCACCACTCGGCTGATAACCCGCAAAGAATTCATCAGGGACGTAGAGTTCCTCCAAAAATTTTATCTGTCGTTTGCTCAGAAGGGGTCGAATATCTATGGATAAACCTAGACACGTTTTCACTTAAAAATGGCTCTGAGTACTATGCGACTTAACGTCTGAGGTCATCAGTCGCCTAGAACTTAGAACTAATTAAACCTAACTAACCCAAGGACATCACACACATCCATGCCCGAGGCAGGATTTGAACCTGCGACCGTAGCGGTCACTCGGTTCCAGACTGTAGCGCCTAGAACCGCACGGCCACTCCGGCCGGCACGTTTTCACTTACTTTGACCCATCTTCCACTGAGCGAAGTTTCAGCTAAGTCCGGTTATGGTACAGTCTGTCGGTAAACTGAAGAGCGAGCGAGCGAGTCCCCACTCTGCCAACCCGGCTACGTCACAAGGCGCTTCTACAGGCCGTTTCACAACGTACTATCGTCCCTGCCACGGCGCCCGCTTTAAATCTGTGGCGACGCCGTGTACAGATAGATACATATCGACTGCGTTTATTTTTATACATATGCATTAATATCATTAGGAATATAAAAAACGATAGTTTCTTCCGAGACGCAACATTATGGAGTAAATAATATTGACATAAGAACGGAAGTCAGGATTCCACTACAAATATAGAACTAAATGCCTGTTCATGTGAATGTATGTTCCTCTATTGCTAATCGTAAAACGAACCCAATATAATGCAATCAGTCTGCAGAATTTAAGGCTTGTTCTTACTTTTGTGTTGCTAATAAAAGGAAGAAGTTTTCTTTGAAGGACTTCATTGAAACTTAACAATTATTGCAACACGAAGAGTGTTTAAAAAGTAAGCAGAAATTAATAATTGTGTGTGTTGTATTAGTCAGATTTGCACTACTTTTTGTCACTGTCTTCATAAACATGCCTCAAAAGTATGTGTACAATGTCATCCATAGACCAACCGGTGCGGCCGAGTGGTTCTAGGCGCTGCAGTCTGGAACCGCGCGACCGCTACGGTCGCAGGTTCGAATCCTGCCTCGGGCATGGATGTGTTTGATGTTCTTAGGTTAGTTAGGTTTAAGTAGTTGTAAGTTCTAGGGGACTGATGACCTCAGATGTTAAGTCTCATAGTGCTCAGAGCCATTTAAACCATTTGTTATTCATATTGGATATTTATTCTGTTGTCAGCTGTCAGAAAGGTTACATATGTATTGGTAGCATCAACGTTTATTTGTTTTATATAAAATAAATTAGAGAATCTGCATAAATTTTGTTATAAGAATGGAATAAAGTTAATGAAATTTTTAGAAATGTTAAATATTGCTTTTGGTGAGCCCGTTATGGGTGAACCAAGGGCAGACAAGTGGTATAAACATTTCAAAGCAGGTTTTAAGGACAGCGGTTTTATAAGCATGGATGAGATTAAAAATGAACAGTTAAGAGACCTATAAACTATCTCGAAGAAACAGTTCCTGAAGTGTTTCGGGAATTGGAAAAAGCACTGGCATAAGTGTATAGTGTGTAATGGGGAATATTCTGAAGGGGATAACATTGCTGTAGATTAACAAATAAAGTTATTACCAAAAAATAAAAATTAATATGCGAATGTACCTCATATGTCAAGCTTTTTGCTTAGAAGTCCAGAATCGGTGTACATGTTTCGAAGGAAATTTCACCAGTGTTTCGAATAGCTATTGCGCACATGTTTTAAGCAGTTTGTCTTAAAATCAGGTGAATAGTGACCGAGATAGAGATTTAGTGTTTCATAAGCATCAAAGGTTTTACGTGATTTTGAAACTGTTATAATGAAGGATTTCCTCCAAAAATTGTTAGTTCTCCATCGTGGCGATTCCAGTAAACCATGCGGCTTATTTTTGCGTTCCTTCCTTATGAGCCCTATTGGGCGAGGCTGACGTTTGCATAAATTGTAACCCTTTGATTGGGGCTGGTAATATTAGCTAACAGTTCTTTTTGGGTTGCTTCTTTAGTAGACGCTGTAATAACATTAGAGAGGATCGAACGCTCGTTACTCCGCAAATACCTCCTCTTCTTAGTATTCTGCACATTTTCTTGCAATGCTAGACTATCATCCATCACTTCCGGATATCGAAGTACATCAGTAAGTACACAAAGTTAACTCACTGACACTGGCAACTAAGATCCCACGAACAGAAACGACGTACATCACCTCATGCCGATCTACACCGCTAGACAGATAACGGGCAACAGGTTTTGGGTGCCCCTGTAGGTCTGTGGCAGCTTTCTTCCGGGAAAGGCCACTTCCCCCACTAAAAGCGCTGCTCGCTCTTGAGTTTACAGACAGACTATACTTGCCGTGTTCTCCTCGTGAGTACAGTAGACGGCTCTGAGCACTATGGGACTTAACATCTATGGTCATCAGTCCCCTAGAACTTACAAGGTAACCTCCCCATCGCACCCCCCTCAGGTTTAGTTATAAGTTGGCACATTCGATAGGCCTTGAAAAACTAAACACAGATCAATCGAGAAAACAGGAAGAGGTTGTGTGGAACTATGAAAAAATAAGCAAAATATACAAACTGAGTAGTCCATGTGCAAGATAGGCAACATCAAGGAGAGTGTGAGCTAAGGAGCGCGCTGGTCTCGTTGTTAGCGTGAGCAGCTGCGGAATAAGAGGTCCTTGGTTCAAGTCTTCCCTCGGGTGAAAAGTTTACTTTCTTTATTTTAGCAAAGTTATGATCTGTCCGTTCGTTCATTGACGTCTCTGTTCACTGTAATACGTTTAGTGTCTGTGTTTTGCGACCGCACCGCAAAACCGTGTGATTAGTAGACGAAAGGACGTGCCTCTCCAATGGGAACCGAAAACATTTGATCGCAAGGTCATAGGTCAACCGATTCCTCCACAGGAAAACACGTCTGATATATTCTATACGACACTGGTGACGGCATGTGCGTCACATGACAGGAATATGTTGTCGACTTCCCCAACTTGTACATTTGGCGAATGGGTAAAAAGGTTCTTTTACCTTGCCCGATTTAGGTTTTCTTGTGGATGTAATAATCACTCCTAAAAAAGTGATGAAAACATAAGCGTATGTTACATAAACTGAAAATAAAATGTTAAAATTTTCACCCGAGGGAAGGCTTGAACCAAGGACCTCTCGTTCCGCAGCTGCTCACGCTAACCACAGGACCACGGCAACCGTGAGCTTACTGTACCTTGTTGTTGCTTATCTTGCTCATGGACTACTCAGTTTGTATATTTTGCTTATTTTTTCACAGTTCCACACAACTTCTTCCTGTTTTCTCGATTGATCTGTGTTCAGTTTTTCAAGGCCTATCCACTGTGCCAACTTATAACTAAATCTGAAGGGGGTGCGATGGGGAGGTTCCCTTGTTAGAACTACGTAAACCTAACTAACCTAAGGACATCACACAACACCCAGTCATCACGAGGCAGAGAAAATCCCTGACCCCGCCGGGAATCGAACCTGGGAACCCGGGCGTGGGAAGCGAGAACGCTACCACACCACCACGAGCTGCGGACTACAGTAGACGGTCGACTTGTTCATATGCTAGTTCTATCGACGACGTGGGCGTGCGCCCATCACCCTTTAACTCCGAGTTTGGGGTGTCAGCGCTCGTACAGGAAACACACCGTCTTCTGTAGGCTACCGTATTGCGACCCTTTCAGCGTTTTCACTTTACAGCCTCGTTTCTTTTTGAACGCCCCTTATAAGCTAGATGGTAGTGGCCCACTTAGCATCGTGAGCCTCACCGCCTCGGCGGCGCTGACCTGAGCGGCAGGTGGAGGCCGTCGAGGCAGAGCTGGGAGTCGTATCGAGCGCGCGGCGGCAGGACGCGCCTGTTGCTGATAGCGGCTGGGCGCTGCCGAGCCCCCATTAGCGCTCTCGGGCCTACTTATTCACGCGTCCGCCGGGGCGATGAATTCTTGCCCCGACCCGTCGTGGCCAGATTGTGAGGCACCGCCGAGCTGGGCTGCGAGACGCCTGTGGCGCGCTGTTTACCAATATTACTGTCGCCGCGAGGAGAATTACGCCTCGCCAGTAAACTAGATCCTCTGCTAAGAAGCGCGAGATTAAGGCGACGTTGTCGGCGCAGTCTATCTCAATACGAGAAACCGCAAGGGGAAACAGGTCACAGCGCAAATGGTACTCGTATATCACGTCCACTAAACAAAAATAGTTTCACCGCGCTTGTCTCTCTTTAGTAATGAGAGTGTCTGTGCATCATGGAGCTACAGATTGGAGAAAGGAAAGACTAAAATATCAGAATCTAACAAACAAGACGTTCCAGTTTCATTACATAACACAGTGGGACACACTCTTCACCCAAACTCTCAATTAGAATATTTTCAAGGAAGAGGTAAGTGTTTTAATGTAGTTAACAAGATGTTCTTCAAATAAAAAAAAGCGGACAATAGCAGGTAGGACTAACGTTCTGAGCAACTTAATTATGTCTTGGTGGTAATAATAATAATAATAATTTCAAGGACTCACTAGCATGGTACAAGTCTTCCTATTGGACGCCACGTGGACGCCTTCTGTGCCCCCCAATTACTCCAGTTATTCAATCAGGGGAAAAGGACCTGTAGTTTAACGTGGAAGTGGAACCAGAACCGAGTGTAGTTTCTTGCTGCTCTTCGTATTACTGAGAGATAAAGGCTATTTTAGGTTAGGAAGAAGACTCAAATGCCTGTGGCTGAACCGAGATTTGATCCCTTGACCGCTCGGTTTCCGGGCATGTGCTTTGCAACTTGACCACCAGGCCCCATATAGAATAGGTATATGATCTCTAAGTTTTGATGAGTGACTTTGCGACTATCAAAATATGTGTCACATGCGCTTTGCAAGTATCAAAATATGAGTCACATATGGTCGTATCTTTTGACTGCATTGTGTTAAACGATTAAAATACTTACACTGCCAAGGGTAGATAGACCTCAAATTTGATATTAATTTCAACTTGATGCTTCAATCCGTTGCTATAGAAAAGGAGTCTTAGCAGTTGGACAAACAGAGAAACAGACAACAAATGACAAAAAAGTGTTTTATGTGATAATTACAACTTGTACTTGAAACACTGCTACTTGCCAAATTTAATCTTTCAAGTTCAACAGGAAGACACTAAAGTTTTTGGTGTGTGAGTTTGCGAGTGCCGAAAGATGCAACATAAATGACAGTTTCTTTTGACTGTGTTAACTTAGGAATTTAAGTTTTTTACACCGCCAAGTGACTGTAGACCTTGATACCTCTATCCGTTCCTGAGAAATAGGTTCTTTTTTAGCGTAGAACAGATAAACGAACAAACAGTGACGTGGACCAAAAATTGATCCTTATGAGAGTTCCGTTTTTACCGACTGAGGAATTCTAAAAGAGATAAGTATGTACTTACACTGTGCAGGCAGTTAAAATTTTAACGCCATGAAATACAGAAAGTAACTAATTGTTTTTATTGTGCATATACAGTGCAGTCGCAAGAATACATTATTAGATCTGTATGTGAATTGCGGGCGTGAAGGGTGCAAAATTAATTATACAGGGCAGCGATCTCTGGCATCCATAGTGGCTCTAACTCGGATGTACACTGAGTCGAACTCATCTTGGATGAAAGATACAGGCATGTCATACCATGCTGCTTCAACACTATGGAAGAGTTTATCTGCCCTAGTGGCTGGAGGGTAGTGGCATGACATTCTTCGGCAACCTAGGACCATGTTTTCAAATGGGTGAGAGATGTGGGGAGCGCGCTGGTCAGGGCAGCAGTCTAAACACTCCCTGTACTGAGGTAGCCAAGGACAGTGTGCCGAATGCGAAGATTTGCGTTATCTTGTGGAACAGTAATGTCACGGAGACCTCTAAGACATCCACTAGCCAGAACACCGCAGAAATGTAGTGGACATTCGAACAAAAGGTGATCGTGTAGTACAACACTTGTCACTCCATACCAATATGCCAGGTGCTGGCTCCAAATAATGATGAAATCTGGCAACATTGATTCTCCACAAAGGCTCCAGAAAGAGATACGACCATTGTGAAGCTGTACGCAGAACAATGCATCACAAAAGAAGATATGGTGCCACTCCTGTGTCCAGAGGTATCGCTGGGCGCTGTACTGTCAGCGCTTCTCCGTGTGCTGCATCATCAAAGGAAGCGACAACAATAGTCGGCATCCCTACAGCTTATGTAGTTCCCGACATAGCCATACCGGCTTTCTAGACGTTTGTCTTGCTTGAAACAGATCCATTTCCAGACGAAAGATACATAATGTGACTGTACAGTATTGTGGGGTCGAGTGAATGAAAGTCTGTCCTCTCAGGCGCTAGTCGCATGGGGCCGTTTAGATCCTCCACGCCGTCGAGTATGGCCCTCACGAACCCATATGCACTAGACAATAGTGGTATCCTGATTAAAATCAGGAACGACAAACTGAAGGCTCAATTGGCCACAATCCTGAAGCTGTCGTGGTGGTAGACGTTTCTCCTTCTTATACGAGGCATAATATAATCTTCCGATACACAACTAACATTCAAACGATAACTTCTGAATGAGAAATCAGACGCATGGTTTTTCCTTACATACAGAATGTATGTAAGGAAAAGGTAATGATTTGAGTATCTAGTAATACTGCAATCTACGTAACTGTAGCGACTCTATTCACACTAAACCTTGCCTTTTTTATGTTTTAGTTAGAACGGATTGCTATGGCTTTTAGACAGTAAACCTCACATATGATGCCAAATAAAGAAATACATATACCCAATCTGGCAGTTTATGCATGGTGACTTCTAGGTGTTACCATTTTAATGATTAATAGTATAATGTTGGTACATATACCACAAAGAGACTCAGATTGTGCAATAGAATGAAAGTTAAAGGGAGTCATTTATGATTCACTGATGTTACTTTAAAGGACCTTGCTGGTGATATGGATGGCTCGTAAGACATTGAGAGCGAAGTTAAAGAAGAGGACAGTAAGTGGAACAACTACGAAGCAGGTGTTTCCAAAATACTTTTACAAACTGTGAGGACAGCTTCCCTACTTCAAAACAAGGAAAAATCTCTAGTAAAAATGAGCTCTAAAATGCATACCTCAATAGATAAGAGCACTTGTTCATCTTCGCCACTAAGAAACAGATCTCTTCTGGTGCAAGGTTTATCCATGTTTTGGGAGGAGGTAGTACGGACCAAAAGAAGAAAGAAGTATTCAGTAAACATGAGATCTAAGATGCATACCTGGAGACCTATGAGCAATTAGTAAATAGAAGAGATGTGATTCACAGTAGTGAAGAGGAACAAGTGCTCCTATCTCTTAAGGTGTGCATTTTAGAGCCCATCTTTACTTCACATTTTTCTCTTGTTTTGGTCCGTACTAGCCCTTCAGAAAATACGGAAATCAGAGAGCTTGTGGTAGAAGAGATGTGTTTCTCAGTATCAAAGATGAACAAGTATTCATAGCTCATAGTTATAATTTTATAGCTCACGTTACTAGAAATTTTTCTCTTGTTTTGGTTTTAGGAACCTGTCTCAAAACTTCGTAAACGTATTTTTGGAACACCCTATACCCTCTGTGGTGAGGGATTAGATGGTAAGGGAATGTTTGGTTTGGGTAAGTACCCTGAACTGGAGTTTAGAAATGGAAATAATTTTGTGAGTGGCACAGGAGGCTTATAGTCGGCTCTTGAAGCTCGAAATGTTATTATCCTATTACGTCACATTCCGAGAATTATAACTCAAGTTGATTGTGTGTGGATGCAACGATTCTAGTATTAAATTGGTGTCGTTGGGTTCCTAATTGGCTACTTGCAAGGATTAAATATGATCTACGAGTTGTAACGCTTCCGTCGTTTCTGGTTAGGGAGTTGCCAAACAAACCACGCCAGTCATCTCACGGTACTTCAGTGTCGCTTCATACGAAAATTTAGCTTTAAAGTATGTGCTCATAACATGAATTTATCATTAATGCTTGAAAACGATATTCCTGTTTATTAAAACTTAGTATCGTTTCCCCGAACCGAAGATCCAAAGCGAGAGAGAGAAAGACTACGTTTATAGCGCATATTAAACTACAGAACTAGGTTGAGGCTGATTCGATGTCAGCAACGTTCTTAGGTGCTCTTTCATCAGCAGGTCCTCTTTTACTATTTAACATACTTCGGTATTGATATTCCCAAACAGCTGTAATTATTGTCTTTCACTGAAATCGAATTCGAAGCTACTATTCTTCGGGAATATTTTGCGGCAATAGATGTACTTAACATCCGAAATATATCACGCTGCGATATGGCGTGGTCTGTCCATCACTGAGTATGTTTTCACTTCAACTGTGAGCATAGTCACGGAATTTATTCGCGGTCGAAGAATACATTGATTCCGGCATTTCGTTCCAGACGATGGTGCCTTGTGGCTTTGAAATCGCTTTCATTCCAGATGGAAGGTAGTTAATAGAAATTCTGGGATATAATGAGGTGAAAAAGCAACTGACGATTTCATTTCTTCCACCACTACGGAATTAAAAAGGCTGTAAAAGAAAAGTTCGAAGGCGAACATCTGGATCAGCGTATCATACATGCGCTATGTTACAACTGATCCACCCTCCGTAATGCACCGAAGCCAAGTGGCTGAAGTCAGCGTTGTGCAAGTCTGACAAGATGCTCGACCTGTTCGAGTGACTACTTTTTCTTCATAATATACACTAATAAAGACTCAACAGTCAGAAAAAGATTGTAAGCTCACCAAAGAAAATGGTATTGTCTCCCTTAACAGAGAATAGAGGTCGCCTTGAAGTGAGGTGGATGGTGTGGTCTGGTACCAGGCCATCATGTGATCCTCCGTTGCTAAGGTAAGTCATGGAAGTGATGTGGCATTGTAGTAACATGGTCTGATGTAGTGATGTGACAGAATGGACATCCAAGCGACGACACCCTGAATGAAGTTGTCCAGTGTTTTGGTGGCGTACCACCCGCAGCCATGTAACATGGCGAACGAACAATGGGCGAGAAATTATCCTGGTCGAAAGGAACTGGAGACAAGTGCCACGCCTTCTCAAAGAGATTCGCTTACAAATCCGTCAGGAACAGCAGTTGTCAGTGAATGCAGGTCCATTTCAGTCAGTAGCCGGGCGAAGGAAACTGCATACAATAGTCATTAGGGACCACATAGCTAGAAAAGTACAAGTGCTCAAAGTGGGACTTCAAGGTGCACATCTTCAGTGGGAGAAACAAAGTAGCTGTGCATAGCTGAGGGTGGAGGTGTGTAGTGTGGTCCAAGAAGTCACGATATCGACTGTTTTGAAATGGTGGTGAGTGTCGATGGCACCGATTGCCCAATTCAGTGTTTAATTCAGTGTGTGGAGGATGTATTTCATGCCAAAGAGGGATCTGTGACGTTTTGGGGATGTCTTTCGTGCCATGCCTTGGACCCACTCAGTCAGGTTACGGTGAACATGAACCACGATGTTTCCTTCGGCACTGTAAACAAGAGTCGCTCTTATTTCTACATCCTGATGGTTAATATTCTGTGGACTTATCTATGAGCCAATATGACAACAGCTGTATGTACAGGGCTGCACGTGCACGTTCCTGATTTTATAGAGACATAGGTACTCTACCACACATCTACTGGCCCGCTAAATCATATGATCTTGAGCTCATAGAAAATGATTGATTCTATTTGGAGCAACAGCTGAAATGTAACAATCAACGTTCCCGAAATCTGATAGCTTTGTGGTATCTAATCAGACTCGTGGCTTCGCCTTACAGTATACATGAAGAAGCTCGGAGATTCGTTTCTTCACCGAATTGAGGTCATTAACAGTGCTGACGGTGGTGTAAACGGTTTTAGCGTGATATCTGTCGGGGTGACTAATTTTTCTTCCGGTGTACTTATTTTGAATGCTTCCTGGTTCTTATTCTACGTTTTTGCCACGATTAAATTCACAATCGGCATCAGAGGACTCTATAGAGATACACCCTTCTAATTTGATGGTTGTTTTCGCTTGATAACTCACTTATTCGGTTTACTGTGAGCGGTGCAGTGAGGTTAAAGTCTTCAGATCCTAAAGTTCAATTATAAACTGACAACAAAAGGAACGGAAAGAGAAATAGAGAACCAGTGTTGGCTGTATGTTTGCAGGTGGGGATATTCAGCTGCCTAATAAATGTTAAAATTCACGGTGTAACCTTCAGCTGTCCTTTATTTTGCACAGTTCGCCACTAGTTTCGGTTAAAGTCCATTTTCAAGCTTAGCCGGCATGAACGGCAAGGAAATTCATGACATAATTCGAACAAGAGTAACTTACTCTTTTGAGCCCACCATAGTACGTAAAATTCTTCACAATAATAACTGTGTACAATAGTTTTCGTCAAGAAGAAATTCCACATCGACAGCTAGTAACAAAGTAATAAAGGACAGCTGAAGGTTTCGCCATGAATTTTAACAGTGTTGGCTGGTCGCGACGGGAAGTACCGGAACATTGTGACCCAGTCCGAGGAAAGAGAGAGAAAGAGAGAGACTGAGAGAAAGAGAGAGAGAGATGGAGGCATGGAGGGAGGGAGGCAGAGAAGAGGCCTGCAGCAGACGTCGTAACTGGGAAGACGGAGTCCGCGGCGCGGGTCTCAAATATTCAACAGCCTGCAAAATGTTTTATTGAGGGCGTTACTGCGCCGCACCCTACCCTGCATTATACGCCCAGCATTCCAGTTACTCTGTCACTACGACTCCCTACTTGTGGTTTTATAGTCAGCGGTTACATGCGCATTTACTGCTTTAGTGTGATATATATTTGATAGTTGTTCGAACGTCTACTAGTTCTGGAAAGGAACCTGTATTATGAACGCGCCTTCCGAAGCTTCTACTGCACAGTAATTTAAAAAGCTAACCACTGTTTTAATAAAACACTGTGTTAATTATTTTCTTCCAAAAGCTGATGTTCCAGGACTCCATTCTAGTATAATTCGTGCTAGTGTCTTCTTCTCCACGTAATACCTGCACCCTTCGTTTGAACGTTTCCACTATTGTCAAGCCTTTGTTTCGTCTACTATTTGAATCCCACACTCTTACTTCCACTACCAAATTAGCTGTTCCCAGATACCTCGCGATGTATTCTGTCTTACAGTAGTAAGTTGGGCCACAAACGTTTCTTCACACCAATTCGATGCAATACCTCTTCCTTGGTTACTCGATGTACCTGTACAATCTTGAACGCTCTCCAATAACAACACATTTCAGAAGTTCCTACTTTCATTTAACCTGTTTTATCCTCGTTTTACTTGTCTATAGGGTTAAATTCCATGAAAGTACTTTAAGAAAATTCCTAACATTAAATTTACATCAAATGTTGTGATATTGTTCTTACTATTGCATTTTACATCCTCTTTACTTCGCCCATCGTCAGTTATTTTGCTGTCCTAATTGCAGAATTCATCTAATTTATTTCTCTAACTTAATTCTACTACAATCTATTACACTAGTTTTACCTTTATTTATCTTCCTCTTATAACCTTTTTTCACGACACAATTTGATTCAACAAATCCTTTTACAATATCAACAGCAAATCCCAAAGTACGTATTTTTCTACTGCACTTAACTTCTTTCCTGAATTTCACTTTTATTACGTCTATTGCTTGCTCAGTGTGCAGACTGAATATCGCGGAGGATCCACTGCAACGTAATTAGTGACACCCAATAATAAGATAAAATAGTACACTTTCTTGTGGACGACACTGTTATCTGTGTAGCTGCATTCTGCTTTTTACAGTTATTTCATATAATTTTCTTTCAGTTACATCTACACTCCAAGAATCTCCTTATGGTGCATTGCGAAGGGTGTTTTGAGCACCACTGTATCATACTCTCTCTCCTGCTGTTGTCGTGAATGGTGCGTGAAAGGAATGATTGTTGGTGAACTTTCATACGAGCTCGTATCTCTCTGATTTTACCATCATGGTCCTTCCGTGATATGTAGGTACGAGGCAGAAAATTATCGGTTGAATTTTCAGCACTGTACGCTCCCCGAATTTTAACAATAAACCACATCGTAATGCACATGTCTCTTTTGTACCGTCTGCCACTCTAGTTGAATGAGCACCTCTTGATGTTTTCGCGCTGTCTAAACAAAAATTCGACGAAATGCACTACGCTTCCTTACATTGTCAATTCTATCCGGTAAGGGTCCATGACAGGCGAGTAACACACAAGTTTCAATCGTAGGACAGTTTTGTTAGCTACAGCATTTTCCTACTAAAACGTGGCACCACGATACTGCCGTGCTCAGCGATAAATCGTGGTTCTGCGCTACCGTTGTCAGCGACCTGAAGAGAGATCCCATTCTTCCATTATTTTGGAGAGCCACAATGGTGTTACTCTTGCATCGTGGTTTTGGGAGCCATTTGGTATGACTACATTCATATCACGACTGGTAGCAATTGATGGATCTCTGAAGGCATATCCTGTATCCTCATCAACGACGATGACCATCCGGGAATGTGAAGAACCGCTGTTCAAGGTTGAACTCATTGTGACGCCATTCATTAGTAGTCCATGTTCCCCTGTCAGGCCACCACTTCAAACACAGCCGTTTATGTTGTGGTAGCCAATAAATGTGACGGTATGTCCCCAGTGTGGCTGTTGCTAGCGTAGTATCCGGGAATGAAGAACCGCTGTTCAAGGTTGAACTCATTTTGACGCCATTCATTAGTAGTCCATGTTCCCCTGTCAGGCCACCACTTCAAACACAGCCGTTTATGTTGTGGTAGCCAATACATGTGACAGTATGTCCCTAGTCTGGCTGTTGCTAGTGTAGTATCCGGGAATGTGAAGAACCGCTGTTCAAGGTTGAACTCATTGTGACGCCATTCATTAGTAGTCCATGTTCCCCTGTCAGGCCACCACTTCAAACACAGCCGTTTATGTTGTGGTAGCCAATAAATGTGACGGTATGTCCCCAGTGTGGCTGTTGCTAGTGTAGTATCCGGGAATGTGAAGAACCGCTGTTCAAGGTTGAACTCATTGTGACGTCATTCATTAGTAGTCCATGTTCCCCAGTCAGGCCACCACTTCAAACACAGCCGTTTATGTTGCGGTAGCCAATAAATGTGACGGTATGTCCCCAGTGTGGCTGTTGCTAGCGTAGTATCCGGGAATGAAGAACCGCTGTTCAAGGTTGAACTCATTTTGACGCCATTCATTAGTAGTCCATGTTCCCCTGTCAGGCCACCACTTCAAACACAGCCGTTTATGTTGTGGTAGCCAATACATGTGACAGTATGTCCCTAGTCTGGCTGTTGCTAGTGTAGTATCCGGGAATGTGAAGAACCGCTGTTCAAGGTTGAACTCATTGTGACGCCATTCATTAGCAGTCCATGTTCCCCTGTCAGGCCACCACTTCAAACACAGCCGTTTATGTTGCGGTAGCCAATACATGTGACGGTATGTCCCTAGTCTGGCTGTTGCTAGTGTAGTATCCGGGAATGTGAAGAACCGGTGTTCAAGGTTGAACTCATTGTGACGCCATTCATTAGTAGTCCATGTTCCCCTGTCAGGCCACCACTTCAAACACAGCCGTTTATGTTGCGGTAGCCAATACATGTGACGGTATGTCCCTAGTCTGGCTGTTGCTAGTGTAGTATCCGGGAATGTGAAGAACCGCTGTTCAAGGTTGAACTCATTGTGACGCCATTCATTAGCAGTCCATGTTCCCCTGTCAGGCCACCACTTCAAACACAGCCGTTTATGTTGTGGTAGCCAATACATGTGACAGTATGTCCCTAGTCTGGCTGTTGCTAGTGTAGTATCCGGGAATGTGAAGAACCGGTGTTCAAGGTTGAACTCATTGTGACGCCATTCATTAGTAGTCCATATTCCCCTGTCAGGCCACCACTTCAAACACAGCTGTTTATGTTGTGGTAGCCAATACATGTGACGGTATGTCCCTAGTCTGGCTGTTGCTAGTGTAGTATGATTACTTTGTGTCTAATATTCGTTCCTATGACCAACATTCATTTAATCAAAACTGAGCAGTCTACGAGGTTCTGTTTCGTCTTGCGGATGAAGACTGCCACAAGCCTGAGAGAGGAGTAATCACAAATAAATTGTACAGAAATGCACTCCAGATAAAATCCAAACAGTCACTTAAAGTTCGTAACGAGGCTACCTCTGGATCACGGGGTCCCGGGTTGGGGATTTTTCTCTGCCCAGAACTGGGTGTGTCCTCATCATTTCATCATCATCGTCATCATCATTTGTGACTGTGGCTAATTTGGATTGTGTAAAAACTGGACTGCGTAGAAATTGGGACTTTGTGCGGGTGCTGAAGACCGCGCAGTTGAGCGCCCACAAACCAAACATCAAACTTAACGAAAGTTCCTGACAGATTAAAATTGTGTGCCGGGCCGAGACTCGAAGTCGGGACCTTTGCCTTTCGCGAGAAACTGCTCTACCAACTGAGCTACCCAAGTACGACTCACAGCTCATCCCCACAGCTTCAGTTCTGCCAGTACCTCGTCTCCTACCTTCTAAACCTCACAGAAGCTCTTCTGCGAACCTTGCAGAACTAGCACTCCTGGAAGGTTCGTTGAAGAGCTTCTGTGAATTTTGGAAGGTAGGAGACTAGGTACCGGCAGAACTGAAGCTGTGAGGAAGGGTCGTGAGTCGTGCTTGGGCAGATCAGATGGTAGAGCACTTGCCCGCGAAAGGCAAAGGTCCCGAGTTCGAGTCTCGGTCCGGCACAGTTTTAATGTCAGGAAGTTTCATTCAGCGCACAGTCCACTGCAGAGTGAAAATGTCATTCTGGATCAAACTTAACGTTCATCTCGGCAAATAACTGGAATGGTGTCAAGCAATTTATTCGCTATTGTAGAAACAACAGGCAAAGCAAGTCTTCCTCGAAAATCAAACAGAACTCTAACCAGGGCCAAAGAAAAACACACGAAGGCGGAATCACGTTTAAATAAAAACCACCTCATGGCTTCTGAACCACGAAAGCTTCCTGTTGGCTGAGTGCCAAACTGACCCTTCAAATATGCAAAAATGTGTCATTCAGAGAGGTTACTCAAAGATCTTATTTCGATCAGTCGAAGCTGAATATAGCAGATAAATGCAAAGTATAGCAAGGATGATGTCACGATTTGCGAAAAGCAAAAATATATCGGGCAAGTGAAACTTCCAAATGAACTGGCAACTTTAAATTTGAACTTATTAGTACACTCTAGAAATTAAAAAAGTGTCTATTATTTCTTATTTGATTTTAAAATTTCCTTACTAAATTTTAATTTGCAATGAATACCCACATTTTCATACGATCTGTCACATAATTATTATTCCGGTTTCGTTCATTAGCATTTGAAACTGTTAACAAATATAAAATTCAAATAAAACCGAAAAAAGTTGCTCCTAGCAAGGATAGAAGCAGCGACTTATCGTTTAAAAGACTGCAACGCTATGCACATAACCACCGGCGGCTTTGTTTAAAACAAACCACGAAATTTTCCTTACCTAACAAAATGGTTCAAATGGCTCTGAGCACTATGGGACTCAACATCTTAGGTCATAAGTCCCCTAGAACTTAGAACTACTTAAACCTAACTAACCTAAGGACATCACACAGACCCATGCCCAAGGCAGGATTCGAACCTGCGACCGTAGCAGTCCCGCGGTTCCGGACTGCAGCGCTAGAACCGCACGGCCACCGCGGCTGGCCCTTACCTAACAGTGCTCGGAAATCTTCAGACCGTTTTTTCGAGTGTTTTTGAGAATGTTCCGATCTTCCAATCCTGCTAGTATTATGAGAATTGAAGAGCTCCAGCCCTTGTGAATTTAATTGTACAACATAGCAGTAACAAGTAATCGCGAGAATTGGAAAGCTTCCTATTGACGAGAAGAATGTTATTTCATGATCACATGGCCCTCCTCCTGAAATCGCTCGTACTCTGTAAAGCGCCTGTGAACAGTTAACTGGCCGCGGAGCGCAGCGAGCGCCTCGCCTCAAACATCAGAAGTCCTACTGAACGCCGTCCTCCCAAAGAGACCGGCAACTATTCGCCGCGCCAATACAAGTATCTCGGAGAGAAGACTTCAACAGTTTGGCGGTAAGGGCCGTTTAGCGCGCAGCACAAAAGCCTGCGTAGCAAATTACTCCGGACCATTGGTGCAGACTGTCTCCTGGGCCCTGATTGTAACGTAATTAATTTATAATTGTAAAGGCTGACGTTCAGTCCTTTGACATCACACGACACTTCAGTGTTTGTCGCACGAAATGTGCCAGGTGAACTACTACAGGCAAAGTTACAACTTAGCCGTCAAATTGAATCCGAGTCGAGCGAAAAGGACGAGAGACAACCTTGTAACCAGTTGCGTATGGGAAACGCGTGTAACTTAAAAGGTAGTAAACGTAGGTTAATATCACGCAAGTCACAACACTACTGCACCATTAGCATGTATTGTCTATGAACAGTCTTATGTAGTAGGAGCAATACAAGCAACAAATACCTAATAAAAATGGCTCTGAGCACTATGGGACTTAACATCTGAGGTCATCAGTCCCCTACAACTACTTAAACCTAACTAACTTAAAGACATCACACACACATACATGACCGAGGCAGGTTCGAATCTGCGACCATAGCGGTCGCGCGGTTCCAGACTGAAGCGCCTAGAACCGCTCGGCCACAATGGCCGGCGAAATACCTCACAGATTACAAATTTTTCTTTACACTTAAAAAGTTGTAACCAATCGCTCAGTGCAGAGGTATAAGGAACTCTTGATTCACTAATACGCTTTCCTCCCTTGAAACCCTGGCATGTTACTCGCTTGCATTCCACACGTAGCTGAAGAAACGCTTCCGTTTTCATTCGTTTCAGATTAAAACACATTTTTCTACTAGAAAATCCCTCGTTCAAGGAATAATCATACGATAAACATTACTTCTAATTTAAAAATGCAAGCAGTAAGATGTGTCGTATTCTAAATAGTGTGGATGAACTTAGATGAAAGCGTAGTATATAAAATTTTCTCTACTGTATATAAAAAGTAAATACACACAAAAAATGAAAATACAGGAATTTTCAGGAGTAATGATCATGATGAGAATCAGAAATTAAATTTTAACTTTCTTCCTGTATCCTAAGAAACTGCCGCTACAAATGGTGCAAATAATCGTCTTCAGTAACATAGAACCTAAGCTGCAGTTCATCTACCAGCCTTTGAAGGCCTGAATGTACACTTCACAAGTACTAGTCGTGCTACATTCAACATTTTTACATATCGTATCTGGAGTAGGAGCTGTATTCTGACGACGTGTGATAAACTATTTCAGAGAAAAGTAATGCACTAACAAATGTTACAATGTTTGATGGCGTTACTCTCTGACTAAATAATGCCATAGTTTCCGAGTACAGACTTTGGTAATCGTTTATTGTGCAGTCATTGGCAAATTTGAATAGTTAATTTTCTGTACGACTGTACATTATCTATAAGATTTCCGAATAGTAGCAGACTTTAAAGAAATTTTGTAAATTTTCACTGAAGCAATGACGTAAGATAGATACGCCGTCAATAATTGAGTACTGGGTGACATTATAAGAAAGAGTAATCTTATGTCATCAATGAAATGACATAGGCAAATGTACACTCCTGGGAACTGAAATAAGAACACCGTGAATTCATTGTCCCAGGAAGGGGAAACTTTATTGACACATTCCTGGGGTCAGATACATCACATGATCACACTGACAGAACCACAGGCACATAGACACAGGCAACAGAGCATGCACAATGTCGGCACTAGTACAGTGTATATCCACCTTTCGCAGCAATGCAGGCTGCTATTCTCCCATGGAGACGATCGTAGAGATGCTGGATGTAGTCCTGTGGAACGGCTTGCCATGCCATTTCCACCTGGCGCCTCAGTTGGACCAGCGTTCGTGCTGGACGTGCAGACCGCGTGAGACGACGCTTCATCCAGTCCCAAACATGCTCAACGGGGGACAGATCCGGAGATCTTGCTGGCCAGGGTAGTTGACTTACACCTTCTAGAGCACGTTGGGTGGCACGGGATACATGCGGACGTGCATTGTCCTGTTGGAACAGCAAGTTCCCTTGCCGGTCTAGGAATGGTAGAACGATGGGTTCGATGACGGTTTGGATGTACGGTTCACTATTCAGTGTCCCCTCGACGATCACCAGTGGTGTACGGCCAGTGTAGGAGATCACTCCCCACACCATGATGCCGGGTGTTGGCCCTGTGTGCCTCGGTCGTATGCAGTCCTGATTGTGGCGCTCACCTGCACGGCGCCAAACACGCATACGACCATCATTGGCACCAAGGCAGAAGCGACTCTCATCGCTGAAGACGACACGTCTCCATTCGTCCCTCCATTCACGCCTGTCGCGACACCACTGGAGGCGGGCTGCACGATGTTGGGGCGTGAGCGGAAGACGGCCTAACGGTGTGCGGGACCGTAGCCCAGCTTCATGGAGACGGTTGCGAATGGTCCTCGCCGATACCCCAGGAGCAACAGTGTCCCTAATTTGCTGGGAAGTGGCGGTGCGGTCCCCTACGGCACTGCGTAGGATCCTACGGTCTTGGCGTGCATCCGTGCGTCGCTGCGGTCCGGTCCCAGGTCGACGGGCACGTGCATCTTCCGCCGACCACTGGCGACAACATCGATGTACTGTGGAGATCTCACGCCCCACGTGTTGAGCAATTCGGCGGTACGTCCACCCGGCCTCCCGCATGCCCACTATACGCCCTCGCTCAAAGTCCGTCAACTGCACATACGGTTCACGTCCACGCTGTCGCGGCATGCTACCAGTGTTAAAGACTGCGATGGAGCTCCGTATGCCACGGCAAACTGGCTGACACTGACGGCGGCGGTGCACAAATGCTGCGCAGCTAGCGCCATTCGACGGCCAACACCGCGGTTCCTGGTGTGTCCGCTGTGCCGTGCGTGTGATCATTGCTTGTACAGCCCTCTCGCAGTGTCCGGAGCAAGTATGGTGGGTCTGACACACCGGTGTCAATGTGTTCTTTTTTCCATTTCCAGGAGTGTATTATACAGTAAATAAAGTAGGGATTAACTAGAACTCTGATTTTAGTATCACTCTACCACCGCATCCCTTAGATCTGAGAACCACCTAATCTATACAGTCTACGTGGTAGTTTCCCTTTAAAGTCACTTATCACAGTACAAAAAAAGACACAGGAGCAGAACCAAAACTTGGCCGATCCTAGAACGTTTTAACTATCTGTCTTCTGTACTAAAACTACACTAAACTCTGTCCGAACTAACCTTGGAACCCAACGGTACCGTCCGGCCGCCGTATCATCCTAAGACCACAGGCCTCACTGGATGTGTATATGGAGGGGCATGTGGTCAGCACATCGCTCTCCCGGCCGTATGTCAGTTTACAAGACCGGAACCGCTACTTGTCAATCAAGTAGCTCCTCAGTTTGCCTTACAAGGGCTGAGTGCACCCCGCTTACCAACAACGCTCGGCAGACCGGATGGTCACCCCTCCAAGTGCTAGCCCAGCCCGACAACGCTTAACTTCTGTGAGATGGCAGGAACCGGTGTTACCACTGCGGCAAGGGCATTGGCGTCTTCTGCACTAGGGATAAAATTAAAAAGTAACAGTACCAACACTGATCAGTTGGTGATGATTGCCTAATGGTTCTACAACAGCTCTAGACACTGGCTCCTTATGTGGTCTGGAGTCTTGTTCTTATGAAGATTATCATAATCGAAAGAAAATCAATTGCGGTTCTTCTTATTATGTACATATGCTGAAGTTCCCACGTACTTCCAAAAATGTTTCCTATATTGTTATTGAGAAACACCCTCACACGGTATCACATTTGTTGATTGTAAGTGGTGAGACTTGCTTTGTTTTGCTGAAGTCCATCTGGAAACAAAAGAAAGAAGAATAGAGTTGACGTTTCCTCAACGACTTGGACGTTAAAAATAGTAGACATATTCCAACTGGGAATGGTTAGCTAACAATATTGGCTGGTGCTTCTGAAAGGAAGTTTCCCGATTTGAGGAATCCGCCGAAAACCTGAAGCGAATGGCCCGAGAAGGATCTGAAACATCGTCCTCGCTAATGTGTGTCCCGTGTCTCACCATAGCGCCAAAACGCTTGGCGTGAAGGCCAGTGTTTGTTCAAAATTTTTATCCACTTTTCCTTTTCGTACTCTGAATTTGTCATCGTCCCGATGAAAATATTTCGTGGTAATGTTGAGCAGGAATGCGGCATGCCATGCCAGTATCCGCGTCAGACAGCAAGTGCAGCCACATCGGAGGCCGCAGAGGAGCAACGCATGCGCTGGTGCGCCTCTCATTAACAACGTAACTTTAGCGCCTTGTTTTGTAAACGGGCACAAGGGAATGGCCTCGGATCTTACTGCGGAGAGAAGCGAGCGACTTAATTGCTTACACGTGGGCCCACTAACGGCCACTAATTCCAGGAACACTACCTTTATATTAACCACTCTTTCTTGGACTTGGCTGGCGTTAGTCTGCACATCGGGGGATATACAGTATGTACCGTAATAGCGAAAACTAAATCGAATGAAAATATACGATAACAGGTACAAAACCTTTCCAGAAAGCATCGGTCTTGAAGCGAGTTGTTTGCTAGATAAGAGATGAACCGCCGTGATTTCAATAGGAAATATTGTCCTAGTTGGTACAAAAACATGTGAATTGCCCTTTTTGTCATCTCAAGATGATGCTCATCGAACTCCAGTAGCAGAAATTACAGGAGAGGCGTTGTGCATGATGGTGGGATTTCTAGTCAAATTTCCTACACGTACGTTCCAAGAAGAGTTGAGTCACATATTACAGCTTCCTCCTTATTTAGCTCAGAAGGGTCATGAAAGTAAAATTAGAGTTTCTAGCTCATACGGAAACATATTTCCATTTTTTTACGTGCACCATTCGAGACTCGAACAGACAAAAGGGAAAGTAACGTAGATGCAAGCACCTTTTGGCACACACCGGAAAGTGGCTTCCAGAGTAGATATTTACGCGTAGGCGTCGTGCATCCAGTCTTTGGTGAAAGATAGTTTTAGTTTCAGAATTTTTTTTGGTATTATAGTTGTCACAAATGTTTGTGTAACACGTTAACACATAGTGTTAATTGTATTCCCATTCACTTTTCGGATGACGCGTTTCCAATAAAAGTTGTTACAGTATGTAGTCAACTCTGACACTAGCAGTATGGTGCAAAACAAAAGGCAAATAGCTATTAATGTAGAAGAAAATTAATTTTGCTGAGCTTATGAAGCGTATAACGTTGTAGATTTTCGCTGCGCCATTAATGTACCACCTACTGCCGTCATGCGTTATGGATACCTAGGAGCAAGCAAGCTCCATTATCAAAGTGAACAATAATAAAACTGATAAACTACAGGGATGAATTCCTGTCTGGAGAAGAAGGAAGAAAGGCCCTACGAACATACGTCGAAAAGTGCATCGTTGCCACGGTAGATAGCGCTGACAAAGAGAAGATCCTCTGACCACCTTCCGTGAGTTACTTGTGTGTTAAGGGCTGTGTGACTGACGCAGCGTACTGTAACCATCAGAATGGTCCAGTATTCATATCTGGAACAAGCCGAGATGGTGTTTGTATACAGCCAAGCAACCGTAAACGGTTGAGGGGCGGAATCCGGTACTCCAAATCTGGTGTGCGTGCAGTCAGCCGCCTCCCCGCACGTTCGTCTGTCTGAAAGGATGGGTGATCACACAAACACCCAAAGCAGCGCGGCTGTACCAAAACAAGTACTTTTACAGACATCAACCATATCACACAACATTCCAAGTCCTTTATGGGCGTTTGTGTGACCAGGGATCCTTTCAGACAGATGAATGTGCGCGGAGGTGGCAGACTGTGCGTATACTAGATTTGGAGGATTGAATCCTGCTTCTCGACCGTTTCCAACTGTGTAGTCGTAAAAGACCATTATCTCGACTTGTTCCCGAAATGAATACTGGACCATTCTGTTGATTACAGTACGCTGCGTCAATCACACAGCCTGCGACGCACAAGGAACACAAGAAACGTGGTCAGAGGAACTTTCATTCGTTAGCGTCATTTAGCGTGGCAACAATACATTTCCCGACACATGTTTGTGAGACATTTCTCTTCAATTTCCAGGCATAAATCCGTTCCTGCAGTTTGTCCGTTTTATTGTTCAAAATGGTTCAAATGGCTCTGAGCACTATGCGACTTAACTTCTGAGGTCATCAGTCGCCTAGAACTTAGAACTAATTAAACCTAACTAACCTAAGGACATCACACACATCCATGCTCAAGACAGGATTCGAACCTGCGACCGAGCGGTCGCTCGGCTCCAGACTGTAGCGCCTACAACCGCACGGCCACTCCGGCAGGCTCCGTTTTATTAATGTAAACCCTGTAGATAAAGCGAACTGGAGATTCCGATTAACTGGAAGTGCAATGGGTAACTGCTGATTGTGCATGAACAGATCGTTTACAAAACACTTGTCTGACATTTGCTGGAAAACCGTAATAGTTTCGGATCGTTTCCTGATTAGGCTACAAGGGTACACTGATGCTGTACACATGGTCGTAGCATAATTTCACAAAATCTCATATGCTAGGATGACCGTGGAATAGGCCTCTCGGCGTTGTGGAGGGGACTTACTAGATAAAGGGGATAAATTTCCGGCATTGTACCGTATGAATGTAAACAAGCTTTAGGATCTTTCAAACCCCCCACTTGGAGGTCCGGTAACAGCGAAGACAACACTCCCTGATCTGTGTGCTCTACAGCAGTTGTTACACGTGTCGACACTGCTGTTCGCTGCACAAGGTGTACCTGCGACGCATACGTTCATACACAAGGTCCACAAACTCTGGTGCGAGTCCGTTGAGCACTACAGTCAACCCTTCTAGTTACGAACGTTAACAGCTTCTCATAGCCGTTGATGTAGTCGGACAAAATGGTTTGTGATGGACTCAAGTGATCCGGTGAGGTTGTCAATATTTCTGATGTGCAACTCTGCCATTACGTGCCGAACGGTGATTTTGTAGGTTTTAAAGTAATCCGAGCTTTAAACTAATTTTATATTCGATGGTATATTTCCGGACATAACTTCCTTATCAAAACTTCATCCAAAATATCTTCTCTATCACCCGGATAAGTCTATAATAGGAATTGTGAAACTCCCTGTATATGAAGTACTCATAACTAAAGCCTATCTTTAACACTCCGCATTATTCCTTAATGGGGAACAGTTCTGAAGTGATCGCTGCCCCTACTCACGCGTGGGGACTTAATTCCATTGTGCGATCCGGCCAAAGACAGTATAAGCGACATGCATTTCCGGGTTCTTTCTTATCCTGCTCACAAAACCTTCAGCAACTCGGTGCAAGCATTCATGTAAGGAGACTCGCGCCAGCAAACTTATCGAAGAGCACTTTATGCTTTGTGAGTTAAGTAAGAAATGATGTTTTTAAAGTTACTGACTGATTTTGCTCAAATAAGACAGCTTCAAACTTTAAAAAAGAGAAGAAATAAAACAACGCAACTCACTCATTCTTTTATTGTCAAAAGTATCCCACCTCCTTTTAACGTAGTAAACCAACAAGGACAGACAGTTCCTATTTTTTAAGTGCGCATATTGATAAAAACTTAAACTGAAAGAAACTCATCGCAGACCCGATAAAATATTTAGGTTCGATACATTTGCTATAATAATAATTACTATCAAATTTGTGGGTATAGAAGTCTGCGAGTTAACAAATTCTGCGTATTTTGATTCACTAATGTCTTATAGGAAAGCGGTCTGGGTAAATCCTCACTTAGTCAAAGGTATTCATTGTACAAAAGTGGTAATTAGAATTATGTGTCGGGTTCACAAACATGCATCTTGCAAGTATCTTTTTAAGCAGCTGGGTGTATTAGCCACACCCTTACAGCATATTGGGTTACTTACGAAATTTCTTATCAACAATTTGAAAGAAACACAATCACAAATATAACACTAGAGAGAATAATGATCTGCATTATCCCTTAATAAATCTAACTTTGGCATAGATAGGGATGAAATATGCATCTGTAAAACGCTCTGAAATCTACACATGGAAAAAAAATATCAGGCAGGTAGCAGAAGTGTAGCCGGCCGTAGTGGCCGAGCGGTTCTAGGCGCTTCAGTCTGGAACCGAGCGACCGCAATGGTGCAGGTTCGAATCCTGCCTCAGGCATGGATGTGTGTGATGTTTAAGTAGTTCTAAGTTCTAGGGGACTGATGGCCTCAGATGTTAAGTCCCATTGGCCTCAGAGCCTTTTGTATTTTGCACAAGTGTGTTAAAATGTAGATTAAAGATGTCTCTCCGGAACAACTTTTTCTATAACCTAGAGGATGCTTTAACATAAACAGACATTTCTACGGAAAAGCCCGTAAAAATGTAGCCATATAAAATACTTTTAAAAATTAAAAAAAATATATTTACGTGGCTACATGGTGCCTTTTTACAGTTTTTTTGTACAAATGGCTAGTGTTCCTATTACAGCATCCTCTATGGTATAGAGGGAGTTGTTCTGAAGAAACATCTATGTTGGTTCTAGTGACACGTTCCACATCATTACATTTATCGTGAATATGATCTAGGGAACACGTAAGTAACTGGTTCTTTGGCTAGTCGATGTAAGGTGACAGTACCACTTATTATACACTATGATGATGAAAGTCACGCACTAGCGATATGCACATACACAGAAGACAGTAGTATCGCGTACACTAGATACAAAACGGCAGTGTATTGGTGAAGCTGCCATTTGTACTACTTGCAGAGCCTCGGTTGGTCCCAAGACGACTGGAAAACTGTGGCCTAGTCAAATGAATCCCGTTTGTAGTTGGTAACAGCTGATGGTAGGATACGAGTGTCACCCAGACACCACGAAGCCATGGACCCAAGTTGTCAAGAAGGCTCTGAGCAGGCTAGAGATGGCTCCATGAAGGTGTGGGCAGTGTTTACATGGTACAGACTGCGTCCTTTGGTTCAATTGAACCAATCATTGACTGCAAATAGTTATGTTCGGCTATTTGGAGACCATTTACAGCCATTCACGGTCCTCATGTTCCCAAACGACGATGTAATTTTTATGAATCACAAAGAGCCAAGTCAGTGGGCCACATCTGTTTACGATTGGTCTGGAGAACATTCTGGACAGTTCGAGAGAATTATTTGGCCACTCATATCGCCCGAAATGAACCCTATTGCAAATTTATGGGACGTAATCGGGAGTCAGTTAGTGCACAAAATTCTTCATCAGCAACACTTTCGCAGCCGGCCGAAGTGGCCGTGCGGTTAAAGGCGCTGCAGTCTGGAACCGCAAGGCCGCTACGGTCGCAGGTTCGAATCCTGCCTCGGGCATGGATGTTTGTGATGTCCTTAGGTTAGTTAGGTTTAACTAGTTCTAAGTTCTAGGGGACTAATGACCTCAGCAGTTGAGTCCCATAGTGCTCAGCGCCATTTTTTGAACACTTTCGCAAACATGGGCAGCTATAGAGGCATTTCTGCAGGGGGCTTCCAACAACTTGTTGTGTCCACGCCACGTCGAGTTGGTGCACAGCGGCGACAAAAGAAGGTCCGACATCATGTTAGGAGATATCACGTGGCTTTTGTCACCTCAGTATAAACAGCCAACCACACTTACATGGACACTTTTTGTAGCGTCATCAACCAACTTTAACACAGAAAAAGTGCTACAGAGAGCTCTGAAGAGGCGTGTGATTTGTTTCTGCCCTCGCCTCAGATGCTCAGCTGAGTACGGGAGCAGCCACCAGCGACGGCGCGCGGCGTCGAACCCCGTCCCGGCGAGTCCCGGGACCCTGAGCAGGCGACCTGCGACCTTTGCGCGCGCTCGATACGCCTGCAGCGGACGCCGTTGCCCCTCGCGGCCGCCGCCGCCGCCGCCAGCCTTTTTATGGGTAACGACCCGGAAATGACGAAAGCACCCCCTGGGGCCGAGTTTTCCCGATTACCGACGCAGACCCGCCTATCGATTGTGTAGCACCGGCCGCCGGAAGCCACTCTGTGCGAGCCGCACTCAAAGGCGATCGCTGCCGCCTCACTGCCCACCCGACCTCTCCGCAAAGCGAAGACGTTGCGACTCTGCCAGCTCCTACGTCGACGCTGTACACGCTGGGTTCAAATGTCTGTAAGTCGTGTAACTCAGGCTGAACGTGGATTCAAAATGTTTCAAATGGCTCTGAGCACTATGGGACTTAACTTCTGAGGTCATCAGTCCCCTAGAACTTAGAACTACTTAAACCTAACTAACTTAAGGACATCACACACATCCATGCCCGAGGCAGGATTCGAACCTGCGACCGTAGTGGTCTCCCGGTTCCAGACTGTAGCGCCTAGACCTGCTCGGCTTCCCCGGCCGGCTGAGCGTGGGGACCAGCCCGATATTCACCTAGTGGAATGTGGAGAACTCCCTAAAAACCATATACAGGCTGTCGTTAATCCACCTGGCGGATTCGATCCGGGGCCGGCGCCCCTACCCGAGTGCAGGAAGCAGCGCACTAGCGCTCTCGGCTATCCTCGCGGGTCAAGCATTGTGCAGCAATAAATGATAGGATTCGACTTTCCAATGATGAATAACAACGCCCATAAATTTGATAATAAAATAACTAAAAAAAAAACAGACTGTGTTCACAGCTACAAATTACGATAAAATACCTCATTCAGACAGATATAACGATTACTTGTTCTGTAGTTCGATTATTTACAGAATTCAAATAACGTTTTCACTAACTGCAGTAACACACTGCAAAATGATGAACGTCCAAACTAATAATTCTAAGTGTTGCAACTGTGCCAGAAACTAAGTCGAAAATTATTTAACCTTTTTTAATGCGGTTTTTTAGCCATTTTCAAGTCCATGTTGAGATATTAAAACATATCTGACCTACTAACATTTTAACACGCAGTTAAGAATGTACACTCCTGGAAATTGAAATAAGAACACCGTGAATTCATTGTCCCAGGAAGGGGAAACTTTATTGACACATTCCTGGGGTCAGATACATCACATGATCACACTGACAGAACCACAGGCACATAGACACAGGCAACAGAGCATGCACAATGTCGGCACTAGTACAGTGTATATCCACCTTTCGCAGCAATGCAGGCTGCTATTCTCCCATGGAGACGATCGTAGAGATGCCGGATGTAGTCCTGTGGAACGGCTTGCCATGCCATTTCCACCTGGCGCCTCAGTTGGACCAGCGTTCGTGCTGGACGTGCAGACCGCGTGAGACGACGCTTCATCCAGTCCCAAACATGCTCAATGGGGGACAGATCCGGAGATCTTGCTGGCCAGGGTAGTTGACTTACACCTTCTAGAGCACGTTGGGTGGCACGGGATACATGCGGACGTGCATTGTCCTGTTGGAACAGCAAGTTCCCTTGCCGGTCTAGGAATGGTAGAACGATGGGTTCGATGACGGTTTGGATGTACCGTGCACTATTCAGTGTCCCCTCGACGATCACCAGTGGTGTACGGCCAGTGTAGGAGATCGCTCCCCACACCATAATGCCGGGTGTTGGCCCTGTGTGCCTCGGTCGTATGCAGTCCTGATTGTGGCGCTCACCTGCACGGCGCCAAACACGCATACGACCATCATTGGCACCAAGGCAGAAGCGACTCTCATTGCTGAAGACGACACGTCTCCATTCGTCCCTCCATTCACGCCTGTCGCGACACCACTGGAGGCGGGCTGCACGATGTTGGGGCGTGAGCGGAAGACGGCCTAACGGTGTGCGGGACCGTAGCCCAGCTTCATGGAGACAGTTGCGAATGGTCCTCGCCGATACCCCAGGAGCAACAGTGTCCCTAATTTGCTGGGAAGTGGCGGTGCGGTCCCCTACGGCACTGCGTAGCATCCTACGGTCTTGGCGTGCATCCGTGCGTCGC
Organism: Schistocerca cancellata; assembly: GCF_023864275.1. Lineage (NCBI taxonomy): Eukaryota > Metazoa > Arthropoda > Insecta > Orthoptera > Acrididae > Schistocerca > Schistocerca cancellata. The sequence goes on along the minus strand of NC_064627.1, from coordinate 867,751,269 downwards.
TGCGGTCCGGTCCCAGGTTGACGGGCACGTGCACCTTCCGCCGACCACTGGCGACAACATCGATGTACTGTGGAGACCTCACGCCCCACGTGTTGAACAATTCGGCGGTACGTCCACCCGGCCTCCCGCATGCCCACTATACGCCCTCGCTCAAAGTCCGTCAACTGCACATACGGTTCACGTCCACGCTGTCGCGGCATGCTACCAGTGTTAAAGACTGCGATGGAGCTCCGTATGCCATGGCAAACTGGCTGACACTGACGGCGGCGGTGCACAAATGCTGCGCAGCTAGCGCCATTCGACGGCCAACACCGCGGTTCCTGGTGTGTCCGCTGTGCCGTGCGTGTGATCATTGCTTGTACAGCCCTCTCGCAGTGTCCGGAGCAAGTATGGTGGGTCTGACACACCGGTGTCAATGTGTTCTTTTTTCCATTTCCAGGAGTGTATGTAAAGCCTAAATCATTACTGTGTAAAATAAATGAACAATTAATATTCAAGTGGCGGAAACTTCTTTCAAAAATCCTGTATGGCTATGTGGTCTCCTACGAAGGGAAGATCGTTACTCAAAATTCCTTAGAGCCCACATGGAAATATTTTCAAAGACCTAAGTTGCGGCTTGACCACCGCCCATACGGACCAAACGGACCCCAACAACCAGACGGACCGACTTCGAAAACAAGACAGGTCGACCACGAGTCTATGACAGCCAGGCAAACCACGAGAGGCTGTGACCGACAGACAGGCAGACCCTGAGGAATTTGGCGCTGACCTTTTAAGGCCTCGGTCGCCCCCTCCAAAAATTAATCGCTTCTCAAACTCTCAGCGTCACCAAAATGCGAAAAGTGGACCTAATGACGTCACACAGGTCCCTCATGTGACCACCAGCACACATTTACAACTTTATATACATACTGTTAATTGAAATTTCCCCCTTAGCTGGGTGCTAAAATTCTACTTCAGAAACATAAGTCACAATAATTTCTAAGTACTGTAGTTTGCTCGTATTTTTAATTATTCACAATGTGAAATTTCAAGAGCGAAAACTGTTCACGCTCCTGCCATCTTTCTTACTTAGTTCATAGTTACAAATAGTGTATCATTTTCATCACATTTTCTCTCTTCTTTTCATTGCTGTGATCAGTATTTATGTATCTTCAAAAATTTTCAAATGTGTGTGAAATATTATGGGACTTAACTGCTCAGGTCATCAGTCACTAAGCTTACACACTATTTAACCTAAATTATCCTAAGGACAAACACACACACCCATGCCCTTGGGAGGACTCGAACCTCCGCCGGGACCAACCGCTATGAATCTTTAATTAAATTCAAAACATAGACAAAACTATGTAAATTTAGTACTAAACAATAAAAATGGTTAATTAAAAATAATAATCTTACCATCCAAATACCGTGGGTAGCTACTAGTATCCGCTGCCAACATACTGTCAGTATATCTATCTTCTTATTTGAGTTACTTTGATTACGCTGAATTTAGTTAATTTCCAATGAAATTGATTCTCTCATCTCAGTTATTGGACTTAAGGATTACATGATTATCTCAGTCGATGCGCCTCATCAAAAGCAACATTCTGATGGTTCAACTTATTTGTTGGCGTGATTACACTAAAAGTTATACAATGCCCACGTTATAAATCTGTTTGCCTCTGTAACTTATTTTATATAAATCACTCACATGACATCTCTAAGTCATGAGATCTGTAATTATACCGTCTTTCATATGAGATCTCGTATCTCTCTGTACCAAATATGGTTTGCTCTGCACATGCTCAGGTGATTACAAAGCAAGTGAGACTTTCCAACGGCCAATAGCTGCTGACATCATGGGCTCGTGGGAAAACGTCCACGTGGTCAGCGATCCGGTGAACGGAAGCGAGGCGCTGAAAGGCGGGAAACGCGGTCGCAGAACCAATTCCAATATGCGAGAGGTGCGAAGCCATCCCGTGATAGCCGCTCGAACGGCTCAAACTTGGCTCCTGACTAGTAGAACTAACGCACCGTGTTACACCATCAACAAAACAAACTGTCTACACCTTTCTGTAGCAAATGGCTTTTGGCTCCTTAGTCGGGCAGCTTCTCTCAGGAACCTCGATCATGTACTTCTAATGCAATATTCTACATTTCTTCTTTACTTCGATTCATACGGATCCCGCTTTCTAGATGTCGAGATTTTCACAATTAGTGGACACGAATGCTCCTGTGATTCTTCTGTGGCATACAATCGAAAATATTTCTGTGTGTATGCAACACATTCTGCTTGTGTGTATCAAGAAATCGTCAACAGAGCAGGAGTCTTTGCTACAGTAGTAAAATTCAGCCGACCCTACTGATAGGTTTAATGCAATCCGCAGCGCTTTCAGATAGCACACGCAAAATTTTCATATTATCACGCTCGCTACATGCAAACTGTTACTCCTACAGAAAATAATGAACAGGACTTTTTGTAGGAAATGTAATTTAGCTGAATGTTGTACTGCTATACGTTTTCGCTACAGTCCATAGTTTTCGAATTATTCAAGAAACACTTAAGTGACCTTCAAACGCGTTTTCTAGAGTAAGTCGAAAATCGTGGCTTCTAGGGAAAAGAATACCACTACAAAATTTAGCTACATTAAATTTCCTGCGAAAATATTCCATTCTTTTTTTTTCTGTAGGCAGAAGTTTGTGACTGAGAGAATATGAAAATCTCATGCGTGGTTTTTGAAGGCATTGGGGGTTTCGTAAAAGCGGTACTTTATGTAATAAGACTTCTGTAATCTGTCAGAAAGTCTAAATTTCGAATTTAATCCAGGACATTGACAGATAGACTGGTGACCAGGAACTGTACGCCACAACCACCCCTACTCTTGCCGGACAAATACTGACAATGAAAGTTTTCCACCACTAGGATTAGAACCGACCTACCTCTGAATCGAGCGCCAACGAACACGTGTACGTTAGCAACCTCTGCTATGGAGGGGAGTTCTGTAACCTTGGATATTGTCAGTTCTGTTTGTGCGTGGGTTGTGCTCAGGAAGACGCAAAAATCTCAGCCTATCAATTGGTGACCTTTTTATTTGAAAAATTCCATGTAACAAATATAACATGACAGCTTCTAAGGCTTGTCACTGACAAATTTGTTCAATGTTCGTGGTGGTTGGAGGGAGCAGGTTTTTCGTGGTGTACAGACGTACGGATAGAATATGAGACATTCGTGTGTCCGGCAGCCACTGAGGAAAGTGTGCGTGCTGGATGAGGGGCGAAATGGTTGCATGTGTTCGCGGAACCTTTAGTGTGTGTGAAATCTTATGGGACTTAACTGTTAAGGTCATCAGTCCCTAAGCTTACACACTACTTAACCTAAATGATCCTAATGACAAACACACACACCCATGCCCGAGGGAGGACTTAAACCTCAGCCGGGACCAGCCGCACAGTCCATGACTACAGCGCCTGAGACCGCTCGGCTAATCCCGCGCGGCTCCGGAACCTTTAGTCGAATCCATCGAAGGCGCTACTTCAGTTGCTACATGCAGCCTAAAGTGTTTATTATTAAACAGCAGTTGCCCATGTTCTGACCACTTATACCAATGTTTGAATCGTCATCTGTTTGGAATTACTTGAAATGCTAAGTACAATGTTGTTTACCAACTTTAATCTTTGCTTTTGCCCATGTTATTTGATAGCTGTTTTCACCAACAACCATTCACCAGTGAATTGAGAGGGAATTTTTGCTTTTATAGGTGATCATGAGAGTACGTCACTGTTAATTTAAAAGTCATTAACACACACACACACATACACACACACACACACACACACACACACACATATATATATATATATATATGTGTGTGTGTGTGTGTGTGTGTGTGTGTGTGTGTGCGTGTGTGTGTGTTAATGACTTTTAAATTAACAGTGACGTACTCTCATGATCACCTATAAAAGCAAAAATTCCCTCTCATATATATATATATATATATATATATATATATATATATATATATATATATTGGTTGAACTGGTACTTGCCGGCCGGAGTGGCCGAGTGGTTCTAGGCGCTACAGTCTGGATCAGCGCGACCGCTACGGTAGCAGGTTCGAATCCTGCCTCGGGCATGGATGTGTGTGATGTCCTTAGGTTAGTTAGGTTTAAGTAGTTCTAAGTTCTAGGGGACTGATGACCTCAGAAGTTAAGTCCCATAGCGCTCAGAACCATTTGAACTGGTACTTTTGCGCTGAATTTGGAAGTTTTTTTCGTTAAACCATGTTCTCCAATGGTAGTTAATTACTTGTTCTTATACATGTCGGTCATTATTCATCAACATGATCCGCTGGCGAAATATTTTGTGGACTGGACTTTGATAAAAAATGTGGCGTTTTGGAAAAATAACGACGGTTTTTTTGTGTTTTAACACTGTGACATCAGTCTCTCTAGTATATCCATTCAGTAAACTCGTTCTATTCCGTCGTTACTTTCACTGTTCTGAATTCATTATTGCATACCTAGCTATAGGGTCACTATCTTTGTTAGCCATCGGCATCTCTAAACTTACAAAGGTAATTCACTTGGAAAGGGTGGAAGAAGATATACGCCCTAGTTTTTTTGAAAGCATATTTTTGAAGCGCTGGTGCGAAATACGAAATATGGTAGGAGGTTTGACATCGGCCCTATAGAACCTTAACAGGTCATTTATCTCGTTCACTCTAGTGCAACTGTCAGTACTGCATTTCAGCCTGTGCCAGACGTAGGCAATTAGTCACTCAATGGTTGAATGAACGATGTAAAACAGTAATTCAGATTCTGATACGATCTATATTTCCTCCTCCAAAATCATTGCGTAATTTGTAAAGTATTCGTGTCTGAACTGTTATTAACAGAATAAGTAACAGATCCAAAGAAGAGCGGCGCGTTTCGTCACTGGGTTATTTGGTAACCGTGATGCCGTTACGGAGATGTTTAACAAAGTCAAGTGGCAGACACTGCAAGAGAGGCGCTCTGCATCGCGGTGTAGCTTGCTCGCCAGGTTTCGAGAGGGTGCGTTTCTGGATGAGGTATCGAATATATTGCTTCCCACTACTTATACCTCCCGTGGAGATCACGAATGTAAAATTAGAGAGATTAGAGCGCGCACGGAGGCTTTCAGACAGTCGTTCTTCACGCGAACCATACGCGACTGGAACAGGAAAGGGAGGTAATGACAGTGGCACGTAAAGTGCCCTCCGCCACACACCGTTGGGTGGCTTGCGGAGTATAAATATAGATGTAGATGTAAATTAAATAGTAGTTCAAATACAAGTCTATCACTCAAATAACTCTGTTTTCCTACCTAATTGATACGTTTGGTGAAAACGTCGCAATGCAGTGGGAATCTTGGAACACGTCTCATACGAGGAATTCAGGTTTTTTTGTTTGTAGACTATTTTCTCTCAGAAAATCACGTTTCGCTAGACAAATGGCTATTTTGCTTTCAGACTCGACGGCTGCGTGCGCGACGTCGCCGCATATTGCACGGTGTGAACGGCCAGCTGCGACCGCATACATCAGTCTGACTTCGGACGACATATCGATTGAGCTCTGATACTGAAATACACAGAAATCTAGCACAGCGTGAAACGATGAGTCACTGTCAATTGCGATATTCCTTCTGCTTCGAATCAAAAATGCCTCTAAGCACTATGGTATTTAACATCTGAGGTCATCAGTCACCTAGAACTGAGAACTACTTAAACCTAACTAACGTAAGCACATCACACACATCCATGCCCGAGGCAGGATTCGAACCTGCGACCATAGCAGTCGCGTTGCTTCAAATCAAATTTAATGTACGAAATGGTACCAATATACAAATACTGACTCTTGCTGCTACAAAACATTACATGAAGTACATAGGCGAATAAGCAAATACAACATACAAGCATCCAGATTCTTGTAAGTATATTCTCTCAAAAAATACACATTTAAAGCAGAATTTAAGCAGAATTTGAAGCATAATCACAAAAGAGGCAACCGGCAATTGATAGTGAATAATTAGTCGAAGGTTAAAGGTGGAGTTGAGGATATTGGATGTTATGTGTCCTATGTAAAGCTTTCTTCGTGCTGAAGATGGTTATGAGCTTGAACTGAAAGCCAGACAAAGGCTTAGATACCTATCTTTCACAGCTAGGACACTTGTAGAACACTTGCTCTTTAGTCAACACGGGCCAACTCAACGCTTCCACATGCCAATTCGCTTTCCTTAGATATTATCGCCCAGTCGACGTCGCTACCACTAGAAACTTAGCACTGATCCGAATGTGAAAAAAAAGCATGAAATTCGGTCACGGCTGTTTTAAGGAACTTGCCCGTCGTTCTCTTCAAGTGATTTGGAACTCAAGATGTTCAAACGGTAGGGGACTGATGACCTCAGATGTTAAGTTCCATAGTGCTCAGAGCCATTTGAACCATTTGAGCCCTTTGTTCAAACGGAGATCTGAATTTGCGCGATGACACATCAAATTGATTCACATAGCTAATCTGGAAATGTGATCTGAGAAAGAAAATTCTATATAATTTCTCCTAAGGAGTCTAAGACAACATGAACTGATATTTCTCCCGAAATCTGTTTAATAACTGTGTGTCACGTATGAACATCGGAAGGGAATAATCAAACCATTCAAAGTGTCTGCATTTCAATTCATCGTCGCAAAAATATACTAAAAACTATAGTATTACTTTAAGTAGCCTGTTCTTATTTCCTTGCTATGCTTCTAATAAGAAAATTTTAGTAACAGTTAAAAAACAGGGAATGTTTTTTCTGTTATTGGGAAGTGCTAACGTAAAGAGAAACAAAGTTTTCCTCTATGTTCCACATTAATTATTAAAATCAACCGTAAATTGTACTTGTGGTTTGGTGCTGAGTAATTTGTAGCAATTCAAAGGCCGTAATTGACTTTATCGATGAGTGGCCCACTTCAGATCACCGAGAATCCTGGAGGGATTTTGTTTTTATCGACATTACAGTGGTTATTCTTTATAACTACATTAGGTGGAAGCTGCATATCGTTAGATACATAATTAAGAATAGTCCAGGTTCATTTTATTCAATTTCTATAATCCCGTTTAATTATTGAGTATGGTACTGGTAGTTATGCTTTTGAACATTGTCTGTTTTATTACCACTGCGTGTTTCTATCCGTATTAACTGACAACTTTAGCAATATGTTATCTTGGTGATTAATTTTCTCGAAGGTGATATTTGCTGCGATGACTACTTTGTAACACGGCCGGAATACTTTTGCTAATGAGGATTGTTCGCTGCAGGCGAATGGGATACTGAACGTGTGTTACAAGTAACAAAACGCAAACACACTTTGTACGGCTACTGTACAAGCAATATGTTACCTTGATGATTAATTTTCTCTAAGTTGTTATTTGCTGCGATGGCTGCACTTTCTTATACGGCCGAAATACTTTTGCTAATGAGAGTTGTTCGTTGCAAAGTAACACGCAAACATGCGTTGTACGGCTACTATTCTTTCGCGTTTGCGTCTTTCAGAAAACGAAAATAAAATGAAAAAGAAAAGCGTCGTTAAAATTATAAATGTGATAAATCAAGACTGGCGGAGATATGATCAATGACTTACAATGAGGCGTAGCGTCATTTCATTTGCATCGCAATTAACAAATAACATGCCAGCAACAAGGTATTGTATTCGCACCCCACGTGGTCAACATTATCATTAAACATGCACAAAATTACAAAAATTCAGTATTCGTAAACAAAACAATAATGGAAGTATTTCGCAGTACGACTGTGCTAAGTGGCTATACTGGTGGTCGTCAGATTCCACACGTTCACGCTGGTGCTGAGAAATCTGTTTCTTGCCAAGCGGCGGAGCGCATATTTATGCTTTTCTTCATATTGATGTGCTGCTTTTTCTGTTGCTCGCCTTGGGGGAGCGGTTGTATTCGAATGCCATAAGCTACTATTTTAATATTTGGCATGCGTCTATTCTTTTAGAACAACGAGAGATCACATAAAATACCTTTACGCTACGTGCTTCACAGATTATGAGGTATCTCATTTATTCAGAAAACTCTGTCGCTGAAGGGTCACGCATAACTGTATTCACAGGTGTCCGTTGCGCCCAGCTCATAGGTATTACAGCATACGTCAATGTGTTGCTGGTAGCATAAAAGTTAGGGTACAGTGAGAGCCACCTGTGGTACACACCGCCCGGCGACAGACTCTAGCGTTAGCCAATGTTGGTAACGCTGGCGTGAACATGGTAAAATGATATCATACTCTAGTACGTGAAATAAAAGTACTCATTCTTTGAAATGGATTTTACTATCAGTAGCTGTAATCGAACGCAAGAGAAATAACTCGAAAGTCTCTTTTACCTATTTGCAAAATTTATATGAAAAACATTCACAGATTTCAAAGTTTAAAAAATGGTTCAAATGGCTCTCAGCACTATGGGACTTAACATCTGTGGTCATCAGTCCCCTAGAACTTAGAACTACTTAAACCTAACTAACCTAAGGACATCACACACATCCATGCCCGAGGCAGGATTCGAACCTGCGACCGTAGCAGTCGCGCGGTTCCGGACTGAGCGCCTAGAACCTCTAGACCACCGCGGCCGGCTTCAAAGTTTAAGTCGTATAGTTTACCCATCGATACCTTAATGTAATCCTGTTCAACTGAGTTCACTTATAATTGCGATCACTTTCAGTGACCTTTCTCGAAGAGCATTCTTTTAAGAAAATAATATTGTAATCTGTTAGTTTGTAACGAGGTCCTTCATAATGATTTTCTCTTCGTCATTGTATTTCGTACCTTTTGTATTCATTAGACAAGCGTATTCTGTAAAATCGTAGATGTAACTAGGAATCAACCAGCTAAACGAACATATCGACATGCCAGTACATTTTTGTAACTGAATCATTTGCAAGCAAACCAAAATTCAGGCACGCAGACAGAGAAAGAGAGAGAGAGAGAAAGAGAGAGAGAGAGAGAGAGAGAGAGAGAGAGAGAGAGAGAGAGAGAGAGAGAGAGAGAGGAGGGGGGCTTTTACTTAACTGTAGCGCAATTTAGTGTTCTGTCGACACCAATAAGAGGTTATGCTGGCACAGTGGCAGATCACTCTCTACCAGCATTATCAATGCTCTGTAGATATTCACAACCTATGTAATGAAGTGGCTTTTCCATAATATTAAGACGTTAACGAACCAAGCCACCACGTTATTTTATCGTCCAGAGTAAATCATATACCATATTTGTCACCGACTGCTGCCACTCACAGAATCTTTGACCTTCTAACTGACTGAATCTCTGCCCTGGCTAAGGCGTAATAACAAAGCTGAGACATGACGTAATTCTCAACCAGACAAAGTTCCCTCAAATGCTTGTACAAATTTCAAAAATTGTTTTCCTGTTCACTCTAAATCTTCTATTAGTTATATTACAAATAAATTTCAAATAAAACAGGCCTATTTCAGCCACCAGATACTTCTGAGAAAGATTGGAAATATTTATTTACACAGATTACAAAAATGGTTCAAATGGCTCTGAGCACTATGGGACTTAACTTCTGAGGTCATCAGTCCCCTAGAACTTAGAACTACTTAAACCTAACCAACCTAAGGACATCACACACATCCATGCCCGTGGCAGGATTCGAACCTGCGACCGTAGCGGTCGCACGTTTCCAGACTGTAGTGCCTAGAACCGCTCGGCCACCCCGGATGGATTACACATGACACTCACAGGTAGCACCTAAAGCTAATTTGACTGTACTTCGGTACCTATACTAGGATGGTTCAAAAACAGTTTACAGTAAATTGAGGAAGCAAGAAAATCTAATGTATATACAACTAATGAAGAATGACTGTATCGTTACGAAGTGGCAAGTTAAAAGTACCAGGATTGGAAATCTTGCTTCTGCCTTTCACGGTTAGGCATTCACCAGGCTCGCTGACCCAGCAAGGCAGGGCCCCAAGTATTAGTCCCGGTGTGACGCAAAGTTTTAGTGTCCCATGCTGTTAACGAACCTTCTTTATAATTCTTGTTCTGAGTGAGCTGCCAATTTTTGTGTCGCTTTTTATTTTCAGCTATACCAGCTTTTGTCTTGGGTTGACAGTTCCTATTGCTGTTAATTTTTGAACGACTGCAAATTGTCATTTAACCTTAATTTGGCTTATTTTCGTATTACTGTGAAATTTCAGCATTAATTCATTGGCAATTATCGTGTAACGTTTTTTAATAAAACAATCTTCAGTATATCCGTTTTAGCTAAAGTTAAAAGCAGTGAATGAACAGAATATAAGCCATGGTAGATGTTTGACAAAATAATTTGTTAAGCTGTTTGATCATCAAAATATCTACGATGGGAAATACTGCTAATTCAGAGAAAGTTGTTGCTACAAAGAACTTGTACCAACGGTACTATAAGTGACATCTGTATTAAGTGGGGGTAGAATTCTGGCCTCTGAGAAGGGAATGATCCAATCCGACAAGTCAAAACCTGTCTACCTCGAAATTTTTCACTCAGGTATAGTACACCGAAAGACATGGTCTTTGCCCAGTAAGCTTAGCTGGAAGAAGGAAGGATAATTAGAGGTTAACGTCCCACCGACAGCGCGGTCATTAAACACGGACCACTAGCCTGGATTACGAAAGAAATTTGGCATCAAAGAATCATCCCTTTATTCGACTGGAGCGAAAAACCTAAATCTGGATGGTCGGGATGGGTTTTGAACCATCGTCCTAACGAATTCGAACCTATTGCCCTAAACTCTACGCCACTTCGCTCGGTAGGCAGCTGGAGTTCTACACCCTGTTCAGATAGAGATCACTGGGTACACAGCATGTTTACAAAATTTATGCACACATGTTATTTCATGTAGCGTAATTTTTGATCTGTTTAGTCACTGCTTTTAACATCAACTAAAAAATGATATTCTGACGATCTTATACTGCTTTATAAAAAAAATAGAAAAGAAAAAAAGGTTACTTTAAAATGGCCTTATGTAGAAATTAATCTAATAATTAACAGCTACAAATAGCGTGAAGTCATTAAAAAAATAACATTCCTTTCGTGTCTCCGAAGTCCGAATACCTATTGAACTAAATACATGCGCCATATATGAACGTAGGATTTCGTTTCCATGTTTGGTTTGATCGCTCTCGCACACGTATTAGCATGGCCGCGAGAGGACATAGCAGTAGGGACGTAAGGGGTGGTGGACGGACATGAGGGGGGGGGGGAGGGGGGGGGGTTCGCCCAGAATCGTTTTAATTTCCTGGTTCGCCGTCACGAAACGTGGCAACCCCTGACCAGAATGCGCTGCTGGGCCGCTTATCTCTCGGGATTTACAGCAATATCGCTGCTTTTTCTTAATGGCTTGCGGCGCGATGACGTCCTAAATCCGGAATGTTTCGACATCGAAATGCGTCTGTCACAGGGGCGGTGTACGTGGCGCGAGTACAAACGGCTGACTGATGACTGCTTTACGAGTGCCACTGGCGGTGGCGCTTTCGCTGCAGCATCAAAATCAATTTCTAACTTTGACGGCCTCATTAAATCAACAGTGGATGGTAGTACCCCAATAATATTTGTATTCTTTTGTTACTGTGGTATTTTTGCGTTAATTGGAGAGGTAGGAAAACGTTTTTTTTTCTTTCTACATATCTTAATTTAAACATTCTTTGAAAATATGTGAAAAACTGCATCATTTGTTCATGAAGTGTGACGTGTGGGTACACTATTTTGCTAGTTTATATATGGGGGAGGGTAGTGTACCTACAGTATAATGTACCCAGGAAGTCATAATGTTATTTGGTCGGTACATCAGTCTCGAGGTCGATTTTAGAACCACGCCAAGGAATGCCCATTAGAGACCGCCATAGACAGTTTCCGTCCTTTTGTACAGTTTTTGTTGTTGCTAGACATGAGGATGTCGAGCCTTTGTAGCTGTTTGGAATTCTATATATTTAAGTGCTGCATAATATATAAAAGATGTTTGAAATGTACTGTTAATTCTTCAGTTACAGATTTTTATAGCAAGTAAAATTCTGTATATTTTTAAAACTACACTGGTGTCCAAAATTAAAGCAACAAACCGCTGTTTCCCCTTTCAGTGTCTAATTCACGATATAACCCTACATACCGCCAACAGTTGTCCGCACTATCGTATCCTGCACGGAAGATGGCATTCCAGACAACCTACAATCACGTCAACGATGACGGCATGGTAGCCATCACACGGGGTAGTGTTTCCCGAGTAGGCCCACATACACAAACGCTGTGTACGAGGGCAGTTCAATAAGTAATGCAACACATTTTTTTCTGAAACAGGGGTTGTTTTATTCAGCATTGAAATACACCAGGTTATTCCCCAATCTTTTAGCTACACAACACTATTTTTCAACGTAATCTCCATTCAATGCTACGGCCTTACGCCACCTTGAAATGAGGGCCTGTATGCCTGCACGGTACCATTCCACTGGTCGATGTCGGAGCCAACGTCGTACTGCATCAATAACTTCTTCATCATCCGCGTAGTGCCTCCAATAGAGATGTCAAGTTGAGCACTGAGTTGTTTGATGGTGATCCGTCGATCTCGAACGAGTGTGTTCGCACGCTCCGCCATTGCAGGAGTCACAGCTGTGCACGGCCGGCCCGCATGCGGGAGATCAGACAGTCTTGACCTTGCGGCGATGAAGACACACGCTTTGCCCAACGACTCACCGTGCTTTTGTCCACTGCCAGATCACCGTGGACATTCTGCAAGCGCCTATGAATATCTGAGATGCCCTGGTTTTCCGCCAAAAGAAAATCGATCACTGCCCGTTGCTTGCAACGCACATCGTTACAGACGCCATTTTAACAGCTCCGTACAGCGCTGCCACCTGTCGGAAGTCAATGAAACTATACGAGACGAAGCAGGAATGTTTACAAATATTCCACAAGAAATTTCCGGTTTTTCAACCAAAATTGGCCGAGAAAAAAAAATGTGTTGCATTACTTATTGAACCGCCCTCGTACATAGTCAAAGACGGTGGAGTATGACAAAACAAGACGTCTACCAGAATCTCTGTAGTGGAGGAGCATAGGAAGAATGGAACCAGGATAGTCGCAAACTGATTTGGCCCAATGGCTTAATGTGAATCGTTCTGTTGTTTCTAGGATGTGCGGATGTGACGATGGTTTATATAGACCAAAAATGAATCCCGAAGAACAGGGTGGGACCGACCAGGTATGACTTCAGAAGGGAGGACCGTTATGTGGCTGTAAGGGCACGATGGTAGCGCCTGAGCACTGCACGACAACTTGCATCTGATTCGCAGCATGTACTGGACTGTTGTATCGAGGCAAATGGCGTGCAGAAGGCTTCGGCAGCGTGGCCTTTATTTTCGGAAACCTGCTGTATATATAGCTCTGAAGCGTTTCCACAGAAATGAGCGTCTAGAGTGGAGTCATCAATATGCCAAATGGACGGTCGAACAGTGGACCAATGTTCTTCTCACAGATGACTCCCGATTTGGTCTGGAGAGTGATTCTCGGAGAATTCGCATCTGGAGGGAAAGTGGAACATAATTTTTGGACCCAAACATTGTGGAAAGAGGCCGATATCGAGGAGGGTCGCTGACGGTGTGGGCAGGGATTATGTTGACCCTCGAACAACTCTTCATGTAATTGTATACGGTGGATTCGGTAAGGTTTAAGTGCTGTCAGGTATCGTGATGGGGTCTTGGGACGTCAAGTGCGGTTGTTGCGGGGTTCTGTGGGTCCATACTTCGCACTGATGGACGAAGATGGTCGAACTCATAGAGCGCGGATGGTTGATGTTTTCTCGGAAATAGAAGATATTGCAAGAACGGCGTGGCCTGGTCACTCTCTCGATTTATATCCCATAGTGCACGTCTGGATACGGGTTGCATCACGCCAGCATTCACAACCACTCTCCTAGACTTGCGAGCAGCGCTGCAGGAAGAAAGGGCGTCATTTCTTCAACACGAGATTGATGACATCATACACAGCATGCCCCGTCGTTGTCAGGCCTATATTTCTGCCAGAGGTGGTAACACGCCATACTGAGCGCATTAATCATTTGCCGGAATGTCTGTACAATTCCGTTAAGTTGGGAAAAACGAAGAACAATTTTGTCTACTGTTGCAGCTGTTTACGTTCTGTATTCTTTACATTATTTCTAATTTACTATCATCTGTTTATACTGCTTCGAGGCAAAATGAAAGCAACTTTGAAAATTTCCGTTCGTTGCTTTATTTTGAACAACAATGTAGTTAAATAACATGTGGACTATCAAGCCATACTTCGTCGGTCGTGCCTCATCGTATACCAGCCTTTCTGGAACATGAGATATTTAAAATGTAACTGAGTTTCAATATCAATGCCGAAATCACTACACACTACAGGTGTAAAAATTATTTGTTTCCAAAAAAAAAGTGAAACCTGGTTTTAGGAACTGTGTCCCATCTTCAGCTGTGCATTAAAATGAGAGTCTATGAAGGCTAGCTACTTAATTGAGCTTAAATGTCTCTTTCTGAGACAAAAATAATGTTTGCAACTGTACCGGATTTTATCATTGCTGATGAATATTAACACTCGTGAATGTCCCGTCAAAAGAAACCGAATTCATTAACATCTTAACAATTTCACCGGCTTTCAAAATGTAAATTTATTTGGTTTCCAATAGCCTCACTTTCATAACGTATGTAATTTATAACCGATTTCTGATAATTGATCTGCCTAGTTTGTTTAAATAATTATTGGCGTGGAGGAGAGAAATAATTGGATACACAAAGGTGTCTTGGGATATCAACTAATATCGTGTCAGATTTCCTTTTGCCCGGCGTAGTCCAGGAGTTCGACGCATGGACTCAACAAGTCGTAGGAAGTCCCCTCCAGAAATACTGCGCCATGCTGCCTCTATACCCGTCCATAACTGCGAAAGTGTGTGTCGGTGCAAAATTTTGTGCACGAACTGACCTCTCGATTATGTCGTATAAATGTTCGATGAGATTCATGTCGGACGATCTGGGTGGGCAACCCATCTGTTCAAATCGTCCAGAATGTCATGAAACCAGTGGCGAACAACTGTGGCGCAGTGACATGGCGCATTGCCGAACATAACCATTTGCAGTCAATGATCGGTTCATTTGGATCAGAGGACCCAGTCCACTCCGTCCCATGGCGTATACGCCTCACTCGAACCGTGCCATCAGTTTTTGACAACTGAAATCGGTACTCACCTGATCAGGAAACGGTTTTCCAGCCGTACAGGCCAACCGATATGGTCACGAGACCAGGAGAGGCACTGCAGGCAATGTCGTGCTCTTAGGAAGGGCACTCGCTTTGGTCGTCTGCTGCCATAGCCCGTTAACGCCAAAATTCGCCGCACTGTCGTAGCAGATACGTTCATCGTACGTCCAATATTGATTTCAGATGTTATTTCACTAACAACTCCAAGTAAGAGCCATTGCGCTCAGTCGTTAAGTGAAGGCCGTCCCGGACTGCATCCTTCGTGGTGAGAGTTAATGTCTGAAATTTGGAATTGTCTTCATACTCTTGACACTAGGATCTCAGAATACTGAATCCCTAACGATTTCCGAAATGAAATGTCCCATGCGTCTAGTTCTAACCACCAATCCTCCTTCGAAGTCTGTTAATTTCCGTCGTGCGGGCATTACCACGTTGGCAATCGTTTCACATGAATCACCTGAGTACAAATAGCAGCTCCGCCAATGCATTGCCCTTTTATACCTTGTGTACGCGATACTACCGCCATGTGTATATGTGCATGTCGCTGTCCTACGATTTTTGTCATCTCAGTGTAGACAGATGACTAAGTACGGTATTGACAAGATTTTCTCCACTGCAACCCTTTTAAATTGCAATACAGTATTTGTTCGTAGTGGAACATGTTTTGAGATTTGGAAAAACCTTAACTTTCCGTAGTAATTCTTGTAATTCCTGAAAAAGACTGCAGCACATAAAAATGATCATTTAAGCGTGTTACAGAACTGGCGAGAGCAGAAAATCTGAAAAGTAATACAATCTACAACATTCTCCCACACTCCAATTTTGCGTCCGTGAGTCCGCAAATATTCAAATTATGCATAGAATTAATTAATTAACATGTCACCACATGTACGTAAAATATTTTTTAAAGATCGTGTGAACTAATAATTTAAATTAAATTCAAGATTAAAGCGACTAGCTCGTTAGGCGGTTTACGCTATCAGCTGTTTTATATTTAGGGGTACGGGTTACCTTGTTCCAGTTACCTTTTCATACTTTATTCATATCCTTTATCGTGGACATCTCTTTCCGACTCTGCTTCCCTCCACCCCTTCTCTTCTCCCACCCACGCTACGCACTCTGGCCACCTTTCCTTTCTGTCGCCATATGTGCATGCTCCAGATATTGCGTAATCCCAAAAGCATTGTTCATGAAAAGCCTAACTTACTTTTAAGAAATGACTGTGACTACATTGTGTCTGATTACATGTTGGACGCCATCAATGATTTAACTTACCTAAAACGACAAGTTAGAGAACGGTGATAACGGACCGCCTACTTATGCAATGCAGCAGGGATTCTGCGTTTCATGCATTCGATAGGTCCTTCGTAGGTTTTTCTGGTATATGACAGCAGCTGTATACGCACACGTCACGTTATTTCTGTAAATAGCTGCTCTGTGGTTTGTGGGCGCTGAGCTAGCACCAGACAGCGTTTCTCGGCTTCACATCATGGGAATTTAATGGCCAATATCAGAACTTGGAGTCCCTTGAAGATAGATGCTACTAGTTCTCGGAAGACAGCCTAAAAAGATTTACGAAACGGCAGTAAGTGATGAATACAACTCCCTACATATACCCCAACAACAACCGTGAAGGTAATATTCAATTAACTGCAAAGTGTACAGAGGCATTACCCGCGCGGAGTGGCCGCGGTGTTTGAGGCGTCATGCGACGGATTGCGCGGTCCGTCCCACCGGAGTTTCGAGTCCTCCCTCTGTGAGTGCTTCTCTTAAGGTATATTGGAAATGTTCGTTGATGATATTCATGCTCCGACTAACTCGCGGTGGCCGCATCTCGTGGTCGTGCGGTAGCGTTCTCGCTTCCCACGCCCGGGTTCCCGGGTTCGATTCCCGGCGGGGTCAGGGATTTTCTCTGCCTCGTGATGGCTGGGTGTTGTGTGCTGTCCTTAGGTTAGTTAGGTTTAAGTGGTTCTAAGTTCTAGGGGACTGATGACCATAGATGTTGAGTCCCATAGTGCTCAGAGCCATTTGAACCATTTGAACTAACTCGCGGTAATATTGTCTGATGAGGAACATTACATAAAAAAAATCTGCCCTGCCGCACTGTATTCATGCCGAGTCAGTGTCAGTGATACCGACCAGTTCAAATAATCATTTGCTCCCCGACGTGTACGAGCACGGCCACCCGTAGTTGCACACCAATGGCTATCCTTGTACTATTATGGCTACAGTCCATGTACGGCAATAGTTTCTCCCCTAAAGTTTTCAGTTTACGTAAGCTTAATAGTTCGAGTCGGTACAATAACTGTCTAACGCGGCAAAGAATATTTATGCATGCTGCGCTCTGTTATTAATCTATGTCGTCGCACAAATAAATATTTCATAAACACACACTATTAAATGGGTTGAAAGAAATGTCACACTGTAAATCCACTTTATGCTGGAATGAGATTTTCACTCTGCAGCGGAGTGTGCGCTGATATGAAACTTCCTGGCAGATTAAAACTGTGTGCCCGACCGAGACTCGAACTCGAGACCTTTGCCTTTCGCGGGCAAGTGGTCTACCATCTGAGCTACCGAAGCACGACTCACGCCCGGTCTCACAGCTTTACTTCTGCCAGTATCTCGTCTCCTACCTTCCAAACCTTACAGAAGCTCTCCTGCGAACCTTGCAGAACTAGCACTCCTGAAAGAAACGATACTGCGGAGACATGGCTTAGCCACAGCCTGGGGAATGTTTCCAGAATGGAAGGTAGGAGACGAGATACTGGCAGAAGTAAAGCTGTGAGACCGGGCGTGAGTCGTGCTTCGGTAGCTCAGATGGTAGAGCACTTTCCCGCGAAAGGCAAAGGTCCCGAGTTCGAGTCTCGGTCGGGCACACAGTTTTAATCTGCCAGGAAGTTTCACTTTATGCTGGTTTATTCTATACGATTCACGTCCTATTATTCTATTAAGGAAGTAATAAGTTACGTTTCCGTCAAAGAGTTTGTAAGAGGATTGAGATTTCATTTGCTACTTTAACGAAACTTCAGTCCTTTCTCACAATTCAGTATGAATGTTCACTTCCTATGTCGGTAACTTGCGAACAGTTTATTACTTTGGGGCAAAGTTCAGTCCGCAAGCCACCCAACGGTGCGTGGCGGAGGGCACTTTACGTACCACTGTCATTACCTCCCTTTCCTGTTCCAGTCGCGTATGGTTCGCGGGAAGAACGACTACCGGAAAGCCTCCGTGAGCACTCGAATCTCTCTAATTTTACATTCGTGATCTTCTCGGGAGGTATAAGTAGGGGGAAGCAATATATTCGATACCTCATCCAGAAACGCACCCTCTCGAAACCTTGACAGCAAGCTACACCGCGATGCAGAGCTCCTCTCTTGCAGAGTCTGTCGCTTGAGTTTGCTAAACACCTCCGTAACGCTATCACGCTTACCAAATAAACATGTGACGAAAGGCGCCGCTCTTCTTTGGATCTTCTCCATCTACTCTGTCAACCCGACCTGCTACGGATCCCACACTGATGAGCAATACTCAAGCATAGGTCAAACGAGTGTTTTGTAAGCCACCTCCTTTGTTGATGGACTACATTTTCTAAGGACTCTCCCAACGAATCTCAACCTGGCACCCGCCTTACCAACAATTAATTTTATATGATCATTCCACTTCACATCGTTCCGTACGCGTACTCCCAGATATTTTACAGAAGTAACTGCTACCAGTGTTTGTTCCGCTATCATATAATCATAAAATAAAGGATCCTTCTTTCTATGTATTCGCAATACATTACATTTGTCTATGTTAAGGGCCAGTTGCCACTCCCTGCACCAAGTGCCTATCCGCTGCAGATCTTCCTGCATTTCGCTGCAATTTTCTAATGTTGCAACTTCTCTGTATACTACAGCATCAGCCGCGAAAAGCCGCATGGAACTTCCGACACTATCTACTTCAGATCTTTTCCTCCCTTGCCTTTACGTAATGATATATTCAAGGTTACTGACCTACCTATTTCAAATTCAATGATTCCTAGCAGATCGCAAAATTTACAAAAATACACAAAAATAATCTCGTCGCGCCTACGTACAGAGCATACGTTGAGATACGACGACCTGATCCAGCAAGCGCTAGCAGCACATTAACAATGTACGACTTTTTTCTTCTGTATTGCGCAGTGTCCTCAAAGAGTACTCACAAGGCGTGTTGTTTAAGTTCACTCGTTCTATTCCGTGATCTGTAAGTACACTACCTTGCGATCTCCTATTATTTTAATTTGAAACTAATGGATTCTATTTCTTTTCTTTCCCTTTTCAAGCATTAAGTCAGTTTATACTGGATTCTTTTCTATGTACTTGCTACTGTTCAAGTGATGCTACTCCAGTGGGACTTAAAACTTGGATCTTGGATTCTGGGACTTTTATTGGGTTTCGGGTACTATTTTATATTTTCAGTTTTGCATCCAAAGGAAGCGTCGTTACACCTGGCGCATTGGTGTGTGTGTGTGTGTGTGTGTGTTTTGTTCTTCGTATACTTTAGTTGCCCGCATCTCGTGGTCGTGCGGTAGCGTTCTCGCTTCCCACGCCCGGGCTCCCGGGTTCGATTCCCGGCGGGGTCAGGGATTTTCTCTGCCTCGTGATGGCTGGGTGTTGTGTGCTGTCCTTAGGTTAGTTGGTTTAAGTAGTTCTAAGTTCTAGGGGACTGATGACCATAGATGTTAAGTCCCATAGTGCTCAGAGCCATTTTTTTTATACTTTAGTTTAAGTAGTGTATAGGGACCAATGACCTCAGCAGATTGGGCGCTTAGGAATTCACACACATTTGAACATTTTACAGAGGCACTAACGCAATCATACTTCTCGCGCTCCATACGCGAACGGAAAGAAATGTTAATACTGATATGTGAAGGAGTCTCTGCCATGCACTACACAGTCTTATGCACAATATAGACGTAGTGGTAGGTGTTGATGTAATTAGAAACTAATTACTCTATAATGTGACACTTACAGTTTGTAATAGTATATATCTTTTTATTTTCATAAAATGTATTGTGTTGGGAAATGGCGAGTTGATGTGAGATAGCTTTTAGAGAACTTAATTAGGAAACCACTGCCAAACATTAAAATTAAAATAGGAAAACGATTGTTTGTGAATTATATTAATAAAAATTCTGACGATCACTTTTCCTAAGATTTAGTTATTTCTCTGGGATAAAGAAAACATTGACAGGCGAAATGTTACTAGTCTGCAAGAATGCCTTTCATTTATCATGCAATGTGTGGTGCCTGTAGCCGGTATCAAGAAACTGCCAACTGAGGGGTGTGTGTATTGGCAGTGGGGAATATTGAAAAGGAAATCGATCATGTTTTCAGATAATCGTCCTGATATTACCTTTAAGCGAAAACCTAAGTTTCGGTGGCCGTGCAGAGATCTGAAACGTCGTGCTCGTAAATGCGAGGTACTGTGATTTATCATTGCGCCACCTCGCTCGGATCCAGGCGGACAGAGGCCCCTGTTAGTCTAATCACCGTGAGTTGGATTTCTGTCCACGTCTCCAACCGATGAGCTGTTATTTACAGTTTATCACTGTTTATCGCTATCATTGTGCCGGGATCCGAAAACAAACGTTTAATAGCAAAAAGCTAATGCAGCTCCCGGTCACGCTCTCTGGATTTGAAGTGTCGTGAAATACAAAATATCTAAATGAAAGAAAGCTACTTCTAGAACCGTTTTCTACTAAAACGGCAATAAAGTAACAAACAGCAATACTATAGCAATGCAGTTACAATAAATTTGTAGGTAGCTACTTAGATTAGTTATTTTCCATTCTACTACAGAAGTCCAGAATGAGATTTTCACTCTGCAGCGGAGTGTGCGCTGATACGAATCTTCCTGGCAAATTAAAACCGTGTGCCCGACCGAGACTCGAACTTGGGACCTTGAAAACTTCCCATCTCCTCTATATCTCTTTTGTTACGCAACCTTCCCTTCTACAATAACCTATGAAACCTTCCCTTAGGATTTCTACCTCTTGCTTAATAATAACAAATGAAATCTTCCCTTTGAAATTAATTCTCTTTCTCAATCTTCGCATACAAATTTAAATGCTGCTTATTAAAAATTATTTTCTGATTATTTCGACGAAACATAGAATGTGTCGTCGTCGTGGCCCTCAGTCGTTACCTGCAATAACCCAACACTGTTCCTTACCTTTTTTACTGTTACTGGATCGCCATCTGACTGCTACATCGAACTGCGACATGAATAAACTTACTCGGTTTTACTATACTCTATTAACTGCTGGTGGGCTGTCATAATAAGTGGTTCTATTTATTACCAAAGCTGACGTTATTCTCTAATAGCAAAACTGAGGTTATTCGTTTATTACTCTGACTGAAGTTACGTAATTCACAGTTGAACTTTTTGTTGACAACAATAAAATTTTGCGAAGTTTTACGTTGATGATTTTTGAGATGGATTATAATCAGTAATGCAATATTGCTGGCAAAAATTAATTATATTCTGAGTGAAATGATCTTACAAACGTTCAAATGGGACTTACTTGTTACAATAATCTTACAACTAGCATTGCGCAAATATACCTTCAGTAGTCTTGAGTTTCTCAAAAAATTAATTCAATAATATTAGTTCCTCTTATGGTAATAGTTAGCTGACGTCTCTGTACATCCGTTTATAATCTCTTGTAAATCATAGCTAGTGGCTGGCAGGCACACCGCTCCTCTCAACCTATCGCTTCAGACCTGCTACCGTCTCGCTTCACTTCTCGCTTACTACTGACTTCCTAGGAACGCTAAAGTGCGGTGTCTCCTGCCAACAATGCTTTCTCGTGCAGACAATCCCTGCTAACATTACAAAATGCATCAATGCGCGGTCTTTCCCGCTCTTTTCTTAAAATGTATCCATAAGCTGTCTCTCCCGCCCGTTTTAAAATTATATCAATGTGCGGTCTCTCTTGCCAACAATACTTTGGTGCAGACATTCCCTGCCGCCACAATTATTTCCAACATGACAAATATTAATTATTCCTACTTAATCCTATTAAAAAATATAAACATCTTTCCTAAATTGTGGTTTGACAATAGAAATATACACGTTTTACAACCTTTGCCTTTCGCGGGCAAGTGCTCTAACAAGTCCCAAGTTCGAGTCTCGGTCCGGCACACAGTTTTAATCTGCGTTTTACTACAGAAGTTTTTATTCTACTATGTGATACGGTCGTATGATTTTCGGTTCGTACTTCTGCGATGTAGACATGCGACCGTATCGATTTCTGGCGTCATTGCGCCTTTACTCAAACAAAAATTGTTGTGTGGTCAGAGACGCTAGGCGTGGATAGCAGTTTTACGCGCGTGCCGGGTGAGCCTGTGGTGTGACCGGTGTACTGGACGACAGAGAGCGTAGTGAGGCATTTAGCGAGAGCCGGGCGCATGCTAGGTTGTGGACTGCAAGCGCGGGAAGTGCCACGGCATCGTCGGAGTGATGGGTCAGCGTCGCTGTTTAGTCGGCGGATGGCGGGGAGCGCATCACATCGGAACTAATGCCTCGCACTCCTGCTGACTACGGCGAGCGCGGGCATTGAGTTTGGAATTTGAACTGAGACATTCGCCTCAGCTGGAACAGTAATTCGTCCGCCTGTGATCGACTCCGGTCGCGTTCAGGGTCATCCTGTAAATTAAATTGTTTTTGGTTAGCAAGACTCGGGAACATTTTTCTTATTTCTTCTGGGACACATCACATTGGACGTTGCGCCGAAGACAGAGTTGGGCTTATCATTGCCTGTAGAGTCGCGGAATTATACCCTGGCAGTCTGCGAATTTCCATATGTGCAAGGCTAATCGGATGCGCTTCTGTTGTAGACTTTCCGGGCTGTGGTAATCATGTTGAACTATGCGCATGATATTCTGGAGAAGTGATGTCAGCTTCAGGGGACTTCGTAACTGTGGGTACATGTTCTCAGGTTCCACTGGCCGCCATTTGCATGTAAGGGAGTTAATTAACTTCTGTGATTACGAATCTGTCAGTTAACCACATCAAACTTTAACGGTATTGTTCCAGATTGCCTCATGTTCGAGAGGCAGGGTGAGCGTGAAGTTGGTTGAGACTGATAGTGTTGTCATTTACAGAGTTTGTTCTCAGCCTGGGATTGTAGTAAAGGGAACACTGTATCGATGTGTCTGATACTGATGAAAGGCTGATTGTGTGCGGCTGCATTAGCGTATGTTATGCTTTTCTGAATTGTAATTAAATTTTGTTATTCGTCTTCCTGGTAACTATCGTAACGTTGGTTTTCTGACAACCGGATTGGTTGAACTGGCGTTAAGTCATTCACATATCAGCATCCCTATGGATAGTTACGGTGCAGTAACGTGAAAGAGTTTCTGAACTTAATTGGTTTAGAAAGAATACCTTCGATGATTTTAAATTTTTAACGTTATTGTTTTTACCGTTCAAAGAAAAGCATACTTGAGGAATCTAGAACTTCAGTTATTGTTCTAAATACCGTGGATGATTGTAATTTTTTAAAGGTTATTTGTCCTAATGTTTAAGGGAAGGGTAATTTTGGGCAATTTAGAATTTCAGCTATTACTTTTAAATATCTTGAAAGATCCTAAATTTTTGTTGAAAAGCTATTGATTCCGATATTTAAAGGAAAAAATGAAATTTGCGAACTTTAGAACTTCAGTCAATATTTAAAAAAAATGCGTAATTTTAATACTTTTAAGACTATAGGTTTTAATGTTTTAAGAAACAGAAAGTATGAATTTTCTGTATACCTGTGTATGCCTGTTAAAGTAAGTAAACCAATAAATGTTCTGATACTATGCTCAGAAATTTGTTAACATCGAGTATAGATTTAAGTGTCAGGAAGTCATTTCTGAAAGTATTTGTATGGAGTGTAGCCATGTATGGAAGTGAAACATGGACGGTAAATAGTTTGGACAAGAAGAGAATAGAAGCTTTCGAAATGTGGTGCTACAGAAGAATGCTGAAGATTAGATGGGTAGATCACATAACTAATGAGGAAGTATTGAATAGGATTGGGGAGAAGAGAAGTTTGTGGCACAACTTGACCAGAAGAAGGGATCGGTTGGTAGGACGTGTTCTGAGGCATCAAGGGATCACCAATTTAATATTGGAGGGCAGCGTGGAGGGTAAAAATCGTAGGGGGAGACCAAGAGATGAATACACTAAGCAGATTCAGAAGGATGTAGGTTGCAGTAGGTACTGGGAGATGAAGAAGCTTGCACAGGATAGAGTAGCATGGAGAGCTGCATCAAACCAGTCTCAGGACTGAAGACCACAACAACAACAACTATGCTCAGCCATCATCACACCAGAACTGTTGTGTTCTAGCTTGACCAGCTTCAAAGATTACGTTTCCCTATCGAATCCTTGAGAGAAGGTTCTACTACGTATACAACAATAATCCCGCTCCAACCGAGCGAGGTGGCGCAGTGGTTAGCACACTGGACTCGCATTCGGGAGGACGACGGTTCAATCCCGTCTCCGGCCATCCTGATTTAGGTTTTCCGTGATTTCCCTAAATCGTTTCAGGCAAATGCCGAAATGGTTCCTTTGAAAGGGCACGGCCGATTTCCTTCCACATCCTTTCGTAACCCGAGCTTGCGCTCCGTCTCTAATGACCTCGTTGCCGACGGGACGTTAAACACTAATCACCACCACCAATCCCGCTCCTCTGTACTGCGGTATTAGCACTACCATTCTTTCTATGTTCACTCACGAAATTATGCATTCAGGTGGTATATGCACTGTCTGATGAAAAAAGGGAAGTATCCAGAAGACATGATCAGATGTCAACGTAACTTCGTAGACGTACGCAATCAGCGGAGGAGTAAATGATTGAAGTTGCAACTCTTTGTGACTGGTAGAACGGCCACCACAGTCCACAAGTGCTATTCGTCTTAGTGTTGCTGCTACATGTAATAGTTTATATAAGAACATGAACAGCATCAGATGTTGGCAGATCATTAAGAACAACGCAAATACGCGCGAACTAAGTAAGACAGCATCGTCACCACCAGACGGCGCTTGAAAGAGGCCTTCGGAGGGTCGGAATTTGGCTGGTTGGTCGAATCCGAGCACTTTCGTGGTCAGACGTTACACTCTATGGGAACGGGACTCGCCATCCACGTTCCGATCGACAACATCTGGCCACCATTTAGACGACCGCCGTATTGAGCACCAAGCCCATCGTAACCCTTTCACATGTGAACCTGCCCTCTGATAACAAGTAATGCTCTCCCTGGAACACTCTGCGTCATCCCCCACCATTGGCGGAGACAATCAGCAGCGTGGCTAGAGAATTACCGTCCCAAGCGTAGGGTCCTGTTTACGCCACAACACAAACGGCTGCGTCTGGAATGTTGCCGAGAAGGGGAAGCTCGGAATGCTGAAGAATGGCGTCGCATTGTGGTCAGCGATGTGTCTGCTTCCTGCACTACGCCGGATGACCATCGTCGGCCACTATGGTGGTTACCGTGAGAGATGTCCCTTTCTTTCCATGTTTTGGAGAGAGATAGCTGCGTTACTCCTCGCGATATGTTGTTGGGATCCATCGTGTATGACTTCGCGTCATGGCAGTTATTGACTTCTGCGCCCGCAACGATACGTCACAGGAGATATTGTATTACCTTTCATGCGACAAGGTCGTGGCGCCATTTTTCAACAGGACGATGCTAGTCCATAAACTGCACCGTGTATCTACATACTTCCTCTCTGGTAATCAGATGGTCCCTCGGCCACAAAGATCCCCGGATCCGATCATCTCGGACGTAAACTCCGTTCCATTTCCAGTATCCATGATCTCAGAACCAGTTGCGCTCCTCGGAATGGAATACAGCGGCTTTGTGGCACCCTTCTCTGCCGAATAACTGGATGCACCCCAGCCACAGGAGGTGCAACGTCATACTGACAAGTGGGCTCATGCTGCCAAGTTATTTAGAAATTTGTCTCGATATTTTAATCTCTGAAGAAATAACCCCTCAGCACTGCAAGTTTCATTTTGTTTCCCTTTATCGTGATTAACGTTTTTTGTCTCGCAGTGAGTATTAGAATCTCATACGTTTGCGCTGTTGAATAGAAATGTGTTGTTACTTACATGTTCCACAAATAATTGGCACGACTTTTTATTGAAATGTTGTGGAACGAGTCTGTTTACAGAATATGTACACATGTTTAGTTTCACTTGATGTTTATGTGGTCTCCATTTAGAAGTTCCTAAATGACGGTCTTACCTAAATTTAACATTCGTTAACATATTACTTTTCAGTCTTACTAAATGTTCTTCTTACAGCCTACCAGTTTTTGGTTAAAAATTCCTCTATGGAGTAGAAGAAATGATTTTCGGTTAGACTTAAATTATACTACATTTTCTGTCAGAGATTTTATGTTATTGGCCTCGTGATCAAAGATTTTTATTGACGTCGTACTGAACAGCTTTCTGAGCCACTGAGAACTTCAATAATGAGTAATAAACCTCACTTTTTCTTCCAGTGCTGTAAGTGTGGACATCGCCATTCTTCCCAAATTGTGATTGATTATTTACGACAAATTTCATTAGCGAATATATGTATTATGTGGGTACAGTTAGAATGTCACTCCTTGAAGATGTCTCAGGATAAAACCAAATACAACTCTTACTGCTCGCTTTTGGGCAATTAATACTTTCTCAGCGATGAATTGCCCAGAAAAACACTCCATAAGGCATTATTCACTGGAAATTTGTAAAGGAGACTGATTTGTTTATTTTAAAGACTATCAATTGTATGAAGAGCAAAAGTGAATGAACTTAATTGCTTGAGTAGCTAAGTAATATATTTATTGCGGTTCAAGTTTTCTTCCACCAGTATGTACTCACAATAATTTGGACCATTCTACCGTGTTTCTCACTACTGCGCATTTGATACCGCAGTTGTCGGCGTTAACTATTTGTTGTGCAGATCTGAATATATTATGCTTCCTCAAAATTAAAGGGGAGTCCATTTTCAGAGAAAAATTTAATAATTTCTTAAATGTCAGTTACAATACCTTCTTTTGCTTTTTTCTAAAGGAATTTATTATAAAATTAGTATAGTCTGCATAAAGTACCAGTTCTACTTGATGAATGTTATGTACAAGGTCGTTAAGATATTTCAGACTTTTTTTTTTGGGGGGGGGGGGGGGGTGCACATCCTGAACGAATTTTGAGAATGGAAACTTGGTCCAAGTAGGCCGTAATCTGGTTATTAGCCGTACAATTGGCCAATTACATAGGTTTGGTCAATTTCAAGCATATCTTTAAAGCTTCACGTGAAGCTTAACTACCGGCTATCAAAACTGCTACACCAAGAAGAAATGCAGATGATAAACGGGTATTCATTGGACAAATACATTATACTAGAACTGACATGTGATTAGATTTTCACGCATAGATCCAGAGAAATCAGTATCCAGAACAACCACCTCTGGCCATAATAAAGACCTTGATACGCCTGGGTATTGAGTCAAACAGAGCTTGGATGGCGTGTACACGTACAGTTGCCCATGCAGCTTCAACACGATACCACATTTCATCAAGAGTAGTGACTGGCGTATTGTGACGAGCTAGTTGCTCCGCCACCATTGACCACACATTGTCAGTTGGTGAGAGATCTGGAGAATGTGCTGGCCAGGGCAGCAGTCTAACATTTTCTGTATCCAGAAAGGCCCGTACAGGACCTGCAACATGCGGTCGTGCATTATCCGGTTGAAATGTAGGGTTTCGCAGGGATCGAATGAAGGGTACAGCCATGGGTCGTAACACATCTGAAATGTAATGTCCACTGTACAAAGTGCCGTCAACGCGAACAAGAGGTGATCTAGACGTGTAACCAATCGTACCCCATACCATGACGCCGGGTGATACGCCAGTATGGCGATGACGAATACATGCTTCCAATGTGCGTTCACCGCGATGTCGCCAAACACGGATGCGACCATCATGATGCTGTAAACAGAACCTGGATTCATCTAAATAAATGACGTTTTGCCATTCGTGCAGCCAGGTTCGTTGTTGACTACACCATCTCAGGCGCTCCTGTCTGTAATGTAGCGTCAAGGGCAACCGCAGACGTGGTCTTCGAGCTGATAGTCCATGCTGCTGCAAACGTCGTCGAACTGTTCGTGCAGATGGTTGTTGTCTTGCAAACGTCCCCATGTGTTGACTCAGGGATAGAGACGTGGCTACACGATCCATTACAGCCATGCGGATAAGATGCCTGTCATCTCGACTGCTAGTGGTACGAGGCCGTTGGGATCCAGCACGGCCTTCCGTATTACACTCCTGAACCCACCTATTCCATATTCTGCAAACAGTCATTGGATCTCGACCAATGCGAGTAGCAATGTCGTGATACAATAAACCGCAATCGCGGTAGGCTACAATCCGACCTTTATCAAAGTCGGAAACGTGACGGTATGCATTTCTCCTCCTTACACGAGGCATCACAACAACGTTTCACCAGGCAATGCCGGTCAGCTGATGTTTGTTTATGAGAAATCGGTTGAAAACTTTGCTCATGTCAGCACGTTGTAGGTGTCGCCACCGGCGCCAACCTTGTGTGAATGCTCTGAAAAGCTAATCATTTGCATATCCCAGCATCTTCTTCCTGTCGGTTAAATTTCGCGTCTGTAGCATGCCATCTACCTGGTGTAGCAATTTTAATGGACAGTAGTGTATGTGCTCGAAAGTGACCCATAGTTGAAACGGTAATTTCAGGGACACTAAACACATTAAAGCCTACGTTGACCATGACTTTAAAATATATAATAAATAGGAGTGGAGCCGGAATGAACCTCCTGAGACTCTCGTAGGGATTTATTCCAAGTCTGTAACATTTTCTGTCCTCCCAAATTTGTTTTAGCACAATGTTTTGCATCCTTTTTATTAAGTACGATGCAAACCAACTTTTAACGTCTTGTACGGATCACAAAAGGTACCAATTTGCGATGGTGGTTTCGTCACACGAAAAAGCAGGCAATCAGATGTGTTTCTTGCAAGAGAAGGATTCTCGTTTGTTGACGTCTACGAGCAAGAGGCCTGTGCTCTCAGTTATGATACCAGCACGGAGGCTAGGTTGTTGTCTCGTCGGTGGTAACACTGGCGAGGCTACCAGTTCGGAGCGGCGTCAAGTTTGAAACTCTTGGCTCGCCTGGGAGATGCGGCCGGAGGTGGAGGCGTCAGAGCCGGGGGCGGGGGCCCTGGAGCGGGCGCGTCTTGGCGTCGCAGCCTCCTGCCGCCTCCCGCAGCCTCCCGCCGCCGCCACTGCCCCTTTCACGTCCCCGTGAAAGGAAACTTATTTTCTTTTCAATCCGCACCGCCGGGGTCAGAGCGCTAAACTCATTCCGCTAATGCCTCGTTACCTGCCGCGCCCGGGCCGCCTCCGGCGTTCCTCGCTTTACAAAACTTGTCGCGCCGCGCCAGCAGCCGTCGAAGAACGCCCACCCGGCCTTCCGACCGCCGCGAAAGGCTGGGGGCGGCCCTCATAATGGCGAGCCAGCCTCTTGCCGACAGCCCCACCTCGCAGACTACCAACCTCCTGCACGTAGCTCATTTCGTCTATCATTAAAGCGCAACGATTTTAGTAACTCTCGATAAATTTGAAATCTCTTATAGAGGTCCGACATTTCCGGAGTAGTTAAAAAGTGTATAATATTTTTACAATCAAGTTCATCTTAAGCGTTAGTGTTACGTAGCTGTGTCACATCTTCCATCATGTGGTAGGACACTACCCAGGTATTTAAACTTTTTAGTCTCTTTAATAAGATGTCTGCCAATATCCTAGTTACTTCCCTCTTCTCCGCCAGCCAGGGTGGCCGAGCGGTTCTAGGCGCTACAGTCTGGAACCGCGCGACTGCTACGGGCGCAGGTTCGAATCCTGCCTTGGGCATGGATGTGTGTTTTATCCTTGGGTTAGTTAGGTTATGTAGTTCTAAGTTCTGTGGGACTGATGACCTTAGAAGTTAAGTCCCATAGTGTTCAGAGCCATTTGAACCAATTTTGAACTCTCTTCTCCACATCATAGATATTCCGTCTTCTCAAAATTCATTTTCAAACTCCACTTTTTCACTCTTCCAACAATTTCCTAAACGTGTAACTTATATCTTCATCGTTTTCTGCAACGATCTGATCATCAGCAAAAAAATGTGTGTGGGTACACTGGTTCCCTATTCCAGTCTCCAGTCCCCATGCCTACGCACTTTCTACACCGTAAGTCCGGTACCTTCTACACATACATCTTATAGAGCGTGGCAGACAAGCCGCATCCTTCGTTCTGTCCTTTAGTTATCCTCAAGGCCAGTCTAGAAATTTCTTTCTTAAATTAATGAGGCCTTCTGCCGACTTGTCGAGTTTGATGATAAGTTTTACATAAATTTTTGGCAGTTCCCCCTGCCACAGGCTTCGAACAACGGCTCTAGTGGCACTGTTCATGTGCTTTTCCAAGATCTGTGAGGACCAAATGACTGCTTGGATTCCTTTCCAGTCTCTTCTGTCTTTGGATAAAGATGTTATTTGCACATGACCTGCCTTTTCTTAAGCTTTACTCATCCAACTCATTTACGAACTTATCCATTCTTTATTTTAAAATCCTCGTGTACAGCCTGCTAATATAATTTGTGAAACTAATGCCAAATTAATTACTACACACTTCTAGGGTACATTAAATTTCTGAGGTGTTTAAAATTTCAGTTCAGTATAATCAAGATACTGTTACTTTCACATCAAATGGTGCGCTTTATAACTGCATTAAATAAGTAAGCATAGACGAATTTTAAACGATTGACTGAAAGGGTAAATTGAAGGCTTGAAGTAAACAGAGGTCTAAGTGCCATTTTTTTTTCGAAAAGTGTAGTTTTACCAAAACGTTGATCCATGTGACAACGCCAACAACGTAGAAGGTGATTTAAGTGCCAAGACAATTCCTACAATTCCTGTTTCAGTTCCTATTGTTCCTGTTACAGCGATCGATAACAGAATGTGCTGGGTGTATGTGCCTGACGGTCGAACGTATAAAGGGATCTAACTCGAGACGCCGGCGACCTGCCTCGTGTTTGTCAGCCGTCATTGTTGTGTTATGTTGCAGCCTGTTGTCTTTTTGGTGTATTGTGAATGACTAGGCCTATTATTAGAAGGCTTATCAGTGTTATTCAATGTAAACTGTGGCAGATGAGGGTGTTAAAAAGCAAAGGAAGAAAGGGAAAGGAAGACTATCGGAAGAAAATCAGAAGCTGATAAATACTGGCAAGGGGTATGTTACCGCTACTACCACTGTAGTAAAGGCGAACGATGTCCCGTCAAAATAAACTAAATGTAAGTGCGAATACAAGTACAAAAGTATACCATACGATCAAAAACTTTTACTCTTTAATGAGTTTTATAAGTAAGACCATTGTAAACAACAGAACAATCTTCTAGGCTTAACCTAAGTTAAGCGTGTTGCAAAACACACGCATGGTACATATGGAGATCCTGCACAAGGTAGGCGTCAAATAATGGTGATGTATACATTGCAAATGGCGACTGGTAAATTGTACAAATTTGTAAGAGCACTTTCTAAAATATTTTCGCTAGCTCCGGTAAAAGGAGCCCGCTTTCAGAGAAAATCAGATTTGTAATCCAGTCTATGTTGAAAAAAGGTGTAATAAGGAAACTGATCGAAATTGTACTCGTGATGGCAATGCTCTTGTCATCGGCCACATACAATCATTACCAAGATATGTAAGCCACTATGGGAGGCATGATTCAGGGAAAGAATATCTTTCACAGGATTTCAACACATCCAGGTTGTACAGAACTGTCTCTTACCGTTATTATTATATGATATTTAATAAGCATTTCAAAAGTAAACTATCTTTCAAGCAACCTAGAACAGACACGTGTACAACATGTGATTTGTTATCTTGTCAAATCGCAACATTGTCTGGTACAGCTAAAATAGATTTCAGAAATAAAGTAAAACTTCATCATTTGAAAGCTGAAAAGTAAGAAAAGAAATAATGAAATATTTTAATGAATCTCAAATTCCTAGTAGCTTTAGTGTGACTTTTTAATTTGATTTAGCTAAAATACTATCTTTACCGACTTCAACTCATACTAACGTATATAGCTAGGAAACATTCAAATTTCAACCTCTGTACCCATTTACATAGTACTATTAGCATGATGAATATGTGGCATGACGGAATATCAGGTGGGGGAGGCAATGAAGTTGCATCCTGTGTCTTTCAAGCCCTCAAAGAAATTGAATCTACAGACAAACTCACAGCGTGGAGTGATAACTGCTGTAAGGGGAATAAAAGTAAAATGATATTTTTGTGGGTGTATTTAGCTTTCACTGAAATGTATACAGAAATAAACCGTAAGTTCTTAGTCAGGGGCCATTCCTTCCTCAACTGCGACCGTGATTTTGCCGCTATTGAAAAGCGGAAATATTTACTAAATGCAATATTCCAGGAAACTTAAAATGTGTGATAGATAATGTTCAACTGACAAATCCATTCAAAGTAGTCACGTTAAGCGAATATGATTTTTCGACTTCAGAAAATCAACAAGGATTTTTATTAACACAGTGAACGTTAACATTACAAAACTTTTGTGGATAAAAGTTATTTCTAGTAATCCTGGCAAAATCCTGGTTAAAAGGACCGTCGATGAACTCGAACAATGGACTGAAATAAATGTTTTGAAGAAAGATGTGACCAATGAGAAAGCAACAGAGGCAGCATTGTCTGTGTTGCTGTGCTGGCATACGAGGGTTATTCGGAAAGTAAGGAACGATCAACCGCGAAATGGAAACCACAGTGAAAATCCGATGAACTTTTGCACAGGTGTGTTGGGCAATGTCTCTAGTATGCCCGTCGATCGCATTACGTCGTTCTTTTTAGTTCTGAGCACACAGGTAGCACATAAAGATACCTGGAACAATAGTGTCTCCCACCAAGTACGAGGGCCTGGTAAGAAATTTCGCCTGAAGCTACGCAGCCAACATTACACATCTGTCAAGCGTTTTCTTCTTCGCGACAATTCTCAGCCGAAGTCTGCAGGGGCAATGCAGATGCTCCTGCATCATTTTCAATTGGAAATGTTTGATTTCCCACAATACAGCCCGTTATTGTCTCTCTCTGAGTTCCATCTCTGCTCACATGAACCGCTGGCTTTGAGGACAAAATTTTGCCACAGACGACGATCTGTACGCCAGCGTAGAGAATTGGCGGAAAGCACTGGCGGCTGCCTTCTATAACGAGAGTATTGGAAAGTTGGTGGAACGCTACGTCTGAGTCGGATCGGTGACTATGGAGATAAGTAGCTGGAAGTTGTAGCTAACTGTTGCAAATAAAACAGTTTTGATTTTCACTGTGGTTTCCATTTCGCGACCTATCGTTCCTTACTTTCCGAATAGCCCTCGTATATCACAGAAAATAGGACAGATTTAAAAACTATGATTCAGTATTGTATGACCTGAAGGCAAACTGTGCAATGAAAGTATTACTTCTTAAAATTTAAGCCATGCTCAGAATGACAAACTGCCTATTGGCTTCTGTCTCGGGTTCTTCGGCCGACGTTCATCTAATGATTTTTCTGACGTTTCGCCAGCACGAGTGGCTGGCATTGTCAAAGCTTCACCCTCCATTGCCGGTGGTGAACTGGAGGCGAGCTCGCGGCCGCAGACTATATGTACCTGGCGCGCCAGGTACATATAGTCTGCGGCCGCGAGCTCGCCTCCAGTTCACCACCGGCAATGGAGGGTGAAGCTTTGACAATGCCAGCCACTCGTGCTGGCGAAACGTCAGAAAAATCATTAGATGAACGTCGGCCGAAGAACCCGAGACAGAAGCCAATAGGCAGTTTGTCAACAAGTGGCCACGAAAGCCTCAACAATTTTGCATGCTCAGAATGTTTTTATTATTCCAGTATGATTCTAATAATGGATTTCAATATTGTTGTATTAGTATGCTTGAAAATTACTTAAAAAGATGTAAGTTTTTGTATTACAGTACCAGTTTCTTTCCGTTATCATTACAAGCAAGAACAGGGATCCAATGCTTTTCTATTATTACATATTATCCAGTGAAACATGTGCTTCAGACACTTACATTCTATTTTAGATCAAACACTGTGGACATAGGACTGACCGCATGTTTTGACTTTTGCATCTTTTTTACTGTTCTTGATTAATTTATGTTTACATTATTAAAAGGAAGAAAGAGTATTATTCTACATTTAATATTAAGCGGATTTACATAAATAAACCTCTTCTTACACTGATCTATAGATTTTACCCTTTCCGGTTATTGTAATTGAATATACAGGGGGTCCCATGTTATTGACAGCCCGAATGAACTTCTTGCCTAAAAGCAAATTAAAAAGAAAGTATCAACACATATTATTCGGCTACCAGGGGGAATTTAACCAGGATGATTACCTTTCTTGTAACTTTGTTCCTTGCGAAGATATGAACAGTAATACGTCTTTCTTAAATAGAATCCTATATTTCTTATTTAGTAATGAGCTTCCTCTGCTCAAGACCTATTCAAGAACTTCTGTCAGTGTATTACTGACGTAAACATGATATTATCAAAAATGTAGCACAAAACTGACTTTGAGTCCCCTCTATTAGCACACACCGAGAGGTGGTGGTGTTCCGTAGTGGTTAGTACACTGGACTCGCATTCGGTTCTGGAGGACGACAGTTCAAATCCACGCCCGACCATCCAGATTTAGGTTTTCCATGATTTCCCTAAACTGCTCCGGGCAAATGCTGGGATTGTTCCAGTGAAAGGGACGGCCTTTTTCCTTCCCCATTCTTGCAACAATCCGAGGTTGTGCTCCATCCCAATGACCTAGATGTCGATGCGACGTGAAACCCTAATGTTCCTTCCTTCAACTAGATCACAGTGCAGGTACATGGAGTAAGTCCACTTACAGGATTTGACAGTAACTTAATAGAAGTACAAGGAAAATTCACACCAGTCGTTCAATCATACGTTCGCCGTTGAAGGTTTGTCGAGTACAATGTACAACATGGAAAAGAAGGGGTACAATGCACTCACACAAACCTTCAACTGCAGACGATTAACTGATTAACTCAACACTCGGTGTGCAAGCCAATAATGTGGCATTATAGAATGTGGTAGATTTGTATTTTGTCTTTATAGAGCTAACCTGTCTTTTAAACATAAAGACTTTTCGTTGTTAAGGACATTCTGTTAACCTCGTTGGAATATGCACAACAGCCGGTTTGTCTGTGGGCACATGCATACCAAGTGTCTCTTGTCTGGACGATAAAATGACAAGACTATTAACAAAATTGTTTCTGTTCCGCTCAAGACAGATCGAAAGTTGTGGAAGTTAACGTCGCGCAATGCTTATTCTAGGATTTCAGTTTTCTCTAGTTAAAGAAATGAAAGCAATAAATACATTACCCAACTTCACTGCACCCTTAGTTCCACGTCACAAACTGAAAATCGATTAATAAGCCAAATACGTAGGGATATTTCGTATATTCTTTTTACTTATCTTCAGAACGGAAGATTGTCTAAATATTTATGATTATCTTTCTGTTCGGTAGTGGGGTCTACTAAATTTTTGTTGTACAGTATTGTTGTTGTTTACGAAAATATTGTCTTTCGTTATCTGATTTTTACTTTCGTTTCACGTGTTTTACAAATGCTACTCTGACTTGATTACTTCCGTTATACTTAGGTCAAAGTTGCGACTCAGTCATCAATAAACATTAGTGGAATGTTCACGAACAGAGTTGATGGCCTCAGGTGGAACAGAATGGGCAATAACAAAAAGCTGGTCAGTTCCTTGTGGTGACACGCTATTCTTCCATTACACGCAACGCTTCTCTCTAAAGCTCCTAACGATCGGCTGCTACAATCAACGGTAGTCTGAAACCCCGCGCCTGAACTGTCTTTGGTACATTTACATAAGAAACAGGATAAACCAGAGTCTGCTAAATTCATTTCCTATGGAACTGGCATCACCTCAGGATTTCAGCTGAGGAAAGCAAAATCTTCTTACCAAAAAAGTTGGCAAGGACGACTATCGACTTTCAAAGCAGTGTGCCTCTTTCCCTTCAATTCCGTGTGTAGCCAGGCTTCACGCTTTTACATTGCGTCCACGAGCGACTATTTCAAGCCTCTGACTTGAAGCTACGTATGTGAACTACTTTCAAATATCGTTACTTAGTACTTTTACCAATCTGTATTGTCCCATTTTGAGTAGTCGTACAAAGCGTTATTGCTAATGCTTTCAGAAAAAAATGTGTATTTACTTTTTTTCTTGAATCATGATGCTTCTGTGTTGCTGGGTTTCTGAATTTCTTGATCTGACACGATATGGACGTTCTTTCTCATCCCTAAGACGTTCGACGGGCTGGTAATATGGCAGACTCGTCCAATAAACCCTACTGGCGTTTCTCGCGCCACCGTGCAGATACCCTTGACTGTAGACAGGAGCGTTGATATGCAGATAACGAAAAATGTCCTGTTCTAAACTAATCGTACAATGTGAAAAGACAAGCTTTTTCTATAAGAATCTGTGTTCATTTCGCCATCGACCAAACCAAATTGCCCACATTATTACCGGTTGAAAATCCCAAAACACCGAGCGAGGTGGCGCAGTGGTTAGCACACTGGGTTCACATTCGGGAGGACGACGGTTCAAGCCAGCGTCCGCCCATCCTCATTTAGGCTTTCCGTGATTTCCCCAGATCGCTTCAAGCAAATTCCAGGATGGTTCCTTTGAAATGGCACGCCTATTTTCCTTCCTCGTCCTTCCCTAATCCGATGGGACCGATGACCTCGCTGTTTGTTCCCTCCCCCAACACCTTCCCTCCCCCAAACCAGCCAACCAATCAACCTAGTCCCAAACCCACAAGTATTCTCAGTTTCGTTGTCACCACAGAACATTTGAATACTGTTCACCAAGTATTAGTTAGACGTAGATACGCTAGCTCGATTGCATTATCACAAAAAATTGTTCAAATGGCTCTGAGCACTATGGGACTCAACTGCTGAGGTCATTAGTCCCCTAGAGCTTAGAACTAGTTAAACCTAACTAACCTAAGGACATCACAAACATCCATGCCCGAGGCAGGATTCGAACCTGCTACCGTAGCGGCCTTGCGGTTCCAGACTGCAGCGCCTTTAACCGCACGGCCACTTCGGCCGGCTGCATTATCACATTATTTGCCCAATCTCGTCAAGGAACTTCCTTACAGGGCACCTAAGATCAATGACAAGCTATGGTTCCTTTCGGTTACAGTCGTTTATGGAGTGCTGAAAGGTAGAGCACTAATTAGAACACGGGAGGATGACGGTTCAAATCCGTGTCCAGACATCCAGCAGTAGATTTTCCATGATAACCCTAAATCGGGCCAGGCCGATGGCGGTATGGTTCCTTTGAAAGAGCACTGTCGATTTCCTTCCCTATCATTGACAAAATCCGAGTCTGTGCTCTGTCTCTGATAATCTGGATGTCGCCGGGATGTTAGACCCAGTCTGCCTTCCTTCCTTCCTTGGAGAGAGGAAGAATTATTGCTGCTTCAACTAGTTTTAGCTTCATGGTTCCGATGGGAGCGCTTCGTGTAGGGCTGAGGTACGTGTCTATACTGGTTCCTGAAACTTTGTAAGTAGTCTTTGGCGGTATAGTTGGTGTCTATCTTAGAGAATCTGTTAACCTAGATTTTTCAGCATTTTCATGACGTTATTCCGTACGTCTACATCTACATCTACATCCATACTCCGCAAGCCACCTGACGGTGTGTGGCGGAGGGTACCTTGACTACCTCTACCTGTTCTCCCTTCTATTCCAGTCTCGTATTGTTCGTGGAAAGAAGGATTGTCGGTACGCTTCTGTGTGGGCTCTGATCTCTCTGATTTTATCCTCAGGGTCTCTTCGCGAGATATACGTAGGAGGGAGCAATATACTGCTTGACTCTTCGGTGAAGGTATGTTCTCGAAACTTCAACAAAAGCCCGTACCGAGCTACTGAGCATCTCTCCTGCAGAGTCTTCCACTGGAGTTTATCTATCATCTCCGTAACGCTTTCGCGATTACTAAATGATCCTGTAACGAAGCGCTCTGCTCTCCGTTGGATTTTCGCTCTCTCTTCTATCAACCCTATCTGGTACGGATCCCACACTGCTGAGCAGTATTCAAGCAGTGGGCGAGCAAGCGTACTGTAACCTACTTCCTTTGTTTTCGGATTGCATTTCCTTAGGATTCTTCCAATGAATCTCAGTCTGGCATCTGCTTTACCAACGATCAACTTTATATGATCATTCCATTTTAAATCACTCCTAATGCGTACTCCCAGATAATTTATGGAATTAACTGCTTCCAGTTGCTGACCTGCTGTTTTGTAGCTAAATGATAAGGGATCTATCTTTCTATGTATTCGCAGCACGTTACACTTGTCTACATTGAGATTCAATTGCCATTCCTTGCACCATGCGTCAATTCGCTGCAGATCATCCTGCATTTCAGTACAATTTTCCATTGTTACAACCTCTCGATATACCACAGCATCATCCGCAGAAAGCCTCAGTGAACTTCCGATGTCATCCACAAGGTCATTTATGTATATTGTGAATAGCAACGGTCCTACGACACTCCCCTGTGGCACACCTGAAATCACTCTTACTTCGGAAGACTTCTCTCCATTGAGAATGACACGCTGCGTTCTGTTACCTAGGAACTCTTCAGTCCAATCACACAATTGGTCTGATAGTCCATATGCTCTTACTTTGTTCATTGAACGACTGTGCCCATCTTTGTCTACGTTCAATATTCCACGTTAGTCCTACTTGCAATGAACAGGGTTAGGCAGTATTCTTAAATGGTACCGAGTTCGAATCTCGGTCCGGCACACAGTTTTAATCTGCCAGGAAGTTGCATTCTTCTTGTCTTATGCGAAAGAACAGAAGTAGATCACCTGCTTTACCAACGACTGAGCCTGCATGATCATCCTATTTCCAAACCATAAAACATGCTTCACCCGAATGCTTGCGTGAATGGACTGGTTCCATTTGTGACGCACTAATTTTTGAGTCATACGATTGTACGTCTCTGCGTTTTTGAAGTGCACCATTTTATATTTCTGTACGTTTAAAGCAATTTGCCAAAATTCACACAATGAATTTTTTTCAATATTTGATTGAATATTTGTCCAGCTTTTCTATGCAATTCTTCGCTATACGTGTCACTGTCTGCAAGAAGTCTGAAGTTACAATTAACACTGTCAACTAGGTCATTGATATACAACACGATCAACAATACTGTCAATATATTTGTCTGCAACTTACTTCTCTCGACGACGCTACACCCAAGGTAACATGCAAGAAATCCTCATGCCAGCGGCAAACATTGTTTGACTCTACGTATGATTGCAAGTTTGTCAGTAAACATTGGTATGCCACCAAGTCTTCGGAAGACAACAAACAGCAAAAACAACATCCATGAAAGGAGGTTCCTGTGATTGGGGTCCATTACTTTACCTATACAACATGCGCAGCGTCGACGGTAACGTAGATTTAGATTACAGGATTTAGATTACGTTAGCACTCAAACCAAGATTTCACTGGCTATAGCTCGTATCATGGACGGATAAACCGTTCACTGGACGTGTAATGGTTGCACATTGACTCATGGCAATTTTTTCCTTGAGGCATTAGTCTTATGACTGGTTTGATGCAGCCCGCCACGAATTCCTCTCCTGTACTAACGTCCTCATCTCAAAGTTGCACTTGGAACATAAGGTTTCAGTTATTTGCTGGAGGTATTACAGTTTCTGTATTCATCGACAGTTTTTACCTCTACAGCTCTCTCTAGTACCATGGACGTTATTCTATAATGTCTTAACAGATGTCCTATCATCCTGTCCCTTCTTCGTGTTTTCCACATATTCTTTTCGTCGCCGATTCTGCGAATAAACAGCTCATTCTTTACCTTATTAGTCCATCTACTTTTCAACATTCGTCTTTGGCACCACATTTCAAATGTTTCGATTCTTTTCTGTTCAGAATTTTCCACAGTCCATGTTTCATTATCACACAATGTTGTGCGCCAAAAGTAAATTTTTTCCTTAGATGTTTGATACTAGTAGACTTCTCTTAGCCGGGAACGTCCGTTTTTGCCGGTGCTACTCTGCTTTTGAAGTCCGTCATTGGTTATTATGCTGCCTAAGTAGCAGAGTACCTTAACTTCATCTACTTTCGCGACCATTAATCCTGATCTCACGTTTTCTGCTACTTCTCATTATTTCGTCTTTCTTCGATTTACTGTCGATATATATTCTGTACTCTTACACTGTTCATTCCATTCAGCAGATCCTGACATATCATAACAGTCAGGGACAATAAAGTGAGCCATTTAGCTCTATGCTCTCTCTTGAACCCGACATACAGAAGGAGACAAAAGGAATAAAGGCATGCAAATGAAATGCTAAGGGCCAGTGCAACTGTGCAGTGATGAATTTCAATCAGCGCGCAATTTCGTTGATAAATTACCGATGAGTGGAGGATACTCTGTAATGGAGAGAAATTTGGACCCAACTAAAAGGATAATTAATTTCTATTCAATTACCTAAGTATTTATTACAGAAATTCAACATTATTCGCCTCATATGCTAAACACTTTCCTTACTCATGAATATAGAGCAAATTTTGGCTGTGCGCATTCAGCATAGAGTCGCCTCGCCGTACAAAGGGTATTTGATTTGATTTGTGACAGGAAAGCGGACGTAGACACACAAACAAAGGAATCGGTACGGGCAGGAACTGGGAAGACCAAAATAGCATTACCAACACCAACAGACTTCAAAAAAGCCGTGAATAAACTATATGAAACAAGGAAAGTTGACATTCTTTAAACTGACACCCCATCTCTCTTTTTAACTGCTCGAACTACCACCACAATGACAGCAACCCGTGACCATGGGCGATCGATCCTATTTCAGCACAGGTACTCTCTCGTTCGACAATATTTTCAGAAAAATTGCAGATTCGCAATCTTAACTACGTTTAATAATCTAAAGCAAAGAGTCAGTACAAGACTCGTCACTGACTTCATGAGCATAGTGGTGATTCGTGCCTAACACGAACCCCCACGCTCGATCTAAATTTTCGCACGAGATAACTACATCACACCAGCTATGTTTGAAACGAATGTAGTGAATCGCTTCTTACTACTGATGGCACTGATGCCAACGGATGTGAACACGAACTAAATTATCATTTCAACACGAATTGGCACTTACGATCCACGTTCCAGCAGGTAAGCGCGTACTCTCCGATGTCTGTAACAAGAGTGTCCTCTCGCCAAGAACTTAACAGCCACAGCTAGATGCTGAGACGAGAACAAAACTCTTATGGTGGGAACGGTCTCGGCCAATACCCAGCGCTCACTACACAGCGCAACGTATTAAACCAATTAGAAACTTTGGAAAAAAGCACAGGATACTTCTGCCTCAGTGCCTCGAGAAGAGAGGACTTTCTAGTTACTTCTTGTAGCTTCCGCAAGCGATCTCCCACGCACCAATCGAGAAACTAGGTTTGGGAAACGGAGGGAAAAATGCATTGCCGCCTTTGTGGTACGCTCCCACCGGTCTGTGTGATGAGGGCCAACGGATTTCCCTTGTCATCGGTGAAGAAGAAAAGAGGGAAGGAATCAGCTCAAGCTCGACACAAAGGTGCCATTTACCGTTTTCATGGAAGTGACTACATAAAGGGATATGAAAAGGAATGAGGCACCTAATCTCAGTAGTTACACGAGGAAATTAATGAGAATAAATTCTCCATTAGAAATCCTTTCTCAGGTGACAGAAGGATGTGGGTTATACACTACCGGTCATTAAAATTGCTACACCAAGAAGAAATGTAGATGATAAACGGTTATTCATTGGACAAATATATTATACTAGAACTGACATGTGATTACATTTTCACGCAGTTTGGGTGCATAGATCCTGAGAAATAAGTACGCATAACAACCACCTCTGCCCGTAATAACGGCCTCGATACGTCTGGGCATTGAGTGAAACAGAGCTTGGGTGGCGTGTACAGGTCAGCTGCCCATGCAGCTTCAAACACGATACCATAGTTCATCAAGAGTAGTGACTGGCGTATTGTGACGAGCCAGTTGCTCGGCCACCATTGACCAGACGTTTTCAATTGGTGAGAGATCTGGAGAATGTGCTAGCCAGGACAGCAGTCGAACATTTTCTGTATCCAGAAAGGCCCGTACAGGACCTGCTACATGCGGTCGTGCATTATCCTGCTAAAATGTAGGGTTTCGCAGGGATCGAATGAAGGGTAGAGCCGGTTCTAGGCGCTTCAGTCTACGGGTCCTAACACATCTGGAATGTAACGTCCACTGTTCAAAGTGTCGTCAATGCGAACAAGAGGTGACCGAGACGTGTAACCAATAGTACCCCACACCACACGCCGGGTGATACGCAAGTATGGCGATGACGAATACACGCTTCCAATGTGTGTTCACCGCGATGTCGCCAAACACGGATGAGACCATCACGATGCTGTAAACAGAACCTGGATTCATCCGAAAAAATGACGTTTTGTCATTCGTGGACCCAGGTTCGTCGATGAGTACACCATCGCAGGCGCTCCTGTCTGATACAGCGTGAAGTGTAACCGCAGCCATG
Organism: Schistocerca cancellata; assembly: GCF_023864275.1. Classification (NCBI taxonomy): domain Eukaryota; kingdom Metazoa; phylum Arthropoda; class Insecta; order Orthoptera; family Acrididae; genus Schistocerca; species Schistocerca cancellata. The sequence continues at coordinate 867,708,279 of NC_064627.1, read as the reverse complement.
GTCTCCGAGCTGATAGTCAATGCTGCTGCAAACGACGTCGAACTGTTCGTGCAGATGGTTGTTGTCTTGCAAATGTCCCCATCTGTTGACTCAGGGATCGAGACGTGGCTGCACGATCCGTTACAGTCATGCGGATAAGATGCCTGTCATCTCGACTGCTAGTGATACGAGGCCGTTGGGATCCAGCACGACGTTCCGTAATTACCCTCCTGAACCCACTGATTCCATATTCTGCTAACAGTCATTGGATCTCTACCAACGCGAGCAGCAATGTCGTGATACGATAAACCGCAATCGCGTAGGCTACAATCCGACCTTTATCAAAGTCGGAAACGTGATGGTACGCATTTCTCCTCCTTACACGAGGCATCACAACCACCTTTCACGAGGCAACGCTGGTCAACTGCTGTTTGTGTATTATAAATCGGTTGGAACCTTTCCTAATGTCAACACGTTGTAGGTGTCGCCACCGGCGCCAACCTTGTGTGAATGCTCTGAAAAGCTAATCATTTGCATATGACAGCATCTTCTTCCTGTCGGTTAAATTTCGTGTCTGTAGCACGTCATCTTCGTGGTGTAGCAATTTTAATGGCCAGTAGTGTATAAACCAGCAACAGGTTAAAAATTAAGATACGAGGGGAGTTAAAAAAGAAACGTAACACATTTTTTCTCTCTGCCAGTTTCGGTTGAAAAAATGAGGTATTTGTTATGGCAGATCGAGGAATATTCCCGCTTCAGTTCCTATAGTTTCTTCAAATTCAAATTAGTGACAGCTAAACGTAGCCTTCAAAATGGTGTCTGTAAAGGTGGTGTACAGTGAGCGAAAGCACGTTGAGTCGTTGGATCCCGCGCTGGGTGACTCGTCGCAACAAAGTCGCCCAATGTTTCCGACCTCCCGCGTTCCGGCCAGTCGCACACAGTTGTGCCCCTGCAATGCTGGAACATGCGGACACTCTCATTCGAGGTGCCTGATGGATCGCAATCAGACACCTAGCTGCGCAGCTGGTCGTCTCTGTTAGTACTGCTGACACAGTAGTCCACCAGTTGGGGTATTCGAAAGAGTGTGCCCGCTGTGTTCCTTGCAGCGTAGCAGAAGACAATAAAGAGCAACAAACGAGCATTTGTGCGGAATTGCTTGCACGTTACGAGGGTGATATTTACAAATTTTTGTCATACATCCTCACAGGATCCAATATTGCGCATTAGGATGCAGACATGCAGGTCTTTCCAGTAAGGTTGTATATGGCCATCGCATTACATGGTCATTACGTTGAAAAATATGGTTTTGTAGCCAAAAGAGTAGGGAATAATATGGTGTATTGGAATCATGAATAAGGCCGCCCTGCTTTCAGAAGAAAGGTGTTGCATAACTTATTGGATGTCCCTCTTACATTCAATTAACGTTTACCTTTCATCCAACTAACTGTCTTGAGCAGTATCATTCAGCATGTCATATGCGAAAAGTTGAAATTGTGTATCATGTGATAGGGGCTGCTGGTTGGCATTGAGCCTGTTCAAGGTACTTCACTATGTTTAGTCATTTTCGGTTTCTCTGTGATCTGCGAGTGCCTGAGCACCAACTTTCATACCACTAAAGGTCTTTAGATACGACCACAGCCTCTTCCGGTGTCGTACAGCGCTTTTCCCGCCGTTCAACAAACTAAGATGACAGCAGTTCCTTGTGTCGGGGTGATGGCAAAGCGCCACTGAGAAAAAAAATAGAATGAGTCTTTAGGCCGTTTCAGGCTTCAGGTGCTGGAACTAATTAAACTTCCCGGCGAGAGAGGAAAGTGGAGGTCGGAGGTGAGGCGGCCGACACTCGGACACCGCAACCCGCCCCGTCCCCACCACTCGTCTCTGCTTTGTCGCTGGACGGCGCTGCCCTCGCCCGGGGCCCGCGCTCATGAGAAAAGAACACCGCGAGGCGAGCGCCCTGCGGTTTTTCCGATAGCGCCCTCCACGTCTTCACTCTTACACGGCTGACAGCGTCCCCACGGCCAGGTCGTTCCGCTGTACGGCGACGAAATGGCGGGGCGCCGTAAAAATGCGGCCGAAACACGTCGTAAAACACGTCACGCTCGGATTGCTGCGGTCTTCACACTAGTGGCTGACACTTTCATGGAACACTGTCGGGCGATGGGGGCCGACTGTGGATCACGCGTTTCTCGATATTCCTCTTCCGAGTGCTCCAGAATAAGTGCGATTTGTACAGTTGTTCTTTTTGCCCTCATCTAGGATCGGCCCGCAGAAATCGTTACCTTCCCTCTTCATTTTATTCGGAAAAATATGAAAGGCAGCTCAACCAATCTTTGAAGTCACATATTGTTTAACCTGCTAAAGTAAAAACGTACTATTAAAAATAACAGCAGACAATACCAAAATTTCCTCATTTATTATTCCTGACCCTTATTAACACTCGAAATAAAGATAATAAAGTAATCTACTCAATGGGAAATATATCGATTCCCATAACATAAATTTCTCGGTGATAGGCGAGTGGACGATTGTACTCTTCTCCACAATTTTGGCAGCTTACCTAATGGTCGTAACATCACGTGGAAAATGGAATCGGAAGCGATGCCGCAACTTTTATACATTTAATACCTTTGTATACATTATACATTTAATACCTTTGTTCGCCGCGCTTAAAAAAAAAAAAGCTGATGACCAAAGGGAAGATTGTACAAACAAGAAACTGAGGCGTCGAAAGTAAAAAGATAGAACGGGTTGGTATATATCCTTAGGCCAATAAACTGTAACAGCTGTGTCTGAAATAAACTACACAGAATTTACCGCTACGTAACGGAAGGTCGTTTATAGCGCATATGTCTCCAGCCTAGACCTACGGAAATGTTAAATCATTGAATTTCATTTTCTGAAAGCTTATAAGGCAACTAATCTTGTGTCGTATCACTACTAAACTAACGAACTCTTCATTTTCTGCTTAGAAATTAAGTACTGGTGCTTTCTGCTAAAAAATTAAAGGAACAAATACATGAGATAAGCTTGGTCTTGTTTTAGCTATTGTTACTTCATGTTACCATTTCATAATAACATGACCAACAGTGAACTGGAGTAGCTTTTGACGGGTTGAAATCACTCGTGATTTTTGTACTCTAGTACAACCCAGTCCACGTACGGACTCTCTACGCTCTCCTGCCTGACCAACTCTGCTGTTGCTGCTTCGCTACAGTCAGCACAATTTCTACGCCTCGTTTCATTCTGGTGGATCAGCCACTTGCCACATCTAGGGATCAGTTACGCTGTACACAGGGGTTCCTCGATAGTTTTCATAAGATATGGTGTATAATGTTTCCTTCTTAAATAGAAAGCATCTTACCATCTTAGAGAAAGTAATACAAGAGTGTAGGCAACAGGAGTGGGCTGCAGTAGAGATTGACGGTAGCTTCAATTGTCTCGCATATGCAGATGACATAGTACTATTAAGTGAATCAAAGCACAAGTTGAAAGAAATGTACCAGAAAGTGGACAATTATGCACAGAAGGTAGGGCTCAAAGTGAATCGAGAGAAAACAGAGTTCATGCAAGACAAGAACAAGCAAAACTTCTTGAGATAGATGGCACGAGGTTCAAGAGAGTAGACCAGTTCAAATACTTGGGATCTTGGTCTACCAAGGACAACAACATAAAAATCGACATCAAGGAAAGAATAGCAGTGGGAACGAAATGCATGCATTCCCTCAGAGAGACGCTTGCCTCTAAATCGATCTCAGTGAACACTAAGATGAAAATCTACAACACAGTGATATGCCCAGCAGTAATGTACGGTTCAGAAACATGGAGCATAACTAAGCGAGGAAGGGAAAAACTATTAATATTTGAAAGAAGAGTAATGAGGAAGATATGGGGCCCAGTTTTAGATAACGGAGAATGGAGGAGGAGGAAAACGAGGAAATCTACCTTCTGATGCGACAACCAACTATCCTACAGAAGATAAACAGAAAAGGAATATAATGGGTGGGCCATGTAGCCCGTTCGCCAGATGGAAGACAGACGAAGATGGCACTAGCGGAGAAACCAAACACCAAACGCCCCATTGGACGACCAAGGCAGCGCTGGATGGACGACCGGGCGAAGGACACAGCAGCCCTGGGAACTGAAGACACCTGGAGGAACCGGGCACGAAACAGGAAGGAATGGAGGCAGTTTGTGGAAGCAACGCGTGGTATGCATTGCCTGGGATCGCTGAATATCTATCTCTCTTATATAGCATGCAGAAAACGAAATGACTGTCTTTTTCAGACAAACGAAGAAACCTGATACAGCAGTAGCTACAGCTCAAAATAGCATCCTATCCCAATAAATACCATCATTAATCAAATAATATTCCCCTAGAATAAACATTACTGTCGCTGATTTGGGGGGGGGGGGTATATCACATTCAGTTAGTGCTGCACTGTCTGTCAAAATCAGTGATAGTATTAACAGGTGTAAAATATTTCCACATTTCAATTATTCGCAGCAAATGAAAAGTAGTATTATAAACTAAACTTTCAGCAGCGTATTGCGCCAGTATCAGAAAGAAATAACCGGTATCAAACTAAGGAGGATATAATCATATTAATAGAAACGGTATGAACATATTTGTACCACGGATCACATGTAATCATATTCAACAAAAAACAGCATGGCACAGCATCAGAGATTAGTGTCTTTTTTGTCTAAAGCACACCGTTTTTTTCTGTAATTCCGGCTGTTAACGATGATAATACCTTATCATTTATAATATAGACGTTCATAATCACGCACATGATGTACACGAAGTATGAATCTTCTAATCATGGAAAACTGTAAACCTTGTTCCAGTGCCCAATCACTGTATTTCCCCGAACTCACGAGGAGAACACGGCAAGTTTCCGCCATAACCCGATTTCCCGGAAGCTTCACTCAGTGGAAGAGGAGCACAAATAAGCAAACGTGTGTCTGGGCTTATCCGCAGATACTCGACCATTTCCGAGAAAGCGACGAAGTAATTTCGATGCCTTTTATCGTGCAGTCAGCTACGGTGAACTGGTGGCGACCATTCACTTTTGCGTCCCGTGTTTATTTTATTTTTTTCATTCATCTACCCACGTCCGTAGAAGGTTAGTACATGAATATTTCTTATCATGTTAGAAGACGTAAGGGCATTATATTAATTGTAAAATTACAACTGGATTTCACAGCAACTGTCATACATTAATTGTATAATACATACTTGTGTATGGAGCTCGCAGGGTTTTCAGACTTTTTAAATTACCATGTCCTTGTTTTTCATTCTTCTCCATTCGTATATTTCATTATTATATTTATTCCTCAGGAAGATTTTCTGTGTTCTCTTGGATGATACCGATCGTAGATTCAATGCGATGGAAATAATTTCGCTGCAAGCTATGCATAACGGATCACTTTCACGAAAACTGAGACTTGCAGTTGATTAGGAATCAAGAGACACTAGATGAATTCCACCGAATTCAATTTAAAATGATTTTTGTATCGATCAATAGTTTTTTTTTGTATTTTTAAAGCGTTACTAGACATAGACGAATAAGGACAACGTTATTTCGATATTAATTGGAAGCCATTCGAGTAGTAATCTTCTATAGATATAGATAGATAAATGAAAAACAAAAATAAAAATGAAAATCATAATCGAGTGACGAACACAGGGTGCAAAAGCGTGAAGCCACAACGCCAGCCACTACGCCAGCGCTTCAGGATAAGTGTTTGCTATCGAAAAGACACAGTCGATTATCTACGGATACATGTTCACTTATTTTGACCCCTCTTCAACTAAGGGGAGTTTTTAGGAAATCGGATTATGTCTCTTTACGTATTCTCCCCGTCACCTGAAGATATCGCTGGTTCAGCGATGAGACACGTACGCGGCATACGTTGTAGAGCACAATTCGACGCTGATAATGTCATATTTGAGGTAATGGGTTATGGACGCATTTCAAAACACTCCAGCATAGAACACTGCTGTCAGTTCTATGGCGTCACATACTGCTGACTAATCTGATTTAATGTTTTGTATCAGTCTTCGGCGTCCGCGTATAGGATATAGTGGTTTGGCGCCTTGTCGGACAATGGCAGGCTAATTTAATACGATTGAAACTAATGACGGCGAAACGTAAACAACCGTATAGCCTCTCCCGTTTTCATGGTACTCCCAACTCCGGATGTCACATTCTGGACCTTAACAGCGTCGCTTAAGACAGCAGCAGGTTCTCATACTTGATCTCATACTTAAATCTCTGCGTCACCCGTACGATTTTTTTTTTTTTTTTTTTTACAACCTCAGTACACCGTTACATGTGCCAGAAATGTCCTAAACGCTATCATTGCTGTATTGGAACGCGTTCACAACGTTTTGCGCACCTCTGTGTATTTTACGCAGGACCACGAGTTTGTCGCAGTTTTCATTGTAAACATTTCGCTGGCCTCGGCCGTCCACAGGGCCGGCCGTGACGTTAACGTTGACGTTGCCGGCACCAGCTGTTGCCACGGAAACGAGGCGCGCGCCCGGTAGCTGACATTTCAGGCGCTGCGTAGTCGTTTGGGTCACGCATTTCCCTTCGCGGTTTGGGAGGGCATGTCCCGCAGAAGTCTATGAAAAAATGGATAACACACGAAATTACATCTATCACATCTGTTACGCTATACGAACACAATGTAATACTCGAAAGTATATCTGTCTTCTATCCAAAGATTGGTGTTTTAACGTCTTCGGTCGTGCGGTAGCGTTCTCGCTTCCCGCGCCCGGGTTCCCGGGTTCGATTCCCGGCGGGGTCAGGGATTTTCTCTGCCTCGTGATGGCTGGGTGTTGTGTGATGTCCTTATGTTAGTTAGGTTTAAGTAGTTCTAAGTTCTAGGGGACTGATGACCATAGATGTTAAGTCCCATAGTGCTCAGAGCCATTTGAAGCATTTTTTAACGTCTTTAGGGCACTACTAGTGGTCAGTCACTGTCGCTCTCCGGTCTTTCAACTGTTTTATCCAGCCAATTGTTGCGGTTGTGCAGCTTAAAGTGTACTCCAAGTCACAGTGAAACTTTACATTTTTATCACATAAAAATCGCTGCCTTTGGATATAAGCGATTAGTGGCAGACACTAATCTTAAGACCGTCTGAAGATCTAATTCTGTAGCTTCGCACTTGTGGTCTTATTATTACTACGTTAGCAACTGAACCACATGTATGATATGGAAGTTTCAGTTATTACATGTTAATAGGGTGAATCGAGGTAAACGAAAAGAGTGGTGTGTATTGTTATATGTTCGTTCGACTGCTGAGAAAGAGTGATAGAAAAACAGAATGATCTTAATAACCTACTCTCGAAGAAACACAGCGAGTATATTGTGAGAACCGACTCATAACAGACCAAATCGAGGAAAAACTATAATTTTTTCTCATTCGTACTGCCATACACTTCACAATGATTCGTAGTCCACAGACGCACTTAACATCAGAAAACATCTGATGTTAAGTGCAAATAATTCAAACAATTATTCAGTGATATGTGCAGCTACGTAGCTGTAAACAAAGAGTAAAAGGTAAACTAGGAAAAAATAAAAGTACTGAAGAATAGTGATATCCATACGTATTTTAATAATGTTTGTGTGGAAACGACGTGTTAAAGGTAAACGAGCAAAAATAAAAGTACTGAAGAGTAGTGACATCCATACATATTGTAAAAATGAATGTGTGTGTGTGTGTATGTGTGTGTGTATGTGTCTTTACCACGGCTGCTTCTAAACCACTCGACCGAGTTCAACCAAACTTGGTACACATATACCTTATTGTCAGGCGAAAATCGTTGTGAGGGCAAGAATCACCTGCATATCAAAGGGGTCTATGCCGGGGTAAGACGTAGCGTGGCCCGCGATACGTGAATTCCCAGACCTTATTCATCCAATATTTGAGGATGAGAGCACGTAGCTACTTGCAACAAACTTTACACATAATTTCAAGCGTCTATGGATTTTTTCCGTGCTGACAACACCAACAAAAAGGTGAAAGGAAAAATGTTTCTCGTTTACTCCTTATCTGCTGTTCATACAGTAAAAGTACAGCTTGAGGCATGGCACTATAATTTATAATTTGTTTAGTAAATAGTGTAATTGCTACATATATTCACATATACCAAGGAAAGTAAATGCAAAATTATACAACTGTATGACACATAGTTCAAGAGATATAAAGTCATAAACATTAAGCACAAGGCCACACGCTGCGTGGTACGGATGTGGAAGCACAGTTATAAATAAATACCTGTGCAATGCCGTCTTTCTGCACTAGTAACTCTCTTGGCAAGAAAGCAATATTGTACTGTTGGCTGCGAAAATGACAAGTCACAAGTAGATTGACGCAAAAGAGCTCTAGTGACATCTAAAGTTCATATGGCACAGGGGAAGAAGTTTTATGAAATTGCGCGTCTGAAACGTAGTGACAAGGATCATTCACTGGGCCAAGGCAGTTTAGTGTGGCTGTGGCTACTGCAGTAGGTATTCTGTTAACAATGGGTACTTTGTGGGCACCCGATAATGCTTTCTGTCTGAATCATTCTTTCCGTATCGTCCTCGGAGAGAGGTCTTACTGGTGGCCGCGACAAGATCCCGCACGATGGCGGTGCATCAGATGAACTATGTGACGTTTTGCTCCGAAGATTTACTCGGAACTGTTTGCTGGCGGACTATGTTAATCCTTTGCGCTGCTACAATATCAAAACCAATCTGAAAAAGATTCGCCAACCTCTTTATGAACTGCAAAAAAAGGTTTAAACTTGTTAGCAGTCCAAATCATTAATGGCATGTAGTTTACTCATTTGAAGCCGCAAGAGGCGGTTGCAATAATACGTTAGAGAAGATAAGCTTGTTTGGTAAGATCGCTAGTAGTAGCCTTTATTCTCCATAACCGGTTTCGGTAAGCAGTGTTACCAATTTCAGATCTGTCTATCGAACTCTGAAGACGGCAAATACTGATTACCGAAATCAGATATCGAGTATAAAAGTTATTATTAGCGAGCTTGGCAAAGAAGTTTATCTTCTCTAATGAATTATTGGCCTGTAACTACCTGATTGCATTCAGTAAGATTCCGAGATCTGGCCTCTGGATTGGAAAACGCACGCTGCTAACAGTGGTGTGGCATTTGTGTGTTTAAATGTACCAGATATATATCTCGTAAATGTAACTGACTGCACGTGGTCTGAGTGTGTTAGTTAGTTACATGCTCCATAGATCATTTATCGATTCTTTTAACGAAATGATGTGGAACGATTGAGTTTGGAGGATATGTATACTGGATTAGTGTTAACATTAATGTACACATTATTATTTTTAGTCCTACTCAAACAACTACACTTAGATATGTTACTAGCTAGCAGTATTTAAGTAGAAATTGGTTAACTGAATAAAAGTAGTTGTTGAGAAGTAATTTTAAATGATATATCAAAACTTGCTTCACCACTTGTCAAATATTTTACGTTTATGGACAAACGATCAAAAATGTTTATTTCTGCTTATTTAACACCTCTGACAGGTTTAACAATGGGTAAAAAGGTTATTTTCCGTTAGTGTTGTAGGCAAGGACGTCACTGTTCTTCTCAAATTGTGATGGATTATTAGCGATGCATTTCATTAACAAGTACATGTATTGTTACAGCGTAGTTAAAATGCCTAGTTCCTTGAAAACGAACCTACTTGACGCTCGCTATTGCACGATCAGCCTTCCTAAGTCATGAGTTCCTCAAAAAATTATTCCATACGACATTATTGAGTGAAAATATGCAAAATACTACAGGAGGTTGATACGTTTATTTGCAGCATTTGCAATTGTACGAAGAGCAAAAGATGCTAAACATAAATGTTTGAGAAGCTCAGTAGTATGCTTCTTCAAGTTTTCATCAATATGAACACCCAAAAATTTGAAGTACTCTACCCTACTTACTGACTCCTGCTCAGGTACTACATCAGCAGTTTGTATTACTATTTCTTGTACAAAACTGAATGTAGTGGGTCTTTCAAAATTTAGACCCACCTAATAATTTTTTGGAAAATATCATTTAACAGCTTTTCTGTTGTACCTCTCTAGTGGGATTTACACTCATGGAAATGGAAAAAAGAACACATTGACACCGGTGTGTCAGACCCACCATACTTGCTCCGGACACTGCGAGAGGGCTGTACAAGCAATGATCACACGCACGGCACAGCGGACACACCAGGAACCGCGGTGTTGGCCGTCGAATGGCGCTAGCTGCGCAGCATTTGTGCACCGCCGCCGTCAGTGTCAGCCAGTTTGCCGTGGCATACGGAGCTCCATCGCAGTCTTTAACACTGGTAGCATGCCGCGACAGCGTGGACGTGAACCGTATGTGCAGTTGACGGACTTTGAGCGAGGGCGTATAGTGGGCATGCGGGAGGCCGGGTGGACGTCCCGCCGAATTGCTCAACACGTGGGGCGTGAGGTCTCCACAGTACATCGATGTTGTCGCCAGTGGTCGGCGGAAGGTGCACGTGCCCGTCGACCTGGGACCGGACCGCAGCGACGCACGGATGCACGCCAAGACCGTAGGATCCTACGCAGTGCCGTAGGGGACCGCACCGCCACTTCCCAGCAAATTAGGGACACTGTTGCTCCTGGGGTATCGGCGAGGACCATTCGCAACCGTCTCCATGAAGCTGGGCTACGGTCCCGCACACCGTTAGGCCGTCTTCCGCTCACGCCCCAACATCGTGCAGCCCGCCTCCAGTGGTGTCGCGACAGGCGTGAATGGAGGGACGAATGGAGACGTGTCGTCTTCAGCGATGAGAGTCGCTTCTGCCTTGGTGCCAATGATGGTCGTATGCGTGTTTGGCGCCGTGCAGGTGAGCGCCACAATCAGGACTGCATACGACCGAGGCACACAGGGCCAACATCCGGCATCATGGTGTGGGGAGCGATCTCCTACACTGGCCGTACACCACTGGTGATCGTCGAGGGGACACTGAATAGTGCACGGTACATCCAAACCGTCATCGAACCCATCGTTCTACCATTCCTAGACCGGCAAGGGAACTTGCTGTTCCAACAGGACAATGCACGTCCGCATGTATCCCGTGCCACCCAACGTGCTCTAGAAGGTGTAAGTCAACTACCCTGGCCAGCAAGATCTCCGGATCTGTCCCCCATTGAGCATGTTTGGGACTGGATGAAGCGTCGTCTCACGCGGTCTGCACGTCGAGCACGAACGCTGGTCCAACTGAGGCGCCAGGTGGAAATGGCATGGCAAGCCGTTCCACAGGACTACATCCAGCATCTCTACGATCATCTCCATGGGAGAATAGCAGCCTGCATTGCTGCGAAAGGTGGATATACACTGTACTAGTGCCGACATTGTGCATGCTCTGTTGCCTGTGTCTATGTGCCTGTGGTTCTGTCAGTGTGATCATGTGATGTATCTGACCCCAGGAATGTGTCAATGAAGTTTCCCCTTCCTGGGACAATGAATTCACGGTGTTCTTATTTCAATTTCCAGGAGTGTATTATAACACTAATATTGTCTGCAAAAAGAGCCATTTTTGCTTGTTAAATGTTAAGTGGAAGATCTTTCACATACATAAGGAACAGGAGTGGACCCAAAATTGAACCCTGTGGGGCTCACTTTGTGATTATTTTTTTCCAGGCACTAAAATTTTCTACTTTTCCGACACTGTCTAACTTATTCAGCATAACTTTTTTGCATTCTGTTCGTCGAGTGTGATTCAAACTAGCTGTGGGTAAAGCCATCATTTCCATAAAACGAGTTTTCTGAGAGAGTATCATGATCTACTCACTCAAACGCCTTGGAACTATCAGAAGGAATACCACCTGGCGATATTTTATTGTTCTCTAAATAGGAGACATCCACAATGAAATTTAACACTGCCCTCAGCAGCGCTGTAATTGGGCAGTCTGTTTACAATTTAGTCGAGTGCCTTGTGAAGCAGCTACCCGGCGTGTTCATTGTGCCCGGCTACAAGACGTGGTAGTTTCCGAGGAGCGCGCCTAATAGAGGCGGGGGCCGGCTTTGAAGTGGCTGCAGGCTGGGGGCTGGATCGCCAGGAAAGTCCCGAGCCGCTGAGCCAGAACAGGCGCGGCCGGCCTTGGCCAACTTGAAGGCTGGCGCAAATAACGGCCGCGCCAGCGAAAGCAAACAGCCCGGCCGATATAGCCGGCGAGCCGCCACTTAGCTTGCACCACTCGAAATACCCGCGCCAGTAGCATCTATCGCCGCCGGTGGCCACCGCCACAAACTGGCTGCCATGCCGATAACATTTTTCATTTCTAACTATGCACTGAGATTTATCCAATGGAATAAAAGGTTGTTTTTTTTTTTCAGTTTTCTTACTGGTTTGATGCGGTCCGCCACGAATTCCTACCCTGTGCCAACATTTCCGTCTCAGAGTAGGGATTGCAGCCTGCGTCCTCAATTATTTGCTGGATGTATCCCAATCTCTGTCTCCCTCTACACTTTTTACCCTCTACAGCTGCCTCTAGTACTATACAGGGTGTTACAAAAACGTACGACCAAACTTTCAGGAAACATTCCTCACACACAAATAAAGAAAAGATGTTATGTGGACATGTGTTCGGAAACGCTTAATTTCCATGCTAGAGCTCATTTTAGTTTCGTTCTTCCACCCTACGCTCAATGGAGCACGTTATCATGATTTCATACGGGATACTCTACCTGTGCTGCTAGAACATGTGCCTTTACAAGTACGACACAACATATGGTTCATGCACGATGGAGTTCCTGCACATTTAAGTCGAAGTGTTCGTACACTTCTCAACAACAGATTCGGTGACCGATGGATTGGTTCGGCGGACCAATTCCATGGTCTCCACGCTCTCCTAACCTCAACTCTCTTGACTTTCATTTATGGAGGAATTTGAAAGGTCTACGCAACCCCGGTACCAAATGTAGAGACTCTTCGTGCTCGTATTGTGGACGGCTGTGATACAGTACGCCATTCTCCAGGGCTGCATCAGCGCATTAAGGGTTCCATGCGACGGAGGGTGGATGCATGTATCCTCGCTAACGGAGGACATTTTGAGCATTTCCTGTAACAAAGTGTTTGAAGCCGCGCTGGTACGTTCTGTTGCTGTGTGTTTCCATTCCATGATTAATGTGAATTGAAGAGAAGTAATAAAATGAGCTCTAACATGGAAAGCAAGCGTTTTCGGACACGTGTCCACGTAACATATTTTCTTTCATTGTATGTGAGGAATGTTTCCTGAAAGTTTGGCCGTACCTTTTTGTAACACCCTGTAGAAGTTTATCCCTTACGTAACACATGTCCTATCATCCTGTCCCTTCTTCTTGTCAGTGTATTCCATATGTTTCTTTCCTCACCGTTTCTGCAGAGAAACTTCTCTTTCTTGCCGTATCAGTCCATCTAATTTTCAGCTATCTTCTGTAGCACCACATCTCAAAGGCTCCGATTTTCTTCTGTTGCGGTTTTCCCACAGCCCTTTTCTTACTATCAAACAATGCTGAGCTCCAAACGTACGTTCTCAAAAATTTCTTCCTCAAATTAGTAAACTTTCCTCGGCCAGGAATGCTGTTTTGGCCAGTGCTAGTCTTCTTTTCACGTCCTCCTTGCCCCGTCCGTCATGGACTACTTTGCTGCCTAGGTAGCGCAATCACTTAACTTCAAGTACTTTGTGATTCCCAATTCTAATGTTAAGACCCTCGCTCCTCTCTTTTATGCTACTTCTCATAACTTATGACTTTCTTGGATTTATTCGCAATCCATATTCTGTACTCAAAAGACGTTTCATTCCATGCAACACGTCCTGTAATTCTTCTGCACTTTCAGCAAATCTTGGCGTTGATATACTTTCACCATGAATTTTAATCCCAATCTTGAACCTTATTTTCGTCATTCCTTCTCCAATATATCGACTGAAAAGTAGGGACGAAAGACTGAAACCTCGTCTTACACCTTTGTTAATTCCGAGCACTTGATTCTTGGTCTTGCACTTTTTTTATTGTTCCTTCTTGATTCATGTACATTTTGTGTATGACCCTTATCAGAATTTCGAACATTGCGAACGCTTTTTACTGGTCGATAAATCCAATAAAAATGTCCCGATTTTGTTTCAGGCTTGTTTCCATTACCAACCGCAACGTCGGAATTGCCTCTCTGGTACTTTTACTTTCCCTAACGCCAGACTAATAGTCATCCAACAGATCCTCAATTTCCTTTTCCAATCCTCTGTATTTAGTCGCCGGCCCCGGTGGCCGAGCGGTTCTAGGTGCTACAGTCTGGAACTGCGCGACCGCTACGGTCGCGGGTTCGAATGCTGCCTCGGGCACGGATGTGCGTGATGTCCTTAGAATAGTTAGGTTTAAGTAGTGTAAGTTCTAGGGGACTGATGACCTCAGAAGTTAAGGCCCATAGTGCTCAGAGCCATTTGAACCATTTTGTAGCGGGCCGGTGTGGCCGTGCGGTTACAGGCGCTTCAGTCTGGAACCGCGTGACCGCTACGGTCGCAGGTTCGAATCCTGCCTTGGGCATGGATGTGTGTGATGTCCTTAGGTTAGTTAGGTTTAAGTAGTTCTAAGTTCTAGGGGACTGATGACCTCAGATGTTAAGTCCCATAGTGCTCAGAGCCATTTGAACCATTTTATATTTAGTCTTGTCCATCTTGTATGCATGAGTCGTTAAGATGTTTGTGCGATAATTCTCTCACTTGTCTGCTTTTGCAGTCTGGATGGATGATGTATTTCCGAACGTCTGATGGTACATCACCAGCCTAACACATTCTACACACCAGCATGAATAGCCCTTTTGTTTACACTCCCCCAAGATTTTAGAAATTTCGATGGAATGTTATCTATCCGTTCTGCCCTATCTTAAGTTGTCCACAGCCCTTTTAAATTCTGATTCTAATTCTGTATCCCCGGTCTCTTCCATGTCGATTCTTGTTTCTTCTTCTGTCATGTCATTAGATAAGTCTTCCCACTTCATATAGGCCTTCAATGTACTGTTTCTGCCTATCTGTTATCTCCCTTTATTTTACAATGAAATTTCCATTGTACGCTCAATGTTACCGGCCTCACTTTTAAATTGCACCGAAGGGGGTACTGTCAGATAAACAGAACATTACACGAAAGAACTGAGCAGAAAACAAAGGATGTAGAAGAACCTTAGGCTGAAAAAAATAGTGTGCAGAAGAATGGAAAGAAGTGTTTAGGATTTAACGTCCCGTAAATGATATGTTTGTAGAGACAGAGACGGAAGGGTCGCGGAAGGAAACATGCCGCGTCCTTTTCAAAGGCACCACGCTGCAATTGCCGTAATTGATTTAGTTAAAGCTACGGAAATCGCAATTCTCAGATAGGGGATTGAACGGCTGTTCTCCCGCGTGTGAATCTTCAGTTTCAGTCATGAATCCTCTCACCCAGTCAGTAGAAAGGTTGTAACACCGGAGTGAATACATTTTCTCAGGTAATGATTACTATTTAGAGTATCACTGTATTATTGCCTATTTTTTTGAACAACTGAATGGCAATTTAGAATTTCTGAGTGTTAAAATGTATCGCATTAAGCATTCTTTTGGCTTTGATAGAAAACCAAAAACGACTGATGCTCTAATCATGAATGAGTCATTCGATTGACAAGATTCAGACTGCTTTTCCTCGCTTAGTACACAGAGCTATCAGTGTCACAATGAGCAGGCAGGATAAACAGACGAAATTAAACATTATCGAAGAAACAACGTTTACCAGTGATTTTAAAGAAAACACCCATACGCCCGCATCTCGTGGTCGTGCGGTAGCGTTCTCGCTTCCCACGCCCGGGTTCCCGGGTTCGATTCCCGGCGGGGTCAGGGATTTTCTCTGCCTCGTGATGGCTGGGTGTTGTGTGCTGTCCTTAGGTTAGTTAGGTTTAAGTAGTTCTAAGTTCTAGGGGACTTATGACCACAGCAGTTGAGTCCCATAGTGCTCAGAGCCATTTGAACCAATTTTTTGAAAACACCCATAACAAACTGATGTGTAAGGACAAGAAGGAAATGAAGGTAGGAACGAGAGGATGAAAAACGAAGGTACAAAATAAGTTGGTGTAGAGAACTGTCTCTCAAATGACAGAGAACATTTTTAAACATCCCGGCGTCAGAGTAGCATGTCATCGAACAGTATCTTGTATGGCCTAAGTAACGATGTCGGTAACAAGATGAGCAAATATGCAATTTCCTCTGTATATAAAACAGAGTTTGCGACCTACGATGCAAAATATAGTAAATATACAGGAGAAGCATTTTCAGTGAAATGGAAGGCAAACAAATATGTTCTGAGACTGAGGAAATGCGATAAGTTAGCAGAAATCAACCATACATAAGAAACAGGACACACCATTAGGAGAATAGAAGACGACTTGCTGGAAGAATTAGAAACAGGTAATCACGAAAAGAAATACTACAGTTTCTTAAGATGCAAAAACCACATTGTAGTTTTTTAATGCTTTAGTTATATGGGAAGAGAGCTGTTGTATTTTGTGAAGTAACGTTAAAGCGTGTTGAGCGCTTTAAATTATTATTGATGAAGTTTTTGAAAGCATAGTGTAGAGGACTGTATTCCGGAAGTTAAAGATGGACCATTGAAAATACGGACGAGAAGCACCTGGAAGCATTTGAAATGTGATGCTGTCGAAGAATACTAAAAATGATGAGAATATATAAAATATGGAACTGCGAAGTACTAATCGATGACAGAAAAGTCTACGGAAGAGACTTATCAAAAGAAAGAAAAATATGTATTCGACATCACCGCGATAACAGGTGCAGTAGAGGGTAAAGTAGGAGAGTCAGTTCGAGATTAGAATATGCAAATATGATTGGTTGATTTGGGGGAGGCGACCAAACAGCGAAGTCATCTTTCCAACCGAATTAGCGAAGGATGGCGAATGAAGTCGGCCGTGACCTGCCAAAGGAACAATCCCAGCTTTTCCTGAAGCGATTTTAGGGAAATCACAGGAAACCTAAATCAGGATGGCTGGACGTGGGTTTGAACCCGTCGTCCTCCAGAATGCGAGTCCAGTGTGATAATCACTGCACCAATTCGCTCGGTATGCAAATATGCAAAACAGATAAGAAAGAATGGTTATATGGAGACGGAAGGACTAGCACAAGACAAGATAATATTTTCATTTCATATTTTTTTATTTACTGATTGTTTAGGTTCGGACCGTCAGACCCTCTCTTACACCGGAGTAGGCATTCTACATATTTTAGATTACATAGTGTTATAAGTTAAGTCTTATATAGAACACAATATTTAGTTAGCAGTTACATTCACTCAAGAGGAATACAGCAATAAACACAAATTATATGAAAGCAGGTTTAAGCTACGAACGCTAGCACCAATGGACATGACACACAGGAAGAGAGGAAGAAGAGAAAGACGATCGCGATAAAACACAGTATTATGCAGACAGGGGATAATAAAGTGACGTCATTGACTGAGAAATGGAAGCAGAAAGAACTCTAATGTTTTCTGAAGATAATCGTTAGGAATAATTTAGCACAAAACCACTAATGTTGGAACGTAATCCTCAACGACTCACGCTCCCATCCTTAGCAATCTTGGTTAACTGGGTGAAACATGCACTTAAAAAGCGCACAGACTCATAAAATAAAAGAAAACAAGACTATTCTGCCATAAAGTCCTCTTCTTACTTTAAAAAAGGCTGATTCCACGTTCCGCTTGTCTATATTACCGCCTATAAACCGAAGCGTTCCTGTCCTGTAGCAGTAGCACCGCTAATATCAGCTTTTATATCTTTTTAGGCTTAAGTTCATGTTTGTGTTGGCTTGACTGCTAGGTGATGGGAGACTGGCTCCCGACACGAGTTGTTGGAGATTACTTCCCTAACGTTAGTGGTCGTATGCTAAATTAATTGCACTAAAGAGGAAAAAACCTTAACTGTGAGCAAATGGGAGGTTTTGCTTTTGTCTGACACAGCGAAAACTATCCACATACGCCATTTCTCTTTTTTTTAGAGGGTGGGGGGGGGGGGAGGGGAGGCGGGGTGAGGAAAATTTGTGGATGAAAAAAAGAGGTGCTTGAGCTGCTTCTTTAAAGCAACAAGCCGGCCGCTGTGGCCGAGCGGTTCTAGGCGCTTCACTCCAGAACCGCGCTGCTGCTACGGTCGCAGGTTCGAATCCTGCCTCGGGCATGGATGTGTGTGATGTCCTTAGGTTAGTTAGGTTTAAGTAGTTCAAAGTCTAGGGGCTGATGACCTCAGATGTTAAGTCCCGTAGTGCTTAGAGCCATTTGATTTAAAGCAACAGGTAGTTTGTTCCAGTTGCGGACACCAGCAAGAGGAAAGGAGTCTGAAAATGTTTTTGTTTTTTTGTTTCTTGTTTTATGGATGGGAACAGCTAGGACACTAGATAAATGAGACCTTGTGTTTCGGTTATATTGAGATGAAAGACACTTAACATCTGAAGTGAGTTACTGGGGCGCAAGCGCACTGAGGAACCGATGATATCCTTAGCACACCATAGTCTCGTAACTTGTCTGACAACAAATGTCGACTATTCAGATGGTAAAGAGCATAACACACAGAAGCATCCACGATCTACTGTCCTCATTACTCGTGTCATGTTGGATTACGTTGCATTAACAGAGCTTTCGTAGAACGATTTATTGCACAAGTCTGCGTTTCACACCCTTTGGGATTATGTTCCGAAACTTTTTGGTGGGATAGAGACATCGGAAATAACTAAAGGAAGGAAGGAAGATTTTGTTTAACGTCCAGTCGACACCGAGGTCATTAGAGACGATGCGCATGCTCTGATCGTGTCAAAGATTAGGAAAGAAATTGACCATGCCATTCCAAAGGAACCAAACCGTAATCTGCGTGGAGCGATTTAGAGAAATCACAGAAAACCTCAATCTGGATGGCTGGACGCGAGTTTGAACCGTCGTCACCCCGAATGCGAGTCAAGTGTGACAATCACTGCGCCACCTCGCTCGGTGCAGTCGGAAATCTTGCTGCACGTAGCAAAAGTATTTTCCGCCCAGTCGAGATGGTCACCCAATATTGCACCTCTAGATTTTCACTGTTTTGAGATAAGGCATTGCAACTGTAATTCCGACGAGAAGAATAGGAGGCAACTGTTCACGGAGGAGCTGTTGATATCTGTCACAGTCTTCACCTGCTACCTTTGGAGTATGTCTTTTTCTCATATGATATCCTACGAACCACAGATGAAAGGCCACAGATGAATTCCATATTCATATATTTCCAAAACGCGTTTGACACGGTGCCTGACTGCAGATTGTTATCGAAGATTGAGCACATGAAATATTCTCCCAGGTATGTGAGTGGCTCGAAGACTTCTTAAGTAACTGAACCCAGTATGCTGTCGCCGACGGTGAGTGTTCATCAGAGACAAGGGTGTCGTCAGGAGTGTTCCAGGGAAGTGTGACAGAACCGTTGTTGTTCTCTCTACATGCAAATGATTTGGCGGACAAAGTGGGCACCAAACTGCGGTTGTTTGCTGATTATATTGTGATGCACGGTAAGGCGACTTAGGAGGATATAAGATGGTTTAGTCCAAATTTGTGCGATAAAATCTAGGAAAATGTAAGTTAATTGGGATAAGTAGGAAAAAGAATCCCGTAACGTTCTAATACAGTTTTGTAGTGTATTGCTTGTCACAGCCACGTCGATTAAATATCTAAGTGTTGTAACGCCGGAAATGCATACTCTCCTATTTCCATCTATTGCACTACAATTTTTTTTCCTTGTTTTGTTACCTCAAGATATGACATTACTGTCTTTACATATTGCAATTGTTTTACTATTTGTATATATATATTGTATTTTTACGCTGGGTCTTGCCTAGGGAAAACTGCTATCGAACGTTTACATCGATAGGTCGTGTGAAGAATCAAAGTTTAGGATCTTTGGTAGTGTTAACTCTTCCGCGTGGAGCGCGGGCAGAGAGTGTCTGGCTGGGGTGGTGCAGTGGAGCAGGTGTGTTGTGTGAAGCTCCCGCGAGTCGCCGCGCTTTCGGGGTTTGGCAGAATGTAATTGCGCTCGACTTGCGATGATAGTCTCTGACATGGTGTCGCGGACGGGAAGCATTAGCTGGCGCACATCAAGAGCTCGTTTCGTCTGGTGACCGTGTCGAGAAGAAGGCGCGCCAACATCCAGCTTCTGCAACAGCGACGGCCGACAATGAGTGACTGTCGCCACCTCCTCGATCGACGACTTCAAACCTTCAATCAACCAACGAGGAAGACTGGAAGCACGTAAAGTTGTAGAACTGTATGGCAGACCTCAGCTTTTCAAACTTTTAAAATTGTTGCATCACAAAATTACAGCAACTTAGCATGATCCTTTGTTGCTCATTGTCCCAATTGCATTGCCAAGCAGGGTCCCTTCCTTTTCCGAAATGAACCGAGTGTCGTTGAGATTCAAACGCCAGCATTAAAGCAATATAATTCGATTTCACTGCTTTAATTTCAAAGTTCAGTTAAGGTATTCATAGCTGGCTACAATATTCAGATTACACAAGCACAAATTAAGAGTGCGAGTTTTGTTACCGTATTTTAGCTTACCTGTGACTGCAGCTCAGCTTGGTACGTACTAAATTTTACTACTATTAATTGTTCAGAATCATTTAATTCAAGTTCAAAGTTAAATCCCTTATTTCTAAATTGCGTAGATTCAAGTAGCTTTCGAAATGATTGTTGAGGTAGTCCAAGACAAACTGTATTTTACTGAATTTCGATGTGCTTCAGAAAGAAAGCTCACTATTAACTTCAGTCACTAAATTAACTTTCGATTTTCCTGTTTTATTAATTCTTTTGCTAAATTAAGTCAGAGTGTAGCGAAATTTATTACTTCTGACAAACTTTCAGTTTTCACACTGCACGTGTCAACCTTCAGTTGCCACGCTTCTAGTGCTAATTATATGTGTAATAACCTTTCTTTTTCAGTTAGTATAGTAATTGTCCTTACGACTGGCGACAATAATTTCCCCCAAATCTCAAATATCTAATTACCGCTAGTTAATTGTTAACGTAACGGCCGCACATTTACTTTCTTTATTAACTTTACCCCTTTTCAAAATTAATTTCCACCTGTTTCATTAGCATTTTTCCTTTCATTTAGATGTAACCCGTTCCTCCCTCTTTACCAACAGATTAACTTCGGTGACGATTGCTTTTCCCAAATTTCCATTAGGTACACGCGGTTTAATTTTTCACTGTCATTAAGGTCGATAAGTGAGTGGGAGGTTACAGTGTGACGTTGCAAAGTGATATGAAATGGAACGAGCATGTAAGGATTGTAGCAGAGAATGGTCGCCTTCGGTTTATTGGGAGAATTTTCGGAAAGTGTGGTTCACCTGTAAAGGAGACCGCATATAGGATGCTATCCTTGAGTGTTTTCGATCCCCGCCAGGTCGGACTAAAGGGACACATCGAAGCATTTCCGAAGAGGGCTGCTAGATTTGTTGTCGGTAGATTCTATAAACACTAAATTCTTACGGAGATGATTCCGGAATTGAAATGGGAATCTCTGGATGGAAGACGACGTTCGTTTCGAGAAACAGTGCTGAGAAAATGTAGAGAAATTTAAATTTGGAAATTTGTGGGAAGTTCCTGTGGGACCAAATGGCTGAGGTTATCGGTCTCTAGGCTTACACACCACTTAAACTAACTTACGCTAAGGACAACGCACACACCCATGCCCGAGGCAGGACTCGAACCCCGACGGGGGGAGCCGCGCGAACCGTGGCCAGGCGCCTGAGACCGCACAGCGGTCTTAGAAACTGACTGCATAATGATCCGCTGCCACCGATGTACATTTCGAAGATAAGAAAATTTGGGGCTGGTTCGGAGGCATGTAGATCTTTCCTCGCTCTGTTTGCGAGCGGAACGGGAAAGGAAAAGACTAGTAGCGGTACAAGGCACCATCGACCACGAACCACACGGTACCTTGAGGATGATGTATGTGGAAGCAGAAGTGGATGGTCTGATGGCGATCGAAAACAGGCTGAAATTGGTCACCATTTTTAAATGAATGTATATATCCTGTCAAAACTACCTTTTAATTTTTATTAAATATTGTTTGAAGATCGCAGCTGTTTCCGATTAAGATTACAAAAATAATAGCTGGTCACGGAATTACGAATTTATGTCGGGATACCAATATTACTTGGGACTTTTTCACGTTTAGGTTAAGTTCCAGGTTTTGAGCTCATCTTACCACTGAATAAATACGCGAGAGAGCAGCAAAGTAGTTAGAATCTAAGGCGTCGATGCCGTACTGAAACGCGTGTTCTTCATAAGTGAAAATAAACTGACGTAGAATGCCTTTTTTGGGACGTTGTTTGTTCAGGTAAACATCGCTGTAACTGAGAGACACTTGTGTCTTGAGTGCCAACATTTCGGTACCAAACTGAGCTCGATGACGTCTGGTGTCTGCATTGTACAGTGCACTGTATGCAGATGGAGAATAAGCGATTCATGGCGCGCCGTGCTATTGGTGGGCCCCGGCGTGTATAAACAGGCCAGACGCTGCTACGGCAGCGTCCTCGTTGCGGGGGGGGGGGGGGGCCTTTGCGCCTGGCTGCTCCCCCCCCCCCCTTCCCAGCGGCGACAGCGACATCTGGCGACTCTGCTGTGCTGCGCTGTTCGCTGGACGCCTCTACCGTGCTCTGCCCAGCTCGGCCCGCCGCGCTATGAATATGCATCGCCAGCCGGGCGCCGAGCGGGCCCTAGCCGCCAGATGAGCGCCTTCTCACCCGACGGTTCTGTTACCATTTTTATTGAGCTCGGCTCCACTCCCTTTGTGTGTGCTGTTCGCCCTCTGTTCACCGTCCCACCGACGCACCCAGCCGCGTTTCACTGCCAGAATATACAGAAATACTGACAATTGGCGACGGCCCAGCGACAATGTCTGTAGTCGCAATAAAGCGAAAGCCATGAAATAGCTGTCATACTGGCAAACAGCAAGTGAAATGATAAGTCGAAACTGAAAATTCACCTGTCGAATTCTGTGCACTGTGAGAAAGCGACGTAAAGCAGAGTAGTGACGTACCTCAGTACATATAATTGTTGTCAAATGAATGGTTGTAGCCCCATCACAAGCTGCATTGAGAAGTACCTTTTTATTATTTCCTGTTGGTGACCAGTCTCGGACGTCTGTCCCCATTTTCAAACCATCTGCATCGTGTGACAAATCAGCCGATAGCTTATGTACAGGTACTACCCCTACAGTGATGATCAAAGCGGCACTATTGCCGACTGACAGCAGTAACTACACGACACAGGACGCACATTAGAGAGTTATTTAATGTCCGTCCTATGTAGTGTGCGTTATGTAGCTGGTCGGATACCTGTACAGGCTTATAACAATTTTTCTGAGAATTTAAAACATGTTACACCATTTTACATTGTTGAATACTTCTAGGTAGACTAATCCCATGAAGCTTTTTTTATTTGTCTTATGTGAGTCTCTATTATAAAGTATCACGCCAGAACTGCCTCTTTGATGCCTTCACCACTGCTAAAACCGAACTGTTCACCAGATCACAAATAAATTTCTACTCCATTCTTCTGTATATTTTTCTTGAGAGCAACTTTGACGAATTCCTTGTCATCTGATTGTCGCACATACTTGCCTTTATAAAAAATCTACTCACCAAGCGGCGACAGAACAGACACTAAACGGTTGTAATTGGCAAGCTTTCGAAGCCAGTGGTTCCTTCTTCAGGCAGAGGGGTTGAAGGAGAAAAAAAAAGGGTGAATGAAAAGGACTGGAGAGGTCTTGGAAGAGGGGTAGATTTCGGGAAAGTCACCCACAACGACGGGTCAGGGGAAATTTGCCGTACGGGACTAGAAGGAAAGACTGATTGTTTGGGACTGCATCGGACGAGATTTGAAAAAATTAAAGCTTAAAGGTGGAAGACAGAGTAATATGCAGACGGAGATCACTGCTTAAACATCATGCGTAAGTTAATAAGAGTGAAAAGCTAAGTGCAGTGTACGTAATAGAGCTGGAAGGGGGCGGTGAAAAATAGACGGAAAAGAAAATGAAGATGTAGAAAACTAAAACGGAGTGAAGCGAAGATAATTACAGTGAAGAAACGGTGAGACGGAAGAAATTAACGTAAATGAAGCCAGGTGGGTGGCGAGAACCAAGGACATCCTATAGTGCTAGTCCTCACCTGCGGAGTTCTGAGAAACTGGTGTCTGGGGGAAGAATCGAGATGGCACGTGTGGTGAAACCGGCGCCGAGGTCACGAATTTCATGTTGTAGAGCATGCTCTTAACAGGATATTGCGAGTTGCCTGCATTAGGATGAATGGGAACAGCTGGCCGGAGTGGCCGTGCGGTTCTAGGCGCTACAGTCTGGGGCTTATAAAGACTCCTTTGAAAAAAAAAGAAAAAATTTTTTTGTATGTTTACTGTTGAGGGTAAATACATACAGCGTACACAGGGCGATGTGTGAAACTGATAGCGATTACGCGCTTCCGCTGTTGTAGAAATCTGCTCCAGATGCTGCAAATACCGTGTTGAGCTGAAAGTGGCAACCAAAGTACGGAGAAATATTCTTCGGGGCTCTGTTGCATAGCAATCACATTGCTTTCAGTTCTGAGAAATGTCCAGGTACTATTGTGGATTTGAATGATCCAGGAAGTGACTTCTTTTCCGAAGTAAACATCGAACTATTTCACTAGAACTGAACGCTCCCGTCGGAACTGTTCTCAAGCTGGTGTTTATTAGTAAATCACAATAGAAGTATATCGCTGGGTGTATAATAACACGTACCTTCTTGAAATGAACAATATTTTATTGTTCTATTAACTGATTTCCTTCCATATACACTTATATTTTACAATGTGAATCAAAAACTCGCAATGGCGTCGATTTTTACATCACAAGAATGGCTCTCCTCTCCTAAAATTTTTTTCTACTCTTAAGAAGAACAAAAGTTCTGTCTCCTAAGAATAATTATGTGAGCGCTGACCGCCACAGAGTAATAAACAATATCTTTGTCTCTCTCTCGCACTGTCACAGCAAGTTACGCTGCATGATACATCATAGGCTGAGCGACAGCTACGGTCGCAGGTTCGAATCCTGCCTTGGGCATGGATGTGTGTGATGTCCTTATGTCAGTTAGGTTTAATTAGTTCTAAGTTCTAGGCGACTGATGACCTCAGAAGTTAAGTCGCATAGTGCTCAGAGCCATTTTGAATGGGAACAGGCAGTGTGTATAGATTTTTTATCTACTCAATTAAATAATTTTGTCAATAGTTGTATTGTTTTCGTTGTTATATACTTGCGTTTGATACTTTCGGGACTGTGTGGATTACATTCTTTGGGAAGTCGACAGTATGTCTCCAGTGTCAGATCATTTGCACTAGCTTGAGAAACCGTGTGGTTAATACTTCTCCCTAAATATTTTAGAAACTTCAAAGAAAGATATCTATCTCTTCTGGTTTATTTGTTCGCCAGTCTTCAAAAGCAGTTTCAAACGCTTTAATACAGGCTCCCTATGCCTTCCAAATCGACACCCATTTACCCTCGTAGAGGCCGACAACATACTCTTTACACTGCCTACTCTCTCCTCTGAGTTTAACAAATTACTTACGGATTTTTACTTTTTCGTAGGTACTGATTTCTGATTCCCTTCCAACAGCAGTCTTTTAACATCAAACATAAGCATTAATTTGGAGAGAAGGTTCTGAGAATGTGTATTTGGAGCATAGAATTGTATGGTAATGAAACATGGACTATGGGAAAATCGGAACAAAAGAGACTGGAATACGTCTAGCAAATAATTGATGATATACAGTGAAGAGCCAAAGAAATTGGTTCACTTACATAATACCACGTAGTACACTCACAAGAACGCATAAGTGCCACAATACCACATGGCATGGATTCGACTAATGTCTGAAGTAGTTGACACCATGAATCCTGCAGGGCTGTCCATACTTCCGTAAGAGTACGAGGAGTTGGAGATCCCTTCTGAACAGCACATGGTAAGGCATCGCAGATTTGCTCAATAATGTTCATGCCTGTGGAGTTTGGTGGCCATCGGCAGTGTTTAATATCAGAAGAGTGTTCCTAGAGTCACTCTATAGCAATTCTGGGCGTGTGGAGTGCCGCTTGCCCTGCTGGAATTGCCCAATCCTGTCAGAATACACAGTGGGCACGAATGGGTCTTTGAAAGGGCACGGCTGATTTCCTTCCCCATCCTTCCCTCACCCGAGCTTGCGCTCCGTCTCTAATGACCTCGTTGTCGACGGGACGTTAAACACAAATCCCCTCCTCCTCCATGAATGGGTGCAGGTGATCAAACAGGGTACTTGCGTAAGCGTCACTTGTCGCAGTCGTAACTAGACGTATCAGGGGTCACATGTCACTCCAACCGCACACGCCCCACGCCATTACAGAACCTCCACCAGCTTGAACAGTGCTCTGCAGGGTCAATGGATTTATGAGGTTGTCTCCATGCCCGTACACGTCCTTCCACTCGATACAATTTGAAACGAGACACGTCCGACCAGGTAACATGTTTCCATTCGTCAACAGTCCAATGTCGGTTTCGAAGGGCCAAGGCGAGGCATAAAGCTTTGTGTCGTGCAGTCATCAAGGGTACACGAGTGACTCTTCGGCTCCGAAAGCCCAAATCGATGATGTTTCGTTCAATGGTTCGCACGCTGACACTTGTTGATGGCCGAGCACTGAAATCCGCAGCAATTTTCGGAAGGGTCTTCTGTCATGCTTAACGATTCTCTTCAGTCGTCGTTGGTCCCATTCTTGCATAATCTTTTTCGGGCCGCAGCGATGTAGGAAATTTGATGTTTTACAGGATTCCTGATATTCACAGTACACTCGTGAAATGGTCGTACGGGAAAATCTCCATCGCTACCTCGGAGATGGTGTGTCCCATCGCTCGCGTGCCGACTATAACTGCACATTCAAACTCACTTACATATTGATGACCAGCCATTGTAGCAGCAGTAACCAATCTAACAACTGCGCCAGACACTTGTGGTCTTATATAGGCGTCGCCGACTGCAGCGCCGTATTCTGCCTATTTACATACGTCTGTATTTGAATACGGACGCCTATACCAGTTTCTTTGGCGCTTCAGTGCAGGCTGCAAATACTACCAGTCAGACTAAAAAAAGGATTGTATATCTAGGGCATTAATAAACCGCTTCAGTTGTATCAAGTTCTTTACCTTTAGATCAGTACTGGTTTCAGAGCACTAAGACCACATCTTCAGGTATCTGCAAAACAATGAAACAAGAAGGATTAGCAACCCTTAGACATCCACTGATATGATAGCTTTCTAAATTTATTTTAATATTTGTACAATTTTTTAAAAACTTTTAAAAGCTTTTCCATATACATATTAAAATATTTTTAGGGCTGATGTTTTAGATATGTGAGTACAAATATTTTTAATACTCATATGTAAAAGTTTCTAAAATGTTGTTAAAATATTAAAATATTTTTAGAATATTATCATATTAGTGGATGTTTCAATGTTGTTATTCCTTCACGATTTATTATAATGCTGATGTTCACCTGAAGATGTAGCTTTTTGTGCCATGAAAGCGAAAGCTATTTTAACTCCCAAGATGTTTACTCATGGCTGTGGGTGACATACCTACAAGATTGTCATGAAAGTACTGGTTACTGAGCATGCATTGTAAGATGCTGTAGTCTGGTTTCCGAAGCATGGGAGATTTGATACCGCGTTGACACCATAGGTTCAGTAGGGAACCAAGGGACTGTGTCCAGTCTATACCCTGCAACAGCATGTTTTGTTTTGGTCTCTTGAAAGAGCTCTTCTTTGTGCGGTGCTTCCTCTCGGAAGCAAAGCCGCTCGTGTAGGAAGACAAGCTCAGAAGGGAAAAGGGGAACGACGAATGCGGACGCGACAGAAAGAAACTAATCTACGGAACTCGGGCGTAAATGGATTTGCCTGGGGATACAGATGCCGGCGGTTTACTTCTTTTTTTCCCGGACTTTGCCGTCGGAGTGGGTCGCGCCAAAGCCGGCGCTACGCCGCCGCGGCGCGCCGCTCATCGATTGCTTGTCTCCGGTTGTCACAGGCCGCCCGTCTGCCGCCGAACAAATGGAAAACACGCGTCACTCGAATCACCGCCTCACTCCCAGGCTGCCACGCTTACCCCGTTGGAACACAACTGAGTTGTCACCTGTGATAGACAATTACGGAGCTATTTTATCTACTCCCCACTCACAATTTTTGGTAGGCAGTGGCGGACTGTGAAAAATATCCGTGCATCTACTGAAGGTGGGATACTGTTGGAACATATAAAATTTGGTGGTGACCCACTGATACGTGAAATACGTGCATTAATAAATAACATACGGGAAATTGTTAGCAAGCCTGAGGACTGGGAAACTGGAATGACATGCCCTGTACACAGGGTGTTACAAAAAGGTACGGCCAAACTTTCAGGAAACATTCCTCACACACAAATAAACAAAAGATGTTATGTGTACATGTGTCCGGAAACGCTTAATTTCCATGTTAGAGCTTTTTTAGTTTTGTCAGTATGTGCTGTACTTCCTCGATTCACCGCCATTTGGCCCAATTGAAGGAAGGTAATGTTGACTTCGGTGCTTGTGTTGACATGCGACTCATTGCTCTCCAGTACTAGCATCAAGCACATCAGTACGTAGCATCAACAGGTTAGTGTTCATCACGAACGTGGTTTTGCAGTCAGTGCAATGTTTACAAATGCCGAGTTGGCAGATGCACATTTGATGTATGGATTAGCACGGGGCAATAGCCATGGCGCGGTACGTTTGTATCGAGACAGATTTCCGGAACGAAGGTGTCGCGACAGGAAGACGTTCGAAGCAATTGATCGGCGTCTTAGGGAGCACGGAACATTCCAGCCTATGACTCGCGACTGGGGAAGACCTAGAACGACGAGGACACCTGCAATTGACGAGGCAATTCTTCGTGCAGTTGACGATAACCGTAATGTCAGCGTCAGAGAAGTTGCTGCTGTACAAGGTAACGTTGACCACGTCACTGTATGGAGAGTGCTACGGGAGAACCAGTTGTTTCCGTACCATGTACAGCGTGTGCAGGCACTAACAGCAGCTGATTGGTCTCCACGGGTACACTTCTGCGAATGGTTCATCCAACAATGTGTCAATCCTCATTTCAGTGCAAATGTTCTCTTTACGGATGAGGCTTCATTCCAACGTGATCAAATTGTAAACTTTCACAATCAACATGTGTGGGCTGACGAGAATCCGCACGCAATTGTGCAATCACGTCATCAACACAGATTTTCTGTGAACGTTTGGGCAGGCATTGTTGGTAATGTCTTGATTGGTCCCCATGTTCTTTCTCCTACGCTCAATGGAGCACGTTATCATGATTTCATGCGGGATACTCTACCTGTGCTGCTAGAACATGTGCCTTTACAAGTACGACACAACATGTGGTTCATGCACGATGGAGCTCCTGCACATTTCAGACGAAGTGTCCGTACGCTTCTCAACAACAGATTCGGTGACCGATGGATTGGTAGAGGCGGACCAATTCCATGGCCTCCGCGTTCTCCTGACCTCAACCCTCTTGACTTCCATTTATGGGGGCATTTGAAAGCTCTTGTCTACGCAACCCCGGTACCAAATGTAGAGACTCTTCGTGGTCGTATTGTGGACGGCTGTGATACAATACGCCATTCTCCAGGGCTGCATCAGCGCATCAGGGATTCCATGCGACGGAGGGTGGATGCATGTATCCTCGCTAACGGAGGACATTTTGAACATTTCCTGTAACAAAGTGTTTGAAGTCACGCTGGGACGTTCTGTTGCTGTGTGTTTCCATTCCATGATTAATGTGAATTGAAGAGAAGTAATAAAATGAGCTCTAACATGGAAAGTAAGCGTTTCCGGACACATGTTCACATAACATATTTTCTTTCTTTGTGTGTGAGGAATGTTTTCTGAAAGTTTGGCCGTACCTTTTTGTAACACCCTGTATAGCAATGGAGAATAGCTTGTGAAAATTGTAGAGGTATATCTTTGCTGAATACAGCCTGCAAGATATTTTGCCGGGTGCTGAATGAAAGGATAAAGAAGTACGCTGAAAATATCATCGAAGAATACCATTGTGGTTTCCGGTCAAATATGGGCACTTCTGACAAGTTGTTTGTTTTTATGTATTCAGACACAAGTTGTGAGCGAAAATTACTACCAAGGCCGGAAACCGAACCCAGGTCTCCTGCTTACTACGCAGGTACCTGTTTCACACAGCGGTTCAATAACGGCACGCATTGCCTTGGCACGCTTCCTCCTCGATCCAAACTACCACTGCTCCCAGTCTGCTTTAAATTCCCCTCCACACACGAACAGAATTGCCGAGGCTCTGGAATAGCACCTCAGCATCGAACGTAAAAGGGGGATCCAGCCTGAAATCCATGTGCAGGTGCTTATACAAATGGAATGACACAATTTCAGAGACTTTACGGGTCTCGTACAGATATCGAGGAGAGATCGAGAAGGGAGGCGTGCCAGGGTAATCCATGCAGTTGCGTGGACCGCTGTGCCAAAGGGATTTAGTGGCTAACGCACTTACCAAGTAAGCAGGGGACCAGGGTTAGATTCCCCGCCTTAGTACAATTTCTCACTCGCCACTTCTCTGTATGAGACCAATATAGTCTCTTAAATTTTGTAATTTCAGTTGTTTCTTATTTGACAATTAATGGAGATATTTTTTGAATATGACATAGATATCACCTTCCTGTTTGTTTATTTCAAGCAAACTTTTGATACTGTTAAAAGGGCCAATTGTATAATGTGCTAAAAGAATTGGGCATCTGTGACAAGCTAAGGAGGTTAGATGAGTCAACAAGGAGGGACACAAAGACAAAAGCGAAAGTGAACAACAAAATGACCGAGAGCTCTAACTTTACAGATGAAGTGAAAAAGGGCGATGGTCTCTCTGCAGTCCTTAGCACTGCATAGTCTGACACAAAAATAAACAAGAGAAGAACAATAATGATGAAAGATAGTCAGATATGTGCCTGTGCAGATGACGCTGCAATTGTGACAAGAGATATAAACACTCATAAAGAAACGTACGAAGTAATTGAAGCAGAAGGAGCAAAACTTGGAACTACGGCAAGCGAAAACAAGGCCAAATACATGGTAATGTCCAAATCTTCTAAGGCAAGAACAGCAAATGACCTGGAGGCTTGCAATAAATGTCTTAAAGCTATCAGCTGATTCCATTATTTAGATGTCCTTTTAACCAGCGATAATAATACACAGAAGGGCCAAAGAAACTCCCATATCACTCCAACTGCACCCACCCCACACCATTACAGAGCCTCCATCGGCTTGAACAGTACCCTGCGGACATGCAGGGTGCATGGGTTCCTGAGGTTGTCTCCATACCTGTACACGTCCTTCCGCTCGATACAATTTGAGACGAGACTCGTTCGACCAAGCAACATGTTACCAGTCATCAGCAATCGAGCCGGCCGTTGTGGCCGAGCGGATCTAGGCGCTTCGGTTCAGAACCGCACTGCTGCTGTGGTCGCAGGTTCGAAACCTGCCTCGGGCATGGATGTGTATGATGTCCTTAGGTTAGTTAGAATCAAGTAATTCTAAGTCTCGGGGACTGATGACCACAGATGTTAAGTCCCATAGTACTCAGAGACATTTGAACCTCAGCAGTCGGTGTTGGCGGGCCCAGGAGAAACGTAAAGCTTTGTTTCGTGCAGTCATCAAGGGTATAAGTATGGACCTTCGGCTCCGAAAGCCCATATCGATAGTGTTTCGTTGAATGGTTCGCATGCTGAGACTTGTTGATAGCCCATCAATGAAATCTGCAGCAATTTGCGGGAGGTTTGCACTTCTGTCACGTTGAACGATTCTCTTCAGGCATCGTTTTCCCGTTCTTGGAGAATCTTTTTCCGACCGCAGCGATGTCGGAAATTTGATGGTTTACCGTATTCATGATATTCACGGTACAATCGTGAAACTGTCGCACGGGAAAATCCCCACTTCATCGCTACCTCGGAGATGCTGTGTCCCATCTTTCGTGCGCCGACTATAACACCACGTTCAAACTCACTTAAATCTTGATAACCTGCCATTGTAGCAGCAGTAACCGATCTAACAACTACGCCAAACACTTGTTGGCTTACATAGGCGTTGCTGACCACAGCGCCGTATTCTACCTGTTTACATATCTCTGTATTTCAATACGCATCCCTGAACCAGTTTCTTTGGTGCTTCAGTGCACGAAAATATATTAGAGAAAGGATAAGAGCAGGAAACAGGACCCATTATCCGAACTTAAAGGCATTCAAGAATTCTCTAATTAATAAATGAACCAAGTTAATAAGAGTATACTATTCCCTTGTGCGATCAGTTGTTACGTGTGGATCAGAAAGTATGTGGATGATGACAGAGACAGATGCAACTTTAGGACATTTGAAAGGAAAATCTTGCGAAAAATTTATGAACCCAAGAGAGAGGCAGTGTGTTGGAAAGTATGGTACAACCATGAAATATAAGAGCTTATGTAGTGAAAATTGTAGAGTCTCAAAGAAAACGCTGGCTAGGACGACAGAGGGCAAGATGCCTAAACGAACAATAGAGGAGATGTATTCCACCACAAGGAAGGGCCGACTACATGGCTAGACAATGTATTGGCTGACTTTACCTAGATGGAGATCCGAGGATGGAAGAGAAAAGCAGAGAAGATAGATGTGTGGAGGAAGACTGTTGAGGAGCCCGAAGTCCAGAAAGCGCTGAAAAGCCTAAGAATAAGAAGAAGGTTGGTGAACTGGGGGAGGAGGATTAACGAGGGCTGTACGCTCACATTCTTTGCCGAGCTCGTTAGCTGTGGCGCGATTCGGAGCCACTCAGTTCGAATTCTAATTATGAAATAAATTATCATCGCCGGTATTTAGCCAGCCATCGGAGACAATATGATGGCGTTTGCCGTGACAAATGTTTCTTTAATAATGCTACTAGTTGATCATTATTCTTTCAGTTTCTGTTCTCAGGTGTGTAGTTAGCCTCTAATAAAATCACGTCTTCCCCTACTTACAGTTATCTTTCAACTTTGATCATGCACCGGGGACCAAAAGAAATTAACTCTAGAATTAAGGCAACCGTTTTCGAAATGGGAAAGAACCAACTATCATTGGAGTTACAGTTAAATTCCTTATAGCCAGTGACCAAATAAAAAAGAAAAAAAAATACTTGCGAAATTGACCCAAAACGCACCCACTTGAGTTAAAATTATTGTCCATATTACCTCATAAACTGAAATTACGTGGATTTTCAGCCACCGACTCAGAAAAACTGATGTGTCAGAATTCCGAAATGTAATTAAAGTCAGCTGTTATGTACGAATTGTCAGATTAAAAAATGTTAGTGTTTTGAAGGAGACCTCAGTAACCGTTTGAAAGATCGCAGTCAATTAGACGCAGAAGATAAGGGACGAATTCCTATGTTGATGTGTCTTAAATAAATGCAACGTGTTCAGTATGTGAATTTAAATAAACGTCAGTACAGTTCAAATGTGCGTTTTTTATTGACTGCGGCAAAATACACTTCTATCGCTTCATCGCCACGGAAAGTAACCTAAGTCGTTATGGAGAGTAATTAGAACAGGTCACTGACGGCCACTTTGCGTTCTCTTTTCGTAATATCTACAATATTTCCCAAAAATACTGTTTCAGTATCGTTGCAGTCAAATGCTCACTGTGAAAAGTAAACATTTCGCTAGGGTGCACATGGCCGAATGGATTTATATGTTTGGAAACATAAGTATCTCAGTTTACATGTACGACAGAATATGCACATACGTATTGAGGGCAGCGGTCTCTACTACGCAGTTCCCTCCCTCCTCTGAGAGTCAACAGCTACAACATTTATACTCTTTCTCACAAAGTAAAAGCAGTGTTACATAAATATAAAACATTTTAAATAAAAGAACCATCTTCTAATAGAGTTGCAACCATATTGATAAAAAGATAACCACTTTAGGAATACAAAGGAAGTCGTCCAGCGTCCTGCGAAATATTTGACATGTACGAGGGTTGTTTTTTAAGTAAGGGCCGTTCGCGCGTATAGTTCCGTAGTTTGCGCGGACGCCGCAACAAGCCACCGCGTCACTTGCCGGCATCCTTCCCGTTCACACTGAATGCAAGTTGCAGCTCTGTAGCTGACGTGTACGCATAGCTGTGCTACTTTATAACGTTTACGATTATTGAATCGCCCGCCGCGTGTGAGATACAGTCAGTGATACGTTTTTTGACCGCGAGAAGCCTATCAGCTGCCGAAATTCATCGTCAAGTTTATGGCACTGAATGCAATGAGAGATGGTAAAGTGCGTCAATGGGTTAGAGAGTTTAAAAATGGCCGTCAAAACGTCCATGACGAAGAACGCTCAGGACGGCCCTCTGTGATCACTGATGATTTGGTGGCTGCAGTCGAAACAAAGATTCGTGAGGACATAAGATTCACAATTTCCACTCTTTCTTTGGAAATTCCACAAGTTTCAAGATCGGTTTTGTACAAAGTTGTGTCTGAAAACCTAAACTTTAAGAAACTGTGTTCTCGGTGGGTACCCAGATTCCTCACAGAGGACCACAAAGGGAAGAGAGTTGCCACTTCATTGGACTTCTTGATTCGTTACGAGGAAGAAGGGGATGACATATTGAGTCAAATTGTCACTGGAGATGAAACATGGATATCCCATATCACTCCCGAAAGCAAGCGACAATCGATGGGTCGTGCGGTAGCGTTCTCGCTTCCCGCGCCCGGGTTCGATTCCCGGCAGGGTCAGTGATTTTCTCTGCCTCGTGATGGCTGGGTGTTGTGTGATGTCCTTAGGTTAGTTAGGTTTAAGTAGTTCTAAGTTCTAGGGGACTGATGACCATAGATGTTAAGTCCCATAGTGCTCAGAGCCATTTGAACCATTTTTGACAATCGATGGAATGGCGACACACAACCTCACCTGTCAAGGTCAAAGCCAAACAGACGCTGTCAAAGCGCAAGATTATGGCAACCTTGTTCTGGGACCGGCGCGGTGTTTCGCTAGTGGACTTTATGCCACGAGGAACGACATTCAACTCAGATGCCTACTGTGCAACTCTAAAGAAGCTCCGCAGAGCAATTCAAAACAAAAGGCGCGGCATGCTGACAAAAGGAGTTTTGCTCCTGCACGATAACGCTAGGCCTCACACCTCTCAAAAGACTCGGGATTTGATTGATTCTTTTGACTAGGAAGTTTTGGACCATGCACCATACAGCCCCGACCTTGCTCCTAGCGATTTTCACCTTTTCCGGTACCTGAAACACCATCTTGGCGGGCAGCGCTTCAATGACGACGATGAAGTGAAAGCGGCCGTGAATTCTTGGCTGTCGGAACAGGCGGCCGAATTCTTTGAAGAGGGAATTAAAAACTTAGTTGTGCGGTATGACAAGTGCTTAAATAAACAAGGCAACTATGTAGAAAAATAAGTAAAAGTGTGTAGAATCAGAAAATAAAAGTTTTTTTACAAAAGTATTTGTATCTTTTTTTAAAAATAAAAACGTCCCTTACTTAAAAAACAACCCTCGTATAAACATTTAGAAACCAGTCATAGCCCCCTTCCATAATTATATACGAGGTAGCCCACTTAAAAGTTTCAGCGTAAATATTGCATCACAATACGGCAATCACATCCTGAGAATAAATTTCCTTTACTTTACCTCTATGGTCACAAACTTTTTGTCAACATGTCACTGAATTTGGTCTGTAATGACTATCTTCAGAGCTGTTTCACAAAAACAATGTCCTAATCTGCTGCAGCCATAGTGGCTTCGTCAAATGTTGAGCGCAAATTCAGCAGCAGCATCGTCAAATATATATAAATAACAGTACACGCAAGAGTCATCTTCTCAGCAGCACAACCGTTGTTTTGAACAACACTACCGTGTTCTACATATTCGTACGTTTTAATGGTTCACTTTTCCACTTAGGGGAATGTAGCCTAATCGCCAAAGGCTAAACGTGAACGGAAAGTATCGTTTTCCGTTTTGCACCCAGAATGAACTCAAAAACATCTGTAAGTTGTTGTTTACCAACATTATGAGAAACTGTATCGTTTATTTTTTGAAACACATGCGTCGTCGTAAACCACGCCAGACGGACACGTTAGTAACGGCCAACACTTGGCTGGCAACACGACCAGCCTACGAAACGAATGATGATAGGTAGCGGACGATGTACCAGTGTTGTAGGCTATTTCAACGTCATAAAATTGTTTCTTGATATTTATAGCGTAAAATATTGCTACATCTACTGCTACCTACCAGCAGTTATTTCGTGGGCTTGCCGTTTTTCGTGATATTAACATTGACTTTGTTTTGACCGATACTGAAGTTCATGACGCTACAAAATTCTTAGCTGTGAGTGTTGCTTGTGTGGAT
Organism: Schistocerca cancellata; assembly: GCF_023864275.1. Classification (NCBI taxonomy): domain Eukaryota; kingdom Metazoa; phylum Arthropoda; class Insecta; order Orthoptera; family Acrididae; genus Schistocerca; species Schistocerca cancellata. Next base: position 867,671,778 of record NC_064627.1, on the reverse strand, counting down.
AACAACAACACTCAAGAGATTACTGCCTCGAGGTGTCATCGCATACAAGACATTAATGTTATCTGAAACTCTGTGGTCATCCTCTGCCTCCATTTGTGCATGTATTTCTGTTGACAAACCTTTGGGTATTGATACATGACGCCGTTGTAAGTTACGTATTGATGATGTGATGCGTATCTGGATCAAAGGACATGGAGAAATTGCTATATTTACTGTAATGGGTGATTTTACAGAGTTTAAAGTATAACGAGAGAGAGCTTACTGTAACAAGGAGACAGTTTTTGACAATAATATGAACCGGTCATTTATAAAGGGCATCAAATTAAATTTTATTTTCGATACGTAAGCTGAAATTCACCATAAGTTTCTGCTTTTGTTTAAGCAGGAGTGTAGTTTTCTGAAATCGGATCAACCTTTTTGAAACGCCCTACTTAGCTTTAAAAATCGACCCACAAACAGCTTTCGTCCCCGTATTTAAAGTCCGTATTTGTAACATGGAGATGATATCAACGTGAATCTGGGCGCCCTGCAGGGGCTGTTACTGCCGGAACTGGAGGCGGCCGCAGTACAGCAGCCGTAAAGGCGAGGAGGCGCTCCGCGGCTAATGGCTGCCGAGTGCTGCGAGATGTCAGCCGTACCGCCCCACATCTCTGCTCTAGGCTCCAGGCTCCAGGCTCCAGACTCCAGGCCTTCCTCCCAGTGATTCCATTCTGCCGCCCAGAATGTGGCCGCCACTTCCCTGGCCACCCCGCGTTGTTCGCCGTTACCCTTTAAGCACCCGTTAAAGTTCTCCTAAATGGCTTCGGTGTTTAACGTCCCGTCAACATGAGGGTCATTAGAGACGCAGCGTTATTGCTAACGTGGAATTGACCTTAACGCTTACCCAGCAGTTGTGTGGTATTCTCTACACTAACAGCGGTACTTACCAGAAAAAATTCTTACAATGTCTTCGCAGGCCTGTTGTTCTTCGACTTTTAAACCTAAGTAGGGTGTTTCGGAAAGACTAATCAAATATCAGAATACCAAATGTCCTACATAAATAAGGCAGAAACCTAGGGTGAATTTTGTGATTACACATTCACAAATATTTTTTCTCCATTATCGTGTTCCCTAGTTCAGTATCAGTGTCAGCGTCAAGAGAAGGAACGGAAGAAGGAAGAATGATTAGAGTGAACGTCTTGTCCACTACTAACCCTTTGGAAACGGATTAGCGAAGTACAGCGAAGTAAGTCGACTGTGTCATTTTTGTAAGCATCATCACGCATTCGCCTTCTGATAAGGGAAAGAGTAACTGAAATGAGGAATTGAAACCCGGTACTTCAGAATGTGGGTTCAGTTCTAAGATTAGTGTCACCGATATTCGCTAAAAATCTGGAGAAACAATAAAAATTAAAGCTGTAAAACTACCGTAGGTTCAAAATTAGCTCGTAATTATAGTCAAAATTACCGTAGGCTACTGTAGACTATCAGAAGTATGTACAAACAACGGTAGGTTTCATAGTATCTTCGGTCAGTTAAGATCGTACCCGCATTACCTGTGCATTAGATGTGTTGCATACCTGTCGGCCGTTACCTCGTTTTGATCGCTCTCTTAATGTATGCGAAAAGTACCTTGTTAGAAACCGAAAGTAGTGAACCGTCCAGAAACTGAGTTAGGATATATAAAGGACAGCGTAATCTACAGAACATTTTTGTTCAGCATAATTATCCTCTGTCTGTTACTTGAAAATAAATAGTATTTATAGCAAAATGTCAGCCCCGATAGCTGAGTGGTCCTCGCGGCGGTCTGTCACGCCAAGGGGCCCGCGTTCGGTTCCCAGCTGGGTCGGAGATTTTCTCCGTTCAGGGACTGGGTGTTGTGTTGTCCTCATTATCATTTCATCATCATCAGTGGAAGGCAACGGGAAACTACCACTGGGAACACTTTCCTAGACGCTCATGCGATGGAACACTCTGACGAGACTTCCCCCATGACAAGACCAACCGTCAGGCAGAACACAAAATTTTAAAAAGTTATAGCAAAATTGAAACTGTCAGAACTTAATTCAAGTTTTGTCCGGAAATCATTGACTTGTAACGGATATTGTAGTAAATATAAAAGTAAAAAAATACAGATTTATCATATACCGCTATAAAATTCGGTGTCCCAAAAATGGTAAAATTAAAGAAAAAGAAATTTCAGCATCGTCTCAACATTTCATCGAGCGCATATGAAACATGTTTCTGTTACTCATAAGCAACATTCGCACTTACAGTAACAACAGGAAACTTCTTCCTTTGACCATGATGAAAAACGTTCTACTGAGTAGAAAAAAAGCAGCAATAATACAGAATTTTTTATGTTCGTGCAAGTAAACTGCACTAGCAACAAAACTGGTTGCTTTTGTTACATAAAAGCGCAGAATACGTGTTCAGCGGATTTTTAATACTCATAAAATGCAATTTATGTTTTATGATGATATAGAATACACTATGGAATAATACTGATCGATGTTCGGTGCCGATTATGTGCAAAACAAATAAACAAACAGAAAATAAAGAGAAGTCTTCGGCTCCTAGTTTCTCTCACACACATTCATATGTGTTTTTCTCCCTACCAGCAATAATTTGCTACCAATACTACCGATAATCTTACCGTTTACTGCGTCTTTCATGTATTGGACCAAAACGACTGAACCGTACTTTTGGTGAAGCGCAACTCTAGTAACAACCCAAAAATACTACTTAGGAGTACTTGGAACACTGGAAGCCTTTAAGAATCCCATTCCTTTACTGCTAATCGCTTCCACTCCCCTCTTCATATTTTCCTCTGCCAAATACCTTCCCAGTGAGATGACAGTCCCCTTTATTATTGTACAAAACAATCGGAAACAAAAGTCCAGAGCAAGTGCATTCTCAAACCTTATGTCTCTAGATGTGCGCAGCTAATAAACAGATGAGAAGCAGATGAGAAGGAATGTCGCCCAATAACTGCTTCTTCTTGCTCCTCGCTGAATTTTAATTTTAGTTTGTTGAGAACATTGCACCCTGAAAAGAATAAATTCCTTATATCTAAGCGGTACCGTCGGACTTACACTTTAAATCTGAACACTATTGGTTTCTGTTTCTTCCACCTGTTATTTTATTTCTCTTCAATTTATGTTTACAGATGAGATTATCAGTCTCCATTCTGTTATAAATAATGATCAATTTCAACAGTCCACAACCCGCTCAAACGAAGACAGGAAGGAACAACTAGTTCACAAATTCATTCTGTAAGAAGAACGAAAATACTACACGCAGCCTCGTCAGTGATATTACAAATTACGATTATTTACATTCAAGGAGATTAATACACAATTACTTCCTTTACAATTATTACTCGTAATAAAATACAGCATGATATTAATAACTTCAAATTTGATTACAATTTCGAATTAAATTTCGAATAACCAAAATAATAATTTTTTCCTCAAAAATAAATCTTATGTTAATTTCAGATGTTATCTCTGTTTAAAAAAATACAACACTAACTTATGTTATCAGATTTACAATAAATAAAAGGTTACGGCTCTGATTCCGTGCCATGAATTTAATACGGGAATCATATTCTCCAATACGTAACAACAATGGTTACACTGACCAGTTGCATTACATCAGGCATTCCTTGTAAAGTAATTGTAAGCGGAATCTTTAAAAGGTTCCAGTTTTCGTGTGATCAGAGTTAGGCATCTGTACGACTTGTCAAACATGACTGAACTACCGAAGCATCTAATGAATTACAGCATTTAGAACCCACTCACTAGTTTCGTTAGGTATGATGCATCACTAAATATCACTAATAAATGACACTGCAGTTTCAAACTAGTTACAAGGCAGCTGTCACTGCATACTTTGTGGCTACAAAATATTCCATTCAAATGCAAGTTACTAAGAAAAAAATCAACTGCTAGCAGGGAAAGCATCTAATGCGCTAGGCAGTTAGCAGGACACTAAAATGGAGTTAGCTAGTTTCTGCATCGGTAGCACTGTCCAGGGAGCAAATATCTATGTGTGTGGAATCAGGGTACCATGCGAAAATAGGTGACCCTGCAGGAGTACACCGGTTTGCTATCACCTCTCAAATCGAAATTTTTTTTATTTTGTAACTTTTTTACTGCCGCACACTGTCTGTTTTATTATTTTGTGATTTCACCACACTGCTAGCGTTGACGAAATTTTTTGAATGATAATTGATTTATTTACGTCATTATGCCGATAGTTTGCGCGTATTCTTGTCACCTCATTGACCTCCCGCGAATTCACCTTTCGTGAGATCCCACAAGAAGTAACTAAGATTTCCGAAACAGGGTCCCTCACTTCGTGTGAGGCATACAACGTCAGTGGAATAAGAGGAAAAACTGAAACCGCTTTTTCATCGATGAATCCTGGAAGAGGGGTGTAACATGGAAAGGCACTTACGAGAAGCGCGGTGAAACAATAGCTGGCTAGATCCCGTTTATCGGCCTCGCTTTCGCAACTTTTCCCTGAGCCCACCTTGGCGGTATACGTCGCAAAATTGCGTTGAAGCGGTGGTGCACAATCCAGAGGGAACCACTTTGAATTCTATAGCTGCAACTGATGTTCTTCATCATTATTGTACCAGCAATAGGTGAAGGCTGGACGAATTGGTGCTATTAATAAACAAAATTTACATTATTGGTCTGGATCAGTGTCTAAATTTCAAGGCAGTGTTATACGAGTGAGTAAATGGGACGCTTCGTGGTTGTGATCTGTCTGTAGGAGGAGGAGGAGGAGTCGTACTTCGTCACGTGATGCTTAATGAGGCAAGCAGAATAGGTACTGACTACACTTTGTACTCTCCGTATAAAACAGAAGGTAACTGTTCACAGATAACTCATATACAGAATCATAGCGTCATCTACGTTTTGCAGCTTAGAATTTTGAGGAAAAATAACGACTGAAGTTCAACTTCCAGTCAATCACAATGTCATTACAGTTAAAGCACAGGAATGGACAGAAAAAAAAAACGAGGGAGAGAATTAGACTTCGCGGTGATCAGAAGAAGAAAAGAGAAAAAGCAATGGTTCAGACTGAGAATATGGACTAAGAATGCTACTGGAGCCTGTTTAAGCAACCAGTCCTCAAATCACTTAATGTGACTTAATGCACCAAGCATACAATAAATGAGAGTGACTTGACAGGCTTTTAAATCGCGAGCCTTCGGAATAGGAGTCGAATGTACGTAGCGTCTTCATCATCTGAATCGATGATCTCACTGAATATTTCTCCAACGAATGTCACTCATACGACAGAAAGGTTCACCCACTTTCATTTCAATATAAATTTTACAAGAGAGATGGTGAATTGCTTGAGACATTAGAGAATGGTTCTAAACCCCGTCTATCCATCGTCGTTACTTTCTTTCTATAGTTCTCGTAAACGATTGCATTTTTCGCCTGAGGAAACATTCAACACATATATGATCCGTCTTCATCAATATTGTAGTTAAAGTGTCGTAATAATACTTTCTTAAGCACGTTTAACATGTTCGTGTGTCAAACTTAGATGTTCCTACGGCTCTAGGTGTTCCGCAACGAGAAGAAAAATGGTTCAAATGGCTCTGAGCACTATGGCACTCAACTGCTGTGGTCATAAGTCCCCTAGAACTTAGAACTACTTAAACCTAACTAACCTAAGGACATCCCACACATCTGAACCTGCGACCGTAGCGGTCGTGCGGTTCCAGACTGTAGCGCCTTTAACCGCTCGGCCACTCCGGCCGGCGAGAAGAAAAGAAAGAAAGAAAGTTTTAGACACTGAGCACAGGCGGAAGGGAATCTTTTCCAAAAGAACAGTCCCTAAATTTGCCTTAGGCGAGACATAGGGAAACAACAAGAGACACGGGTGTCCTTGAGTGGATTTGAACTGGCGTCCTCCTGAATGTCTTGCTACTGTGCCACCTCGCATAACGATACGAACGTGACAATTTACAGCGTTCTATTACGTAGAATATTTTTTCCGTGAAGTCAGCGACCACTGTAGCCGTAATGTTGCAGAACTGAATAATAAATTTCCACCCTGCAACGGGTTGTGCGCTGATTTGAAACTTCTTGACTGATTAAAACTGTTTGCTGCATTGTTTCTCGGCAAGCTTCTCCTCTATATTTTCCACACTAAAGAATATATCCGGTATTTACTGTCGTTACTTTCCGTTAGATTGTCTGTTTTTCTTAGAAATGGGAGTAATAAAGAAAAGGTGTACCTCTTAGTGAAGTAAATTAAATGTAGCGTATCATGATAAAATTAAATCTTTTATTATTATACTTCCCGGTTTTTTTTCTGGTTGTCAAATAAAATGTCATTTCTTCACAGCGAATAAATTAAAATTTCTTTCCCTCTCACTAATACAAGAAACAGCTTATAGACCGGATAAAATTAAAAAGAAAGAAAATGAAATGTAACGTCCTCTTGACTTGCTGAGCTCTATCGCTGCACCTTCTTGTTACAGACTTAGTGCACCTGATTAAAACATTAGAATAATGGAAACTGTAAATGATAACTGATCCTCAGTGAAAAGAAATATCGTATGGCATTGATAGGCTGGAGACTCCATCTGAGAAAGTGCGGCCACGGAGTTGCAAGTCTTTTCAGCTGACGCCACACTGGGCGACTTGTGTGTGGACGAGGATAAAATCATCACGACACCTTGTCCCGAGCGGATAAAATGTTCAATCCCACCTGGAATCGAACACGGGACCGTTGTATGGCAGGCAGATGCGTTGACCACATTCTTCCATCTTATTCTTATTCTTTTTCATTTTCATTTTGTTCGTTCCATTTGGTCGGGGTGGACGTCATATGAGATCTGTTCAAGTTCGTCGTTGATCCTTCACTCAGGTTTATTTTTTATGTTTTTTTTTATTACAGAGAGGAGCCATCCGTCTGACCGAACATGCTGAGCTAGCGTGCTGGCACTACTCGGCTACGGGGGCCGACTAATATCACTTACCACTTCTATGTGTTTTTATGTTGCGGTTTTGTAGACTTCAAAAAAGCTTTTGGCAATGTTGACTGGAATACTCTCTTTCAAATTCTGTAGGTGGCAGGGGTAAAATACAAGGAACGAAGGCTATCTGCAAGTTGTAGAGAAACCAGATGGCAGTTATAAGAGACGAAGGGCATGAAAGGGAAGCAGTGATTGAGAAGGGAATGAGACGGGGTTGTAGCCTATCTCCGATGTTATTCAATTTGTATATTGAGAAAGCAGTAAAGGAAATAAAAGAAGACTTTGGAATAGGGATTAAAATCTATGGAGAAGAAATAAAAACTTTGAGGTTTGCCGACGACATTGTAATTCTGTCAGAGACAGCGAAGGACCTGGAAGAGTAGCTGCGCGGAATGGACAATGTCTCGAAAGGAGGATATAAGACGAACGCCAACAAAAGCAAAACGAGGATAATGGAATGTAATCGAATTAAACCAGGTGATATTGAGGGAATTATATTAGGAAATGAGACACTTAAAGTAGTAAATAAATTTTGCTATTTCGGAAGCAAAATAATTGGTGATGGCCAAAGTAGAGAGGATATAAAATGTAGACTGGCTATGGCAACGAAAACATTTCTGAAAAAGAGAAATTTGTTAACATCGAGTATAGATTTAAGTGTCAGGAAGTCTTTTCTGAAAGTATTTGTATGGAGTGTAGCCCTATATTAAAATGAAACATGTACGGTAAACAGAGTAGACAAGAGGAGAATAGAAGCTTTCTAATTGTGGTGCTACTGAATAATGATGAAGATTAGATGGCTAGATCACGTACCTAATGAGGAGGTATTGAATAGAATCTGAGAGAAGAGGAATTTGTGGGACAACTTGACTAGAAGAAGGGATCGGTTGGTGGGACACGTTCTGAGGCATCAAGGGACCACAGATTTAGTACTGGAGCGAAGCGTGGAGTGTAAATATCGTAGAGGGAGACGAAGAGATGAATACACTAAGCAGATTCAGAAGGTTGTAGGTTGCAGTAGTTATTCGGAGATGAAGACGCTTCCACAGGATAGAATAGCATGGAGAGCTGTATCAAATCAGTCGCTGGACTAAAGTCCACACAGCAATAACATGTTGCGGTTTTCAGTTAGTTAAGCCTTTTTGTATAGATTGAAAGTGCATAAAAGTTTCTTTAGAACGTTAGGGTTATCATCTGTATTCTTCTTTGTTTTTGCTTCTACATGACTGCGTACGCGTGTGGTTTATATTCCGCATCCAGTTTACGATTTGTTAATTTTTCCCATATTTGTTGCCTTAGGTGGACTTGGATTCCTGGATGTGATATTCTATTGTTTTTTATTACATACGATATGTAATTACCAAGTAAGCGTGCTGATGTATCCAGTTTCACGCATTGAAAGACGTCACTGTCTAAGTACGTCAGCTTTATGTTGATAGGTCATGTAGCACATCTGCGCATAGCTGCTTTGTCTATATCCAAACATCTGTAGTCTTCTAACATCCAACTAATCTGAGTATGGTTCAGAGTCCCTCACACTGATGATACTGAAGTACGTCTTCTGCTGTATGAGAACACTGCGCCCTCTGTCAGTGGTTGGTAGTTATCAGTCACCTTCCCTGGTCTTGGTGGAAGACAGGCTGTGAGAGCGTTTCGTCAATCCTGCTGGGATGCCTCATTCGGCAAAAGCACGAGCTCTATTCCGCATTGGCGAGCAAGTTTCAGGATTAATGAATACAGGGTGTTCCATAATTCCTATTACAGGCTTCTAGTGACAGTAGAGGGGAGTTACGCGTAAATTATTGATAAGGGACCCATGTACGAAAGCTTTATATTTTCCTGGGGCACTTCTTGCAGCTGTGCAGCTTGATTATTCTACATCATCATCTTACGCAGTGTTCTTTACTGGTACATTATATCGTGTAAGTTGTATTTACAGAGTAAGATGGTATGTGAATGCACTAGTAAGCAGTCTTCGTGTGGTTACTGACGAATATCTACTAGAGAGTCGTCTCTAGTAGAGGAGAATAATGCAGAGATTTACTGCGACCGTAAGAGGACCTAAAGCGTTTACTGCATGTTACGCGAGGTTAACCGCGCCGCTCGGCTCCAGAAGTGGTGCCGTAAGAAATCCAATATCGCGCGCGTCTTCTGCAAGTTTTACGACCCGCTGCCAGTCGGAGAGCGCGCCGCGCCGGTTTACGGGCGCGAAGGATCTGACAAGCGGCGCCGCCCGCTGATGGAGTAGTTAGTCTGTTGATGTAATTAACTATTGATCAGCACGCGATCGGCGCTCCGGAGCAGGTTAATTACCGCAAGGCCGCGGACGGCATCGGCGGCTCAATCTCCGAGAGCGGGGTTGGCGTGCGTGACCTACCAGAAGGAGCTGTCGCTGGCTTCGATCCTTGGCTCACGAGGGCACTCCGCCTTCTGCGACACGGCGCCGCCTTAACTGCTCTCGCTACGAGGCTTCAGCTGTGGGGAGTAGTGAGGTAATGAAATGGGGTACCTGAACAGCTTGGAGAGACTCATACTATAGGCACAAGTGACACTCGTCAGCGATGGAAATTTTAAATAAACAGTTTCAGCAGATTCTTATGTATTTGCATCTGCCAAATCCAGAAGTGAAGACAGAGACGTTCCATCACCCACCAATTTTTATAATAGTAAAAAAAAGATGACTAAGAGAATTTTTTTTTAATTTAATTGGGTCCTTACTTTCCATATTTGCTTCACACAATTTCTGTCTGTGACTTAAGGAAATTCAACAATGCTCAACAATGTACTTTTCCTCACAATAATTTCTTTCCCACCCAGGCCAAGGTTTGCCCCAACAACAAATAAGGAAGAAGATCTGTTACAGACAGAAAGTGCCATGCTTAATTGCCAGGTGAGTAGAAGTTTCATTTAACGACAGAAGCTAATCCTTTGTGTTCTTCGGCTGTGAATCGACAAGTGTAGTGTGAGCCAATATTGTGTTTTCTTAAAAACTGTGTTGTAGGAGGCGGCAACGGCTCCCATACGATGGTCTGTAGCGGGTGAAGACAAGTGGCGGCTTTTAAGTAGCCGTACAAGAGTTCCAGTTCCGACCCTGTTCAAAATGGTTCAAATGGCTCTGAGCACTGCTCTGCGGAGCTTCTTTAGAGTTGCACAGTAGGCATCTGAGTTGAATGTCGTTCCTCGTGGCGTAAAGTCCACTAGCGAAACACCGCGCCGGTCCCAGAACACAGTTGCCATAATCTTGCGCTTTGACAGCGTCTGTTTGGCTTTGACCTTGACAGGTGAGGTTGTGTGTCGCCATTCCATCGATTGTCAAAAATGGTTCAAATGGCTCTGAGCACTATGGGACTTAACATCTGAGGTCATCACTCCCCTAGAACTTAGAACTACTTAAACCTAAGTAACCTAAAGACGTCACACACATCCATGCCCGAGGCAGGATTCGAACCTGCGACCGTAGCGGTCGCGCGGTTACAGACTGAAGCGCCCAGAACCGCTCGGCCACCAGAGGCCGGCTTCCGACCCTGTTAACAACCGGCATAATACCGATTTTTCAATCAGCACCTGACTACAGTATATTTGTTCCTTCCCTTGAGAGGTAGTGGGCGGGGGGGAGGGGAGCGTCCCCCTTCCTTAAGCCCAGGAATGAGCGCTGTCGGAAGGAGAAACATATCTCGTGAATATGTGAACGACAAAAACAATTTATGTTACTTTTGCGGTGAATGTATCCTAAAAAGGTGGAGGCGAAATTTGATTACTCGAATTAAAAGAGCTTACGAGTGTTTCTTTGACAATGAAATAGACCATAATAAGTTTGGGGCTGCTACAGAAAGTTGTAGTTCCAAATGTGTAACATTAGTAACTGGTTGGTTAAAAGGCTCTCTTCAGAGGGCTTTCGCTGCTTCTGTAACACGGCAGGAACCAAAGAATCCTTTTATAGGCGGCTACTTCTGCTTGACAAATATCTAGACTTAGTTCTAAGTCCAAACATACTGTTGAATAACTGTTTTTAGAATCCGTAATTCGACCAGTGTCTTATGGACGAGACCTTCCCATTCCAACTCTACCAGACGACAAAAATGTAACTGGCGATTATGAAAATGTTGATGGCATTATTGAATTACAGCATCAGAGCGACCCAGATCTTGTAGGAGCAGTTACTACCAATTAACTTCACTTTCTAATGCTGCGAATCTGAATGAGCTGGTTTGCGAAATCATGTCACCCAAAGTAAAGCAGAGGTATTTGCTTCAAGACTGAAAGTGCTGACAAAATTTATTTGCTCCATTACGTATCAAATTACGTCTGATTAAGAAATCTGCAATGGGAGTGCATTTATTTCCCTAGAAACCAAGTTCCCAAAGATCACTGAAACCAAACTAAAAGAGGGAATATTTGTTGGCCTTCAGAGAAGGGAATTTATGAAATATTTGCAGTCTGAAAGTGTATCAAATATGTAAGAATCGGCTGCATGGTTCTCCTTCAAAAACTTTGTCATAAACATTTTGGAAACGGTCTGAACAATACAAAGAACTAGCCATTGGTTGAAAATACACATGTTGAACTCCTGTTCTGATTTCTCCCAGAGAACCTCGCCGTTGTCAGCAACGAACATTTCAAACGTCTCCACCACGACATTGCAGAAAGGGAAAAACGCTACCAGCGAAAACAGATTACAAATATGCTGGCAGAGAACTGTTGGACATTCAAGATAGACATTCGGAAGCAACGTCTAGTTTATGTAGGTAAAATTTGTCCCCGTTAAGGTTTCACATTTAGTCAAATGTATAAATACAAAAAATGTTATTAACAAATGTGACTGATGAAAAGTTTCTATATTTTTTTTAAAATCAGCACAGAAATCTTGGTAAGAACCGTCCATTAAAGGCCTCCTTATTTTGACATAAAAAACTTACATTTTTTTGTACCAGTGTAATATTCTATATGGAATTCCCGCAAAAGATTATGTGAATGGTCAGCCGGGTGTGTTAAATTTACTTTTGATAGTGATTAAACGAAAACCATAATTAGTCATTATGATCCATATAAGGAAATATTTTCGTTTCCTTGGCAAATTTTACTTTATTATGTAACTTTTGTGTCCGGATGCTCTTCCTGACTCCACAAACGGCACGGTAACTTAAGGGAGAGAAGTCGTGCTCACCATCGTCTGTGAATCATGCAAATTTTGTTCGTTGTTCTAACGTGTGTTAACTGTTTATCGTATTCTCTGAGGCGGAATTTGGGGATCAGACCAGCATTAGCCGAAACCATAAAAAATCTAAATGGGGAAGTAGAGAGATAATACCACTACAAATTAATTCAGAACAGCCACAAAAATTTACTTGAAGCAACTGATACCATTTTCTGTCTACAGATTGGACCATTTTAATCCATAATGGGGAATAACTCGGGATAGAGTTGATGTGCAGGAAAATGTATACAAATTATAGCTGCCAAAGAGGGGCACACATTGCCATTAACGGCCGTGACTTTTAATGTGATTTATCATGGTGATTTGTAGATTAAAGTGATTTTTTTTTAAATTGGAAATTCTTATATTTGATTTCAGATTTGAAAAGTTTTTACGTACAAATTGATATAACATTGAAGGTCATGGTAAGGTTCAGAGGCGTAAGGGGTCACGTATCGTTATCAATAACTGTGATCTTAAAAATAACTGTCGGAGGTTATTCGAAGGTTGAGTTTTGTTTCACTGTTTCACGGAAACCCCTACTTGTGACGACGGATTTGGAAAGCCCGAAGACAGATTTGAACTTTGAGCTTTAATTAACGTGTTCATTGGAAAAAAATCAATGCATCACAACGCATCAATGTTATTTTGACATTTGAAGATAGAACAAAAAGAAGTCGTCGAGCGAATCCTCTCGGCCCTCACTCCTCGGTAAGCCCTTTCCAATTTGTATCCAACATTGTATTTCGCTGTAGCCTCCTATATTCCGAATTAATCCCTATTAGAACTAAAACCAGGTTTCCATATTTGACCTTCATGGAACCTTGTTGTGACCTTGAATAATGTATCATTCCATATGTAAAATATGTCGCTCTTTTCAAATCTTAAATGAACTATTAGGATTCCCATTAAAAAATAAATCACTTTAATCTCCATATCGCCTTGAAATTCACGTTCAAGGACACGGCCGCGCCGGCCGCGGTGGTCTAGCGGTTCTAGGCGCTCAGTCCGGAACTGCGCGACTGCTACGGTCGCAGGTTCGAATCCTGCCTCGGGCATGGATGTGTGTGATGTCCTTAGGTTAGTTAGGTTTAAGTAGTTCTAAGTTCTAGGGGACTGATGACCATAGATGTTAAGTCCCATAGTGCTCAGAGCCATTTGAACCATTTGAACACGGCCGTTAGTAACAATGCGTGTCGCTCTTTGCCACCTACAAGTTTTATCTGAAACATTTTTCTGTTTGTTATCTCTGTCTCGACTTATTCCCCATTACGGATTAAAATAGTCCACCCTGTATGTGTACATCTGGTTTCGCCAAGACACTTTATGGTGTGTGGTGCAGAGTCTCTTACGTATCAGAGTAATTTCTCCCCTCTCCAACATCAATCGCAACTGGTCCACCGAGCTTTCTAAATGAACGTGTTACGAAACGGATTGTTCATCCTTGAAACTTCTCCGTTTCCTCTATCAATCCTAACTGGTACAGATTGCAGACTGATCAGGAATATTGAAGTTTTATTCGAACGAAGGTTTTGTACTCTACCTAATTTAAGAGTGGACGTCACTTTCTGAGGATTCTTCTGACATATCTGTCTGTCACCCGCCTTTACTTCGATTAACCTCATGTAGTCGTTCCATTCTAAACCGCTCTGTAGGCACGCTATTTGGTGTTTCATCGATGTGACTGCTACCAGTGACTGTTCTGCGATCGTGTAATGATACAGAAAAGCGTCTTCCAGCTTACTAATGCGAAGAAGATTACATTTGTTAATGTTAGGGGTCAACTACCAGTCCCTGTACCAAGGGTCACTCATCTGCAGGTTTTCCTGTATTTCGCTGCTTCTAGCGTAGCGATTTTTCTGTATACATCAGCATCTTCTGCTAGAAACCTCATGGAACTTCCGACGCTAAAGTACCATTACTTATAACACTCTCCTTTCTATTAGTAATCCAATGATACGGCTAATATGATATTTCGTGCGGTCGTATTTTGGTCATTAGAGACAAAGCAGAACTGTATGTAACACCGTCTGAAAGTCAAAGAAAACGGCATTAACCTGGTGGATGAACAGAGCGAGCTGGATTTCACACGATCTTTGATGGCAGAATCCATTTTGATAAGACAATAGAAATTTTCGATCTTCCGATCTCCAGAGATGACATAATACGCAATCATTTAACATCCAAAATTCAAGAATACACGATGTGATCAAAAGTATCCGGACACCACCAAAAACATACGTTTTTCATATTAGGTGCATTGTGCTGCCACCTTTTGCCAGGTGCTCCATGTCAGCGATCTCAGTAGTTATTAGACATCGTGAGAGAGCAGAATGGGCGCTCCGCGGAACTCAACGGACATCGAACGTGGTTAGGTGACTGGGTGTTACTTGTGTCATACGTCTGTACGCGAGATTTCCACACTCCTAAACATCCCTAGGTCCTCTGTTTCCGATGAGATAGTGAAGTGGAAACGTGAGGGGGCACGTACAGCACAAAAGCGTACAGGCCAACCTCGTCTGTTGACTGACAGAAACCGCCGATAGTTGAAGAGGGTCGTAATGTGTAAGAGGCAGACACATATCCAGACCATCAAGCAGGAATTGCAAACTGCATCAGGATGCACTGCAAGTACTATGACGGAAGTTGAGAAAACTTGGATTTCATGGTCGAGCGGCTGCTCATAAGCCACCCATCACGCCGGTAAATGTCAAACGACCGTGTAAGGAGCGTAAACATTGGACGATTGAACAGTGGAAAAACATTGTGTAGAGTTACGAATCACGGTAAACAATGTGGCGATCCGATGGCTGGGTGTGGGTATGGCGAATGCCCGGTGAACGTCATCTGTCAGCGTGTGTAGTGCCATCAGGAAAATTCGGAGGCGGTGGTGTTATGGTGTGGTAGTGTTTTTCATGGAGGGGGCTTGCACCCCTTGTTGTTTTGCGTGGCACTATCGCAGCACAGGCTCACATTGATGTTATAAGCACCTTCTTGCTTCCCACTGTTGATGAGCAATTTGGGGACAGCGATTGCATCATTCAACATGATCGAGCACCTATTCATAATGCACGGCCTGTGGCGGAGTGGTTACACAACATATCCCTGTAATGGACTGGTCTGCACAGAGTCCTGGCCTGAATCCTGTAGAACACCTTTAAGATGTTTTGAAACGCCGACTTCGTGCCAGGCCTCACCGATCTACATCGACCCCTCTTCTCAGTGAAGCACTCCGTGACGAATGGTCTGCCATTCCCCAAGAAACCTTCCAGCACCCGATGGAACGTATGCCTGCTAGAGTGGAAGCTGTCATCAAGGCCAAGGGTGAGCCAACACCACATTGATTTCCAGAATTACCGATGAAGGGCGCTACGAACTTGAGATCAACGTGTAGGCCTATAGTTCTGTGGGTCTCCTCGTTGGCCCTTCTTGAAAACTGGAATGACCTAGGCTCTCTATCAGTCACTAAGATTATTTCGCTGTTCCAGTGACCCTCGGTACATTACTGCTACAGGACTTGCGAGTTCGTTCGCATAGCCAATGCAGCATCTTATAGGAATCCCATCAGGTCCAGTACGTAATGTAACTGCAGTAAGTTCACCACCTGCTATGACGTGACCAGTTCCTCATTAGACACTCACCTTAGGCCCATTTTAGATGTCTCCTCGATTCTCTGTTACATTATAAATTTGCATATTGGCAGCATGGCTTAGATAAATTGCGGGAATGATGCTCCACTTGAAACAGCAGTCGAGGACCACGGAGTGCACAGCAGGCAGCGTAGGTGCGCGGCAATCAGCGAGATGCGGCGCCGGCTACAAATCTCTATCGGGCAGTAAAATGGCGGCGTTCATTATTAACGCCCGCTGTGATTAGCCGCAGCCAGCGGGTGCACTGTGGGCGTAAAATTTTATGGAGCCGCCTCGCTGAGATGAGCCCACAATCACTCTACCGCCCACACCATCTACCGACATGAACCGGCAGTGTAGTGAGCCACCAACAGGGGCACATCTCCCAACGCCGCGTCCCTTCCTTTTCCTTAGTTATCCGTCAGAAAGTTGCAATTCAGCTGGGACCTAATTTATATTTTATCACTTGTGCCCGAAATATACCGACAAGTTTAACTTTATCAGCACCTGCTTCACTTTTGCTACGTAATATAGTAACGGCTCTGCGTGCTATGGATTCGACACGCAGGTTTCTGGAGGCATGGTGCTCAGGTTGTTTACGAACAGCTCATGTAGCTCTCGTAAATTGCAGAACTGTGGTCTGCCGGGAGTTTCGGCGGTTGTGTTGGCTACTGAAATCGTCCTACGCGCGTTACATCTGGTTCAAAAACGGCGAATTTGGTGGGCAAAACATCAACATTAATGCACTATCATGCTCCTCACATCAGTGAATGATGATTCTGATCTTTCCACACCGACAATTATCCTGCTGGAAAATGCCATCGCAGTCGGGGGAAGCATAAAAAAAATGGTTCAAATGGCTCTAAGCACATCTGAGATCATCAGTCCCCTAGACTTAAAACTACTTAAACCTAAGGACATCACACACTTCCATGCCCGAGGCAGGATTCGAACCTGCGACCGCAACAGCAGCGCGGTTCCGGACTGAAGTGACTAGAACCGCTCGGCCACAGCGGCCGGCGGGAAGCATCATGGATGAAGGGATGCAGACGGTCCCCAATAATGTTCACATAGAGCACAGGTACCATGACGCCTTCGATTACTATCTCAAGTCCCTCGGAAGTCCAGATAAATGTCACCTGGAGCGTAATACTACCCCTACGTCCTGCCGGCCGCGGTGGTCTTGCGGTTCTAGGCGCTGCAATCCGGAACCGCGGGACTGCTACGGTCGCAGGTTCGAATCCTGCCTCGGCCATGGATGTGTGTGATGTCCTTAGGTTAGTTGGGTTTAAGTAGTTCTAAGTTCTAGGGGACTGATGACCTAAGATGTTAAGTCCCATAGTACTCAGAGCCATTTGAACCATTTTTGAACCCCTACGTCCAGGGTGCAGTGCATGTCCCATTGCAGCCGTAATTATGTCGCTGGGTCAAAATGAGAACATGTCGGCTAATTCAGCAGCTAACAAGTGGCCACTAAAGTATAACAAACAAATGCCCTATATTCGATCCAGTATGATATGTAGAGAGCGTTGCAGTACTAGCGAAGAAGCCCAGGAAGAAAATATAGTGTCTGCGATCAAAACCCATAAGACAAAAGTAGACATCGTGGCAAGTTACGGCCACCCACGCAGATTTACAGCTATCTTCGAAGCTCGTGCAAGCCTTTGCAGTATGTAAGTGAATCCAATTACCACATCATTTTAAGTAAATCACTTGGTAATTAATTATTGCCATTTGAATGGCCATGGAATTATTTTTTTTTTTTTTGAATTATTTTTACTGGTCGACTTCAAAAATTGTAAGGAATATTTAAGATTTTATGACATGAATGATTGAAACGGGTCAGTGCACAAAGACATTTTAAAAAACCGACGAGCTACATTTTTGCTAGGTAGGTGTTATTAATATGTGCAAAAAAAAAAAGAGCTGAACGTTTCCATGTGTTAACTTTAGATCTCAGTTCTGTATCCTACGCTAAGGAGATGAACTGAGGTCAACTGTAAGCTGTCGTGAACAAAATATCCTTTACCTCTTGTTCCACTTCTTACCCGGCCCTCACATTCGTTTCTGCAACCGTGTAATCTAGACCAAGCTAGATGTCCAACTGACGTTTTAAATGCAAGCACGTCAACCAAAGCACTGGAAACAATTTTTGCTTACACGTACATCCATACCTACATGAACACTCCGCAAGGCACCTGACAATGTGTGGCAGAGGATACTTTTGGTACCCCTAATTGATCCCCCTTTTCGTTTCCACTCACGAATGGCGATAACGCTCTGACGTTGCCTAAACGATCTCGTGACGGAACCCGCAGCTCTTCGTTGGACGTTACAGGTAGAAACAAAGAATCGATGTAGGTTCCTGATTTTTCTCTGAGAGATGAGATAAGGTTTCCCATCAGCCTTAGCATGCTTTGTTCTCCAGATGCCTTTCACTTCCTACATTTTACATTACAAGATCTCCTTCGACGGACACATTACAGCCAGCAAGGTAAACAGTTAGACATCTTATAATTAGCTGTTTTATGTAGGACATTAAACCCCCCACCCTTTGGCCTTTATTGATGAATGTAAATCCTACACCACCAGAGGTATTAATGAGAGTCTGCTGTTTCTCAAAACAGTACAAGAGGAGATCAATGGAATTAGTAACCTTAGTCGAAGTAATGAGAGATATCTTACGCTTAGAAACTTTCATACTCCTCCATCAACCATGATTTACATTTGGTCTACCTGTGGCAAAGACATTGCTGCCGTTAGTTGGATATTGAAGTACGAAGAACAAAGACAAGTGTTGTCGATTTCTTAGTGTATGTGGTTTCATCATTTCTAAGTCTCTATTAAGTAAGAGTCGTTCGAACACTTGTGGAGCATTTTTCACCGACTGAGTGACTTCAAATAATGTAGCAGTTTCGATTTAGTAAGTACAACGTTGAACGTAATGTTGAAAGTTGTAAGAGCAATTTAAATTTACGTTGACTAACCTATTACTGCATGAAGAAAATGGACCATACCAAAATCAAAAACACACTGTACTCTATTTTGCACAGGTTTTCTTCCATATCAAAACACTGTGTTGCAACTTACAGCAAGTCATCTAGACTTTCGATTTCCGTCGAATTCATGTTTCGAAGACCTTCTAACGTCCATTGCCGCTGGGTATTAGAGGTACGGGGAACTTTAATACGCATTCCATTCGCGGAACTGTAAGGCTCGCTAGTAAAACACTGCCCCTCAAACATTTCTGCCCGACTGCGACGACGGCAGAAAAATAGAAACTCAACAGGAATGCGGAGTGTGCGACTCGCTGAAGTTCGCAAGTTGGGCCTACATTTGTTTCCTCCCGTGGCTCCAGCTACCAAGCCGTACAGGACGAAATGTGATGTTCCGCCGTTATATTCCGCGTCAGCCATTTCACCTTCCGGGACACCGTGCAAGCATTTTAATAACGAACAGCTGCGCTTTATGTGAAATTAAATTTTTGATTCTCGCTAGTGCGTTACCGATATATCGAACGAACGTCGGCTGAAGGATTTTTAATTTCAAACATTACCTCATGTCACAAGCTGACACAACGCTTACAATTCGTTATTAACTGCAACAGTGAGAAAAACAAGTCTTCGTGCAACAAGTAATTGCTAACGCTATCAACACCGTAATTGCGCTTGCTTTGAACATTGTTATTAAATCAAAATAAAAGAACAGCTCGATCGACAGACGTAATATGTATTTTCCTTTTCCATTTGGCATCGATGCCATGGGGTGAGTCTCGAGAACAGAAATCAACTAGGAACTGTATTTGTAGTTGGAAAGTAACTAAAAATTCCGCCTTATGCGAGACAATTATTTAGTGTACCAGTTTGTGTCCTATCTTCGCTGTCGACGTAGTAGACATGAGGTTTTTCAATAGTAAACTGTCAACCCAAATTTTTAAGATTCCGTGCCTCAATCTCTAAAAACAAAACCCTTTTACACTGAAGAACCATCTCTGGAGGTGCATGAAGAGGAACGTAGATCGGTGGCGTTTCTTCCTTATGCTGGAGGCATATCGTTTAAGATTGGACGAATTTTAAGGAATTTTAACATTAAGAGTGTGTTCCGTCCACCTTCTAAGATTAGGGCACTACTCGGCTCTGTGAAAGATGATTTGAGGTTTAGGAAACCCGGTGTGTACAAAATTCCGAGTCAGTGTGGGAAAGCTTACGTTGGCCGTTCGATTCGCACAGTGCACGACAGGGTGTGTGGAACATCGCCGCCATACGAGGCTGCATAAGCCGGAAAAATCAGCAGTAGTAGAACACTGCTTAAATGAGGGACACAGTATGAAATTTGATGAAATTGTGGCAATTGCCAACATTTCCGGTTTGTGGAACAGTGTCTATAAAGAGGCGATTGAAATTAGGTTGGCGCATAATTTAATCAACAGAGACAATAAGTTTCCTCTTAGCAAGACGTGAAATCCTGTATTGTCTCGCATCAAAATTGAACGTTTTTCGGTGCGGCCCTAAGTGCGGTATATCGTTGTCAGCAGATTTCCACTAAGGGCGGCGCCACCTCCCTGTCTTGGAGGGCAGCAACGGTGATGGGCGGCGCATGCGCCGTGTACTGAACCGTGGCCTATATAGGACGTCAATTTGCAGCCTGGCGTCAGTTCTCAGCGGGACTCATCAGCAGAAGCAGCATTTTCCTGAGGATGGCGACCAGCTGGCTCGCCGAAATACCGAGTCAAGTTGATTTTAGGATCCGGCAGCAAACACTAAGTGACTTTCAACAATAATTTAATTATTGCTGACATTTGGTTTCACAGCCACGTAAGAAGGTGGAAAGATACTTGGAGACACTGGAAGGCTTCAAACTGATTATACAGTGGTAGAAATATCAAAATTAAATTTTAAACTATAAGACACTTACAGATGCTGCTCTGTCTAAAATCTACTGGTCATGAATTGTAAGCTCAATAAAAAACTGAAAAGTAGGAAATTCGGAACACTTGTCTTGGATAAACTGTAAGAACCCATTTATATTCTACAGTATTCCTTTCCGATTTTTTAGTCAATCGTTGCCTAATTCTCTCTCTGAAACTATCAACAATGTCTGGACCTTTGAGTTTACTCAGCTCTTGTCTCCTAAAATTTCAATCTTATTGCAAATTTCTTTTAATTTGAACTTCATAACCAACAAAATATAGCCAGAGTCTACATCTGCCAATGGAAATGTCCTACAGTTTAAAATCTGGTTTCGAAGTCCGCTTTGCCATTACGTAATCTAACTGAAATCTTCCCGGGTCTCTAGGTTTCTTCCAAGAACGAAACACTTACATGATTCTAAACGCGAATTTTAGTGATGTTTAAATTATGCTATGCAGGAAATTCTACTACCGGCTTCCTCTGTCATTTCTTTACTCCAGCAAATGTTCTACTATTTTCCTTCTCTTTCTTTTAGTGGTTATCGAATACTAGTCCCCCCTCACAATTACATTTTCATCGCCCTTAGCAATGTGAATAATTTCATTTCAGCAGATGATGAAGAAATTCATGCTAAGTATAATGATACATTCTGTCAAATGCTGTATGTGGGATGATCTCTTCACCAACTGTGGAGTTGCTTTGCACTTAAACTTGTGTTGTTGTAGTGGGTGTTAGCTTCGTCTCTCTCTTTGTTATGGTAAAGACTTCACTGGCGTTACCTACCCTTTATATCTAACTTCAACCTATCAATTCAGTTTTTAAATTCTCCAACCTACGTACCCGATTAAGAGATCTAACAATTCAAGCTAGAAACCGTCGTTCGCCAGTTTTATTTTTGCCGATGACGACATGCTCCTGAGTAGTCCCGACCCGTAAATCCGAATGGGGATTACTTAACCTCCGGAAAATTTTACCGAAGAGATTTCCATTATCATTTAATTATACAATAGAGCTACACACCCTCAAGAAAAATAATGTCTGTAATTTGCCCTCAGTTTTAGCTGTTCTCAGTACCGGCACAGCAAGACGATAGGAGCTAATGTTACAGTGGTAGACCAGTCAGTCGTCCAGACTGTTATACCTGCAACTACTGAAAAGGCACTGCCTTCCTTCAGGAACTATAGGTTAGTGTGGCTTCTTCATAAACATCTTTCTGTTGTGGTTGGATCTACGGTACGACTACTGTATCGCTGAAGTACTCAATTCATTCCACCTCGCAAGGATAAGTACGGAAACCAAAAAGAATTATTAAATCGGAAAAAATGGAAACTTAATTCGCTATACAAGTACCTGGAAATTTACTATGTTAGCCGCTATTCTCAATAAATAAAATTTTATTTGACTATTCTTAGCCTACATATATTTGAAAAATACATAGACGATGACTTCAAATCCTTTGAATTATCTTGAAAACACTGTATTTTTTAAACTATATAACTGTCATTTCACTTTATGTATTGTAAATTTTACGTGAGTGTCGAATACCTTTCTATTAAGTTAGCACTTCAGAAATACCTTGACTGTGTAACCGAACGTATTTGTATCAAACTGATCATTGTAGTTATATAAAGTAATATGCGGAGCTTATCTATCTTATACAATGGCCGATATTCTAACACATTCTGGTCAACAGTAAGTTATGAGCACTAACTGCTACATTGTTGAAACACAGAAATAGGTACATCGCTGAATATGTTTCCTTTATGTAGGAATGATTACTGGCAAAAATAAGAGCACCGAGTTGGTCGTTAAGATCCTTGCAGTTAACTGCGAACATTTCCGAATATATGTGGATTCCTAAGCTTATTTATGCACAGCAGTTCTCTAATTGGGGCTATATCTTTCAAATTATTTACCAAGTTTCTTCCGCTGGCCATTTTTGCAGCAGTTGTATATTAATTACAGTGGTTCAAAAGGAAATACATTTTGCATGCTGTACATTAAGTTTTATTTGTTTTATTTTCATTTCACTTTTTACCTTGTGCATCCAGGCGCGTTCCGCCTTCATTACAAGCCATCTTCAGTGGGTGTCCTGAAACATCACACGATTATTTTGTTTGCACGTACAGGTTATTTGCACTTATAGGGTATAGATTTAAAAGAGAACATAGAGATTTTTATGATGAAATGGAAAGGTACTTACAGATCAGCGTCTGATTCATTATTTCTAAGCCCAGCTTTCCGTCTGGCGGCAAACTGTTTCGAAGTTTGCACTTTTCCTCTTTGTCACTATTTTCAACGCATAGCAGTTTAACTGCAATTTTTTGTGTAACAAACAAAAGACGCTATACTCACAAAAATGGCAGTAAAAATTTCTGTACGTTGCAAACAGTGACAAAAAGGAAAAGTACAAACTTTCAACCCATTTGTCACCAGACGGAAAGCTGGGCTTAGAAATAATGATTCAGACGCTGATCTATACGTACCTTTCCATTTCATCATAAAAATCTCAATGTTCTCTTTTAAATCTATAACCTATAAGTGCAAATGATAAACTGTATGTGCAAACGAAAAAATCGCATGATATTTCAGGACACTCACTGAAGATGTCTTGTAATTAAGGCGAAATGCGTGTGGGTGCGCAAATTAAATAGAAAAACTTAATGTGCAGCAAGGAAAAGGCGATATATTTTGGACGACTGTAATTCAAATTATTTATACTACAGTAATTCTGAAGGACCTGTAACTTTTATATACTGTTTATCTAAATCTTTCCAAGAAACTTTCCACCAAAACTGAATTTTAAAATGAATTCCTCCGAAATAGCTTGGTATATTAAAAATCAACAAAGAAGTACATAATAATGATAAAATGGAAAGAGGTACTATTAAAAGTGGTCAGTTTTTTCCTATTCCCTTTTTTTCCAACTTTTCTGATTCATTAAGTATTAAGAATCCACATCACTGTAATTTCAGTATGAAAATCATAACTTAGTTAGAATCTTTCATTATGATACTATAGTTAAAACCTTCATATTACTATAGTCAGAAATATGAGTCAGTTACGAAGGACACACAAAGTATCTTCCGCCACACGCCTTACGGTGGCTTGCGAAGTATACGAGTAAATGGAGATGTAGATTTCGATGTATATCTGCTCAACGAAAGAAAGACCAAATTACTGACGTAACAATCTTTTGCGTAAACTTCTAAGATAGTGGTGGCAGAGTGGGTGGTGTTTGTGGAGTGACTGAGACAATCAAGGAAAGGAGTGAGGAATGGAAACTGAGTACATGCCAGACAAGTTTGCAGAGATAACTTCTTTCTAAGGAATTAGCAGTGTTTGACAATGAAGTTAACAAATTTTGTGTAATTAAACAGAGACAACAACAGGGATGAGAATCTGAATTCTTAACAGGCCGCTTAGGGTCGAGGTGGACACTAAAAATCTTAGAGGAGAGTTCAAGAGAAGCAGTCGTTGACTACGAAGTTTGTTTCTGCACAGCACTTGTTTACTAATTACGGTTTTATAAGCGGAGGAATCTGTTGAATCTCGGGAGTCTAAGTATCTAGTCAGGAAACTACCAATGTCGTTGGGTACAGCAAGGCACCGATAGTATCGCAGGATCAGATAGAGTAACGAGGCATTTATTTTTTTCCTGTTCATGTGTGGAGCTATAGGTCACTTCCAATGCCAATTTAAGAACAAGTGGGCTCATAAATTTGGAAGTACGGCGTAGTGGTCTATCAGTGAAGCAACGTCAGGAAGGAAAAGTTTTCACAGGTATTATGTTGCAACGTTTCATCTAGTTAGTGGATACAGTATTTCTGTAAAAATAAAAATCTGGTGACTCCTGTAGTAGAAACACTTATACATGATTGTACACATAACGTTGTCGTAAGGCTTACTTTAAGATCTATGAGGCATTTTATGCTCATTGATCTGTTCCACAATTTTGTCACAGAGTGACTCTCTTGAGCCTGTTGGTCGCTTTTCGCCTGTTGCAGCCCCGAAAATCGTCAGGTATGAACTTTCTAGAAATCCATCTTCGCGCATCCGCTTTATCCTGTGGGTGACCTGCACTCTTCTCTGAATGGAAATCATTTTGAAAATGAAAGTCCGGAATTAAAGCTTGGCGTTTGGTCGCTCTATCAGTTGCTTTCTCACAATGCTCAGCAGGAACTCTACTACTGATTTCGTATTGCGAAACGAGTTGTGTCCTGGTGGAATATGGGGCAGCTGAAATTTCTAGCTTAACTCTCAGCATTCTGAAATCCAGCCATATTCGTGGCACTTTCCATAAAAGAACACACGTCATAGCTCATTTCCATCTCTAGAGTCAGCGAGTAATTACGGAGGCTAATTAGTGATCTGCACTGGGTAGGAGGGTCGCGCTGCTAGAAAGCTGTCACTGCAGTACAAATCGAGGCGGCGAAAGATGTCAGCAAACCCAGTCACTGTTAACTGTTGCCCTGCGCTAAACCTATCGCCACTCCAATTAGCGGGACGTATCAGCTGAAAGTTGAGAGAACATCTCCAAACATACGGGAGTACTTACCTGTGTGGATAGGTGCTTCTGCATATACAGCTATCTCAATTTCGCGTGATATTATACATTTATTTTCTTATAATCATTTAAGTTCTGAGGAGATTTCGTAACAGATTAAAGGCGTACATCGTACATCTGGTGTTACCATTTACTGTAGCTGTTAATAGAGACAACTATAGGTAGAAACTGTTTCTGAAATATAATATACCGGGAAGTAAAAATCTCTGTAGTACCAAAGACGGGCAGCGTAGAGTAGAATTCTGTGGCTGAAGCGGTAGGCTTTCTGCTATCACATACATGAAGCACATTAGGCGTCGGGTGTGTTGGGGCATTTGGGGTAAACAGTGCTGTTACTTGTTGAGAAGTGGTCAAATTAGTTCTAGTGCACACCATCATTGAAGTCAGTGAGTTTGACATAGTAAACTTATTCCGTTATTTTGTAGCATTTCCCGTCGTCTAATGTGACTTAAGTAACGCATATCATTCTTTTTAACTCGCTTATTGCTTCAACATATCAATGTAAAGGAAACAATGCCTTTTGGCCTAAAAACCTAATATCTTGTTGTGTCTTCCAGTTTGATAGTTTCATGTGTGAACCACTAATGTCGGCATGTTGGCCAATAGGGAAAATTGGTTAAGGTGTTTACACCAAGTTAGCTACTTTCTGTATCACACTAAAACACTACAGATAAGATTGATTTCTAAATCGTTAAATGTACAATTCTAGCATCCTTCATTGTATATCTTTGTGACGATTTTGAATTAATAAATTTATGTTGTTTAAAACCGTCTCTGTTAGGTTTTATTTGGTGTAGTACGAAAATCTGATTGAAAACGGTCTGCTCCAGCTTTTGGTATTGTTTCACAGATATTTTGTTTGTGGTACCTTAATATGTACACACGCCAGTGTGTTGGTCGTTTTCCTCTGCGTCGAACAGTCTATCCACAAAGACGTCACTGCCTGCACTAGTTGGACTACTCCTATTGGTATAGACTAACCATTTTGCTTCCAAGCGTCTACCCTCGAACACTGACCTGCTGTCCAGGAGAAAATAAACATCAGTGGCTTGCTCTTGCGACGTGTATACTTCGAGTACTACCCAACCTAAACCATTCGATGTGTAATAGCTACAATTATTAGTTTACTAATGACGCAAGTACTGTTATAGTGTTGTTCAGTACACCGTCCTCACTCACCGAAATATCTGCACTCATCATGTTACACCCAGAACTGCTCCCTTCTAATAACGTCTCTAACAAAGAACACGGCGGTAAAATTAGAAAGATTCGAGGCAAACCAACAATTGTTCTTCCAGCGGACCATTTGCGGCACGAATAGAGGAAAGGTAAGTGATGCTGTCGCACAAGTACCGTCCATCATACAGCACAATGGAGCTTACGAACTACAGGCATAGAGTTAGATGTAGAATAAACAGCTTCAGATGCAATAGGACATTCGTATAGAATCATGGCAAAGTATCACCGCTACTATGTGGTATGAAAATACAATAATAAATTGAATGAGACATCTTTTCTTACGCATCATTTTACACTTACAAGGAGAGAGCCCCAGCGGCACAATAGTCCTTTTCAAACCATCTATAATTCTAAACGGTTGAGTCAGTTAAAATCCCAGGTATCACACGCAGAAGCCATTCACCCTAATGGGCCCTCATTCGCAAGTAATTGACGAGAAAAAAGAATTCGAAATTTTGAGTGGAACTGAACATCGTTACCAATGTTGCGTTATAAGTATGACTGCATGGTGTAACGGATAGGGTCGTAGCTAAACATGTAGGAAAGGCTGTGGTTTCGAATCTCGCCAGGGAGCTGTATATTATTTTATTTTTAAATCTTTATCGTATTGTATTTGGCCACTATTTTTATTAAACTAATTGATTTAAATGGAATTTTTTGTTTCCATTCTTCGTTCGTGTCATTTTAATCATAATATCAACTTCTTCATTTACTCATATATTTCTTCCTATCATCCTTTTTCCACTTGAAATCTTTGTTCAAGTGTTTTAAAGAATTTTATGTATTAATTTCGACTTAATTTCTTATGTTTTATCACTCTGTTTTTTCGTCCACATTATTGCGTACATTGTATCTATTTCTCATTTTGTTTGAATTTCGTTGTAAACCCTTCTATCATTTCGATCTTCATCTGAGTTATTTCGTCCATATGTAATAGATATTTAGGTTATGTTTTAAATGTCTGTATGACGATTAAAAAGAAAGAAAATTGCACGTTTGGCAGCGAAAAATACCTCTGCTGAGTCAACATAAATAGATTATTTGGTCTTTTGTTTTTTAACTGACAGATAGTAATTTTCAAACAATTGAATATTATAATAGATGAATATAACTAAATTCGTATTTACAAAAATTATGATTGGAGAAACTAATATAAAGAAAAAAGAAGCAAATGAAAAAGTTCATACGGTGAATAAAACAATGTGACAAACGAATAAAAACGAAAAATAACATTTAAACCAATTAAAAATAGTGATCAGTCATTTAGATGAAGATTTACAAATATAAGAGTTATTGCACCTGTCAAGAGTCGAACCACCGTCTGTTGCATATGAAGTTATTACTTTCTTTTTTTTACTTTTGATATCATTTTGCTCTTCATGGTTCGTTGCATTTGTTGGGGACGGACGTCCCACGACAGCACTTCAAATCAAATTAATCGGTGATCTATTCACTCAATTTCTTCTTTATACAGAGCCGCTAACCCTTTGACCGTACACGCTGAGCTACCGTGTCCCTGTTATCCATTATACCTCACAACCGTACTATGTAAGTCAGCGTTTTTGATATTCTTGAGCCTCACGCAAAATTCCGAAATTTTTTTCGTAAATTACTGACAAACCAGGGCCCACCAGCGTGAATGGCTACAGGTTGTGATACCTGGATATACATCACCTTATGTTTGATATCAAAAAGTCGATCACATCACTGGGAACCTCTCCTTGTTAATCTAAAGACGGTAATACGAGGTGCATTCAAGTTCTAAGGCCTCCGATTTTTTTTCTAATTAACTACTCACCCGAAATCGATGAAACTGGCGTTACTTCTCGACGTAATCGCCTACACATTTTTCACAATGCTGACGCCATGATTCCATGGCAGCGGCGAAGGCTTCTTTAGGAGTCTGTTTTGACCACTGGAAAAACGCTGAGGCAATAGCAACACGGCTGGTGAATGTGTGGCCACGGAGAGTGTCTTCCATTGTTGGAAAAAGTCAATAGTCACTAGGACCCAGGTCAGGTGAGTAAGGAGCACGAGGAATCACTTCAAAGTTGTTATCACGAAGAAACTGTTGCGTAACGTTAGCTCGATGTGCGCGTGCGTTGTCTTGGTGAAACAGCACACGCGCAACCCTTCCCGGACCTTTTTGTTGCAGTGCAGGAAGGAATTTGTTCTTCAAAACATTTTCGTAGGATGCACCTGTTACTGTAGTGCCCTTTGGAACGCAATGGGTAAGGATTACGCCCTCGCTGTCCCAGAACATGGATACCATCATTTTTTCAGCACTGGCGGTTACCCGAAATTATTTGGTGGCGGTGAATCTGTGTGCTTCCATTGAGCTGACTGGCGCTTTGTTTCTGGATTGAAAAATCGCATCCATGTCTCATCCATTGTCACAACCGACGAAAAGAAAGTCCCATTCGTGCTGTCGTTGTGCGTCAACATTGCTTGGCAACATGCCACACGGGCAGCCATGTGGTCTTCCGTCAGCATTCGTGGCACCCACCTGGATGACACTTTTTGCATTTTCATGTCGTCATGCAGGATTGTGTGCACAGAACCCACAGAAATGCCAACTCTGGAGGCGATCTGTTCAACAGTCATTCGGCGATTCCCCAAAACAATTCTCTCCACTTTCTCGATCATGTCGTCAGACTGGCTTGTGCGAGCCCGAGGTTGTTTCGGTTTGTTGTCACACGATGTTCTGCCTTCATTAAACTGTCGCACCCACGAACGCACTTTCGACACATCCATAACTCCATCACCACATGTCTCCTTCAACTGTCGATGAATTTCAATTGGTTTCACACCACGCAAATTCAGAAAACGAATGATTGCATGCTGTTCAAGTAAGGAAAACATCGTCATTTTAAGTATTTAAAACAGTTCTCATTCTCGCCGCTGGCGGTAAACTTCCATCTGCTGTACGGTGCTGCCATCTCTGGGACGTATTGACAATGAACGTGGCCTCATTTTAAAACAATGCACATGTTTCTATCTCTTTCCAGTCCGGAGAAAAAAAAATAGGAGTCCTTAGAACTTGAAAGCGCCTCGTACTATATATCAGGAAATTTAGCTGAAAGACGGTAAAAGAAAGGAAGAATATAAAATAGAAAGACTCGTTTGTAGTGCAAGGGAACTTGAATATTACGGCTGAGGAAATTTGCGCGGTGCAAATATGGCTGAGGCTAGCGTCTCTTTCGGCCAGCTCGCCTCAGCTGCTAGGCCACGTCCAGCCGACGCCGTTATCAGGGAAGTGCTGGCGCGCCAGCCCGTGCGCTGGTGGATTTGGCGCCAACGCCTCGGCGTCCGCCACAGTCGCCGAGTGGGGAACTGGCCGCAGGTCGATAGCGCGGCCACGGCAGGTACTAAATCGCACGCCTGCCCGCACTCGCCGTGGCCGACTTTATATGCAGAGTTTTACGCCCTTCTCGGAACACCGCTCACAGACGTATACCGCGAAATTCTACGTTTCCCTCGGGCTCTACCTTTCGGGCCCTGCAGAACTTACGGCGATGAGCTTTGTGCACCGCGGAAGGATTGCCCGAATAGGAGCGGCCAAGTCTGGCTAACAATCGTGCTTCCGCAGAAGCGGTGGTGCTCGCGACGTGCACAGCTGACGGCGCTGCGTACCTGTTACTGCTCCACAGGGAAAACGTATTTCGTATACTCCACCTACCTGGTAATCCAACGAAGCGCAGTAGACTGCTTACAGCAGTCCACGATGACATGTCCAATGAGATCACTCTTGTTCTTCATCACTGAATTAATTTGTTACAAGGAATCTGGAGCAAAACAATAAGGAATTGATAGTTGAATCGATAACATAGACAAGAATAATCTACAAACAGTCACAGAAAGTTTCCCCACATTCAAGACCACACGTTCCTAGTAACTATCCAGCAGCCATAAACATTTGATTACCAATCAAGTGCAGCTCAAGAGGAGCTTAAAGGATATTTTGATGTGCATCTCCTTTTACTCCATTAAACAGTTTCTTAGCAAAACCAGTAGATTTACGTACAGACAATAAAAATCTAGCTAGACTTTAGAGTCTTTAGAAGAGATAAAAAATATGTTGTGACTTCTGAAATTTTCCCGGCGTATTTCTTCTTCTAATAATTTCCGGGTATGCAGCCGGATCCCGTCGACATTCTGCCACGATATTTCGGCCCAGAGATGTCCGGCCATCATCAGGTGAGTACACAACTACTGAAGAGCCCAGGTGCAGTCGCGGTATTTATGCCGAATCTCGCGCGAGATTCGGCATAAATACCGCGACTGCACCTGGGCTCTTCAGTAGTTGTGTACTCACCTGATGATGGCCGGACATCTCTGGGCCGAAATATCGTGGCAGAATGTCGACGGGATCCGGCTGCATACCCGGAAATTATTAGAAGAAAAAATATGTTACAGGTTCACCTTTCCCAGTTAGGAGAGTTCCATGAAGATCTTGACGATAGTCATGTTCAGGATAGTGTTCCATCTAACGTGTGATTAATATTGTTTTAGAGATTTTACTGACCTATGGATCTCATTGGGCCGAGCGGTCTAAGGTGCTGCAGTCATGGACTGCGCGGCTGGTCCCGGCGGAAGTTCGAGTCTTCCCTCGGGCATGGGTGTGTGTCCAGAATGAGATTTTCACTCTGCAGCGGAGTGTGCGCTGATATGTAACTTCCTGGCAGATTAAAACTGTGTACCCGACCGAGACTCGAACTCGGGACCTTTGCCTTTTGCGACCAAGTCCTCTACCACTGAGCTACCGAAGCACGACTCACGCTCGGTACCCACAGCTTTACTTCTGCCAGTATCTCGTCTCCTACCTTCCAAACTTTACAGAAGCTCTCCTGCGAAACTTGCAGAACTAGCACTCCTGAAAGAAAGGATATTGCGGAGACATGGTTTAACCACAGCCCGGGGGATGTTTCCAGAATGAGATTTTCACTCTGCAGCGGAGTGTGCGCTGATATGAAACTTCCTGGCAGATTAAAACTGTGTGCCCGGCCGAGACTCGAACTCGGGACCCGAGTTCGAGTCTCGGTCGGGCACACAGTTTTAATCTGCCAGGAAGTTTCATGGGTGTGTGTGTTTGTCCTTAGGATAATTTAGGTTAAGTAGTGTGTAAGCTTAATGACTGATGACTTTAGCAGTTAAGTCCCATAAGATTTCACAGAAATTTGAACATTTTTTTGATCTCATTGGGAATTGCTGTAAAATGTGATGGAGTTCTAACGTCTCGGTAGACCTACTTTTAAACAATGGATGATTCTGGCCAGAGCTGCCGGAGTTGGCGGTCATGTGTGAGTGAGGTATGCTTGCTTGTTTGAATGAGCAGTGTGTGTTTCTCTTTCTCAGGAGGTGGCTGTGGCCGAAAGCTTTGTGTGTCTTTTAATCGTGCAGTTTAAGGTGTCATCTTTACGGTGAGTAGCAATGTACCTTTTCTCACATTGTTGAGACCTAATATTACTTAGACAACCCATCGACTACAAGGTTTCGCACAGACTAGATGAAATTTTAGGCCGTCAGCGCTCGTAGACAAACCGCACACACGAAGGTATAAATACATGTTATTTCAAAATATTCATCACATTCCACAAGGTATTACTTCTGTATGAATGAAGACAGAAACTTTAGGTGAATATTAACTTACTCATATGACCAAATAGTTTTTAATTTCAAACGAACAATCGATTTTATAAGAATATATCATTTACACGAACGCACATATATCTTGAGGTACTTATTACAATAACGTTTAATATCAAAATTTTCAATTATCGTTCACGAATGTCAATGACGCTGCAGCGAAGAAATATCCGAACAACCATATGATAGCATGCCTGAACACACGAGGGTATAAATGTCCTCCCCGATAGCTGAAAGGTCAGCGTGACGGACTGCCGTCCTAAGGGGCCCGGGTTCGATTCCCCTTTTCTTCGCTCAGGGACTGGCTGTTGTGTTGTCTTCATCATCATTTCATCCCCATCCGGGCGCAGGTCACACAATGTGGCGTCGAATGTAATAAGATCGGCACTAACTCAGCCGGACCAGCCCCGTAAGGGACCTCCCGGCCAATGACGCCAAACGCTCATTTCCATTTTTCCATAGAGTATAAATATGTATGGAGTGAGCATTCAGATGCGCAGAACAATAATTTTCGCTTAGTGGGAAAAGAAGTGACAGTTAATATTTCTTTATGTTTTCTGTTGTACTTATTCATATTGTCGAATCTCTGTTTTAATTAATTACATTACAATGAGGCTGTAGACGGCTTCGAAGTACCAAGAAGAAACAATGCGTTTGGAATTATGAAACTGTTCAGTAAATACAGTAAGCGATTTGCATCATCTACTTGTCCATTATTATTTTCAGGTTTTCTTTATTTACTCTTCTATTTCTATATACAAGTATAATATGTATATGACATATTTCAGCATCGCATTAGAAAAGTAAAATCATAGATTATGCACAAAAAAATAAAAAATGCAAGATAAGTACTCGAATTTTGAAGTAATGAAATAAGTGACAGACTACAATATTTTATTTAGGTTTCCTATTGCACTGGTTCTTGTTGTCGAATCTATTCCAATTATCACGTTATAGTGGCACTGTACAGGAAGCTCACACACACAAAGGTGCGAGAATCTGCACGTAGTGGTGGAAATAAATCAGACTGTATAAATTTTATCTGCATATGAACATGTCACCAATATGCATAACATAACTGAAACAAATTTTCAAATTCATCTTTCACTTGTCTCACAAACAAATGGCCACAAAATCGCAAAAGTTATAAACACAACACAAAACTTTATAATACCGTGTCCCGATATTTTTAAACATATAAAGTGCGTCACATCGATATGACATTTACAATTATACATTTATTGTAAGTAGAGGAACGGCAGGTATTAATGGCCATTTAAGGAAAAATGTAAATTACAGAATATATTTGAAGCTTAACTCAGTTATGAGAACTTCTTTCCTCTAAGTAACAAAAATATATTTAGCAATATACACTCCTGGAAATGGAAAAAAGAACACATTGACACCGGTGTGTCAGACCCACCATACTTGCTCCGGACACTGCGAGAGGGCTGTACAAGCAATGATCACACGCACGGCACAGCGGACACACCAGGAACCGCGGTGTTGGCCGTCGAATGGCGCTAGCTGCGCAGCATTTGTGCACCGCCGCCGTCAGTGTCAGCCAGTTTGCCGTGGCATACGGAGCTCCATCGCAGTCTTTAACACTGGTAGCATGCCGCGACAGCGTGGACGTGAACCGTATGACGGACTTTGAGCGAGGGCGTATAGTGGGCATGCGGGAGGCCGGGTGGACGTACCGCCGAATTGCTCAACACGTGGGGCGTGAGGTCTCCACAGTACATCGATGTTGTCGCCAGTGGTCGGCGGAAGGTGCACGTGCCCGTCGACCTGGGACCGGACCGCAGCGACGCACGGATGCACGCCAAGACCGTAGGATCCTACGCAGTGCCGTAGGGGACCGCACCGCCACTTCCCAGCAAATTAGGGACACTGTTGCTCCTGGGGTATCGGCGAGGACCATTCGCAACCGTCTCCATTAAGCTGGGCTACGGTCCCGCACACCGTTAGGCCGTCTTCCGCTCACGCCCCAACATCGTGCAGCCCGCCTCCAGTGGTGTCGCGACAGGCGTGAATGGAGGGACGAATGGAGACGTGTCGTCTTCAGCGATGAGAGTCGCTTCTGCCTTGGTGCCAATGATGGTCGTATGCGTGTTTGGCGCCGTGCAGGTGGGCGCCACAATCAGGACTGCATACGACCGAGGCACACAGGGCCAACACCCGGCATCATGGTGTGGGGAGCGATCTCCTACACTGGCCGTACACCACTGGTGATCGTCGAAGGGACACTGAATAGTGCACGGTACATCCAAACCGTCATCGAACCCATCGTTCTACCATTCCTAGACCG
The DNA here is from genome assembly GCF_023864275.1 of Schistocerca cancellata. Classification (NCBI taxonomy): domain Eukaryota; kingdom Metazoa; phylum Arthropoda; class Insecta; order Orthoptera; family Acrididae; genus Schistocerca; species Schistocerca cancellata. The sequence goes on along the minus strand of NC_064627.1, from coordinate 867,637,294 downwards.
GCAAGGGAACTTGCTGTTCCAACAGGACAATGCACGTCCGCATGTATCTCGTGCCACCCAACGTGCTCTAGAAGGTGTAAGTCAACTACCCTGGCCAGCAAGATCTCCGGATCTGTCCCCCATTGAGCATGTTTGGGACTGGATGAAGCGTCGTCTCACGCGGTCTGCACGTCCAGCACGAACGCTGGTCCAACTGAGGCGCCAGGTGGAAATGGCATGGCAAGCCGTTCCACAGGACTACATCCAGCATCTCTACGATCGTCTCCATGTGAGAATAGCAGCCTGCATTGCTGCGAAAGGTGGATATACACTGTACTAGTGCCGACATTGTGCATGCTCTGTTGCCTGTGTCTATGTGCCTGTGGTTCTGTCAGTGTGATCATGTGATGTATCTGACCCCAGGAATGTGTCAATAAAGTTTTCCCTTCCTGGGACAATGAATTCACGGTGTTCTTATTTCAATTTCCAGGAGTGTATGAAGGAAACATAACAGAAAATGGTATCAGAATTATTCTTGCATTTTGGGAATTTTAAAAATTGGTAGGTAGTGTAGACCACACCAATATGATTATGTTTATAAACTAAAAACATTGTTTTGAGTAAAAGTTTTATTGTTTAATGCAATACACAATGTATGACATATTTATCTCATTTACCCTTTGATTTATTTAGCCTCCAGAGATCACATAAGTAAAATAAGTAAGTTGTCAATGTCCACACAGAGCTCATGTGCCCAGATTTCACACTTGTTGCACTGAATCCAGTTTTCCTCACAGCTTTCTCCACACACAATACATTTTACATCTACAACGTCTTGAGAAGTGCTTGGTGTAGGACTAACATTACGAAAAATTTAACTCTCTGCACATGGCGAAATGGCACTGGCGGAAAATATTACACTGTGTACCGTGCTGCTACCTAGTAGTGAATAGCTGAAATACCAACTGGCCCATAATACCCGCGGGCCCATACTACCCGCCGTTCCCCTACCTACGAAAAGTGACTGGCCCTCCTTTCATACATTTCTCTTTACATCCGTAGCAGTACTGCACCACAGCTGTTAGTAGAACTCAAACGTGCAGAAATGTGTATAAGACAAGGCGAATGCATGTAATATTCAAGTTACGCTCATATTTAAATTGTAGACAAAAATCACATGATTAGGTCGGTCTGATGTTGAGAACATGCTCAGTAGGCTGTGCTCACTCCATAGATATACATACTCTGTGGTTATACGTATTCTTTGGCTATCAGAGGTGGCATTATCGAGTATAGCTCGGGAAAACGATTGAGTCAGTTGCAGAGAGAGGGACAGTGTGTTGTGTCGCCGCTGAGTGACGAGCTTTGTTCGCGAAGGTGCCGAATACGGAATGAATTTATTGGAGATTCTCCCTGAGGAGAATTAATGATAAAGGATGATTTTAAGAGGATTTACAGAGAGATGGCTCATTTGGAAAAGGATATTTTACGTTGGGTTATGGTTGCAGCAGATGGCCGATTACTATTGTGGTGTAAGGGTGTCATTGTGTATATGTTTCCAGAATGCAATTTTCACTCTGCAGCGGAGTGTGCGCTGATTTTGAAACCTCCTGGCAGATTAAAACTGTGTGCCGGTCCGAGACTTGAACTCGGGACCTTGGCCTTTCACGGACAAGTGCTCTACTAAATAGTAGTGCTCTACTAACTAGTGGAGCACTTTCCCGCGAAATTCAAAGGTCCCGAGTTTGAGTCTCAGTCCGGTACACAGTTTTAATCTGCCAGGAAGTTTCATGCAAAAAATGGCTCTGAGCACTATGAGGTCATCAGTCCCCTAGAACTTAGAACTACTTAAACCTAACTAACCTAAGGATATCACACACATCCATGCCCGAGGCAGGATTCGAACCTGCGACCGTAGCGGTCGCGCGGTTCCAGACTGTAGCGCCCAGAACCGCTCGGCCACACTGTCCGGCAAGTTTCATGTACGTGTTGTTATCCAGGATGAATTTTCATCACGTGTTCACTATCCTAATTATCTTTCTCCCAACACTGTCTGTTAAAAGTATTTCATTAGGGATGCAAAGAGTAAATTTTACGTAATTCAAATACTGTAAAAGTAATTTTTATGGCGTATGACACTGTTGAGGAAAAGTTACAGTTCATGTTAGTACGAGTCAATTCTCTATTATTAAAACGTTTTAATCTAATTTCAAAAGGCCCTGTTACAAACATTTCACTGAAGCTAATCGTCACTCTTAAATGAAAGTAAATTTGATTAAATTTGCGCAGTCGTGGCTTGCACTACCGCGTGGACAGTGCGCTACATTTTTTAAAAAGATAACAAATGCTTAAATTACCAAAACAGCTTAAAGTAAAACAAGAAGAGGCAGTTCGCCACGCAGTGACATATTTCAGGTGCTTGCAGTTGTGCACTTTATATTGTGATGTCATAGTAGAGCCGAGTTATCCGTTGCAAAGGTAAAAAAAAAAAAAAAATTGTAGGGCCTAAAATAACTTTAAGATAGAAAATCAGGAGCAGTATACATTTGAAAAATTTGATATTAATTCAGTAGATGCGTTTCTCTAACAGGGCGTATTTTCGATCGCAGCAGTTAGCCACTGTGTATCGTGACAAACCAATCTGTGTATTATTGATAACTATTCCTTATGTTCGATCTCATTTACAGACAGATACAGTTTAGATTGGTAGGGATCACACGAAAAGACAGTAATTTCCACAATTAATATGTTCGTGTTCAAAACAAAGCCAGCTAAGGCTGTTATAGATCAGAAAACGTGGGCGATACTGTAATCGGGATTTGAAAATACTTGCTTTCACATTGCTTGCGAGCGGTTTTGTCACACACAGATCCCAATTAACAAATTAAAAACAAGCAACTTTTAACCTTTCCTCGAAGAACAGAGCAAGTCGTAATAAGTTTTAGAGATTATCTCTCGTACTTGAGCGTAGTATGTTGTTGACGTGGTCCCAATATTAACACGCTGTGACGGTTAACGTCTTCGCATAAATGCAGTAAAATGTCGTCTCTGAACACCTAACGTAGAAGGACATCATCATGTCGAGAACGAATTCAGAAACTGTACACGTCGTCGTTTATCACTATTTAAAAGGAGTTGTAGCATTTGAATACTGTATGGTCTGAAACAGAAATGTCGCTGCAGAAAACGGCAGACAGGCACACAATGAATGGCTAACTCTCAGGGCGAGCCAAGCGAGTAGATTTATGTGGACTGCGTGCCAAATTGTGTTGAAAGCGGTGTACGACTAGAACGAGCACGTGGCGGTGAGCTGTAGATTTTCCCTTACATAAACAAACGGCGGTTGAAACACCTCGTGCCACAGTCCAATACAGGGAGTTGACCAAAATATGGAAATACTAAAATCATAACAAATTACAGTGCCTAATACGCGTAAGAAAACCGTCGTCATTCAAAACTACTTCCAGTCGTCTCGGAATGAATTAATATAGGTCCTGTATGGTTTTCAGGGGAATCTTATGACACTCTTCCTGCAAAATAGTGGCAAGTTCAGGTAACGATGAGGAAGGTGCCTAGCCACGACACATCCTTCTACCACACATCTTTCTCTCTGCAGAAGATCAGGCAGGGTGAGATATAGTGACTGCTGACCAACGGAGACGCGACAATTCGTCCTCGTGCTCACACAACCAATTCTGGACGAGGCGAGCTGTTTGAACAAGGGCACTGTCATCGTCGAGGGCAACTTGACCAGTCTGGAGCAAATATTGCATCATACGATGGATATGGTTAGCCAAAATGGTCACATAATCCTCGGTAGTAATAAGGTGCTGCACACTAACCATGGGGTCCATGGAACACCACCATAAGCTTGCCCAAATCATTAATGAACCCCCGCCATGTTTCACTCTTGGCAGCAAGCAATCTGTATCTTGGGCTTGGGACTATACACGGCAGATGTAAACTCGCCCAGAAGTTGGAAACCCTGTGAAACAAGTTTCATCCAACCAAATTGCGAGAGTCGTTCAATAATTAATGCCCCACATTTCTTTCTCAGAGCATATTTATTGTTAAGTGTCAGAATTTGATGACAGTATACATCAACATGTGCTGTCCATGTCCTATTTTCCTACGTTGTCTCCATCACATTCTATGGCCGTAAGCCAGCGTTGTAGAAGAACATGTACTCCCTGCTGGTAAAAGCTCTTGTCCTGTAGGCGTAGCCATGTTTTCACTGCGTGATTGACACTCTCGTATCTTCAAAGTGTGTTAAGCGGCCCAAAGAGATACGCACGATTCAGCATATTTGGAATAGTGGCTGCGACAAGACATCCCGAGCGTGGCTGATCATGGAGTTGTTTCTGCTTTTTCTGAGGCTGTAACTTTACTTACCCATCGCCCAACTGTACTCCTATCAACTGCAGCATCGCCATACACTGGAGACAAACGTTTATAGATGTTCACCACGGTTTCTTTTTCTGCACAATAGAATTCAATAACAGTGCACTGCTTGTAACGTGAGTCGTATGTAGACGCCATTTTGACGCTGTACTACGGCTCTGCCATCTGCCACAACGGTTGAAAACTTCACCAGCGCACAGAAAAAACATCAAATGTGGAGCACCAACAAGTAGGTTTGTCTCTCTATATTAATGGCTTTCTAAAAAAAAATGTGGGGCATTACTTATTGAACGACCCTCGTACTTTCTTCCATTGCTCCATCGTCCAGAATTTGTGGCTTCGGCACCACGTTTTCCTGGTACGAGCATTTGCATCACTGATGAGTCGTTATGGTATTCCAGCTTAACCTACTGGCCCCTGCTCAGGGAGCTCCCTTTGTGTTGTTTTGGTGCTGTCACGCTTCGCGAATGCGACAATCGTTTCTGCAGTGACTGTAGAAACTGTCATCTTGTTTTTCGTCACAATCTTCTCCAGTGACCTTCAGTCAGCACCACTCATCCGCGTTATCACCGTTGTCACTTAGCGGATGATCTTTTTCCTCTTTTCTTGTATGCGGTATGAATCTTCTACGTGGCGCCTCTTGAAACAACAAATAATTCCTTTTGCGGAAGCACCAACCACACTAGCACTAATAACTTAGACATCTTCAAATTCATTTATCTCTGAGTGTATGGGAAGCCTGCATACTCGGTTCGCTAGACAAACAATCAAACAACTTGTATTAATGAGTTTTATTACAAAGAGAAAATTACAGTGCTTAACTTTGGCAGTTACACAGATGTGTTGCAAGCAAAGGGTGACATACGAAATAATGAATCTTCTTCAGTATAGACAATACCAAGTCTGTGCTACACAGGGAGAACAAGCGAAATGACTAGCATTGACGCTGCTATCGAAGTCATTAATCTTGAAGCTGGTATTGAACTGGGCCATCACCAGGCGGTCACGGCGCTTGTGTCGTCTTCACATAGGGGCAGGTGCTGTTGCGTTATCGTCCTGGAGGGAGGTCCGGTCACGTGCGATTGGCTGATCTCTTCTAGCGGCCTTCTCTTCCCTGTCCTTCCCGACTGGCGTGCCAGCGCTTTACGCCGTAAGAAGCTCCACCATGAAGCACACACAACTACACACAACACTGTTCCTACGACTGATGGTTGCAACGTATTGAGGGCATTGCACAGGTGCTGGACATGGTCAGGTAGAACAGCGGAACCTGCAGGTGTGGCCAGCATACTCATTTATTTTCAAGCACTCATTTCTTGCAGTTTTTCTATATTTTTGTCCAATACTCGGGCTTTGAGCACGAGGTAGCGTACTCTCGACGAAAATTACGCGGTACAGACGAACACAAAATAATTTATGCTGTTTTAGCACTTGAACAACTCGACACAGTGGATAATGAACGAACGAGCGGGTGAACTGTAAGAATCACCACGTGAACCTGCAATCTATAACTGTCGCCAATATAAGATTTGTAGTCATTTGCGTAAGTTACAATTCACCTAAAGTTTCTGTATTCATTCGTGCAGAAGATACAGCCGTCAAATCGGATGAGTGTTTTGGAAACACCTGTGTTATAAAGTGTTCCAACGTCAGTGCTAACGTTTCATGGCATGACACACAGCTCATACCGCCGCATCCAGCCTGTTTGCATTATCAGTCGGCAGCTGCTCTGCAGCGCCCTGTACTCTCCACTCGGGTGGCGCACCGCGGCTGCAGCCGCTGTACAGCGAGGCTCGCGTTTTGTTCGTTCCGCCCCGGGCGCTGCGCTCGCCGAACGGATATCGAACTTCAGACGAGAAATATGAACCTCCACCCACAATGGCGCGCGTTTACATTCAGTAAGAGCGCTCCCTCAGATTCTCCTTTTATTCAGACTTCCCATTGTCGTATATCAGCACGCAGTAATCGAATAGCGGAACAAGGAGATCACCGTCTGTTTCTGAGTGCGCTGATGTTAAAATCATGGAAAATGTATTCGTTCTCTTTAGCAAGGTGTGAATATGGTGAAAATTCAGATTCTGGATTCATTATACACGATGGAGTTCAACAACCCGACAAAAAGGGCATCGGATACTGAACGAAGCAAAATTTGACGGGTGACCACAGGTCGTGTTCGTAAATACACTGCTGAGGGGATACTGCCGTAAAACGACAGCCAATGAATGACGAGCGAGTGTTGGTGTGTGCATTAAGAGTACTAGTAATTTCTCGAGGAATTTTTCCTGTAAACCGTGCTGTGCATCTAGTTTGTATCTAACGAACGGAATCTGTATTTTTCACAGGAAGCTGGTTTCAATCAAGCGACCATCTTCAACTCAAGGATTAACATTACATCCGGTTGGAGAAAGGTTGCTTGGCGTTGCAAAAAGACCTATTTTCACTTGATGCGTCTGTCACATATGCGAGTACATACATGTGCATACATTCTAAGCAAAGAAGGGAAAGCAGAAAGGTGGAAGGAGTATATAGAGGGTCTATACGAGGGCGATGTACTTAAGGACAATATTATGGAAATGGAAGAGGATGTAGATAAAGATGAAATTGGAGGTACGATACTGCGTGAAGAGTTTGACAGAGCACTGAAAGACCTGAGTCGAAACAAGGCTCCAGGAATAGATAGCATTCCATTAGAACTACTGACAGCCTTGGGAGAGCCAGTCCTGACAAAAGTCTACCATCTGGTGAGCAAGATGTACGAGACAGGCGAAATACCCTCAGACTTCAAGAAGAATATAATAATTCCAATCCCAAAGAAACCAGGTGTTGACAGATGTGAAAATTACCGAACTATCAGTTTGATAAGTCACAGCTGCAAAATACTAACACGAATTCTTTACAGACGAATGGAAAAACTGGTAGAAGCAGACCTTTGTCATTATCAATTTGGATTCCGTAGAAATGTTGGAACACGTGAGGCAATACTGACCTTATCTTAGAAGAAATATTAAGGAAAGGCAAACCTACGTTTCTAGCATTTGTAGACTTAAGCTTTTGACAATGTTGACTGGAATACTCTCTTTCAAATTCTGAAGGTTGCAGGGGTAAAATACAGGGAGCAAAAGGCTATTTACAATTTGTACAGAAACCAGATGGCAGTTATAAGAGTAGAGGGTCATGAAAGGGAAGCAGTGGTTGGGCAGGGAGTGAGACAGGGTTGTACCTCACCCCGATGTTATTCAATCTGTATATTGAGCAAGCAGTAAAGGAAAAAAAAAGAAAAATTCGGAGTAGGTATTAAAATCCGTGGAGAATAAATAAAAACTTTGAGGTTCGCCGATGACATTGTAATTCTATCAGAGACAGCAAAGGACTAGGAAGGGCAGTTGAATGGAATGGACAGTGTCTTGAAAGGAGGATATAAGATGAACATCAACAAAAGCAAAAGGAGGATAATGGAATGTAGTCGAATTAAGTCGGGTGATGCTGAGGGAATTAGATTAGGAAATGAGACGCTTGAAGTAGTAAAGGAGTTTTGCTATTGGGGGAGCAAAATAACTGATGATGGTCGAAGTAGAGAGGATATCAAATGTAGATTGGCAATGGCAAGGAAAGCGTTTCTGAAGAAGAGAAATTTGTTAACATCGAGTATAGATTTAAGTGTCAGGAAGTCGTTTCTGAAAGTATTTGTATGGAGTGTAACCATGTATGGAAGTGAAACATGGACGATAAATAGTTTGGACAAGAAGAGAATAGAAGCTTTCGAAATGTGGTGCTACAGAAGAATGCTGAAGATTAGATGGGTAGATCACATAACTAATGAGGAGGTATTGAGTAGAATTGTGGCACAACTTGACTAGAAGAATGGACCGGTTGGTAGGACATGTTCTGAGGCATCAAGGGATCACCAATTTAGCATTGGAGGGCAGCGTGGAGGGTAAAACTCGTAGAGGGAGACCAAGAGATGAATACACTAAGCAGATTCAGAAGGATGTAGGCCGCAGTAGGTACTGGGAGATGAAGAAGCTTGCACAAGATAGAGTAGCATGGAGAGCTGCATCAAACTAGTCTCAACAACAACAACATGTGCAAAGCCCGAAGGAACGAGTCGCTTTTATGAAACACTGTCATTTTCTCCCGTTGCGATGCAGAAGTGTGAAATTTAGATCAAAAGTGCCTACAACATTCCTCTGTAATGCCCTCGTAAATCTCGGACTCGAAGATGCTTCAAACCATAAGGTGTCGACTCGTGCGAGAATAAGCTCAGAAATTCATGTAGGATGCAAGGTGGTTGATGAGGTGAAACTGGCACCAGATTTCACCACACTTCTACACAACGCCACCGTGGACATTCCTTACGATGGGAAAGTCGTCAAATCCCCCCTTACGACGTCTCAGTCCTCTTGACGTCCCTGTGATGGAAGTCGGAACCGGGATGCCCAACGTTGAAATCATCCAGTTTCCTTATGGATGACTGAGGAAAACATGTCAGGAACACAGCGGCTCAGTACCGAAGCGAGAAGGCCTGATGATGTGGCACAAAGTGCGCCAATGAAACTATTCCTTACCTTGGGGCGTTCATGTACGCACATTCTTCTCTCAAAAACGACAGTCTGCAATGCGATGTGCAACAGAACGACGTTCTTGACAACTTTTGAAGCTGGTGGTGCACCGCTCCTCTCCCCCCTTCCTACCCCGGGACGATTCACACCTTCTCTAACGTCGTCGTGGGGGCTGCAATTCCATTGAACATGATCTGGCCCATTTGGACTGCGACCGCAATCTTTGCTCTAGTATCTACGCTGGAATCAATAGGGACAGTTCAAAATCATCTGATGAAATTCGAAAGTGATCTGAAGGAGCAATGGGTGTTAATGCTTTAATTCCCTATCTGTTTATCACCCTCCTGTTGCGTGATCACTGGAGGGTCCTTTACTGACACATGTCTGTATAAAATGGTTGAGGATCCTCTGAGATCATCCAAATCGGCAACAGCCGCGATGCCACCCACACACGTTTGTTGAGCACTTTAAAAATAAACCTTTATAGAGACAATCCTTGAGCGATTTCTAGGCATCTGCTGGCAGGCAACCGCTTTGTCAACGTGACAAAGGGTCATTCTGCCGTATTTGCCTGTAGCGTGCGGGTTTCTTCGTTTGCATGTAGGCCATTTAGCGTTGGTTACCGTGTTAGTTTAGATGTAGTTAAGGTTCTTCGTCGCTATAGTGTACATTATAGCGGGTATAAACTAAATACAGTAAGTACTACATTGAAAATAAAACTATTCCTTCTCTTGCGGCGTTCATCTACGCACATTTTGCGATTGTTTTCGGAATATATACAGGGTGATTTTTTACACCGTGTACAAACTCTAGGGATTGATCGATGAGAGGATACGGAACAAATGCATTAATTCCATGCTAGAGACCATCTATTCAATCATACTTTGTTTCAGAGACTGCAGTCTAATATGCGCTGTACCACCCAGTAACAAGGATGCATAATTTTTTCCTAGAGGATGCAACTGTTCCTCATACGTCACGCCCTAGAACACTCTCCTGTCATATTAATTGCTAATATTGTGTCCAATTCACTTCTCTTGCTGACGTACCTTCTAGTGGATGTGATACAGCGTTGTGCACCATAGTTTCACAGTCGAACCGAGAGCTTGCCGACATGATTTTTAGTTACGGAAAGGCAAATGCCAATGGGCGGTGGGCAGCAAGGTCGTACCAGGAGATCTATCCCCGCCGACAAAAACCACAGCGTTCAACGTCTGCAACAGTGTTTCGCCGTTTGTCTGAGACAGGGTCGTTTCAGGAAGCAGTAAACCCTGAAGGACTTAATCTAAGTGATCGGACACCAGTCTTGGAGGAATATGTGATTAAGACTGGAAGGCGACCGCCGTGTTAGTGCCAGGCAGTTCTCCAGCCAGTATAGGGTAAGCCAGACGACCGTGTGAAACATTGTCCATGAAGATTGTTACTACCCTTATCGCTTACAGCATGAGAAGGGCATACTAGCTAGAGACTTTCCACATCGGAAGCAGTTTTGTGACTGGTTTCTTCACCAGGCAACCACGATACCTGGACTTGTGTCATCCAACCCGTTCACAGTCAGCTGTGGGATGGTATGCAGAACCCCCATGGTATGTAGAAAGCGAATCATCAGCATCGATGCAGCCAGAATGTGAGGGGCGGGATAATTGGCGGCCGTATTTTGGGACCAATCTTCCTTCAACGTCGCCTAACAGACCGGAACTACCGACGATCCTTGCGGGTGACGTTGCCACCTCTGCTGGAAAAAGTGCCATTGCTGATTCGAAGGGTTACGTGGCTGCTACACGATGGTGCTCCAGCCCACTTCGCCGTTAACGTCCGGACGTATCTCAGTCGTGTCCTCCCTGGTCGATGGATCGGAAGACGGGGTGCATTTGTATAGACCGCTCGTTTACAGGATCTCAACTCGGGCGATTTATCGTGTATGCAGTGCCCATTCCAGATGTGGAAACACTGGAGCAACGTATTCATGCTGCCTTCGGCACTGTTCGGATGCAGCCTGGCCGGTGTGAATGTATGAGACAGAGCATTCTACAACGCGTATACGCATGCATTGAGGAACATGGGAACCATTGTCAACACGTACTGTAGCTGCGGCTGCATGGTACAGCGCTAGCTGTGTTGCATGGTACAGCGCATGTTAGACCGCAGTCTCTGTAACAAAGTATGATTGAATTAATGGTCCCTAGCATGGAAACCATGCATTTCCGGAAATAAATTCACTAGACATTTTTTGTTCCGTATACTCTCATCGATCAATCCCTAGAGTTCGTAACCTCCCCCTCACTTATCGACCTTAATGACAGTGAAAAATTAAACCGCGTGTACCTAATGGAAATTTGGGAAAAGCAATCGTCACCGAAGTTAATCTGTCGGTTAAGAGGGAGGAAAGGTTTACATCTAAATGAAAGGAAAAATGCAAATGAAATTGGTGGAAATTAATTTTGAAAAACGGGTGAAGTTAATAAAGAAAGTAAATGAGCGGTCTTTAAGTTAACAATTAACTGGCTTTATTTAGATATTTGAGATTTGGGGAAAATTACGGTCGCCAGTCCTATGGACAACTACTATAATAACTGAAAAAGAAAGGTTAATGCGCATATAATTAGCACTAAAAACGTGGCAACTGAAGGTTGACACGTGTTGTGTGAAAACTGAATTTTCGTCAGAAGTAATAAATTTCGCTACACTCTGACTTAATTTAGCAAAAAAATTAATAAAACCGGAGAACTGAAAGTTAAATTAGTGACTGAAATTAATAGTGAACTTTGCTTCTGAAGCACTATAAAATTAAATAAAATAAGGTTAGTCTTGGGCTACCTCAACAATCATTTCAAAAGCTACTTGAATCTACGCAATTTAGAAATAAGAGACTTAACTTTGAACTTGAATTAAATTATTCTGAACAATTAACAATAGTAAAATTTAGTACGTACCAAGCTGAGCTGCAGTCACAGGTAAGCTAAAATATGGTGACAAAACTCGCACTCTTAATTTATGCTTGTGTAATCTAAATATTGTAGCCAGCTATGAATACTTTAACTGAACATTGAAATTAAAGCAGTGAAATGGAATGATATTACTTTAATGCTGGAGTTTGAATATCAACGATACACGGGTTCATTCGGAAAAGGAACGGACCCTGCCTGGTAATGCAATTGGGACAATGAGCAACAAAGGTTCATGCTAAGTTGCTATATTCTTGTGATGTAAATGGAACAGTTTGAAAAGCTGAGGTCTTCCACACAGTTCTAAAACTTTACGTGCTTTCAGTCTTCCTTGTTGGTTGATTGAAGGTTTGAAGTCGTCGATCGAGGAGGTGGCGACAATCACTTATTGTTGGCCGTCTCTGTTGCAGAAGCTGGATGTTGGCACGCCTTCTTCTCGACACGGTCACCAGGCGAAACGGGCTCTTGATGTGTGCCTGCTAATGTGTCGCGTCCGCGACACAGTGCCAGGAACTACCATAGCAAGTCGAGCGCAATTACATGCTGCCAAACCCCGAAAGGGCGGCAACTCGCGGAGCGTCACACAACACACCTGCTCCACCGCCCTACTCCAGGCAGACTCTGCCCTGCCCGCGCTCCACGCGGCAGAGTTAACACTACCAAGATCCTAAACACTTTGGTTCTCCACAGGACCTATCGATGTAATCCTTCGATAGCATTGTTTTCCCTAGTCCAGACCCAGTGTAAAAATACAAATAATATTTTCAAAACAAACCTATTATACATCGACATAATTGCATAAGTATATATATACAAATAGTAAAACAATTACAATACGTAAAGAGACAGAAATGTCATATCTTCAGGTAACAAAACAAGGAAAAAATTTATAGTACAATAGATGGAAATAAGAGGATATGCATTTCCGGCGTTACAAGTTTGTACACGGTGTAAAAAATTTCTTCCTACTGAGAATGAGAAACAAAAACAGTGGCTCATTCCCCTAACGTTACCAGTTACCAGAGAAGTCAACCGCCAGAGAATGTAACGTGGGACTGAGGGAGACAGTACACCGGCTACGATGCAAAGCCTTCTCCGGCTCTGTCCTGACCCCGCCGGCGGAAGTGGCCGTGCGGTTCTAGGCGCTGCAGTCTGGAACCGCGGGACCGCTACGGTCGCAGGTTCGAATCCTGCCTCGGGCATGGATGTGTGTGATGTCCTTAGGTTAGTTAGGTTTAAGTAGTTCTAAGTTCTAGGGGGACTGATGACCTCAGAAGTTGAGTCCCATAGTGCTCAGAGCCATTTGAACCGTTTTTTCCTGACCCCACCACGTACTTGTCCTTCTTACTGTGCACATCTCTGTGTGCCTGTTTGAGAAGTCTGTTCTTCAGCAGAAAGGGGCTGCTCCATCGCGCCGGTTCGCTTCCTACACGAGCGCCACGATCTGCACTCTGTGTAGCTGACGACGCGCGCAAGTTGAGCAAACGACCCCCTCCCGCGCGCACATTCTGCGGTGCGGCGGGCAGGGGCAGCGGCAACTATGCCAAGTATCGGAGCGCGGCCAGACGCCAGAGCCGGCCGGTTATTGGCGCTCCGTCACGCGGGAACATTCCGTCGCCCACAACGCGGGGGCCGTTTGTCGCACGCCTCACCTCGCCCTGCGCCACAGCAGTCCCCGCGCGGTCCTACCTTGGCGCAGAGCCAGCCAGCCAGAACCCGTGGCCGCGCTGTCACACCGAGCAGGCGTGCTCTGTCTCCAGACACATTCAAGGACACTGCACGTGTTGTTTAAAGCATGTTGACGTTGTTGCGTTTGTAGGTTGTAGTTCTGCGACGGGTGTGTTCAAACAACTACATCTGCTTACCAATTTTCTCACGTACTACAAGAAATTCACCAGAAGGGGTTCCACACAGCTAAATGCAGCTTATTGCAGAGGGCGCGCACGGACCAATGACCTCGATGTTTGCTCCCCTTCCCTCAAATCAACCCCGCTCACGTGACTACAGCGACATGTGTGATCGCCGAAATATTGTGAGCATGGACACTATGAACCGGTAGTACACCGAGAGAAAAGGAAGAATTACGTAGCGTTTCATTGTTCAGTGCTCGAAATTTTTGAATTGAAATGTATTTACACTACTGGCCGTTAAAATTGCTACACCAAGAAGAAATGAGATGACAAACGGGTATTCACTGGACAAATATATTATACTAGAACTGACATGTGATTACATTTTCACGCAATTTGGATGCATAGAACCTGAGAAATCAGTACCCAGAACAACCACCTCTGGCCGTAATAACGGCCTTGATACGCCTGGGCATTGAGTCGAACAGAGCTTCGATGCCGTGTACAGGTACAGCTGCCCATGCAGCTTCAACACGATACCACCGTTCATCAAGAGTAGTGACTGGCGTATTGTGACGAACCAGTTGCTCGGCCACCATTCACCAGACGTTTTCAATTCGTGAGAGATCTGGAGAATGTGCTGGCCAGGGCAGAAGTCGAATATTTTCTGAATTCAGAAAGGCCCGTACAGGACCTGCAACATGCGGTCGTGCATTATCCTGCTGAAATGTAGGATTTCGCAGGGATCGAATGAAGGGTAGAGCCACGGGTCGTAACACATCTGAAACGTAACGTCCACTGTCCTAAGTGCTGTCAATGCGAACAAGAGGTGACCGAGACGTGTAACCAATGACACCCCATATCATCACGCCGGGTGATAAGCTAGTATGGCGATGACGAATACACGCTTCCAATGTGCGTTCACCGCGATGTCGCCAAACACGGATGCGACCATCATGATGCTGTAAACAGAACCTATATTCATCCGAAAAAATGACTTTTTGCCATTCGTGCACCCAAGTTCGTCGTTGAGTACACCATCACAGGCGCTCCTGTCTGTGATGCAGCGTCAAGGGCAGCCGCAGCCATGGTCTTCCAGCTGATAGTCCATGCTGCTGCAAACGACGTCGAACTGTTCGTGCAGAAGGTTGTTGTCTTGCAAACGTCCCCATCTGTTGACTCAGGGATCGAGACGTGGCTGCACGATCCGTTACAGCCATGCGGATAAAATGCCTGTCATCTCGACTGCTAGTGATACGAGGCCGATGGGATCCAGCACAGCGTTCCGTATTACCCTCCTGAACCCACCGATTCCATATTCTGCTAACAGTCATTGGATCTCGAACAACGCGAGCAGCAACGTCGCGATACTATAAACCGCAATCGCGATAGGCTACAATCCGACCTTTATCAAAGTCGGAAACGTGATGGTACGCATTTCTCCTCCTTTCACGAGGCACCACAACAACGTTTCACCAGACAACGCCGGTGAACTGCTGTTTGTGTATGAGAAATCGGTTGGAAACTTTCCTCGTGTAAACACGTTGTAGGTGTCGCCAACGGCGCCAATCTTGTGTGAATGCTCTGAAAAGCTAACCATTAGCATATCACAGCATCTTCTTCCTGTCGGTTAAATTTCACGTCTGTAGTACGTCGTCTTCGTGGTGTAGCAATTTTAATGGTTGGTATTGTAGCATCACATAATTTTTTCGGTGTATGGTACACTACACTGACGGGACATAAGTAATGGGATAACGATATGCACATCTGCAGATGTAGGCAAATCGCGTACACAAGGTACAAAAGGTCAGTGCACTGACGAAGCTGTCGTTTCTACTCAGGTAGTTATGGCCGCACGACGGAAATTAACAGTCATTGAAGGCGGAATGGCAGTTGCAGCTAGACGCACTGGACATTCCATTTCGGAAATCATCTGAGAATTCAATATTCTGGCATTCAGTGACAAGAGCGTTCCGAGAACACCAAAATTCAAGCATTTTCTCTCGCGACTGACAGCGCAGTGGCCGACGGCCTTCACTTTAACGACCGAGAACAGCGGTGGTTGCTTTGAGTTGTGCATGCGAGCAGACAAGCAGCTATTGCTCAATAGCCACAGAAATCAATGTGGAACGTACGGCGAACGTATCCGGGGAAATCTGGCGCTAACGTCGTATGAAACAGACGACCGACGCGAGTGCCTTTGCTAGCCGTACATCAAGTGCAGCGCTTTCCTGGGCTCGTGACCATATCGGTTGGACTCTACACTCCTGGATAACCGTGGTCTGGTCTATGAGTCCCGATTTCAGTTTATAAGAGCTGGTGGTAGTGTTAGAGTGTGGCGCAGACCTCACGAGCCTCGGACCCGAGACGTCAACAAGGCAGCACTGTCGAAGCTGGTGATGGATCCGTAATGGTGTAGGCTGTGTTTACATAGTGCTGACTGGGCCTCCTTGTCCAACTGAACCGACCATGAACTGGAAATGGATATATTCGGCCACCTGGAGACGGTTTGCTGCCTTTCATGGACTTCATGTTCCCACGAAAATGGGCCATGTTATCCGACCACAGTTGTTCCCGTTTTTTTTAAAGGACACTTTGGACAATTCGAGCGAATGATTTGGCCACCGAGACCGCCCGACACGAATCCCATCGGATATTTATAGGGCATAAACGAGAATTTTCTCCGTGCACAAAATCTTGCATCGGTAATATTTTCGCGATTATGGAAGGTTATAGAGGCAAAATGGCTAAATATTTCTGCAGTGGACTTCCAGAGACTTGTTGAGTCCATGCCATATCAAGTTGGTGCGCTACGCAGGGAAAAGGAGGTCCGACTAGATACTACGAGGCTTCCCATGACGTTGCCACCTCAGTGCATGTTGGTACCTTTTCGTGTTACATGCAGTACGTATGTGAACTATGCTACTTGATTGTGTGGTGTTTTCACTAACAAATGAACTGTTTTACAGCACTTAAAAATGAAACGTTTTAGTCTCGTGCCCACCACTACTGCCAAAAAAACAAAAAAATGAAAATAAAATAAAAACGAATGTAAAGTTTGTGTATATCCCTTCTGAAAATATATGTGCTATGAAACCCCTAGTATAAAACATATTTATATACCCCAGGAACTGTAAAAGGTAATACTGATTCCTTCCCCAAATATTTTTTTTCAATGAATCACTGTAGAACTCTTCACCAGTTTTCTTCACATACACAAGGATATGTAGACAGCACAGTTACCACTGACAAATACTGTATGAATGCACCAACGAATGTATAATGTTCGATCCGTGTCATTGCAAGCCATAATATATACCAACTTAGCGCAATGGCGTGCGACCCGAAGGTTCAAAATATGCCACAGCTGCAGCGCCCTTGAGGAGTCTCGTTGCTTTTACAAGCTCTTTGATTTTGGTAAGCGGTACCAGTTGTCTCCGTTGGCTCATCGCACAGTAATAATAGCCATTTATTCGGTTGCTTATGCCAATTATTTTAGGTAGTTTAATGTTCCACGTATAATTTCTCCAACTAATCGTAATAAAGTGGAGCGAGTCATTTTATACTCATATTACGCATTCACATGCAAATAGGGTTAAATTCTGGCAATATACAAAACTTTTTCAGATGCAACTTTAGAAACATTACTTAAATGCGAGGAGTCTTCAGAAAGTAAGTTACACATTGTTATGACAAGCCAACTAACTTTTATTGAATGGAATTCAACAGTTCAAAGTGACAAAGATACACGACACTAGTTTTCAACATAAGCAAGAAGTCTCTGTAAACAACAGTCGGCAAGCTGTACAGATCGTTCAATTCTTCGAGGATAGAAAGCCGTTCGTAAAGCACGGAGCAATTCGAGAATCGATGTATGAACGTCCTCATCATTGAAAAATAACTGGCGGGAACCAGGTACTGTTTCAGCTTTTCGAGAAGATGGAAATCACATGTTGAAAGATCACGAACGTCTTTGCGGCCATGGTCAAATTGTTAGCACCATTTGATAACGGCTAGACGTGACACTGCATTTGGTACATACAGAATTTCACAGTAAATTTCTGTGCAATTTAGAAGCTTTACTTACTACAATTGTACTGTCCCGCGCATCTCACCCCTGGTGTACTTTTCCGGTTGATGCACCTGTTATCCGCACCACAGCAGAACTGTGTCTGTACGAAATTCAGGACATGTACTCTCCACGCGCCACCCTTGTTACACAGTA
Organism: Schistocerca cancellata; assembly: GCF_023864275.1. Taxonomy (NCBI): domain Eukaryota; kingdom Metazoa; phylum Arthropoda; class Insecta; order Orthoptera; family Acrididae; genus Schistocerca; species Schistocerca cancellata. Next base: position 867,619,335 of record NC_064627.1, on the reverse strand, counting down.
GTCTTAGTGTGAGATGACATGTTTACCTTTCTTTCTGAAGTCCCTACGTAAAATTCTTCTAAGAACGGGAAGGAGATAACGATTTTCTCAGGCATTAGTCAAATTAACATTTACCACGCGGAGTGGCCGCGCGGTTTGTGGCGCCCTGTCACGGACTGCGCGACCGCTCTCGCCGGAGGTTCGAGTCCTCCATCGGGCATGAGTGTGTGTGTTGTTCTTGTCATAAGTTAGTTTAAGTAGTGTGTAAGTCTAGGGTCCGATGACCTCAGCAGTTTGGTCCCTTAGGAGTTCACACTCATTTGAACAAATTAACATTTACTGCCGGTCAGATATTTTTCGGTGGCGATCGGGACTCAGTTAGAAGCAGGACTCATCACTGAAGACAATTATATTCCAGTCAATAAGATTAAGATTACAGGCCGAAGACGTGTCTGAAGACGCACAGGACGTCATACGCCCCGAGAACCAGGAATGACAGTCTGGGATTCTGCTTCTTTTCACAGCAGAGCGTCTTTGGTTGTCATCCGAGGCACCCTTCCAGCCAGCTATACGTCGACGATATTTTACGCCCCATTTTGTTATCCTTCGCGGCACGGGATCCTGTGTGTACATTTCAGCAAGATACTGTCCGCCTGCACACGGCGAGGGTTCCTAGTGCTTTTCTTCGTGTTGCCAAACCCTATCAAGGCCAGCTAGGTCGCCTGATCTCTTTCCAAATTGAGAACGTTTGGAGCATCATGGGTACGCACCTCCAAACCACCTCTGAATTTTGATGATCTAGTGCTCCAATTGGACAGAATTTGGCACGATATCGCTCATGACGACATCCACCAACTCTATCATCAATGCCAAGCCGAATAGCTGCTTGGACAAGGGCCAAGTGGACCAACCTGTTATTGACTTGAACAAGCTTTGAAGCTTGAACGTATCATCCATTTCTTCTGAAACTGTATTCATTTGCTTGGCTGTAAATGTGCACAGTCGATTTTGTCGCTTGTGTTACAGTTCACCCTGCATATGCAAGAGTAAGCAAGATATTGGTTGATTTTTCTAAGAACGTACGGTCTCGAAATTTCAAGAGTAAAGCATACCGCTATGCAGTACTCCCGTCCTGCATCGTTGCCAATGACGTTGGATGATTATCTTTGTATCCCTCTCGTGCTTACGAAACGAATCTGTGACGAAACGCGTTACTCCTCTTTGAATCTTTTCTATCATGTGGTGTGGGTCCTGACTGACAAGCAATATTATTGCTCGAACAAATGTTTTTTTTAAGCCACCTCCTTTGATGATGTACCTCATGTCTTGGGGATTCTTTCAGAGAAAAGCTGTCTGGCGTCTGCCTTTGCTGTGATTAGTTTCGTGCCATCATTCCATTTTAAATCGCTCCCCACGCGCACGTATTTAAAGAATTTTATTCCTTTCAATATTTGTTTGGCAGTCCTGTAATCATAGTCTTTCCGTTTACTGGCCCGTAATATGTTACATTTGCTTATAGTGAGAGCCAACTGCCTGACATTGGATCTAGAGTCGATGCACAGATTCATGTGTTTAGCTGCAATTTCCTAGCATCAAATTATCTACAGTATATAACAACATCATCCGTGAACAGCACGAAGGAGCTTCCGACATTATCCACTAGGGGTGTAGTATACCACGTCGTGGGGAAACATCGTTTGTTAGAGACAAAGCGTTCAGTGACGCTTTGCAGTGACGCCAGGCGCCCCTTTGTATTTTCCGGTCCTGGGACGAGTTCATTTCACCTAACAGGATCTACTAACAAGGAGTGTAGCATACTATCTACCCAAATGGACAAATTTTCAAGAAGAAAACCGTAAGATGACTGGATGATAGGAAACACCGTTGAATACGAACCTCCAAAGCTTTCTCTCCGTTAAGAATGACATGCTGGATTTCTAATTTTCTCCATCGTTGTTGACGATAGTATCTTGGAGACACGCGGCCACAATCCATTTTATTATGCGAAAGGTTATAGACTTTCTCGGGCTGTACTTTCTTGATGTTTATTATTCACGTATTATAAAGTCCACGTTTTTAAAATCCACCTTATGTATTTCTTTCCTATTCACTCAGTAAATAGAAAAACAACTAGACTTGTTTTGTGGAAGGCTGAGTTTCCAGTCTCAGAAAGTGATTATCTCAAAACCTTATTGTGTAAATGATCGATTTCGAAATTCACGTTCTGTCGTTAGATGTATCTGGCAAATAAACCACATCAACAGGGTGATCCATTGATAGTGACCGAGCCAAATATCTCACGAAATAATCATCAAACGAAAAAACTACAAAGAACGAAACTCGTTCAGCTTGGTGGGGGAAACCAGATGGCGCTATGGTTGCCCCGCTAGATGGCGTTGCCATGGCTCAAACAGATATCAGCTGCGTTTTTTAAATAGGAACCCCGATTTTTATTACATCTTCGTGTAGTACATAAAGAAATATGAATGTTTTAGTTGGACCATTTTTTTCGCTTTTTGATGGATGGCGTTGTAATAGTCACAACGCGTAACAATCTGCCAGTGCGGACGGTATTTGCTTCGGATACACTACCCGTGTTAAAATGGACCGTTTACTAATTGCGGAAAAGGTCGACATCGTGTTGATATATGGCTACTTTGATTAAAATGCTATGTATGCTGCTCGGTATCCTGGGCGACATCATCCAAGTGTCCGGACCGTTCGCCGGATAGTTTCGTTATTTAAGGAATAAGGAAGTTTTCAGCCACATGTGAAACGTCAGCCACGACCTGCAAAAAATGATGATGCCTAAGTAGGTGTTTTAGCCGCTATGGCGGCTAATCCGCACATCAGTAGCAAACAAATTGCGTAAGAATCGGGAATCTCAAAAACATCGGTTGAGAATGCTACATCAACATCGATTGCACCCGTTCAAATGGTTCAAATGGCTCTGAGCACTATGGGACTCAACATCTTAGGTCATAAGTCTCCTAGAACTTAGAACTACTTAAACCTAACTAACCTAAGGACATCACACACATCCATGCCCGAGGCAGGATTCGAACCTGCGACCCTAGTAGTCCCGCGGTTCCGGAATGCAGCGCCAGAACCGCTAGACCACCGTGGCCGGCGATTGCACCCGTACCATATTTCTATGTACCCAGGAATTGCATGGTGACGGCTTTGAACGTTGTGTACAGTTCTGCCACTGGGCACAAGAGAAATTAAGGGACGATGACAGATTTTTTGCACGTTTTCTATTTAGCGACGAAGCGTCAGTCACCAACAGCGATAATGTTCTACCGATGTTGCTACAAGATTTTTCACTGGATGACAGAATGGCGATGTACTTCCAACATGATGGATGTCCGGCACATAGCTCGCGTGCGGTTGAAGCGGTACTGAATAGCATATTTCATGACAGGTGGATTGGTCGTCGAAGCACGCTCACCGGATCTGACGTCCCCGGATTTCTTTTTGTGGGGAAATTTGAAGGATATTTGCTATCGTGATCCACCGAAAACGCCTGACAACATGCGTCAGTGCATTGTCAGTGCATGTGCGAACATTACGGAAGGTGAACTACCCGCTGTTGAGAGGAATGTCGTTACACGCATTGCCAAATGCATTGAGGTTGATGGACATAATTTTGAGCATTTATTGCATTAATGTGGTGTTTATAGGTAATCACGCTGTAACAGCATGCGTTCTCAGAAATGATAAGTTTACAAAGGGACATGTATCACATTGAAACAACCAAAATAAAATGTTCAAACGTACCTCCGTTCTGTATTTTAATTTTAAAAAATCTACCTGTTACCAACTGTTCGTCTAAAATTGTGAGCCATATGTTTGTGACTCTTACAGCGCCATCTATCACAAAGCGAAAAATGTGGTCCAACTAAAACATTCATATTTCTTTACGTACTACACGAATACGTAATGAAAAATGGGATTCCTATTTTTTTATATAAAAAACGCTGTTGATATCCGTTTGACCTATGGCAGTGCCATCTAGCGGGCCAACCATAGCACCATCTGGTTTCCCCCTTCAAGCTAGACGAGTTTCGTTCTTTGTAGTTTTTTCGTTTGACGCTTATTTCGTGAGATATTTGATCCGGTCACGATCAATGGACCACCCTGTACATCGTTTCTAAAAAATACGTCCATCGAACTGTTTCCCACGGTTTTAGTTAAGAGTGACACACCAAATATCAGCGTTGAACTGAAACCGTAATGGACGAACACAGAAAATTGACATAATTCGTCTTTCTGTGACTTGCCTTACCTTAAGGCTTGATTCTGCGGAGTTTGCAGAGCTGGAGACTTGGCGTGATATCTTTTCGCGACTATTATTAACAGCCGGCTCTCCCAGAAAAGCCGGCGGTGGGCAGCTCTGACAGCGAGTGATGACGCTGCCAGCTCTCGGACAGGGGCTTGCCAAGTTGCGGGATCCCGCGCCGCCACGCCTCTGACGCGGGACAATGCAGGGAGCCACAACACGAGCGCGTCCGCCGTTCTGCGCCGACTGGCGGCAAGCAAGCCGTGTCCAGCGAGCATCTCTCTCCCTCCCCAGTACGGGGCCAGGCCGCTCCAAACTGAGCCGCAAATAGCGACCAGAGGCGAAAACAACGCCTACAAATTAAATGCAAAATCACAGTTGGCAGATGCAAGGTATCACCTTTTCCTTTGAGTGCTAAATATTTTATTCATCAAAACCACAGTTGCGATTTCGACTGTTTACACATTTTGAATCGGAGTACAGCGAAAGTCGAAATAATGTGGAATTTGTCGTGCGACATCGTGGAACATTCCCGCTTCCGCCCTATTGTATCGTGAAGTTCAGATAGGTGGCAGTGCCGTACGTAGTCTTCAAGATGGCGTCTGTAACGGAAGTGCGTTCCAAGCAGAGAGCTGCCACAGAGTTTCTTTCGGGGGAAAACCAGAGCATCGGAGCTATTCACTGGCGCTTGCAGACTGTCTACGAAGACTTGTCAGTTACCAAAAGCACGGTGAGTCGTTGGGCAAGGCGTCTGTCATCATCGAAACAAGATAGCGCCAAACTGTCCGATAGGTGGCGTAAGGCCGTCACACTCAACGGAGATTATGTTGAAAAATGGGGGTTTGTAACCAAAAGAGTGGGGAATAATATGGTGTATTTGAATCCTGAATAAAACAAACCTGCTTTCAGAAAAAAAAATCAGTTATACCTTGCTACGAAAAAGCTAACCGGCCGGTTGTTGAAACAGTGCATTTTGTAAATAAATGGTTTTAGCTGGCAAATGTTATGATATCTTTCAAGCAATTTGCTTCCTTCGGTACTTCGGCAGTGGGTTACGGAGCAAGTGTCTGGGCGCACATACTCTGGGTGATAGACCTACTGTGTCCATCAGGAGAATGTCATGGAACATAATATTAAGGAGGTAAACATTTGGTATTAGAGATCTGACACTAAGAGTGAAATATTTGTTCAAGTGCTCGTAGATCACCCATGATTTCTAATCGTGTACAAGAAAGATTACATCTGAAACATCATAAATGTACAAAGACATAAATGCCCTTTCCGTCAGGTCATGGGCTACATCTAGTGCATTTGCAACGCAGTCGAACGGGTAGGCTCAATCTGTTTCATGAAAGTTAACAGCGTTAGGCGTCTTGGCATGTGGGTAGTGTTTAGTCCGTTTGACTTTTCACTCTGCCACAACTATACGCAGCTTCTGGGCAAGGGAGGAGTAACTTTTTATTTTTTTCATCCGTGCACATACCGACTTTCTGCTAGTTTCCCCTGTGTGTGTCGCGCGCGCGCGCCCGCGCTTGTGTGTGTGTGTGTGTGTGTGTGTGTGTGTGTGTGTGTGTGTGTGTGTGTGTGTGTGTGCGAGTGAGTGAACGCGTGCATGAGAGTATTCTCGAAGTCCCTCCAGTATGGCCATAGTTCGTACAGTCGATGGTTCGCAGTCATAGCCTTAGCCTATCTTGGTACGAGGATAACGTGGAATCCAGATAGTTTGTCAATCGGTGACTAGTTGAGCCTTACATGCCGGTAAGGTGGTTGAGTAGTCCGCCCCTGGACTAATGGTAACACTGACCAGTCGGTCGATGGTACGAACTAGCGCACCATCTGGTACTCTATCACTGTCGCTGTGATGGTAGGTACTGGATGCTAGTATCAGACTGGTTCAAAGCCAAATGTATTGGTGTTAGTTAAGTTGATTTTAAAAGATGCTTAATTTATTTTCTTTCAGCCTCAATGTTTAGACATACGTTTCGCGATTTCATTATCATTTTTATTTTATGTATTTTTGGTTAACTTCGTTAACTTGGAATGGTATTCTTTCTTTCAATAGTAGCCCCACAGGATGAGTTTGTTTTGCCATAGACTGTTGAAGTATCCTTTATTCATTAGTGCATCATGCGATTCCACCTTTCAATAATGTTCGTGTTGATTTGTGAGCGCCGGCCGCGGTGGTCTAGCGGTTCTAGGCGCTCAGTCCGGAACCGCGCGACTGCTACGGTCGCAGGTTCGAATCCTGCCTCGGGCATGGATGTTTGTGATGTCCTTTAGTTAGTTAGGTTTAAGTAGTTCTAAGTTCTAGGGGACTGATGACGTTAGAAGTTAAGTCCCATAGTGCTCAGAGCCATTTGAACCATTTTTTGATTTGTGAGCCATAATTTCCTGATATCTTGATGGATTTATCTGTGTGTTCATGAGGCTGTCTGCTGACCATGTTCACAAGATGACCACTAGAGTAAACCTGTGTTGTTCAAACAGAAGATCATAACGTGTTCAGTCAAACAAATATCTACGATTTTCCCCTTTTGAATTTTCTTGAAGATAGAGCAAATTTTCCCTTTAGCCTACCTAGAACACCCCATCCCCTCCTTCTTTCCCTCGCTACGTTCTTCGAGTCAAAACACATCGATCAAACTACAGGAAACAAACTCTGAATCAACTGAATACCAACATGTGAGTCCGATTTTTACTAGTTTCAATTTTCAGAATTTCAGATAGTGTGATTTTTCGCCCACCGTCCAGGGGTATGGCCCGAGTTTCGCCATTTCGGATATGTTCATGCGATCGTTTCAATAAGTGTATTATACCAAGCAAAATATATTCCTGTGTGGTTGTTGATTGTGGAAATGCCTACCCATGACATTGCACATCACTAACAGTATCGATTGCTACTGGTCATTGTAGTAAAAATAGACTGCAAACGAACTGCTGTTGGTTTTCTGCACACGGATTGAGTGTCTCCTGCCTTTCCTCTAACATATCTATCCATTTTAAGAATCTGGTTCGTGATACCTTATTTGTTGTCATTTGCTTTGCCGGTTTACAATGACGGAAAAAAATTCCCAAGATCAAGAAGTAGTTGTGCGAGATAAACGAAAGTTGGTAGGCGTGGTTCAAACATCTCAAAGATGACGTCTATTCAGTTTTCACACCAGTGGCTAAGAGTGGCGCTAATGTCGCCACTATGAGTGTGCACATCAGGCTTGCTTTAAATACGCGCTGTAATTGTCGTGCGTGTTAGTTACTTTTGAGATGGGACTTACTTGAATCAGTTAAGAACGCCTTTAAGACGACGAAGACAGCTCACTGAATATGACAAGGTCGCGTAACAGGGCTACGAGAAGCTGGATGTTTCTCCCATGATATTGCAGAAAGACTTGGCTGGAACGTAGCCACTGCACACGGTTACTGGCAACGGTGGTCACGGGAAGTACACTCGCAAGAGGATTGGGCTCCAGACGGCCACGTGGCACAACCGAGAGGGTATACCATCGTGCTCGGCGTATGACTCTGGAGCACCGAACTGCATCTGCAGCAGCAATCTGAGCTACGTTAGCACAACAGTGACAAAAAGAAACGTGTAAATCGAGTACTTCAATGAAAGTTTCGAGCCAGACGCCCTGTAGCGAGCATTCCACTGACCCCAAACCACCGTCGTTTGGGATTTTAGTGGTGTCAAGAGAGAGCTCATTGGAGGACGGAGTAGAATTCTGTTATTTTTTTTCCAGAAGAAAACTGGTTCTGTCCCCGTGCAAGTGATGGCCGTGTGTTGATTAAATGGGGCCAGGTGATCGCCTGCAACCAACCTATCTGGGACCTAGACACACTGAACCTACACCTGGAGCTATGTACTGGCATGCGATTTCGTATGACAGCAGGAGTATGATTCGACCTGTGGTGCTGCCATTCATGGACAGCATTACTGGCGTTGTTTTCCAACAGGGTAATGCTTGCCCAGATACGTTGTAACCCAACATGCTCTATACAGTGTGTTGATATGTTGATTTGGCCTGCTCGATCACTAAATGTGTCTCTAATCGAGCAGGTATAGGACATCATCGGACGAAAATTCCGAAGTCATGCACTATTAGTATTAACCTTCCCTGTATTGAATGGCCAAGTGCAACAGGCATGGAATTCCACGCCAGAAACTGACACCTGTCACCTGTACGACATAATGCATGCGCAAGCACAGGATTGCAGTCAGGATTCTGGAATTTTATACAGGTTATAATGTACCAGCATTTCAAATTTGTAATGGCTTATCTCGCGTTTACATTAATCTGTGGTCTTGCAATGTCAATCATTGAAATATGCTACCTAGACATATGTATTCCCGAAATTTCATTACTCTCCATTAATTATTTCTTTCTGTTGGGAGATTTTCCGTTCTTCTAAAACTATCTTGTCAGGTTCACGACAAAGATTATAGTTACCTGACAGAGCACATCACGTTATCCTGTATGAGCAGCAAAAATGAAAGCAATATCGTGTGTACCTTCATGGCAAGCTGATGGCACCGTTATTGTGCATTTTATACATAAATGTTCTCAGACCTTTTGCAGACGAAACATTTGTAATGGAGAAAGAGTTTCACAGTCATTCCATATATATACAGGATACGTACCTCCTATGTACAGTGACGTAGGTACGTAACTATCGCCACATTTGTCTACATTTGCAGCAAAACATTTGCTTAAACACGTTTTGTACCGCAAAAATGATTTTTATAGAATGTCATGTCCGAAAATACTTACCGACTTATTCAGGTGCCGCGTGGGATTAGCCGTGCGGTCTAGGGCCTGCAGTCATGGACTGTGCGGCTGGTCCCGGTGGAGGTTCGAGTCCTCCATCGGGCATGGGTGTGTGTGTTTGTCCTTAGGATAATTTAGGTTAAGTAGTGTGCAAGCTTAGGGACTGGTGACCTTAGCAGTTAAGTCCCATAAGATTTCACTTACATTTCACTTATTCAGATGTGACCTGAGAGAAATAAATCGGCATAAATGACCGTTCGTCTTATTACAGTTTAGCAGCACGTGGCCATATAAGATAGCTACCGCAGCCCATATTTCTACTGCTGTTAATAATGAATAAATATCCAGAATGAGATTTTCACTCTGCAGCGGAGTGTGCGCTGATATGAAACTTCCTGGCAGATTAAAACTGTGTGCCCGACCGAGACTCGAACTCGGGACCTGTGCCTTTCGCGGGCAAGTGCTCTACCATCTGAGCTACCGAAGCACGACTCACGCCCGGTACTCACAGCTTTACTTCTGCCAGTGCCTCGTCTCCTACCTTCCAAACTTTACAGAAGCTCTCCTGCGAACCTTGCAGAACTAGCACTCCTGAAAGAAATGATATTGCGGAGACATGGCTCAGCCACAGCCTGGGGGATGTTTCCAGAATGAGATTTTCACTCTGCAGCGGAGTGTGCGCTGATATGAAACTTCCTGGCAGATTAAAACTGTGTGCCTGACCGAGACTCGAACTCGGGACCTTTGCCTTTCGCGGGCAAGTGCTCTACCATCTGAGCTACCGAAGCACGACTCACGCCCGGTACTCACAGCTTTACTTCTGCCAGTTTGGAAGGTAGGAGACGAGGTACTGGCAGAAGTAAAGCTGTGAGTACCGGGCGTGAGTCGTGCTTCGATAGCTCAGTTGGTAGAGCACTTGCCCGCGAAAGACAAAGGTCCCGAGTTCGAGTCTCGGTCGGGCACACAGTTTTAATCTGCCAGGAAGTTTCAATGTATAAATATATTAGTTTGAAATAATCGTTTTATTGATTATCGATTTCGATAGATCTGTGCTGTCATCATCGTATCTTGTAACACATTAACAGAAGATCATGAACTGATGGATGCATCAAAGATCTGTCCAAACAGGTAATCAATAAAAATATTTACAAGCAGTCTTGGCGTACCTGATATTTCAGGATAATCTAACAATTCAGATCGCCCCCAGCTGTTGATACAATGTCAAAATATAATTTATAAATAACTAAAATGCTAATAAACAAGAGGATTTAAACGTGAGAACGAAGTGGTTGATGCATGTGGATCAACTCCGAAATCAACCAGTCGGGTTGCCGTTTGTATCGAGGGCAGGCAAAAATGTGATTACTGTCCTGGAGCGCCCCACAGCCGCAATTTGGCAGTGTTACGAGGTGGTGCCTGTAAAGATGTCAGTGGCAATGATGACTGTCTTTCAACTTGTAAATGACCTTCACAAACTGTCTGAGCGGTCTCTACGTCAGGTAGGTTGGATTTCAGAGCCCCTTTTGCAGCATACCATTGGACTTTCGGTTGAAGCACTCTTCGCCCGCTAAACAAACTGCTGGTCTTTGCTTTTGACCCTAGCCGGAACTCATAACGCCATATAGGTACTGCTGAGAAAGTCACAGTCGTTGCAGATAATTTTAAAATGTATTGACACCCTCATTCACATGCTTACGCACTGCATAAAAGGGCCCCATGCTAATCATACTAGCTAAATTCAAGTGAGCCGTATACAGCGCCCTATCAGTTCTTTCTTCGCATATAACCAGCGCATTTCGGCACATAAAGAAAAAGTCATAATGAGCTTGGATGAACGTGCTGACATTCACAACGTAACTGGGAAAAATATGGTCAACTAAACATGATCTGTTCAACTGGACATTCGTAACAATTTTTACTAATATCAGTTGATGACTTTATCAATTGAGGAGGCCCAAGAGCTTAGCCTAGCCATGTCAACAGTATCTCTGCGACATTCTGTAACTACTCTCCAGACCATATGATACAGCATTTGTATACACCACATGGTGCAACTAAAAGTTGCGGAACCGGTTGTGTGGGTCTATAATTGACTTGAATAAATACAACTACTCGGACTACTGGACTTTTCATTCAATTTTATATTAATAATTTTATCACATGTATTAAAATGGTGTTTAGTGTATGAATTGTCAATCAGTTATATGTAGTCGTTTGAGCTACTCCGCCAGTTACATAGTACGTCGGATTCCCGTCTTCGTTCTCTAATAATCACCTTCTTTGTCAGTCGAGTTTTCCCGTTTTCTTAAGGGGTCGGCATTTTTTATATCGGATTTGGAAGAGTTACGGACAATCGGTGGCCGGATAATCTGATACCGCTATTCCCCTCGCAAAGGAATTTGTGTGCCCCATCTGTATGCGTCTAGTGTATTTGTCGAGTGTAATAACGTTTTTGAAATTTTTGCGTAGTATCTGAGGCGGGATGTAAGTACCGGCCCGGTATTTACCTAATTGGATGTGGAAAAACACCTAAAAACAACATCCAGTTTGAATGGCCCATCAGCTTTCGCCCGTAATCCTCTCCCCGTGACCCAGTAGTGCTATCGTTTGTTGGGATGTCGTCAGCAACATAAGAATAAAAACCTGATAGTAATAAATGTTTCCTTACTAATATAACAAATAAGAGATATGTTAACATCACGATTCACTTTCCATTTTAACAGATCTTCTTATAATCCCCACCCACACTCGCGTGCTTCATGTGTAAAGCGCTTGTGACATAATCTGAATTTCTCTTTCTTCAGAAGCCGAACAAAATAATAAAATGAAAAATAAGAGAGACGCGTGGGTGCCCAACACATCAGTTCACTGACGCCTTGCAACGTCTCTGCTCTTATTTGATAAGAGGAATTAGTTAGTCCGAAAGATGTTAATGAAATTAAAAGCTTTCAATTAACCAGAATAGCCATAACCGATTTTTAACGTTTTTAGGAGCACGTTTTTGTGGTGTGTCTGAGTTTCAAATTGATGAAGAATCTACAAGAGTCCTCAGAATTTCATGTGACTTATGAATGTAATCTTAGAAAGCTAGCTCGAGAGAAAAAAAGACGGCTCAGAAACCGCACTCCTAAAACTCAAACACAGTGCAAGACTTCTCGGCGTCGCGGCTAGACGACACCGGCGAATCTGATAACGGATAATGAAATTCGTTATTCACTTCTAAGCCACTGCCTGCGTATTACAATGATAAGAAAGAAAAGCTTCACTGCAAGAAGTATAAAGCGCGAGTGAAGGCCACTGAGAAAATTTACTTACCTTAACAATGTGAAAATCTGGGCTGAAGGAGCGTCGACTGAAACGGAGGGATTCCCAAGCTTATATTCTTTAGCTGCTGTAACTATCACAGGAGCGTTACTTGACTTGATCCGTAAACTATTTAGTCTATATTTCACTCTCTTGATACACATATTGTGCAGGAGATGAACAGAACGTAATCTATCCCGACAAATATGTGTATGTCGCTCGTCGTCTACCTCACTTAACAGACGAAAATGCAAATTTCTTCAGCCATTCGCATGGTGGTATTTGCGCTCCTGCTATCTCATGCATAAACATGTCAGCAATGTAAACGCAGCACGCCAAGAACCCCTGTGTGTTTCAGCCCGTGCCGCTGCCACTGCCAAGTGGCCTTTGAACTGCAGCGTACCTCCGCCCCTAAAGCAATTCACCAGAGCTGAACGTCGGTGTAGCTGCATAACACACTGGCTACATAACACACTGCTCTTGTGATACTGCAGTTACGTTACGCTTCCTTGGCTACAATTTCCTACTATTCAGTTTATCACTCATTAAAAACGGGTGCTTTTTCCCCTTTGGTGGCTTAGGTTAGATGTTATTTTTTATTCTGTTACTGACACAATCGCAAGATATATTTTGCAGATAAAAACATGAGGGTCTATAGTATAATAAAATGTTACGTTAAATCAATCACAATCCCCACTGAGTGATAATTTTCCTTTTTAAAACCACGCACAATATTTTGTACTACCGCTTGTCTATTGTAGAGTCAAATTATTGTGACTGGCTGCTTGAATCGTCGATAACAGCAACTATATCAAGTAGTTGAACGCACAGGCGGTATTGTACAAGAAATGACCCAGATGCGAGATGATAGACCCTCTACTGCAAACTTAGAGCACGTGTTGAAGATACAGAAAGCCAACGATAAAGTGATGAATTTAAAAACAGAAATACTTGCTTATAACCAATATTAGGGAAGATATAATAGCAGAAGAAGTGAAAAAAGTTACCTGCACAAGATGGCCGACGCAAGGTAGATATCAGAAGTAAATCGTGCAAGCGAAGGAGATTATTACGACTGGAATTGTGAATGGCACGTATGTGAGTTCTATAAGGGCGTCCGCCTGGCGGCCATACAACCGAAAGTCTCTTCTCGGCCATGGTTCACCTCGGTGAAGCTTAGCAGACGTCTGTGGCCTATCATCCGCATGAGCCTGGGTCACTGGTGTTTCCCCACCCACCTACACCGGTTGAAAATCATCGCTTCTGGACACTGTGATCAGGACACAACGGCGGTAGCGGACCTGTAGTACGTCATATTGGCGTGTAGCAAGTATTAGGCCGCACAGGCGGTCCTGTACAAAAAATTGGTTGCGAGGGGCTATACCCTCCCTACAGATGTAACTGCTTCATTTCACTGGCTCGATATATGTAGCTATCATTTCCTAGCGAACGAACTAAAAGACGCCGCTATGACCTATAAGTTATGCTGATCTTCTCTCCCAGGGAACCAGCCCGGTTAGAAAACTGGGACGTGTGTTAGTGTTTTTACTTCGTATTAAGAACTTATCTTTTTACATGACTCCGTTGTCCAGCTCTGAATTATAAGTTGGCGGTTGTGCCAATCTCCTCTGGAGCCGAGCCTGTTCGAACACTGGATCGTAATCTTGTGTTTTTAAATTTATCTTTACTTTTAAGTTATCTTTGTAACTGTTCTATTGTGAATGCTTCACTGATATTAACTTGGTACTGTTGTAACTACTGCTAACTGTCTGATGTACGTCTTTTATTGTATTTATTTTACAGTAAGGACTTACGTTTGACCGATGAACTCCTTTCATTGTTCTACTGTGGAAATCGCGATTATGTTACTATAGCACTTTCGCAACTACATGCTGGCTGGATAGTATCTACTGCCCTAAACCAAAAGATAAATAAACAAAAAAAAAATGGGAAGATGCTGCTTTCAGCTGAACTACTGCTGTGGTATCAATTATTGAAATTTGACTATGGTAAGGAGTGTTCATTTGGAGAAGGAACGTAGAATGCGCACAATGCTAAAACCAGTGAAACTTTCGAAGTGTGGTGTAACAGAAAAACGATAATGGTTAAGTGGACTGAAGTGTTTCGAAAAACCTTAACAGGAGTAGTTATTTGTTAGTGGACCATCCAAGAGGGAGTTCAGGAGAAGTTAACGTTGCGTTGAAAAGAACTGTTGGGGAGATACGCTTTGAGCGATAGACACGCAATATGTCGTTTGTGAGGGTACTCGAATACGCTGGCAGTTCGAGGAACGACATAACTGTGCCTTGGTTAAGGATGCAGTTCTACTACCCAGACCTTTCATCTGTTCTTTCCCCTCGGATACCTAGGAATGTCTACCACTCTGGCACGAACATCGGTCCTCTCTCTGCGGAAACAAGCCCAGGGAGATTTAATCCCTCCCTACCGCTTGGGCAAATGTCGTCCGTCTCCTAGCGAGAAGATAATTTTAACTTGACTACGTACTGGCCAGTGCTTACTCACCGATTGACATCTGTTAACTGGTTGACCCTCTGGGTGTTGAGCCGCATACCGTGGAAGCCAACCTGAAAGCAGGGGTTTCAGTTGACAATAACCCACGAACTACAGATGCGTTGCGGGTTAGCGGCGTCTAAGGCGAAGTCGCGACAGACGCAAACATTAATGCCTCCAGTTTTTATGCGTACTTTACAGTCCTCATGTGACAGCGTAGTGTTAAAATTGTACGATGTAAATACCATTGCTCGGTTTTCTGGATCTGAGGATGGTACTACATACTGCTGAAACTAGTGACCCAGTGATTTTGTAAATTGGTTTTCAAAAGGAGATTACAAGATAAAATACTTTTGTATTCAAAGGAGAAAGTTGGTGACTGAAATTTTCTGAAAACATCTCGCCGTATTTGCGTTAGTAAGTTGCTGGATACCACGTTATTACAAGTCAGCTGTAGTGATATTGCTCTTATTTTAAATTGATGTTTTTTAAAACATGACCGGTTTCGTGGCGTTAAGCTGCATCTTCAGGTGAACATACCTGGTAGAAAGCAAAGTACAGTGTCACCAATTTTGTAGGTATTAAAATAAGTAAAGAGTGTCTAAAATATACTCACAATGTTAAAAGGTCATAGGCACATCCACAGTTCTTAGTCAAAATTTACTATTCAGAGAATATCTTCAATACTACGGCGAGCGAAAGGTAAAGAAGAAGTGCCCCATTCTTTAAAATTTGCGTGCATCGGAAAAGAAAACAGCAAATATTTTAAAGTGGGTAGACGAAACATTTCTTTTAAATAAATATGCCGGATTTGCGATAAAGAATTGTTACTGCCAAAAATGTTAGCCGCAGCACGCGCAAATAACATGGTAGTGTCTTACGACTAGGACAGCAGGGCAGCTCAATGCAGGGCATTCCATAGTGGCCCACACGAACGACAAAGAGAGACTAGCTGGCTGGCGGAACGGAAGCTATTCATGTCCACAGTGTGACGTCCTTTATTTATGGCTAGGAGCGCAGTGGTTATTCAACGTAAACTGTGCTTTTTCTTGTTTGTATCTAAGACTTTTCCCTGTACTGAGGCCGGCCTGTGTGGCCGAGCGATTCTAGGTGCTACAGTCTGGAACCGCGGGACTGCTACGGTCGCAGGTTCGAATCCTGCCTCGGGCATGGATGTGTGTGACGTCCTTAGATTAGTTAGGTTTAAGTAGTTCTAAGTTCTAGGGGACTGACGACCTCAGATGTTAAGTCACATAGTGCTCAGAGCCATTTTTTGAAACTGTATTGAGCAGCCCTGCTGTCATACTGGTAAGACATATTATAATTTGCGTGTGCTACGACTGACCATGCTTGCAGTGACAGTGAATAGTAAATTTTGACTAAGAGCGATGGGTATGCATATGATCTCTCAACATTGTGTGTATACTTTAGACAATCCTTTTCTAATTTTAATATCCGCAAAAAAATGGTTCAAATGGCTCTGAGCACTATGGGACTTAACATCTGTGGTCATCAGTCCCCTAGAACTTAGAACTACCTAAACCTAACTAACCTAAGTACATCACACACATCCATGCCCGAGGCAGGATTCGAACCTGCGACCGTAGCAGTCCCGCGGTTTCGGACTGCACTGCCTAGAACCGCGAGGCCACCGCGGCCGGCTATCCGCAAAAAAAGGTGACACTGTACTTCACTTTTTACCACGGAGGTTCGCCTGAAGATGCAGCTTATAGCCGCGAAACCGGTTTATGAGTGGGTTAATTTATAAATTTTTTGACTTTTCTCATCTCGTGATTAATCAGACCTGGATATCATTAAGTGACGGGAACTAGTTAATTTTTGTGACTATAATTTCAACTGAGACTCTGAAACAAATATTTTTTTTATTAACAGAGTTCGGACAAAAAGGAATACAAACGTCTCAAAAATGAGATCGAGACGCAAGTGCAAAATGGCTAAGCAGGGATGGCTAGAGGACAAATGTAAGGACGTAGAGGCTTATCTCACTAGGGGTAAGATAGATATTGCCTACAGGAAAATTAAAGAGACCTTTGGAGAAAGGAGAACTACTTGCATGAAAATCAAGAGATTTGATGGAAATACAGTTCTAAGCAAAGAAGGGAAAGCAGAAAGGTGGAAGGAGTATATATAGAGTCTATACAAGGGCGATGTACCTGAAGACAATATTATGAAAATAAAAGAGGGTGTAGATGAAGATGAAATGTGAAATATGATACTGCGTGAAGAGTTTGACAAAGCACTGAAAGACCTGAGTCGAAACAAGGCCCCCGGAGAAGACAACATACCATTAGAACTACTGACAGCCTTGGGAGAGCCAATCCTGACAAAACTCTACCATCTGGTGAGCAAGATGTATGAGAGGTGAAATACCCTCAGACTTCAAGCAAAATGTAATAATTCAAATCCTAAGAAAGCAAGTGTTAACAGATGTGAAAATTACCGAACTATCAGTTTAATAAGTCACAGGTGCAAAATACTAACGCGAATTCAAATGGTTCAAACGGCACTGAGCAGTATGGGACTTAACTTCTGTGGTCATCAGTCCCCTAGAACTTAGAACTACTTAAACCTAACTAACCTAAGGACATCACACACATCCATGCCCGAGGCAGGATTCGAACCTGCGACCGTAGTGGTCGCGCGGTTCTAACGCTAATTCTTTACCGACAAATGGAAAAACTGGTGGAAGCAGACCTCGGGGAAGATCAGTATGGATTCCGTAGAAATGTTGGAACACGTGAGGCAATACTGACCCTACGACTTATCTTAGAAGAAAGATCAAGGAAAGTCAAACCTACGTTTCTAGCATTTGTAGACTTAGAGAAAGCTTTTGACAATGTTGACAGGAATACTCTCTTTCAAATTCTGAAGGTGGCAGGGGTAAAATAGAGGGAGCGAAAGGCTATTTACAATTTGTACAGAAAGCAGATGGCAGTTATAAGAGTCGAGCGGCACGAAAGGGAAGCAGTGGTTGGGAAGGGAGTGAGACAGGATTGTAGCCTTTCCCCGATGTTATTCAATCTGTATATTGAGCAAGCAGTGAAGGAAACAAAAGAAAAATTCGGAGCAGGTATTAAAATCCATGGAGAAGAAATAAAAACTTTGAGTTTCACCGATGACATTGTAATTCTGTCAGAGACAGCAAAGGGCTTGGAAGAACAGTTGAACGGAATGGACAGTGTCTTGAAAGGAGGGTATAAGATGAACATCAACAAAAGCAAAACGAGGATAATGGATTGTAGTCGAATTAAGTCGGGGGATGCTGAGGGAAATAGATTAGGAAATGAGACACTTGAAGTAGTAAAGGAGTTTTGCTATTGGGGGAGCAAAATAACTGATGATGGTCGAAGTAGAGAGCATATAAAATGTAGACTGGCAATGGCAAAGAAAGCGTTTCTGAAGAAGAAAAATTTGTTAACATCGAGTATAGATTTAAATGTCAGGTATTCGTTTCTGAAAGTATTTGTATGATGTGTAGCCATGTATGGAAGTGAAACGTGGACGATAAATAGTTTAGACAAGAAGAGAATAGAAGCTTTCGAAATGTGGTGCTACAGAAGAATGCTGAAGATTAGATGGGTAGATCACGTAACTAATGAGGAAGTATCGAATAGAATTGGAGAGAAGAGAAGTTTGTGGCACAACTTGACTAGAAGAAGGGATCGGTTGGTAGGACATGTTCTTAGACATCGAGGTATCACCAACTTAGTATTGGAGGGCAGCGTGGAGGGTAAAAATCGTAGAGGGAGACCAAGAGATGAATACACTAAGCAGATACGGAAGGATGTAGGCTGCAGTAGGTTCAAAAATGGCTCTGAGCACTATGGGACTCAACTGCTGAGGTCATTAGTCTCCTAGAACTTAGAACTAGTTAAACCTAACTAACCTACGGACATCACACACATCCATGCCCGAGGTAGGATTCGAACCTGCGACCGTAGCGGTCTCGCGGTTCCAGACTGCAGCGCCAGAACCGCGCGGCCACTTCGGCCGGCGCTGCAGTAGGTACTGGGAGATGAAGAAGCTTGCACAGGATAGAGTAGCATGGAGAGCTGCTCAAACCAGTCTCAGGACTGAAGACCACAACAACAACAACAGAGTTCCATCAGTGAATGGTAGCGCAGAAACGCGAGGAAAACCAGCCTCCGGTGTGAGCTGTTGCGGGCGCACGTGGTCACGCGACGCATCTCCCCGGTGTGATAGCCGGGGTTATCCGCCGTCACTGCGCTGCACTGCGAGTCTCTTTGCGCGCCGCTAATTGACCGTAACGAGATAATCGCCGGGGGCGCGGCCGGGTCCGGACAGGTCGCCGGCAAAAAGCGGTCGCCGATCCCGGCCGTCCGGCGCCGACATGCCGCCGCTGACAGCCTGCCAATTCGTGTAAACACTGATTTAAGCCCTGCAGCTGCGGGCGGTCGGCACGCGGACACGTGACTCTGGCGCGGAACGTGCGCTTCGCAGCCCTGACAAATCCCACCATTCCTATCTTAACAAAAAACTCCGTTACTATGTCTCTAAATAAAATCTGTTGTCATCCCACGGTTCGAACTAGGGAAGGACTTAACTACAAATATCAATCACGAATAGTATTTGTTTCATTTATTTATGTACTTAACCTAACAGTATTATGGCATACAAGCCCTCTCTTACTTCACGGTTACTTCTACAACGATGTCAGTACTCTGCAAATCACATTCAACTGCCTGGAAGATGGATCATCGAACTACCTTCACACTATTAATTAGTTAAATGTTCCATAGAATGAAATTTTCACTCTACAGCGGAGTGTGCGCTGATGTGAAACTTCCTGGCAGATTAAAACTGTGTGCCGGACCGAGACTCAAACTCGGGACCTTTGCCTTTCGTGGGCAAGTGCTCTACCAACTAAGCTACCCAAGCACGACTCACGCCCCGTCCTCACAGCTTTAATTCCGCCAGTACCTCGTCTCCTTGCCCGCGAAAGACAAAGGTCCCGAGTTCGAGTCTCGGTCCGGCTCACAGTTTTAATCTGCCAGGAAGTTTCATATCAGCCTACACTCCGCTGTAGAGTGAAAATTTCATTCTAGAAACAACCCCCAGGCTGTGGCTCCGCAATATCCTTTCTTCCAGCAGTGCTAATTCTGCAAGGTTCGCATGAGAGCTTTTGTGAAGTTTGGAAGGTAGGAGACGAGGTACTGGCGGAATTAAAGCTGTGAGGACGGGGCGTGAGTCGTGCTTGGGTAGCTCAGTTGGTAGAGCACTTGCCCGCGAAAGGCAAAGGTCCCGAGTTCGATTATCGGTCCGGTTCACACTTTTAATCTGCCAGGAAGTTTCAAATGTTCCATAGATCATTTCAACAATCCTTTTATCGAAATTATGAGGAACGAATCCATTTGCAAGATATGTATACACGATAAACACATTAACCCGCCAAGGTAGCCGAGAGCGCTAACGCGCTGCTTCTTGGACTCGGGTAGGCGCGCCGGCCCCGGATCGAATCCGCCCGGCGGATTAACGACGAGGGCCGGTGGGCCGGCCAGCCTCGATGTGATTTTTCGGCGGTTTTCCACATCCCGCTAAGTGAATACCGGACTGGTCCCCATGTTCCGCCTGAGTTACACAGCTCGCGGACATCTGAACACATTCGCACTATTCCACGGATTACAATCGACACAGACATTTGGGGTACACTCATTCCATCCCGGGGGTGGGGGAGGGGGTACGGAGTGGCGGCAGGAAGGGAATCCGGCCACCCCTTAAACATTAACATGCCAAATCCGATTAACGATGGCTGACCCTACGTAACTGCGGGACAAGGCGCAAGCGATAGACAGAATGGTATACATGATAAACACATTATCATTTTATTCCTACTCATGCAACTACACTTGAAAACAGTTTTCTTTATTTTTACTTATTTATTTCTTTTTTACTGGCTACCACTTTTTAAGTACGAATTTGTCAATGGAATAGAAGGAGTGGTCCAGGAGAAACGATTTTAAAATAGATGTAAGCCTTTGTTCGCTACCTGTCAGATGTTTTATGTTGTTGTGTAAATGAGAAAAACTTTTTATTGGTGCATGTTGAACTCCAGTGTGAGCCACTGACAGTTTTAACGACAGATAATAAAGGTTATTTTTCCCTGTAGTGTTGTAGGTATGTACATCACTGTTCTTCTGAAATTGTAGTGGATTATTTATGACGAATTTTACTAGCGAAAGAACGTGTTGTAGCGGTGCAGTTAAAATCTCTAGATCCTTGAAGAGATGCCTACATGACAAAATGGTTCCAATGGATCTGAGCGTTATGGGACTTAACATCTGAGGTCATCAGTCCCCTAGAACTAGAACTACTTAAACCTAACTAACCTAAGGACATCACACACATCCATGCCCGAGGCAGGATTCGAACCTGCGACCGTAGCGGTTGTGCGGTTCCAGATTGAAGCGCCTAGAACCGCTCGTCCACACCGGCAGGCGTCTACATGACGTCCATGGCTGAACGCCACAGATTATTCTTGCTGTTTGTTCTTGCACAGTCAATTCTTTCTTCCTAAATGATGAGTTTCCCAAGAAAATTATTACTCTACCGGTTCACTCTCGAAACAGCGTCAGCGAAAATCGTAAACCTAAATTTTTTAGAGCCACCTGTGATATCTCTTATTATATTACGATCACCATTTTCTTCTGTGGACATGGGCGTCAGCAATTTTTTTTTTTTTTTTTTTCACGTTCGGAGAAGAAATTTGGTGATTAAAATTTCGTCAGAAGATCTCACTGGACGGAAAAAAACACCATTGTTTTCATGATTGCCGCCCCAACTCCTTATCGTATCCGTAACACTCTCTCGCGATAATACGAGATGCCTTCCTTTGAAGTTTTTCGATGCCCTCCCTCAATTCTATCTCGTAAGAATTCCACACCACGCAGCAGTTCTGCAGAAGAGGCAACGCCATCGGTAACATTGCCATTTCTGTTTCACAATGGAGATGTAGATTCTCTTGGAGCATGTGTACTCGACATACCACCAAATTATCTCTGGATTTTCTACCAAGAGTTGCGTTGTGGAATCTACTAAAAGGATCTCACACTGAACCTCGCGCTAAAGTTCGAGCTTCTGTAAAACACCGACGCTCTTGGGAATTTTCCGTTCTTTTAATTATGGCATGCTTTTCGTTGTTTCTGCAACAAGTTTCTGACCTGTTTTGTGTACCAAATGGAATCAGTTCCGTCTCTCATTAAGTTAAATGGTATAAATACCTCTATTGCAGTCGATATTATTGCTTTGATTTACGTATCCGTTTTGGAAGGAACGCAGACTGTCTTTTAGGAAGGTGTCAAGAGAATTTTTATCTGCCTTGTTTTCAACAATAATATTTTGCTTTTATTTTGGGTGGCTTTTCTATGTTACGGTATTCAATCTCGGTACAGCGGTCTTAGGGTCACTAGTTTCTGCTTGCTCAGGATTATGTTTTCTCAAACATTTATACGTCCACTGGACTCCTGAACTACTTGCTTACAATAATTTTCTGAGAAAGAGCCTAGTACAATCTCTGACGATGTTTTATGCTGTCCACCAACAGAAAACATGTATTCTCGCTAAAGTGTCGAGGGTAAATTGTAGCCACCACCAGCTATAATTGCATGACTGGTGTACGTTTTTTAAATGAGACTGTATCATCCGAGTCAGGGACTCGGTAAAAGGAACCAGTTATTAATTTATTAAGGTTGTCAAGTATAACCTCTACCAATACTAACAGGAACTATCTGCTTCAATTTCACCATAAGATGAACTACCTGAGTACCAAAGCTCCAAGAAGTGATCGTAACTGTAACCGCCTGTACCGAAGGTTAAATTTCTCGTTACAGAGCTCTCTGTTTATGTTTTTAGCCTGAAAATAACTGGACGTTCACCGGTCGAATTTCCAGCGGTTGTCAAAGATGTCGTCAGGCTTCGTTCCCGTGTAAGTTGCTGCGACATTTTATACGACGGGAGAAACTCAGGTTTCTCTGTGATACTCATTCTATTACCGAAAATTATCGGTCCCTCTTACTGATAACATACACTGTAGCTTACACACGGAATTACTTTATTTTGTTGAAAGACGACACTTTGCTTACCGCTGGATGAAGCCAATAATTAATGTTCTTTAGCAAACTGTTGTTGTCGTTGTCGTCGTCGTCTTCGGTCCGAGGACTGGTTTTATGAGGTTCCCCAAGCTAGTCTATCCTGTGCAAGCCTCTTAGTAACATATCTTACTGAAAATAGTACAGAAATTAATGAATGCGCCTAGTCTGCCCATGGGTTTCTTTCGCGCAATGAGGAAAGGAAGAAAGATCAGAATTTAATGTCTCGTCATTGCCAACAGAAGCTGCTATGAAACTAGTGGACTCGTTCTACGGTAACACACATTAGAAACTGAAATGTAGTTCGTCTATACATCTACAGAAGGTGTCATTATAGCCCCAGGGGCGTTTGAAAGGAAATGTTGAATACGGTACTAATTTTATAAAGATCAGTCACCGACAGACTTGACTATCTAATATATTGGAAAATAACAGCAAAGATAGTGGACTCCAATTTACATTAAGATTCCTGGCTTACCAGGTCAATAGCTGAATGCAGCTGATCAAATATACAAGTTGCGTCTGAAAAGTTCGATAAATCGTCGTAAAAAATAAAGGAAAAAGGAGTTACAAACAAATTCCGTTTAATAAACTTCACACAATCATCATTTTCTACAAAATACTTCTGACATCAATTGTAAAGCTATTGGAAACCATCAGGAAATGTTTCATGTGGGTTTGCTCGAAGCACTATGGTCATGCGTCGTTCGATATCCGCAACGTCTATATGCTCCACTTTCTCACTCGGTCCAAGGTGACTCTTCAACTCCCTCATTCACCATGTCTGGCGCGAGCTTCCCGGTCTTAAATTATCCCTCAGAGGCCAGCTTTTGGCAGACCTTGCG
This sequence comes from Schistocerca cancellata, assembly GCF_023864275.1. Taxonomy (NCBI): domain Eukaryota; kingdom Metazoa; phylum Arthropoda; class Insecta; order Orthoptera; family Acrididae; genus Schistocerca; species Schistocerca cancellata. Next base: position 867,595,526 of record NC_064627.1, on the reverse strand, counting down.
CGTGATCACGGTGCTTGGAGAGTTTATACAAGAACGTCTGCATACTTTCCAGCAGCCTTACAACGTATGTCAGAAACGTTTTGTAGCTAACAGCGATTATTTTGAAGGCCAGTGAAGATACTTTGCGTGTAACTCTTATTTCTTTCATTATCTTAAGCTATTTACTGGCCTTTTTTCAGAACCACCATATATAAGCACATGTTAATGAAGCACGGTCGGAACATTACATAACACGAATAACTTATTCAAACTACTGAGAATTCACGAAAAAAAACTAAAAGTAAAACAGCATCAACACAGAATAAATAGAGGTAGGGAAACTTGAATGTCCGCAGCGACCCATCAAATCGATGATTTCCAAACGAATCAGTATACCGCCATCAGGCGTAGACTAACCTTTAGCGACACTCACGTGAAAAGTTATCGTGGCATTTAGACTGTCATCTATTCAAATGAGAAATAGACTGAAGGCCTTTTTTCGAAACACATAATGCTACTGAATTTTTTGTTATCAAACTCCAATGCAGACATGCTCTTGAAATCGACTCAACTACACTCCTGGAAACTGAAATAAGAACACCGTGAATTCATTGTCCCCGGAAGGGGAAACTTTATTGACACATTCCTGGGGTCAGATACATCACATGATCACACTGACAGAACCACAGGCACATAGACACAGGCAACAGAGCATGCACAATGTCGGCACTAGTACAGTGTATATCCACCTTTCGCAGCAATGCAGGCTGCTATTCTCCCATGGAGACGATCGTAGAGATGCTGGATGTAGTCCTGTGGAACGGCTTGCCATGCCATTTCCACCTGGCGCCTCAGTTGGACCAGCGTTCGTGCTGGACGTGCAGGCCGCGTGAGACGACGCTTCATCCAGTCCCAAACATGCTCAATGGGGGACAGATCCGGAGATCTTGCTGGCCAGGATAGTTGACTTACACCTTCTAGAGCACGTTGGGTGGCACGGGATACATGCGGACGTGCATTGTCCTGTTGGAACAACAAGTTCCCTTGCCGGTCTAGGAATGGTAGGACGATGGGTTCGATGACGGTTTGGATGTACCGTGCACTATTCAGTGTCCCCTCGACGATCACCAGTGGTGTACGGCCAGTGTAGGAGATCGCTACCCACACCATGATGCCGGGTGTTGGCCCTGTGTGCCTCGGTCGTATGCAGTCCTGATTGTGGCGCTCACCTGCACGGCGCCAAACACGCATACGACCATCATTGGCACCAAGGCAGAAGCGACTCTCATCGCTGAAGACGACACGTCTCCATTCGTCCCTCCATTCACGCCTGTCGCGACACCACTGGAGGCGGGCTGCACGATGTTGGGGCGTGAGCGGAAGACGGCCTAACGGTGTGCGGGACCGTAGCCCTGCTTCATGGAGACGGTTGCGAATGGTCCTCGGCGATACGCCAGGAGCAGCAGTGTCCCTAATTTGCTGGGAAGTGGCGGTGCGGTCCCCTACGGCACTGCGTAGGATCCTACGGTCTTGGCGTGCATCCGTGCGTCGCTGCGGTCCGGTCCCAGGTCGACGGGCACGTGCACCTTCCGCCGACCACTGGCGACAACATCGATGTACTGTGGAGACCTCACGCCCCACGTGTTGAGCAATTCGGCGGTACGTCCACCCGGCCTCCCGCAAGCCCACTATACGCCCTCGCTCAAAGTCCGTCAACTGCACATACGGTTCACGTCCACGCTGTCGCGGCATGCTACCAGTGTTAAAGACTGCGATGGAGCTCCGTATGCCACGGCAAACTGGCTGACACTGACGGCGGCGGTGCACAAATGCTGCGCAGCTAGCGCCATTCGACGGCCAACACCGCGGTTCCTGGTATGTCCGCTGTGCCGTGCGTGTGACCATTGCTTGTACAGCCCTCTCGCAGTGTCCGGAGCAAGTATGGTGGGTCTGACACACCGGTGTCAATGTGTTCTTTTTTCCATTTCCAGGAGTGTAGTTTAGTCGTCCTGAAGAGGACGGCTGCAAATACGATATGTAAACGTCGGTTTCAATAGTATTTTTAAATTTAGGAAGGAGGCGGACTAATGACCAAACGGATTTTGTTGAAACTGGCACGGGCAGTAGAAGCCCGCTCGCTTACAACATGCGAAAAAGTTTCGATCAGTGGAGGAAATGAGTGGGGATGTTTTGAACTCTGATGGGTCCTACTTTAAAGACGGCCCGTGATTGTTTCTGGCAAACACTGATAAGCTGCATCAGTCTCTTTTGTGTCACACTGTGAACATTAAATCTAACTGTGGCTGGGCGTAATGGAAATTGCCACACTTTAATATCGAAAAGCAGTCTGCGCAATAATGCGCGTGACAGGTAGTTGCTCTGTAACTCCAGCAGTCTCATTTCACTTTGACGGACCTCGTGCATACACTATTATCTTGCGAAACTCGAAATACAATTTGTTTACTTAAATGGTTCAAATGGCTCTGAGCACTGTTGGACTGAGG